>NC_049254.1:17406094-18031094 GCF_011100685.1 Canis lupus familiaris | reverse complement strand
GATGGGACACAGACAAATGAACAGGATAAATACCTGAATGAAAGTCAAGGGAGAAGAGCATTTTGTAGAAATGAGTGAATGAAGGATTTTGACAGGCATGTTCATAATTACAAACAATTTAAATGTGATCTGGATTGGTAGGACCTTGAATAACTGATGAGGGGACAGTTTCATATAAAACTGTTACTTGGTTTCATTATTTCTCATAGCAAATACTATAGTGCCTTCCATAAAGAAGTTAGAGTAAGAAAATCGTATGGAAATGGTACTGTATCTTTGCTCTAATACAAGGCACTTACTACATCCAAGGTATATGCTCAAAGTACAAACTCATGTTTCATCACTAAACTATATCAAATATCTCAAAATTGCCAGCTCGAGAAATAACCATTCTGTCTGCTACCAATGCTTAACTCTAACTTATGTGAAGCATTTCTTTTTTAAAGAAAAATTTTTATCCCTCACAGCCTGAATAAGGTTTCTTTCATAAAAATAATGTAGTTTTTTTTGTTTGTTTTTGAAAGTGAGAAGAGCATGGCAGTATCTTTATTGTGGCTATTGTTTAGCTGATTTTAAAAAGTAAAAAGTTTGGGCAGTCCGGGTGGCTCATGGTTTAGAGCCGCCTTCAGCCCAAGGCGTGATCCTGGAGACCAGGATCCAGTCCCACATCGGGCTCCATGCATGGGGCCTGCTTCTCCCTCTGCCTATGTCTTTGCCTCGCATTCTGTGTGTCTCATGAATGAATAAGTAAAATCTTAAAAAAAAAAAAAAAAAAAAAAAGGAAAAAGTTTTCACTTCTGCTGTGGTCTAGGGTTGAGCAAGGCTGAGGCAGAAAGAGAAGGAAGATACCTACAGGGAAGATCCAGCAAAAGCCTGCAGAAAGCAGACAAAATAGAGGGAAGAAAAAATAAAAGTGCTGATGGGTTGTACCAATAAATCATGGCTACGTGTGTAGTATTCCAAACTCCTCTTATTTTAAGTGATACCTCAATGGAAGAAACACTATATAATATATAACAAATACAAACTAAGAAACACTATGTATATATTTATGTTTTATATGTATTTATATATATATTTTTATATATGTGTATCAAACACAAAGGATGTTAGTTACAAAATAAATCAAGTCTTACCTTACAGGAAACAACTGAGGAAAACATCCTTGTGTTTCACTCTCAACAAATTTTTGGATCTGAAGCACTTGTTTTAAAAGATGTCCCTTGGAAGATTTGTCAATTTTTGTTAATACCATCTGTAAGAAAACAAATATTTAAGCATTGGAAATAAAGATCTTTTTAATATACAGTTTTACACACTTTAGCTACAATTTTTAAAAAAGATTTATTTATTTATTCTAGAGAGAGAATGAGGGCACAGGAGGAAGGGCAGGGGGAGGGAAAGAGAAACCTTAGCTGACTCTGGCTGAGCACAGAGTCCCATGCAGGGCTCAATTCCACAACCCCAAGATCACAACCTGAGCCAAAAACAAGAATTGGACACTTAACCAACTACGCCACCCAGGCATCCCTAGCTACAAATGTTTAATAACAATTAGGTGACCTTTGTAAGTTTCTTAATCTCTCTATACTTATTTTTTCATCTATAAAATAAAAGTGACACCCCCAAAAGGAGTTACCATGAGGATTAAATGAGTTAATGCATGCAATGTATAAAGCATATATGATGTGTTTGCTGTTTAATGGTGCTTTAAATACAGAGAGCCATAATATCTTGGATTCAAGACCAGTGAAAAGGACCCTTGAGCCATATTTGCAATTGACATAAAACAAATGTTTCATGCAATCACTATATATGTTAACTAAGATACATAGTATTATTGGGTTGATCCATATAAAACTGCCAACTTACAATCATTTTTGACCAGGAAATAGTTCTGCCTTAAATATAATAATATAATGGAAAACTAGAAATCAGGCTATTTGTATCTTATATCCACTACAATTATAGGAATGATTACAAAATCAATTAAAAAGTAAAACTTTGATCTATCAATTTTCCTGGGGAATTTCTATAAAATTAAATTTCCTGAAATAATAACCTATGCTTTTCAGTTATAGAAAATGTTAATGGCAAAAGGAGTGAGAGGCAGAAAGTTTGTGGTTTCTAATGACTTGTGAGTCCCTCGAATTTGGAATCTTTCCTCATAAGAGCAAATATGCTGATATTTAAAAGGAGGCATATTTTTTCTATCACAACCTCTTTTCCAAAGAAGAAAGTAGTATTTCCTTAAAGTTAAAACTGAGGAAAATATATGATTTCACAAATTGGTATCTATGATACCAAATTAGGAATACTATATCACTTAATAAAACCAGTTTGGCACTATTGAGTATTTTCTGCTATATGAACTATAATCCAACTTTTGGCTCCTCATACTAATTGTAGTTCTAGTTTTTGCTTCACAGGGCTTTTGCAAATCCCCAAATTCCATAACCACAAGAACACAAAAGTGTTGCTGACTAGCAACATGGTTGGATTTGCATTAAACTTTACTGATACGTTTTAGTGGTCTCCTAACTTTTTTTTGAAACCAAGTTATAGTCAATGGGTTCTTCACTTTTCCTTTGGAACTCTGGGGTGCTATTTTATCTGGAGAACTCATGAAGCAAAGAAAATATAGATACTAACCTACTAAGTTGTCTATTCTAGGACAAACAGAAAAAACAGAGGTACGATATTCCCAGAAGAAATTTTCTTTTCTTAAAGAATGTAAAAATCCTACCTGTGTATGCTGGAGCCAGCTATTTTCTTGAAATGATTCTTAAACTTCAAAAACTAGCAAATTTTTCAGTTGCAATTTCATTGACATTTTGGTAAGTACTATATGCAAACTGCTGTTAAAAAGCCACTAACATGTTTTAGACAAGTATTTATATTGCCATTAAAAAAAAATGAAAGGGAAAAGCACTTCAGAACACTAAAAGAACAGTTTAAAAATACTTTGATTATAATTTTGAAAACCTAACGCTGAGAGAAAGAAAAGAAAATAGAAGTACCATAGAACTTACCTATTAAAGGCTGATAAAAAGATTATTCAAAAACTACTCTTGCAGAGGTAAGATCTGCTCTCTCACTAAAGAGAGAGCAGGCACACACACACATACACACACACACAGACTCAAGTGCACATGCATATACACAAACTGGTATTTCCAATAGCAACCATAATTCAAAAGAAATACTTACCACATAAGGTAATGCAAATTCTTCACACATTCCTATGGCAATATTGTCAGTTTTTTGAATTCCAACAACACTATCCACTAACAAAAATGTTCTCATCAAACTATAAGAATGCAGAAATAAAAATTAATGACAATATAAAATATACTCATTCATTTCTCCCCCTGACCCTTACTACGCTAAGAAATTTTTCCTTTGGATAATTTTCACTCCAAATTTAAAGATTTTTTTAGGCAAAAGGAATTCTCGGTTCACCAGAAGTCCATCCTACAATCCAATAAATCTCAATGCTGTTACTTTCAATCACTACATTTACTAAATATTAATTTATTTCAATAGCAAGTATTGGACCTAAGATCCCCTGCCAAGGACTGGACACAAAGATGAGTGAGTCTCTTCCTTTAGAAGCTTGAACTCTAGTGGGAGAACAAGACATGACCTCAGTTACCTATAAGTTATCAAAAATATGTCTAAATTTTCAAATATTACTTTAAGACTAACAGGTAAGAGAAAACAGACACATTATGTTTTGTATTTTTTTGTGTAAATATTTCATCTTAGTTTCTATGTAAAGCTATAACAAGCAAGATACTTGCAGATACTTCTTTATACTTCAAAAGTTTGTTTTATACGTTGTGGTAATGCTTGAAACATAGAACTGCCATTTGACTACCTATGGAGACAACAAAAGTAACGTTTATAGATGATGTGGTGTCAGAAGTATTTAAAATAGGGCAGCCCTGGTGGCTCAGCAGTTTAGTGCCGCCTTCAGCCCAAGGTGTGGTCCTGGAGACCTGGGATCGAGTCCCACGTCGGGCTCCCGGTGCATGGAGCCTGTTTCTCCCTCTGCCTGTGTCTCTGCCTCTCTCTCTCTCTCTCTGATGAATAAATAAATAAAATATTTTAAAAAAGTATTTAAAATATACTGAGGTTTATTTATTTATTTATTTAAATATACTGAGGTTTTTAAGAAAATTAATGAACTCTGCTGAAATACATTTATAGTCTCAATTTAGAAAACCCCTTGAATTTAACATTAAGCTAATCTATAGGAAAAAAATTAAGCAAGCATTATATACCTTGGCCCTAAATATTATATTACAGAATATTATGAGAGTAAAATGTACTTTCTAAAAGAAGTCACTTGCTAATGTGAAGTCATAATGTGGAGAATGTTAATGTTCCATTAATGAAAATGTGCTTTTGGATTAAACTTATAAGAAAATTTTTTCCTTACTTCCTTCGTTCTTTTAGATAGGTTTCTACCATGTCAACAAAATCTTCAGGAGCTCTATAGCCATAACCTGGCATGTCCACCAATGTAAAATATTTTCCAACTTTGAAAAAATTCATTTTCTTTGTGTGTCCCTGATAAAATAAATGGAAAAATAAAAGCTTTCTTAAAATATGTCCTTTACATGTTTAATGACTCAAAATATTTTCTATTCAATCAGCAAATATTTATTAAGAGCCTAAGTGTCCTGAATATAATCCTAGCTGTGCTGATGATGATACAGGAAAAGATAAAAGAGAAGTGGATAAAAGAGAAGTGGCTGGAGATAAGCTTAGATGACACTACTTCTTCCCTCCAATTCATTCTTAAGAGAATCTATATGACTTAGAAGAACTTTTGATTAGGAATATGTACCCAAAATATGTTGGGAGTCTTTTCATTAGCTCTCTCTCTCAGTGAAAAGTTACCTTGTAATGGTGTCACGTATTAGTCAGTATTCTCTGATGAATAATATATTTCCACTTTAAAGAGAAATAAATTATGGCACAGATTGGTTAAACTAAAAATACTTACTGCCAGTCATATAGGTTTTCATAAAACCTAGATGCAAAACCTGATAGACTACTGCTTCCCTAGAATCAGCATGTTTTGCATGTTTCATTAGATGGTTTTAGTGCTTTCATTAAACCATTTTTAAAAAGAATGTACAGCACTATAAAATATATGTTAAACTAAAACGATGTAAAGATGATAAAAAGTCAGGGTCTCGTGTCCAATGGCACTATTAATCAGAAAGCAAAAGATTAAGATAAACAATTTAAAAAGTAAATTGTTTGGAATTAGAACAAATATTTTCAGAGGAATGTCAAGAATACATTTCTTCCATTGTCCTCTCAAAGCAGGAAGGCAACCCACCCTACCTAGAAATGAGAGGTTAGCTGTATTACTTGGTGAGACAGAGAAGGCCTAAGGATAGGAGGTTTAATGAATTATAACAATCATTAGCATCAGCAATGGAGCCAGGGAATCAACTATATGAAGAAATGGGGAGCAAGAGAAGACTAGTGAAGCTTCATGGAAGGGTTCCAACGCAAGGAAAGGGGGGGCAGTGAGCCGTAGGTTAGTGGGAACGTTTGCCATGGATAGATAATAAGCTGAGGGGAACTAGGGCTGAGTTTTAGGGACACGGTATCTTAGATATTGGTGGTGTGCATTATTGAGAAAGAGTAAAGGAAATTTAAAAAAGGACAGAAAGCTACTATAGCAAACTGGGTGGGATAATCTCATAATTTGGCCCTGGGTAAACTGAGGTCTACCTAATATATATATGTATATGTATGCAAGTATCTCTATATCTTATCTACATCTATATATAAAGAGAGAAGGGGTAGGAAAAGAGAGGGAGAAAGAAGTTAGCAAAGTATACAAGATTATAGGAGAAAAAAAACCACTTCAAAGCAGTTTCCTCTAAAATCATTCATTTGGGGAATATAAAAAATAGTGACAGGGAATAAAGGGGAAAGGAGAAAAAATAAGTGGGAAATATCAGAAAGGGAGACAGAACATGAAAGACTCCTAACTCTGGGAAACGAACTAGGGGTGGTGGAAGGGGAGGTGGGCGGGGGGTGGGGGTGACTGGGTGGCGGGCACTGAGGTGGGCACTTGACGGGATGAGCAGTGGTTGTTATTCTGTATGTTGACAAATTGAACACCTATAAAAATAAATTTATTATTAATAAAAAATAAAATAAAATCAGTGTGGAACTAGATGATCATTCTTAAACGAATACAGAACGGCAATAGAACACTTAACCTGGCAACTCTTTTGAAAAGATTTGGACAAAAGATTTCCTCAAGAAACTGGCAAGACAACTAAAATCCAGACATACTTCCTTTTTCTTCAGGAAAATATAAAGGCATTAATAAAATGTCTCACTTTACTACTTGTTTGAAAGAAATCATTGTTCTAGGAACTTAACAAGTATGACTGCTTGTAACTCTCAACATTAGTCACTTTAGTCATTTCAGAGATAGTTCAGACATGTTTTAATTTCAGTAGCTATTTCTTTTATATCTCACCTCCCCAACCTTTTCCTTCAACATACCGGCTTTTTGGAGACTCTGACTTCGACGTCTGGGGCCAGTGAAAATAAGGCTTTTATTAGAGAGGATTTTCCAACATTGCTTCTGCCTATAAAACATACCTTATACAAGGAAAAAGAAGATAACTGAATACTAGGTATATATATTCATTTTTGTTATATGTTGTATTAGCTGCAAAAATCTGTCAGACTAGGGATCCCTGGGTGGCGCAGCGGTTTGGCGCCTGCCTTTGGCCCAGGGCGCGATCCTGGAGACCCAGGATCGAGTCCCACGTCGGGCTCCCGGTGCATGGAGCCTGCTTCTCCCTCTGCCTGTGTCTCTGCCTCTCTCTCTCTCTCTGTGACTATCATAAATAAATAAATAAATCTTAAAAAAAAAAAAAAAAAAAATCTGTCAGACTATTGTCTTGCCTAGCCATGTAGAAAGGTGGTTTATGTTCAGTCAAACCTCAAATTCTAACATATAGCTACTATCTACTGAATGATTCCCAGTGCCACGTACTGTTCAAAGCACTTAACGTAAATTTTATTATCTAGGGACACCTGGGTGGCTCAGTGGTTGATGATCTGCCCTCAGCTCAGGTAGTGATCCTGGGGTCCTGGAATCGAGTCCCACATGGAGCTCCCCACAGGGAGCCTGCTTCTCCCTCTGCCTGTGTCTCCGCCTCTGTGTGTCTCTCATGAATAAATAAATAAAATCTTAAAAAAGAATGTTTTCTTACCTATTTTTACAGTATCTCTATAAGGTAGGTAATACTATTATCCCCATTTTACAAATGATAAAACTAGAGGCAGAGAGAGGCTAAAAAAGCGGCCCAAAATTATATAGCTAGAAAGGGAAGAAGTGGGAATTTAAACTCGGAACATCTATATCCAGAACCTGTGCCTTGAATTACATTATGCTACTCAAGAATATCTGGGACATTTATTAAGCATTCCATATTTACAAAGCTTTTTGAAGTTAAAAACTAGATGCATTCCAACAAAACTTATTCTCAAGTACAACTACAAGTCTGAAACTGCCGGGAAACTGATTTTTCCCTAAAAAAAAAAAATCCCAGAGTAGACTGTAACACCACTGTATTTATAGGTTATTCCTCCCCCTTGACCTCTCACTCCAATTAAAGTTTTCCCCTTTAGACTTCTATAGCCTAGAAAGAAACATAATGTTCCTGATACTAACCATTAATATACATGACCCTGCTTTTTAACATGGTATTGAAGGAGGTACAATACTAACCAGTGGTTCCTTTTTTTTTTTTTTTTTTAAGATTTATTTCATATGAGAGAGAGAGAGAGACGGGCAGAGGGAGGAGCAGGCTCCATGCAGGGAGCCTGAAGTGGGACTCCGATCCAGGACCCGGGGTCACACTCTGGGCCGAAGGCGTCGCTGAACCGCTGCCCCCAACCAGTGGTTCTTGGTGAAGGTGGTATCACCCTCTGGGGGGGGGGGGGGGGGGCTTTGGGAATCTGTAAGAGTATTTCTACTTATGGATACGACTGGGTGGCACTCAGTGGGTGGGGCCGGGAACGCTAAATATTTTGCAAGACTGGGGTCTGTCCTTCAACAGGAGTTGATCTGAGTCCTGCATAAATTTCAAATGCTCTGCCGGATTAAATCCAATAACAGTATGAGTAAGACTGAATTTAAAAAAAAAACAAAAAACGAATTACACAAAAAGTCCGGAATTCAGAAGCTTCAGTCAAAATACGATACTATCTCAAAATCTTTAAATGACCTCCCTACACCCTTAGTTCCCACTATTCAAACTATCACACCAGTTGTAATTAGAAGGACAGTTTCCACCGCCCTGGTGCAGTCCCAAGTAATGACATCCGTAAGGCACGCGTTAAAGGCACTCTCCGTGGAATTTCACTCACGCTGTTTAAGACCATAAACCTACGTGGTTGCCATGTATATGTGATTATTATTTTTTGGACAGGAAACCGAGACTGGGTGAAAATGACGTACGTTTAAGGGCCACCACCACATTTGTGGGACTATGAAGACTTTTCATTTTCTTCACTCGTCTGTCTCGTTCCTCTCGGCACGTTTTCCCCACTTTCATTAAAAGAGAAAGAGGTCACAAAAGGCCAGTCAGGTTTTTTTTTTGTTTTGTTTTTTGAACTGGTTTGGGCTTCGCTATCTTTTCCATATTCATTTACCCCAAAATAACTAAAACTACACATGTTTTCGTTAAATTCTATGCGCAGATTCTATGCGGATTTAGTTAAAATAATTCTATGCGTCCACACAGAGTTGGAAAATCTCTCAAAAATAAATAAATAAATAAATAAATAAATAAATAAATAAATAAAAATAAAAATAAAAATAAAAATAAAAATAAAAATAAAAATAAAAAAAAAAAGAAAAGAAAATCTCTGTCGGTGCCAACGACAGGTGAGGGCAGGAGGCCCCAGCCGCCGCGACCCGGGGGCAGGGGCGGCTCTCACCTCAGGGTGAGGGAGGTCCGGGGCGTGGTCGAGACGCACGGCGGAGCTGACGTACTCGATGCGGTGCCGGCCGCCGGCGGTGAAGACGCTCTCCGCCCGGGAGATGGCCTCCAGGCTCGGGTCAAAGGTCTTCACGTGGAGGCCCACCCTCGAGTCCGGTGTGAGCTGCCGCTCCAGCTCCCGTAAGGGGAACGCGAGCTTCGTCATTTGTCTCTGGGGCAGCCTGAGAACTTCCGCGAAGGTGCGGAAAGCGCTGCAAGCTCGGCTCACGCGGCCCGGAACCGCCGGCCGCTCCAGGAGCCTGCTCGCGGCTCGCCGCAACCCCCGCGCGGTCATTTTGCGCTCCCACAAGCCCCGCGGCGTGTGGTCTGCGCCTGGGTGACGCGCCGCTCCCGCTACGCCTGCTGGGAATTGTAGTCTCCTCCGGCCTCACGCGTTTCCGCCCCAGAGCTCGAGGCGGAGGTTTCCTTGCGGGGGTGGGGGGGCGGGGGACTCAGGAACTGATGGTTGAGTCACACGTAGCCGCTCGCTGACGACTGTGCCTTTGACATGTATTATCACCGTGAAGCGGTTGTTAGACAGTTACAGAGGTGAAAAGACATATTCGGGCTGCGTGGCCCTTGAGTATCAAACGAAGGAGCAGATGTGTGAAACTCTGGTAGATTCCAGGCCTGTTTACCCCTCGCTGTATCCGGTGGTGTCACGGATCATCGACGTTGATGCGGACGTTCCCATCACTCGGCGGAGATGTGATGAGCTGTTGTAGAGCTGCGATGGATGCACAGTCCCAGAGGAAACTGTCAAAAGTCCGGGAAAATCAGGCCACATCAGTGTTAAAAGATTCAGTCCTGGTGGATGGGGTGTTGCCATGGTACCCTAGGTGTTCTTGTGATAGCTTGACTGACGGTTGGCAGCATGTGGGTTCCAGGGGGTCTGTCTGGGTGAAGTAGCTCCCTCTGCAAAGGACCTAGCCTCCTGGCTGGGCAGGGTTTCAGGCCTTCGATTCAGAATAAGATTTAAATCCCAGTGGGGAAGAGGAACGTGGATTAGGAAACCAAGCAGCTACTTAAATCATGCAGAGTTTGCAAACATAACAAGGAGGTGAGATAGGGCTTGAATTGTCCCAAGGGCATCGCTCTTCCCCGGGGAACTCTGCAAATCCCTCCTGGGTCTAGGTCCACAGCACTGAAGTTAGCATGTATTTTGCTAAACAGAAAGAAGCTGGGAGAGGCCGATAAATGAGGATTGTATTCCTCACACTGAAGCACTGTGTACTCCCCTGTATAATACTGTAGGGTACATTATCTAACAGAGTGGTAAGGCATCCCCTGCAAGATTCCATCATTTGTTAATTCATCAAATATGTAATGAGCACCAACTATATGGCAAGTGCTACACTAGACGCTGGAGATGTATCAGAGAGTAAATTGAACAGAAATGTTAATTCTGTCCCCATGTTATTGTCTTGAGACAACAAATAAGTAAAACACGGAATATATTAGATGATGAATGCTTAGGAAAAAGCCAAAGATGAGTCACGAGGTTGTGTGTGTGTGTGTGTGTGTGTGTGTGTGTGTAGCCATTATGTTGAAGTCAGATGGGCAGCTGGCTCTGCCATTAAGTCACAGTGGTAGAATGTGAGTCCAGCACTCATGACGGCCATTCTTCCCAGCTACGTGGAGGACACCAAAGGCGCTTGAAGAGACAATGATGCTAACACACAAAGAAAAACAATATCGAGAAGCGGGGGTCCAGGCAGCATAACTCCTGATGAGCTATGTTGACTATCATGTTCTCTGTCCTTCAGCTCTTCAGTCACACAAGTCATCATGTTCCTCACCTTCACCTTTACTGGACTGTATATGACATGGATTTGGCTGCAACCAAGAGTCCTGATTAATATAGCACTGTAGGATGTTGTGTGGTTCCTCGTGTAAATCCAGAGCCGTCAGACTTGTGGGATAGTTGGAATGTCCTAGGTAAATTTCAACCCTATTAGAGAGAAGTCATGGTAGAGCTTTAGGGCTTGAAGTTAAGTACCTGTGACAGCAGATTAGGCAAGCCAAATGTTATCCTCCCTTACTGTATTGGCTGGACTTTAGGGAGTTTAAGTCTCCCTTCCACTCACAGTATTTCCTCATCCAGTGGGTATTTATCATCTTTGGTAAAGGTCAGTAATCTAGTTACATTGTGAAAATCAGCAGAGTTCAGGATGTGTTTATGGTTCATCCTCCTGAGAAAAAGTACCTTGTGTTTGACAGTTTAGAAGGTAGTTTACCACAAAATTAACAAGATCTTACTACTTAGTATGACTTGGGGAGGTATTATATACTTTGCATATATTCCTTAGCATTAGCGTTTATTGCTACAATCTGGCTGGCCTAAATGCCATAGTATTACTCTGTCACCTTCATCTAATGAGAATGGGAGGAACACAGAACAGTGGCAGGATCTTAGCATTAGGACAGGGTTATCTCAATTGTTCCCTCAGTAATGTCTGTCTCTATAATGACTGGCCGTTAGTTCTGGGGTGATCTCAACTTATGTTCAAATTCTATAGGTGTCAAATTTAGGGAATCCATCTAAGACACTGAGAAGGCAAACACTGTAGGCTGAACTAGGTAGATAGAGTCAATAACATCAGCAAATCAGCAAGCATAGCATACACGTAGATCAACTCTCATCTAAGGCCAAGAAGTTTGCATGCTCTGCCAGAAGCAAAGGCAGAAATTCTAGAAAACTCACTTCTAGATGCAGAGAAAGGTAAAGATCTCAGTGTCCAATTGACACAAAACATTTTCCTACCATACTCTTCCCTAGTAATAGTAATTAACATGTATTAAGTGCCTGCTATGCCTGGAATTGACCTGGGTGCCAGGAATAAAAGAAAAACAGGGTCACCATCTAATAGGGACCTCCAACTCTTGTAATAGGAAGAAAATATTGGGAGAAAGGAAGAAGGAGGAGGCATTATATGAATGGGAGCACCATGGAAGAACTTTCCACATGTAACTTAAATCGCTTAGGTTGTAATGACTACTATCTGAATGAATGCAGTAAATTTAAAATGCATTTAATTATATTTTTCTCAAGTTTTCTGCACAACAGCTCATTTTATTTAAAAAATGTACATTAGGGGGATGCCTGGGTGGCTCAGCAATTGCACATCTACCTTAGGCTCAGGGCATGATCCCAGAGTCCCGGGATCAAGTCCCACATCAGGCTCCCTGAATGGAGCCTGCTTCTCCCTCTGCCTATATCTCTGACTCTCTCTGTGTGTCTCTCATGGATTAAATAAATAAAATGTTTTTAAAAAGTTTCTTAAAAAAATAAAAATAAAAAATAAAAAAGTGCATTAGGGATCCCTGGCTAGTGCAGTTGGTTAAGCATCCAACTCTTGGTTTCCACTCAGGTGGTGATGTCAGGATCATGAGATGGAACCCTGAGTTGGGCTTTGCACTCATTGCAGAGTCTGCAAAAGTTTCTCCTTCCCACTCCCATGCTCCCTGCCCCCACTCTCTCTCACACACTTTCTCTTTAAAATTAATCAATTAATCAATCAATTAAAAATACATTTAAAAAGGTGCGTTAGGGGCCCCCGGGGGGCTCAGTCAGTTAGATGTCTGCCTTCGCCTCAGGACCCTGGGATCGAGCCCCTTGTTGGGCTCCATGCTTAGCGGGCAGCCAGCTTCTCCTTTTCCTTCTGCCTCTTCCCCCGCACTCCTGCTTGTGCTCATGCTATTTCTTTCTTTTTTTATTTCTATTTCATATAAATAAATACATAAATACAATCTTTTAAAAAATGTACATTAGATATCCCCTAACATGTTGACACAAGTTTATGGTGCACACATGCAATGTGATGTATGACTTGTTTCTTTAATGTTCTAACTGGATTGTAAATTATTCTTGAGATTCATTGTTTTACCATCAATCTAGAACAACAGAGATGATCCTCTTCCTCTGGAACTCAACACATAATTTAGTTTCACTTTATATTTCATTAATGTCGCTTTAGAGACTCTCTCTAACTTCAGAGAGGGTTTTTCCTTCAGAGAAGCCTTTTGAGCTTTCTTTTAAGGTTGTGCCTGCTGTACTAAGAGATTTCTTTAAAGAGATCTGGAGATTAAATATCAGACAGTGCTCATGTGTAGGAGGTGAGTTCTTAGAATGATTTGGGTTTGGAGGAAGGGTAATGTAGAGCTTCACTTCCTTCAAAGTTGTTTTTCTCAATAGAAAAAAAATGTTTTATGTAGTCAGTTTTTCTCATTTGTAATTGTGTGTTTGATTTCTGTCATACTTAAGCTATTAAAATATTTTAAAACACTCTTCAACTTGTGTTTTTATATTACTCAGGTTCATTTTTTTTTTGCCAGAAAAAAAAAAAAGCATGGATTTTGCTGTTCTCACTGATGACTTCATTAACATTTTAATTCTTTTTGCCTAATTGACCAAGTTATTTTAATGGGTAAATTTACCTTGTAGTATATCTCTAATCTATATCTTCATTGCTTTATTGTAAGTGAATGGTGTGTTCTCTGGCACCCTGAGTAGATGAGATGCATTCCAGGGGCAGAGCTGTTGAGATATATTCAGATCACTTAATTCACTTACAAATAGATTTGTCACGTGTTCCCAAGACTACTCCCCAGATTCAGTGCTCAGAATTCAGTCCTCCCCAGATTAGGAGGACTCACAGTGCTCAGCATGTGATTGTACTTTTGGCTATGATTTATCACAGTGAAAATACACAAAGCAAAACTGGTAAAGGGGAAGGCACTCAAGGTAATGTCTGGAGGTCAATCAGCCACAAGTTTCTATGAGTCCTTTCCCAGTGGAGTTGCACAGGATGCACCTGATTCTGCCCATAATGTGAGAAATGTCTCCCAGGAACACTTACTTGAGCCTAGACTCTAGCATTTGTATTGCGGGCTGTTCATGTAGTAGTAACTGACTCTAGTCACTGAAATTCCAGACTCTTGGAAGGAAAGCAGGTGCTCAGTATAAACCTCATTTTATCTTTCATACAAACAGTAGAGGTTACACTGAGCCACTCTTGTCATTTAGGTAACATTTTCTAATCAAGTTCCCAAACACCAGCCAAGTGTCAGTCTGTAAACAAGCCCTTCTGGAGATTGCAGTCATAGGCCTGCTATGTTAACTCTTTTCTGTACATTGATTAAAAGGTTAAAAAATTTAAATAATTAGTTAATTTGAGAGAGAGTAGGGGGAGGATAAGAGTGGGAGGGAGAAGGAGGAGGAAAGAATCCTAGGCAGACTCCACACTGAGCACACAGCCTGACTCCAGGCTCGATCCCACGATCCTGAGATCACGACCAGAGCTGAAACCAAGAATGGGAGGCTCCACTGAGTGAGATACCCAGGTACCTTTTTAAGGTAAAAAAATTTAAAAGTAAGAAGTTCCTCATCTGCACTTACTATGAAACTGTTCACTTGTAGGTAAGTCAGTTACGTTAGGTTCTGCTCTAAATACAAATAACTTCCCTGGAGATTTTTTAAAAAGTGGGACAAACCTTCTCTAGTCTTTTTAGCAGAACCTTCTCTAGTCTTCTTTAGTCTTTTTAAACTAGAACTTTGTGGGAGGTAGCTAGGTCAGCTACCTATAATGAAGTATGGGGCTTCTAGAGAGTAGTTGGCACTGAATGATAGTGGTTGAATTGGTATGAATAGCAGATCCTAGGTTGACCAGGTGTGCTCTGCTGCAATGCTTAGCTGCTGTTGAGTGCAACTAGATCCTTGACCATTCATCCTTCCAATCTGCTTACTCACTCTCCTCATGGGCTGGACAGTACATTTGTTTTGTTTTATGATTGCTTTTATAAAGGAGTAATGCCTAGGGTAGAAATACCAGGCAGTTACCTGATAGGCAGGCCCTCATAGGTGGAGGGCACAGGAGTGGTTAAATATAGAATGTAATGTTAGAGTCTTCATGCTGTGATGTTCTCCTCTACCGCATAAACCAATACAAACCAGGGCCTAGACCTTCGCTCTTCTCCCCAGATATTTGTTATTTGCCAAGGTAGCTAACTAATTTTACCATGATAATTGAGCTCACAGACTCATATTATGAGCCCTGAAGGAAAAAAAATCATTCTGGAAGTAGTACAGTGAACAGACCTGGTGCACAAAGAATTTAAAATAAAAACAGTAAATATTATCGGAGAAATACGGGAGAATATAGGAAATATGAAACAGGAAGCTTCAAAGAAGAATCAATTAGAAATATTGGATATTAATATATTATTGTTGATGTAAAGATCCCAATGGTTGGATTTCATAACTGAATAATAGAATGAATATGGCTGAAGAACAAAATAGTGACATGGACAATCAGCTGAAGAACAAAATAGTGACATGGACAATCAGTTTGGAGAATATTCTAAGAAAGGGGTAAAGTTCTAAGCATTAGGAGGTGGTAATGAGATAAAAAATTAAAAAGTTGTTCTACTTAGCTGGCTCAGTTGGTGAAGCATGTGACTCTTGGTCTTGGGGTTGTAAGTTTGAGTCCCATGCTGGGTATAGAGATTACTTAAAAATAAAATCTTTAAAAATAAATTAAAAAAATTAAAAAGTTAAGACCTGTTGGGTATAGGAGAGGAAATGTTACTATCAGTATGATTGGAGTCACAGTAAAATAAATGGAGGGATATTAGTATTTGAAAAATAATTATTGGGGTACTTGAGTGGCTCAGTCAGTTGAGCATCTGACTCTTGATTTTTGTCTCAGGTCATGATCTCAGGGTCATGAGATAGAGTCCTGCACTGGGCTTTGCACTCAGAGTAGAGTCTGCTGGAGATTCTTTGTCCTTCCCACTCCCTCCCCCCTGTTATCTCTCCCAGCTTGTTCTCTCTCTCTCTCTCTCTCTCTCTCTCAATTAAGTAAGTAAATAAATAAATAAATAATAAAAGAGATCTTTATTTATTTATTTTTTTATTATTATTATTTTTTTATTTTATTTATTTATTCATGATAGTCACACAGAGAGAGACAGAGAGGCAGAGACACAGGCAGAGGGAGAAGCAGGCTCCATGCACCGGGAGCCCGATGTGGGACTCGATCCCGGGTCTCCAGGATCACGCCCCGGGCCAATGGCAGGCGCCAAACCGCTGCGCCACCCAGGGATCCCAAAAGAGATCTTTAAAAAAAGAATTATTGGAAGTTTCCAGAATGGAAGATATGTGTTTGAAAGGGCTTATATGTATATCAATATATCATCAAGACATATGATAAAACTCTATACCTAGACATATTAAATTGACATTTTAGAGCACCAAATTCAAAAAAAACAAATGCTACAAGTTTCTAGAGGATAAATGCAGGTTAACTACTAAGCAATAAAAGTCAGACTAAATTTTCTGAGTGGCAACACTGGATGCAAGAAAAGAGTAAAGTAGCATTTTTAAAGCATTAAATAAAATAAAAATCAAGCTTAGTAAATTTTATTGACCAAACAGTGACACACAAAAACATATTCTAAAATCTAGAACCAAAAGTCTGGTCTAGACCAGTGCTACTCAAAGGGCCATTCAAAGAACAGTTTGTTATCCATCTCAATGAGATAAGGAGCTTGTGTGGGAATGTACATCAAATCAGTACACTGCTTCTTTTATTGAGGAAATCTTGCTAAGAAAAAAAGTCAGCTGAACTAAACTAAAAGCTTAGTAATAGAGTGATTCACACTGGCATAAAGCTTTTTTTTTTTTTTTTTTTTTTTAATTGCAAACTGATATCCATTTGTGGACCAGCACTGGTTTATGAACTATCTTTCCAGTAGCACTGCTCTGGAAGCTACCAACATGGGGTAAGTGTGGGTATGTAAGACCCTAGGGACAAAAGAGTAAGCTTGGAGGTTTGTCTTGGTTTTACGGTGGAGAGAAGATTTAGGTATTGATAAACTTTAACACTTTATAGTGAAAAATAAGCATGAATATAAACTTATCAAGTTGGAGAATCCACTGTAAGACTGAAACCAG
The DNA here is from genome assembly GCF_011100685.1 of Canis lupus familiaris. NCBI lineage: Eukaryota > Metazoa > Chordata > Mammalia > Carnivora > Canidae > Canis > Canis lupus. The sequence continues at coordinate 18,014,102 of NC_049254.1, read as the reverse complement.
GATGTAGATCTTTTAAAATAAAACAAGGAAATTGCATTTTTCTAATGGAAGTATTAGGAAAAAAAAAGTAGATAACCTTAAATAGAATGGTAAATAGAGAATTAAAAATAAGATGGCTGAAATAAGACCTCATATCACAGCAACATAATAAATATAAATAATCTAAACCAATAAAGTGATAAGATTCTTATGTTGGTAAAAAAAAAAACAAGACAACAAAATACAAGTTTCAAATCCATCAGATAATGCTATATTCTGTCTTTGAGTCAAAGTTTAAGATAAAAATAGGTAGCCTTTTCTCTTCTTCTAAACTATTTATTGGAAGCATGAGTCAGCTAAGGGGATTAATATCTAGAATAAAATAACTTTAGTACATTATAAAAAATATGTATATAGCTAACCCCAAATAGATAAGAAGCTAGGCAAAGCATATGAGTGATCAATTCATATGAGTGGGGAAACTAAATTGTGTAGAAACAAGAAAAGGATTTATGACATAATTACATAAAGGCTTATATCTCATCCAAACATAGAAGGACCATTAAGAGAACACTTAGACTACATAATAGTAATTAAATTCAGCCATCTTTGATATCTTGCCAACATTTTTTCTTATACAAATCACAGGTTACATTAAAAAATTTGTTTCAAGGTATATTTGTTAAGATAGGAAGACAGAACATATTTTTTTTAACAATTTGTTATCTTGATTTATAACTTTAAAATATTTGGCCTGTACCTGCACTCTCACCTGGCTCCACAAATATTAGGAATGGGCCTGATAAAGGAGGTAGAATTATAAAATAGAATCATAGCAGGCCTTTATACATACTGTGGAAAGTTATACCAGTACCACAGTGATTAAATGATGTATTAATTTCCTATTGCTACTGTAATAAAGTAAGTTAGTGACTTATAACAACACAAATTTATTGTCTTACAGTTCTGGAGGTCAGAAATCAGAAATGGCTTTAATTTCTGGGCTAAAATCAAGGTGTTGGCAAGGTTGTGTTCCTTCTGGAAGCTCTAGAGGAGATTCTTCTTCCTTGTCTTTACCAGTTTCTAGCAGCAGCCTGAAATCCTTGGCTCATGATACCTTCCTCCATCCTCAAAGCCAGCATATAGCATCTTCTATCCCTCTCTTTGACTCTGACTCTGTTCTCCCTTTTCTCCTTATTTATGAAAAACTTATGCTTATATTGGACTCACTCAAATAAGGCAAAATAATCTCCCCATTTCAAGCTCCTTAGTTCAGTCACATTTGCAAAATCCTTTTTGCCATGTAGAGTAACATATTCACATATTCTAGGGCATAGGACATGGATGTCCTTTGTGAAGACATTACTCTCAACCAAAAATGCAGCACGAAATAGGGAGGCAAGTAGAAATTGGAGACCTTGGAGGAATTATGTAATATTTGTACTACAAGGGAATATATTTTGGAAGAAGAAAACAGTGGTATAAAAGAATATAAGTAAGGCATTAATAAAAAAAGATGTTTAAGAAATATTTCAGCATGTCACTTCCCCCATATTAGTTCCAATCTGTGGATTGAGTCTTCTTCATTAATACTAATATCCCAGGGGACAAGGAGTTGCTATTTGCTTCCAAACTGGCCTAAGGCCAAAAAACAAAACAAAACAACAACGACAACAAAAAACAAAACAAAAAACTGGACTAAGACAAATATTAAATACTCAATGACATATTTCTAACGCCAACTTGCACAATTCTGTGATGATGACTGCTCTATGACTTGAAGCCTTCTTGGGTACAGGTCTCCCACCCCCACATTCTTTCCTTTTGTTCAGTCACACCCTTAGGTACACCCTCCAGGCATAGTGTCTTTGATCTGCTGTGGCATATGACCATGACTCACATCAACACTCTCCTGGGTGGCCCCCCAGCAGGTGCCCAGCCTCTAGGGCTATCAAAGCAGGTCTTTAGGGAGATGGGGTTACTGAGCTGTACTTGTCCTGTGGCATCTGAGACACAATTCTGTCTTTAAGCTCTCTTAAAAAAAAAAAAACATTTCTTGTCACACTGGACTTGTCAGCTTATTTTTTTCAGACTTAAGACTCCTTCAGTCTTTGGAGGTCATTTTGCATACATCTCCCTTTCATGGAACACCCAGGAAAACTTAACTCTTCGAAATCACAATAGTTTATTTCCCTCTTTTCCTGATCATTTCATATTGGCAAACCAGATTTAAGTGGTCATAAAATGCATTATCTTAAAACAGAAATTATTTAATACATGTACAATGGACAAAGATAAAAGCAGCCTACTCTTCACATCACATATTCCCCAAAGTATCTACCAAAAGTCAGGGTGCTGTCCCTCTGGATGGAGGTGTCTCAAGATAGATATTACGAAAGTGACTGACTTTTGAAGATGGAGGGATGACTACTGGTGTTTCCATGGCTGTTGTTTCTGGGGTTCTCGTTTTGAAGAATTAGGTTTTATAGATCAACTTATGATGCAAGCTCATCCCTGGTTCATTCTCTCCAGGGTTCTTATAACTAGTAGGGGCTTAGTCATAATTGGTTTACTTATTCTTAAGACAAATTTGTTAGAAGTTTCTCATGGGTTTGATTGCTTTATCATGTTCAGCCAAGTAAAATATAGAAACACTAAATCAAAAACAAAAAAAAGATCTTATCTATCTTTTCTCAGCATGGAGCATTTAACATCTAAACATTTTCAAGTCTTGTAACCATTTTTTCCCCCAAGGTGAGATAATTTTAACAGTATTCTTTAGAAAATTCCCCTAGACACACTTTCAAATCATATTAAACCACTCCAAAGCAATTGGCAGTATATTAAATCAGAATAATTTAATAAGAAGAAATGAAGCATATAAGAAAGAAAGGTCACTAGTAGGAAAACAGTCAATGGAAAAATAATTTAGATAGATGTTAATGCCACATAAAGTACTCAAGGAAAGATATCTTACTGTAGGACTTTTGACTTAAAAAATGTTTTAATTTGTTATATGGAATACCTGAGCTTTTATATTCTATTAACATGATCAATGTGACAGGTGACCAAAATAAACAAAGATTTGAATAGAACAAACCGAAGGAAGTTGTATGAAATGGAGCAGCTGCCAAACACAGGGTTCTTCAGCTTCTGTTGTCTTTTTATCTTTTTGCTGCCATCCAAAGTTAAGTGACATAGTGATTTATTTTTATAAACCATGCTTTTGGATTCATAATTTTATCCTTTTCTTTTCTAATCCAATACAGCGGACACTGGTGAATTGGTCAAGTTCAGGAAATATTAAAAGGAGGAGTCTGAGAGACTTGCTGAGGGATTGTGCAACAAAAACAAAACAAAACAAAAAATTAGTAAAGAATCAAAGGATAAGACTTCTTCTTCTTCTTTTTTTTAAGATTTTATTTATTTATTCATGAGAGATGATTCCGGCCCCAGGATCATGCCCTGAGCCAAAGGCAGATGCTCAACGGCTGAGCTACCCAGGGGTCCCAGATGAGACTTCTATATCTGGAAATGGCAGACAGAAATTTACATCAACCTTCCCAATGAAAGAAGTAGAAAAGTGAGAAATAATAATAATTGTTATTGTAATTCTGCAGGAATTTATCAGGGAACTTGCAAGGTAACAAAAAATTACCTGGCCAAGATTGAGAAAAAAATACATGGATTAGTGAAGCTGAAATTTGGAACTGCTTTTACTTTAGGATATTTATTAATCTAGATGACCTGACTGAAAAATTAAGGGATGTTTTGACAGCCTTTTGGGGGCAGGGATCAGAGGGAAGAAAGGGGAGAAAATAAAACCATCCCTCACGTAGACTGCAATCTAGCTTTGAGGCACCTGGTGATTTACAAAATTTGTCCTAACAGTGGATTAAGATGATCCCAGATTGCTAACTTCACAGATTCCTGGTGGACCTAAATGAACATTGTCTCTGGAGAAAGATAAAATCATTAAAAGTCCTCAAATTATTTCTATGATTTGAAAAGCAAAACATAATATCTGGGACCAGAAGAAATTAACTTTACAGAAGGAAGCAACAACAAAAAAAAAACCTGATAGAGAACATTTACCCACAGGCACTCTAAATATTGGAATTATTAGACAGAGACTATAAAATATCCTTTTAATATTCAAAGATTAAAAAAACAAAATTAAAACTTTGGTAGAGAACTAGAAATTATAAAAATGACAGTAGTTTTGAAAAAAAGAACAAAATAAACACTCTAGAACACAAAAAAACAATATAGTAACCAAAAACTAAGTAGCAAAACTGAAGTGCGAATTGGGGAAGTTCAACTTCAAGCCATAATCTTAACAGCTATTTTAAAACTAGGAAAAACATTCTAACATTTTTAAACTTCCAAATTTAACTCTTTAAAGTTCAGCCAACTCAGACTATTTTTCAGTTATTCATTGAAAATGTTACATTGTTGTATAAAAGATAGCATGGTCAAATATGTAATTTGGAAACAAGAATTTTAAATCACTGATATATTAAACAAAGACAGTTCAAAAGAATATTTGTCATCCTCCTGAAAATGGTCTATTGTAAATTAAATGAAATTGCAGACAGATATCAGCTTTTCATGTTTCATATTTTTTTACTAGGAAGTTGCACAGAAGTCATTTATTATTAATTTAATACTATCTGAAACTTTGAAGTTTCAGATCCCATTTGGCTAATTCTGGAATATTTCTTTTTATTTTATTTTATTTTTTTTAATTTTTTTTAAAATTTTATTTATGATAGTCACAGAATGAGAGAGAGAGAGGCAGAGACACAGGCAGAGGGAGAAGCAGGCTCCATGCAGGGAGCCTGATGTGGGACTCGATCCCGGGACACAGGATCACGCCCTGAGCCAAAGGCAGACGCTCAACCGCTGAGCCACCCAGGTGTCCCTCCTGTCCCTTTTGATTCTCTTTTTAGTATAACTTTCCTGAACATCAGCTTTTAGCCATGGTTTATGAGTTAGCTTTTCATTCTTTTCCGTTCATGTGTGTGTTTTTCTGGACTTCTCCTTTGTCATTCATAGATGAAAATAACATAACTGCCTCTAAAGTCCACCCCCATCCCCCACTGTGAGAATTGCCATCTAGTCCCTAAGTGGCCAAAAATCATCTCAGAAGATTTGCTAAGGGGTGCACAAGGGGGAACGAAGAGTTTCAACAACTTGGTCAGGAGTTTGCAGAAAGAGGTAATAGGAGGGGGACCCCCAGCTATCTCTCTCTTTTCTAATGCCATGGGAAAGGGGGCTTCTCCTCTGGCCAGCTCCCCTCCCCATTCCCCATGTTCCCATCCCCCATGTCTAGTTCCTCTTGGGGGAGGTGGGATGTGGGGCTGTGGGAAGAAGGTATAGTGTGAGTAGGCCCCAGGAGAGGGGGGTCCTGGCATGGGGTGGGGATTCCCTTTTCACCTGCATCCTAATGCAGAGTTCCCACAAGGTTACTTTTTTTTTTTTTTTTTTGAGAGAGAGAGAGAAAGAGAGAATTGGAGCTGTGAGCAAGATGATTGGCAGCAGTAGAAGGAGAGGGAAAGAGAGAATCTTAAGCAAGCTCCATGCTCAGCATGTTGCCTGACATGGGCCTTGATCTAGTGGCCCTGAGATCATGACCCAAGCTGAAATCAAGAGTCCCACACTTATCCCTTGAGCCACTCAGGCACCTCAGTTACCTTTTCAAGGTTTTTATTTAGTAATTTGTTTTTTTGGGAATGAAAGACAATTATTTGATTGGCATACCACTCTACTTGAGACCAGAATTGGATCAATTATTCTCCAACATTTATCCACATGGCAGGCATTGTGAGGTACCACTTGATTCCTTCGGTGAAGGATTTTTTGTTCCAGTGTTGATAGTGTTGTCAGTTAAAGTCAGATCCTGCATGGATTGCCTCACCCAATGTCTTGCTCCTTCTTAGAGTTATATCTAATGACTGATAGATGCAGAAGTATAAAATATGGTCATTTTAGCATAACAGAGAACAACTCTGAAGGGCATTCAAGCTCCAGAGCTCCCAATGGAGTTAGCTGAACTTGTGGGCCTACCTTATTGTTTTATTTCTGGTTCTGTCCACTCTAGTTCCTGTTCCTTCATTTTTACAAGTGATGAATTCAAGGTTATTCCTTAATAAACATCTTTTACACTAAACTCCATTTTAGATTTTGCTTTGTAGGATATTCAACCTATAACAATTTTATCTCAAATTTCCCAGGAATGAGGCATGGAATCTATTTTCCATCCATCCATCCATCCATCCATCCATCCATCCATCATCCAACCGTCCATTCACCAATCCATTCAACAAGCCATCCACCTCTTTCTACCACTGTTTTTATTAAGCCATCCTGGTGTCTCAGATGATTACTATTCTTTTCAATAATATTTCTTTAGGTCATATCTATACTATCCATCAAGTAGTCAATTGTTATGTTTAGCTAGCTTCCAAAAAATGTAAATAAATGTGCAATGTGAGGTATGCAATCAAAATCACATCAAAACATTACCAAAATCTCAAAGTGCTTGCTATTATTGAATTTATGAAATAAATTTATGAAAACATTAGTTTTAGTTTCACCAAATTATCTCCAGGGGGCAGCAAAGAGTAATCCTAAATTAGTAATTCTGCAACTAGAGAATTAGGGACAGAGCAGTTTTTTTTTCTTTCTTTTATTACTTTATTGCTTCTTTTCCCTCCTCTCTTCCCTAAGTTCCCCACTCTTCTCTCTCTCTCTCTCTATCTCTTTCTCCAAAACAGATGACTATGAAGCTGTAGGAGTGCCCAAATGGGCAAAATAGTGAGTGAATAGATGAATAGATTTAATAGAGATAAGGAGTGTAGGAGAGGTATTGGAGACAAGAAAGAGAGTTAAAATTTAAGTAGTAAATGAGGCCATATTTATAAAGTGTTTAGAACGAGGGGCTAGATGTTAAGCTGAGGGTTTGACATATGCTATTTACTATGGATGTGGTGAGGGAGGCCTAGAATTAATATTTAGAAAAATATAGTGTGGTGACTAATTTCTCTGCTCTGGTTTGACTTGCTGAGATTGCATATATTTTATTTTCAAACATTTGCAAATTTTTCTTTTTGCATAATTTGTGACTTTATATAAAAAATAATGATTAACTCTCATGTGATAGGGAGAAGCAAGCAGTTACTTGAGCTCTAGGCAGTCAGGACTCAAATCCAGGAGGTGAAAGGATAGGCAGTGGAGAACAAAGAGTCAAGGGTAAAAGGCCATTAGAGACTGCAGTAAGTATTCAAGATCCATGCAAAGCTTCTATGTAATGGACAAGCGAACAACATCTTCTTAACTGGCTTCAATTGTGACTACATATGAATCTGATTCTGGAATCATCTGGCCAGAGGAAGTTTACTTCAAAAGCACTTATAGGCAGATAAATCAGTTTTTGAGTAAATCAACAGTCCAAATTTGGGGGCATTATATCTTAAAGCAGCTCTAACTTAGTAAAGCTTTCTGAGTCTTTTCATTTCAGCTACCACAACATTAATCAGCATAATATTGTTTTCTTTGTCTCCCATGTGCACTGATTCTTTTTTTTAAATTATTTTAATTCCAATATAGTTAACATACAGTGTTATATTAGTTTCATGTGTATAATATAATGACTCAACAATTCTATACATTACTCAGTGCTCATCATGATAAGTGCACTCTTTAATTCCTGTCACCAGTTTTGCCCGTCATCCCCACACATCTCCCCTCTGGTAACCATCAGTTTGTTTTTTATAGGTAAGAGTCTGGTTTTTGACTTGTCTTTCTCTCTCTCTCTCTTTTTTCCCCCTTTGCTCATTTGTTTTGTTTCTTAAATTCCACATATGAGTGAGACATATGGTATTTGTCTTTCTCTATTTTGCTTAGCATTATACTCTACAGCTCCAACCATGTTGTTGCAAATGACAAAATTTCATTCTTTTTTTATGGCTGAGTGATATTCCATTTCATGTATATGGACACTTGGGCTGCTTTGCAATGTCTTGGCTATTGTAAATAATGCTACTATAAACATAGGGGTGTATGTATCCCTTTGAATTAATGTTTTTAAAATTTTTTTTGGCAAACACCCAGTACTGTGATTACTGCAATATAGGGAGTTCTATTTTTAACTTTTTGAGGAACTACCATATTGTTTTCCGTAGTGGCTACAACAGTTGCCATTCCCACCAACAGTGCAGGAGGATTCCTATTTCTCCATAGCCTCGCCAACACTTATTTTTTGTGTTGTTGATTTTAGCCATTCTGACAGGCAAGAGGTGATGTCTCCTTGTAGTTTTTTTTTTTTAATTGTAGTTTTGATTTGCATTTCCCTGATGATGCGTGATGTTGGGTATCTTTCTTGTCTGTTGGCCATGTGTATGTCTTCTTTGGAGAAGTATCTGTTCATGTCTTCTGCCTATTTTTAAATTGGATTATTTGTTTTTCTGGTGTTGAATTTATCATTTCTTTATGTATTTTGGATACTAACCCTTTGTTGGATATGTCATTTGCAAATATCTCTCGTTCAGTAGGTTACCTTTTAGTTTCGTTGATTATTCCTTCAGTTATGCCAAGCTTTTTATTTTGATAGCCCTCATGTGCACTGATTCTTAAGTGGCAGTATTGAAGAGAAATTGGAAGACTGAGGGAGTAAATGTTTGGGTTTCTGGTTTGAGCCAAACCTTTCTCTTGATCCTGTCTTTCTCTTCTGCTCTGCTTTTGGGCTCCTGTGCCAAGGGACACAACTAAGGAGAATCTGGGGCCTTTAGATTGTTCAAAGAGGTACATTTACTAGACAAGCACATTTTTCTCTTATTATATTTAATTTCATGGCATTTCTTTGGCTAGCAAACTCCTGGTCCCTTTATTGTTTCTCCAAGCACTTGTTCTCTATAAGAGCTAAGGGCTAGAGTTGGGAGGTTAGAGGTCCACTCCCCTAACTTTTGGATGGAAGAGGTAAAGGAATGGGGAAGAAAGGCTCATCCTCCCAAATCTACTTTGAGAATTCTATGTGTTTTGAAACCATTCTTTTGACTCTTAAACTGGTAATTGTATTTGTAGTCTGACTGAGATGAGAATGTGAGAGTGTGTCTTTGAAAGTTGTTGGCCTGACACTCAAACCAAAGGAACTGAGTGGAGAGAACACCAGGCTAGCAAACATGAAACTTGAGTTTTTACACCCATCTATGTCACCAGGTCACTTTGAGATCTTAGGCAGGTCAGTAAGTCCCTTCTGTGCTTTAGTTTGGGCTGTGGAATTGAACAGGCAATAAAATAGATTATCACCAAATTTTTTTTGATGATATGAAATGATTGTGAAAAAATGCTCATGTCAATAGAATACTAAGTGGAAAGGACAGGCTACAGACTTGAGTAAGAAGCTTACCTAGAATCATCAGACTAGGGCCTCAACCCTGGGTCTCTCCTCTATCAAAACGCAAGATCTTGACCTCTTTAACCTTGGCCTCTACATAGTGGAAACCAGAATGCTTTATTTAACTAACTAACTAATTAATTAGTTTAAAAAATATTTTATTTGAGAGAGAGAGAATGAATGGTGGGGAGGGGCAGGGGGAGCTGGAGAAGCAGACTCCCTGCTGAACAGGCAGTCTGATGTGGGGCTCAATGCCAGGACCCCCAGGTCATGACCTGAGCCAAAGGCAGCCGCTCAACTGACTGAGCCATCCAGGCGCCCCAGGAATGCTTTATTTTAAATGACATTTCGTCACTGATTTTTCTGACATAGAGTGAAATATTAAACAATGGGGAAGTTCCTGTTGCTATAGTCCACCATCTTTACATAGCACATCTCTTTGTGTACTCCAAGCCCTCAAGTGCCTGATTCTACTGTCTCAATCAAATTGGCTCACTAGAAAGAAAGCTTGAGAAGAGGAAGGGAGGATATATATATATATATATATATATATATATATATATATAGTTTAATGTTTGGCAAGAAGGAAGATGAAACTGCTAGCCTAAAAGAAAAAAAATGCTTGTTGTTTAATCTTTTTCCTGTTTGCAATATTTCTTCCCCTTCCTGAAGAGTTTTAGTCTTGGTGTAGCAAATAAAGGATTTCTTTTCTCCCAAACATAATCTAAGTGCATATGAGGTAGCCACAGGAAGGCTGAGGGTTTTTTGGTAAGTCTGAATTCCAGATGTGTAATAGCTAAAGATTGGTGTTTATTTGTAATTTGGCTCAAATGATCAGTCTGGCTCTTTAAAGGTGAAAATAAATGGAAATAAATACTAAATTTAATGCCCCCCTCAAGATGTCCATGTCCTAACCTCTGAAACTTGTAAGTAGTTAAACTTACATGAGAAAAGGGACTTTGCAGATGTGATTAAGAATTTTGAGATGTGGAGATTATCCTGGATTATCTGAGCAGTCCAATGTACTCACAAAGGCCTTTTTTTTTTTTTTTTTTAAAGTAGGTTCCATGTCAGCATGGGCCTTCAACTCATGACCCTGAGACTTGAGCTGAGATGAAGTTAGATGCTTAACTGACTGAGCCACCCAGGCACCCCTCACAAGGGTCTTTATAAGAAGGAAGCAGGAGGGTTTACGATCCAAGGAGACGTGACAACAGAACAGAGGTGGGATTGATGTAACCACAGGCCAAGGAATGCTGGTGGCACCCAGAAGCTGGAAAAGGCAATGCATGGGTTCTCTCCATGTGTCCAGAAAAAAACACAGCTCTGCTGACACCTGGCTTTTAGCCCTGTAAGGTCAATTTTGGACTTCTGACCTCTAAGACAAATTTTTGTGTTTTTAAGCCATTGGGTTTGTGGTAATTTGTTATAGTGCCAGTAGGAAACGAATACAATTATGATTCTTCTAGAGTTGTGGACCTTATGGACAGTAATTTCACGCAAGAATTTTCAAGGGAGGATATTTTATTCCAAACTTTATTACTGCGGCTATACTCTTCTTCAACTCAGAGAAGCTTTCAAAAGTTACAGTGATTGGGAAATGTAAGGGGATGGGCCAAGGACAGATAAATATCCTGTTGTGCTCTGTAATCCAAGTTTAGACGAGTCTGTTTATCTTGGGCACATTCAGTGCTTTACTGTAAGGTTGATCTGTGTGCAGCAGAAGTGAGAGAGGGACCAATGAGCTGAAAGAGGGCTCAATCAATCTGCTTCCTCTGTTTCTGGTTCGGTGCTTCATACAGGAAATCTATTGCTGTGTCAAGTTCCAAAGAAGAGTGTCTTCTGTTCCAACTTACTAATCAGCCTAGCACACAGAGTGGAGGGAAGAGGCTGGAAGGAGAAGTGTCCCTGCTGCTGATGGGCTAAGAGGATCCCGCACAGAGCCGCTGACCAGAGGAGAGCCCCACCATGTCCACAGCTCCTTTCATACCTGTGTGGAGGCAGAGTATTCAGTAGAGGGCACAATACGAGAGATCAGAAATGCCCTGTGCGGGGAGGACTTTTGAGCTATGGCTTCTACTAGGTTTGACCATCTTCTGTGTGTTTGGTAAGTCTGAAATCTTTGTGGGAGAGTGACAGGAGAATGACCGGTGGCAAACATGGCTTAGCTTCTGCTGAGCTTTCTTTACCTTTCTTGGGGAGGGAGGCCAGCTAATGCTATCACAGAGATGGGGGAGGGGGCTGCTCTCAGATCATGTTATTCTATTCTCCTCACTTAGCTCTTTGTCTTACTTATTTTACTTTTTATCCTACGGTACTAAAGGCATCTCTATAGTTTGTTTCACTGCCCACTTCCTTATTTCCCCCGCTCTCCCCTCACCCCCCACTTTTCTGAGCCAAGCAGAATATATCAAATATTTTCTAGTGGTAATCCAAGCCATCTGGGTTCTCTCTACCCTCTTCTCTCTTAAAAAAAAAATTTAAATAATAATTCCACCCCACTTAAGTCTATATTGTTAACCATATAAATTAGGAAAGTTTATTCCTTTTAATCACATTGTATGACCAGGTGCTTTTAAAATAGGATGCGCTCGAAGTTGAGTGGTGTATCTGTGAGGTATGTCTGTATTTATCTTTAAGATGTGTAGGCTGTAAAAGACACTTTCTGGATGAGAGGACACTGCAACATCTAGGTTCTTGTAGGAGTTGTAGGGCCCTGGGGGCTATGGTGGGGGTGTCCTGGTTTCACTACAGAGGGTTTGTAGGAGTTGATGTGGGAGAGAGTTTTCAAGTTTCGCTTTTAGTAAATGGGAGCAACTGCAAGGGAACAGCGTAGTTGGCATTAAATTTTATAATTTGATCATTGAAAAAAGAAAAGACTTTTAAAGTATTGCCTACTTTCCAGCAAAAAAGTCTTACTGGTGAGCACAAATAAAACAACCATACGGTATTACCTTTCCATGCAGAATTTTCACATGCTTTATATCCTTTGATCTGCAAAGCAAATCAGTGAAGTAGGCATGGAAGACAATTTTTCATTTTTAAAAAGTAGAAACTGAGGCCTAGAGAGGTGAATTGATTTGTTCAACACCACGCATCTATGGCAGAGCCACATCCAGCTAGGTCTGTGACCATCAGTGGACATTTGAATAGGGCTATGCTTTTCACTAAAAAGCACCACTATTTATAACACCACTGAAAAAAAAAATTATGCTGCCTATGCTTGGTTGTAAGCTAACGGATTACTTACTCACTTAAAAAAAAATCAAGTGATCTAAATCTTTCTGTAGTTGAGACCTAATTGTGGAAAGCAAGGACCCAACTTGGCAGGGAAGCCAGCTAGGCAAAGAGCTATTGATTCATGTCAAGTTGCACTATGACTTTTGAGTAAAGGAAAAAAAATCAAGATAAAAAAGTACTTGATAATTTTAAATTGTAATGGTCTAAAGGTTTGAATTTTAAGACTATTTCTGAATACAGCTAGAATATATTACCTAAATCAAATCTCTGAAAGCCGTGCTTGTATAATTATAAAGTTTTTGAAATGCTTAGCATCAAGATACAAAAAAGCAAATTATATTACATGCAGAGATTTGCATGATAAATTTCTCGTGAAATAATTCAGAATAATGAGAAGCAAACTACTTGGGGCATGAATTTATGTGTTTATTACTAATACTGCTTTGTTTTTAATACTGCCAAACAGAAATAACACATTTTATTGTACAAGATGAATTCACAAAGGCACATAAAACACTAATGACTTTAATGAAAAGCACAGCATTTAAAAAAATCTATTTACTTTTCTGTTGACTTATTTGCCTATAAATTCAAGCAATGTAGTAATTGGTAGACAAGGTTTGTTAAGAAAATACCTGAGGGGAAAAATTAAAACAACCGAAGCAGTCCACTGTCCAGCAAGTTTCTCCACCTCTGTGTCTGGTCCTCTTTCCTCACACTCTCCTTACTTTAGCCTATTTTATTCTAGATCTTTTTCTTGTATTAATGGATAGCAAAATTACTATCTTAATCAATTTGGTTCTACCTTTTATAAAAGTCACTGATTAAGATTATCAGGATTAAAATTCTGATAATTTAAAAGGGTTCCTCCACTTTTCTTTGGGCTGATTTTGATCGTTTGTTGTTATCTTCCACTAGGGGGCAGGCAGTAACAAGAAGAGGAGATTAAAAAAAAAATCAAAACTGTGGCTAGCTGAAAAGGATGGAGGAAGGAAAATTAAAAACAAATGCCAAAAGAAAGAAGTCTGTCTTAATTTCAGATTATATAACACTGGATTATTTATGGAGGGTGTGAGGGTATTTTAATTATTAGCAATTAAAATAGGGAGATCAAGCTAAGATGAAGTAATTGAATTGGCCAGTCTTGAAATTACCTATGAATCTAGTAAAATCCAAAGACGAGATTGTTTATTATTACAGTAGATTGGAGTTTTTGAAGTCTTAATGGAGAAAATGGATCTTGGATGATAAATTTGGATAGATGGGGAAAGATAGGTACACAAGTTGAAATTGGATGTATTATATTATTAATGCCCTTTTGCTTCCAGATTTCATCCATGCATTGAATATTTTGATGCTTTTAATTTTCTCAATAAAATCTCAGTCTCCTTTCCCTGAATTTCTAGATCCTTATATAATTCTGTGTTAGGTTTAAAGGTTTGTCATGAGATGAAAATTTAACCACTAGCTGTGTCATCTTTAAGAAATTGCTTACCCTCTTTAGACGATAATTTTCTCATTTGTGAAATGAAGGAAATGTATGACACTTTCGAGAAATATAGAGTTTTCAGATAGGAGAGACTTTAGAAACCTTCAAATTAAATCCTTTCATTTTATACATGGGCAAATAAAGCTCAGCATTGTTCAAGGAATTACTAAGGCTATCACTCAACTTTTTAGTAAATGAACTGATCTCGAAACTCATCCATAATATCAAAAATATAGTGTAAAAAAGATGTGCCAAATTATGTCTGGGAAAATCTGTCAGTTAATAAGTAAGGGCATACCTGTCACGTGTTAGAGATTGTGCTTCATGCTGGGGATACTTGGAAAAGACAGACATAAATCACACTCTCACAAAGCTTAGAATCTCAGAGGAGAAGCCAGCATTAAATAAATAATTGCACATAATTAAATAATGTGAAAGAAGAAATAGAGAGTGACAGAGAAATGTGTAATTGCTAAATCTAGTGTGTTCTGTGAGGGTCAAGGAAGACTTCCTTTGGAAGTGATGTTTGAGATGAAGAGCAGAAAAGAGCGGCCAGGGAGAGGTGAGGGACTAACATTGCAGGCAGGTCAAACAGTTTGTATGAAAGGCAGAGGGAACTAAGCTATGGCTTCAGTTGTTAAAAAAAATAAAACAAAAACAACAACAAAAAAACAAGGAGAAATCAATTGTATGGAGAATAATGAGAAAAGATGCAGAGAGAAAGATGGGCACTTGAGACTTGGAATGTCCTCATTAATGTGCCTAAGGAGAAAGACATCAGAGGCAAAGCACAAAGATAGTGGTAGAGGCTGACAAAAGGGTTTTACAAAGAAAGGAAAGTGATTAATAGCATCCACATCTTCCAAATAATCCAAGAGCACTAGTACTGAATAAAGGCCAAAAGTTTGGCTCTCAAGGAGCTGGTGACCTTCAAAACTGTGTGCTGGAAGGGTGTAGGAGCCACAAGACTGCTGGTGTTGAGGAGACAGTGGGTATGGAGGAGATTTAGACTGTGGTCACAGACCACTCATTCTAGACAAATATGATTTAAGATAAGAAATCTCCTATTTTGTATTTTAGTTTCTTTCTTTTTTGGAAGCAAGAATTCATAATAGAAATGTTAAGCTATAATACATACGAAGGAGAGAGTTTTCATTTTAAAAACATGTTATATTTCATATGGCTAGAATGGCAAAAACTTTTTTTCCTTTCTGTTCTGCTTCCGTAAGAAGATACATTTGTCTCAGGAAAGAAGTTCTGAAATCATTATGTAACACTAACATAACAAAAGATGATATTCTTTTTTTTTTTTTGGCCCTGGTTTGTTTTCTTTCTTTCTTTCTTTCTTTCTTTCTTTCTTTGAGAAGAGAGAGGGGGGTGGGAGAAGCAGAGGGAGAGGGAGAGAGAAACCTAAGCAGACTCCTTGCTGAGTGCAGAGCCTGATGATCCCACGACCCTGAGATCATGACCAAAGCTGAAACCAAGAGTCTGATACTTAATGAATTGCACCATGCAGGCACCCCAGCCCTGGTCTTCAGATCCTAGTTTTCTATAATCTCTTCAGGTACATGTCATCTGCACATAATGGTACTTTTATTTAGAAAATTCTTCTCTCTCTGTCTTTGTCTCTCCTTCTTCTTATTGGCTTTTGTCTATTGGACCTTGTATTAATTACCTATTGTTATATGATAAATTACCCCCAAAACAAATATTTATTTTCTCACAGTGATGAGGGAGGGAGGGAAGGAGAGAGAGAGAGAGAGAGAGAGAAAGAGAAAGAGAGAGAGAGAGAACATTGGGACAGAAACCACAGTCTTTTTATAACTGACTCTTAGCACTGACATCCATCATTTTGCTATATTTTGCTCAGTAAGTGAATAAATGAATCCCACCCACAGTCAAGAGGAGGGAATTTTACAGACATGAATATAAGGAAGAGACAATACTGGGAACCACCTTAGGGGCTCTCCACTACCTCAAGACTAGGATATGTTGTTCAGGGTACATTTTTCACACTTTTCATTTGCTGTTATTGTAATTTCACATAATTATTTGATTAGTGTTCATTGTTCTCAGTAAATTGAAATTCCATGATGAATAGGCATTTATTGAGTGCTTAGCTACTGCAATTGAATCAATGAATATTTATATAGCCTCCAGTTGCCCTCCATCAGTCCAAAAGTTCTAATATAACTGATAGGGGATCACTCAGCTGCCATTTGAATGAAAACTACTAGATCATAATCTGATCATAATCTTAGAAGGCAGAAAACATTTCCTTTATTTCAAAAATTTATCATAAAATTAATGCATTAGTCTTTGGGCAGCTTTGGTAGAGAAAAGATTCACACGAGTCTTTTATTTCAAGCATTTCTATTTGCTAACAGAATTTAGAGGAGAATTGTTGATACTTTCCAATTATTCCTACAGGGCGACACTGCTTTTTAATTACATATCGGAAATAAAAGTATAATTTGTGCTTCAAATTTTCAAAAGTTACAAAGTTCATGGATTTTTTTGTTTGGCTACCATGGACTTTCATAATTCCCAGATCACAATGTGAAAACTACTGCATTAGAGGAAGAAATATAGTTAGCCTGTTTGGGTGGCAATTCATTCTCAATATCAGTAGAAAAGGACGCAATTTAATTCAACAACTTCTTGCTTGAATGCATTCGTAACTGTTAGGAAATAATACTTGCAGGTCTAACCTATACCCACAATATGCAGTTTTATAAAATGCAAAACAAACACTCACTAACTAAAATGTTAAGTTTGGTATTTTAAGCTTTCTAGAGCCAGAAGATTCAAAGTAAAGGTTTCTGTATTGTATTGGCTTTACTGTACTGTTGATTAGAAAAACTTACGTGCTTAGTGTAGTTAAATAAAGATTGTTCTAACAATGTAATTTGAGTTTCCAGGTCTTTGTGTGATTAAGATCTCAGTCTCAAAGTTGCATTTATTTTAAATAAAACCTTGAATCTTTAGGTAAGGTGTACTTCCTTATAACTGGATTTAATACCTCAGTCTGCAATGTATTTTGAATACCTTTCATGAGTTATTCCTTACTCATTAATTAAGAACGATAGTCTGCATTTTGCAGAGGGGAAACCTAGAGCATATGAATTCACTTGATTACCTAAAATGATTCAAAAAAGAAGCAGAGTAATAAGTAAAACTCATATCTCTCATATTTTGCAGCCATTGCTTAATCCAAGATGGTCCAGCACTATATTTGTTAAAATAATTTGTAGAGTTTTGAAGTTTGAAAGACCGAAATATAAAATGTAGAATGAAATAATCATATTATTTGGTTTTCCTTATGTAAAATATCACAATTTTTCCATAGATTTCAATGTATTGAAATATATTTCAATATATTCTATATTCTGTTTTTTTAAAGTAGTAAATTCATTCAATGTTGAAAAACAATAAAGATGACAAATGAAGATGGAAAGACCATAATAAGCAATAGGAATGACTTCTAGTTAGTTAGTACTAGCTTAGAGGCCCCAAGTTCTATCCAGAAATGTCAAAAGAAATGCAAAAATAGAACTATACTATATGATTCTCTTTTGCAGATATATGGGAATCTTATTAGAGCATAGCCAAGTACTTTAGGCTCCAGTTTTGCCTATAATTAAGCATTATTAGCTTAAAATTCATTTTATTAACCTCCTTACTGCTTTGCTTGCCTTCTCCTAAAAAAATCTGCAAATGAATGAGAGGGTGAGAACTCTTTAACTTTTTCATTTCCCATCCCCATACATTGGAAATAATACATGAATCTTAGCGACTATAGTAACTATTGGAATATGGCATGATCCACATTCTAATTAGGTTACTATCAGTTATTCAGTCAAGGGTTTTTTGGGAGTGGTGAAATATCAACAATGCCTATCTCTCACTTTTTTAATCAGGACAGCAGACCACAGGATTTTAGAATAGATAAAAACTGTTTAACCTCACAAAAAAGCCATGTGCTCTTTCTGAGAGCACCCCCTTCCCCCCCCCCCCCCCCCCCCGCCTCGAACTGGAGGAAGCCTTTGGAGTATAGCTTTGCACAGTCATGCCCATACAATGTCTGTTGTGTGGGTGATAGACACTTGTTCAGGCTTATGACAATGACGACTGGGAAAGGAAACTTCTAGTGCTCAAAGTGAGTAAGAAGTTTCATTTGTACTAAAATCACAAAACAATCTTACTTCTACTGATGCTTTTAACTTAGATGGAAAAGGTTTTTTTTTAAAACCTTATTTTCAGCATCAAGGGTTTTTCCATTTGTATTTTGTTTTGTGTTTGTGTGGATGCATGTTCTAATGTTATGTGTGTTAAAATCTAATGTTTCTGATACTATATTTACTTCTATTGAGGGACAATTATGTATAATTAACTGTACCCATTTAAAAGGTACAGTTTGATGAGTTTTGACATATCCTGTGAATCCTCACAAACAAGATACAGAACATTTTCATCATTTGCCAAACATTCCTCCATGTATGTTTGCAGCCCATCTTTGCCTTCGTCCTCATTTGTTTGGCATCACAGATTAGTTAACATTTCACATTCGTAGGACTCCTTTGTGTAAGGTATAGTGTATACTCTTTGTGTCTGCTTGTTTCACTCAACAATGAGTTTAAGAATCATCAATGTTGCTGTGGTTCCTTTTGTTGCTGAGTCATATTCCTTTATAGGGAAAATCTATCCATTTATCTGTTGATTGGTATTTAGGTTGTGTCCAGCTTTTTGTTATTGTGAATGAAGCTGCTATGAACATTTATGCACAAGTGTTTGTGTGGACATATGTTTTCATTTCTCTTAAGTAAATACCTAGGGTTGGAATGGTCAGGTAATGGTGGGCACATGTTTGACTTTTAAAAGAATTGCCAGAAGTTTTCCAGTGTAGTTTCCACTACCATTAGCAATTTGATTATTGAAAATAAAGATTTTTTTTGCAATTATTTATGCCATTAAGTATATTACACTAGCAGCATATAGTCAAATTGCTGTGCTTTGAAAGTCAGTTGGAATAGCTGCTCTATATGTGGTTATGTAACCAATTCTACATGCAGTTAGTTAGGTTCATTTGTTTCACTTTGCTTAATAATTTTAGTTTTTACAAGTAATTTGATTATGCTTTATAATTGTGTAAAATGATTACATGGTTCCAAAGTCAAATCTATAAAATCAGAGACCGTTTCTATTTTTGTTCTTATTTTGTCCATTTAGTTTTGAAATTATAAGTAAGGAAAGAAAGAACACACACACACACACACACACACACACACACACACACCCATACGTATCCCTCCCATCGTAGCTTAGATGAACAGTAGTGTACTATATACAATTTTATGTATCCTGCTTTTTCCACTTAACAATATACCATGGAGATTACTCCATAACAGTTTATAGAGCTATCCCTTATTCTTTTTAAGAGTTTCATTATATATATATAATATATCTCAAATATATAAATAAAATCTTTTATTTTGTGGATGTACAATAGTTTAGAAAACTAATCCCCTACGAGCGGCCTTTGGGTTATTTCTAAAAGTCTTGTTATCACAATGTAATGAAAAGCCTGTGCATATATTCTTTTCATACTGTTGCTTGTGTATCTTTAGGATAGATTATGAGAATTGGTATTGCTGGGTGAAAAAAGAAATGCATATGTAATTTTGCTATATATTGCCAAATTTCCCTCTGTTGAAGTTGTAACATTCTACATTCCCACCAGCATTATATCACCATGCCTATCTGTCCACAGCTCCAAAGTACATTGTCACATATTTGGCCATTGGCTGTCTAATGGGTGAGAAACGGTATTTCTGCATAGTTTAATTTGCATTTCTTTGACCATGAATGATGTATGAACATCTTCCTATATGACTAAGAGACTTTTGTGCTTCCTATGTAAACTAACTGTCCATGTCTTTAGAACAGTTTGCTGTAAGATTGTGTTTTTAACCTAGTTTGAGTCAGCTACATGCCAGGATGCTGGGCAAACCACTCTTCTAAGCATTGGGGCTGTGGGAGGAAAAACATATGAAAATCCCTGATTTCATAGAGCTTACAATCTAGTGATAAGTTTGGCCCACAAATTTTGGCAATCGTCTACAATCCTTCTCCTTAGCTTAACTGTTCCCATTCAGATTCAGAATTCATAATGCTTGTGTCCATATGCCATTATAATCCAATTCTAATGACTTGCCATTTGATATACTTTTTCAGACCTTTGTTTCTGTTTCCTCAAAAAATGTGGCTTGGACTTGCTTCTTCAACTCTCTTAATTTAGATTAATTTGGGTAGTGTAACTATTGTACTGCATTTCTTAGGATCCAAATCTTGGTTTCTTTTCACTGTAGTAAGACCTACTTGCACAAGAATAGTTGGGGAATTAGAGCAGCTTACAAGCTGGGTGGTTTTGGCCAAATTGCTTCATTACTATGAGTCTACATTTCTTAATCTGTAAAAAGAGGATAAAAATTTACCTGTCAGGATGGGGAGACTGAAATAAATAACATATGCTAGTTACCCAAAATTTGCTCCTAGTGAAAGTGCTCAAAAATTATTTTAAGGGGTGCCTGGATGGCTCCGTTGGTTAAGTGTCTACCTTCAGCTCATGATCCTGGGCTCCTTGGATCCAGCCCTGTATGGGACTCCCTGCCTTTTTCTTCTGTTTGTGTTCTCTCTCTCTCAAATATATATAAAAAAAATCTTTTAAAAATTATTATTTAAAAAATAATGTTTTATTAAAGAAAATGGAAGTTAAGAAGAGGAACAGATTCAAAATTTCTCCAGAAAAACACTGTGCATGAAATCTTATCCTAAAATGTTTCTCTTTGCCAGTCAGGTACAACCACTCTAGATGCACTAGAAGTGTATCATCTCCTTGTGAACACTTTCTAGGAGTTGTGCCTTCTACGGTGAACCTGCCAATATCCAGATTCAACTCTAATCATACATCCAGTTTTTCTCACTTAATAGCAACAGTAAACTATTTGTAATTCTTTGAAAATCCCATGTAGCTTTTCTATCTTCTTCTAAATGACTTTCTTTCTGTGTGCATAAAGATTTCCTTCTGTCTCCCTGAAAAAACTCATCTACTGAGATCCAGGTCAAGTATCATCTGTTGTAGAGAATTCTCCCTAATCTTTTACACTTGCTCTTTTATAATTAAACACTTCTGCTTTTTAACTTCTGGGCGTTGTGTTTGCTTCTATCATCACTCTGAAAACTTTACCTTGTAATTGTATACATAGACCTTCTTTGCCTAGACCTTAAATTCTTGGAGAGAAGAGGGCATTGTTTATTATGATGTCTCTATGCTCAGTGAATACTTTGCCAGGTGTATTGCTCAAAAAAAAATGTTTATTAGCAATTCCCACTTAGAGCTTGCCTTACAAAATTTGAATGTAATAGACAGTTATTTATATGGTATGATTTCAACACAGCTTAGGAAAATCCTTTTTTGCTTCAAACCAGCACCCAATGAACACATCACTACTAAACTTTATCTACTGAATGGTCCTGAAAAGCCTGTAATGAATAGAAAAATGCTTTCTTTCACAGTTGGAGGTAGATTAAATGCACATAAGAAATAACTTGAATGGGGATGCCTGGGTGGCTCAGTGGTTGAGCGTCTGACTTCAGCTCAGGGCATGATCCCTGGGTCCTGGGATGGAGTTCCATATTGGGCTCCGGGCAAGGGGCCCACCTCTCCCTCTCCCTATGTCTCTTCCTCTCTCTGTGTCTCTCATGAATAAATAAATAAAATATTTTAAAAAAAGAAATGACTTGAATGTAAAAACAGGAGGGTGGTGATAGACACTTTGGATCTAAAGTAGAGGTATGCCAAACAGATAGGGTGTTCAAGTCAAAAGTTCATACTGGGAAAATTGGCCTGAGAATTCTTGTCTGTCATAATTTATGTTTTTATTGTCAACCGCAATCCAAAAATGGCCTGAAGAATGTGAAAAAAGTCTGGTTTAACTAGGAGTCAGAAATACTACTGTGTATTCTTTTGATCATCTCATATGTCTTTTCAGAGTGCATAGGTACAGGAGGAGAAAGTCCTGGTACACCAAACAACTTAACACAGTACCAAACGGGTAAGGACAACTACAGCTTGGGTAATGGTCATCACGTATTGATTCGACTAGAAGCATGCTTGATGATGGTATACTTTTTATGTTTAAGATCTTGAATAGTCTTACATGTATTTATAGACTATATTGTCTGAAGTAGTCTAAATAAAATATTATTTATTTTATTAAAAGTGTTCATAAATTTTTCATTCTAAAATTACTCTGTGCTTATTTAGTGCCTTTTTGAAGAATGTGATCACTAAGCAAACCAATGGTGTGTCAAAATTTTTCTCATTCAATTTTTGAAACATAAGTTAAATTTTTCATTCAATTTTTGGAACATAGGTTTAAAAAAATAGGTCTTAGCAGATATTTGTAATTTATTGACTCTGTTCCCCACCCAGCCCTACTGTCTACCAAAGTTGCCATTGTAGTTAGATTTTTCTTTATATTTTAAGTTTTTATTTTTATTATATACCTCACTTCATTGAAAAATAATTCCAGTGATTCTAAAATGCATTTCTGGACTTATAAGTATACTTTCTAACTGCACTCAACTATTCACTATATAGAAAAATTAGATTCCAGGTCAACTACTGGATAAAATAAGTAAAGTAGCTGTATAAACTATAAATAAAAAGGTTGGAAACAATGCATCACTGGTGCTCCCCCCAGAATGGTGGGTTGAATGGTGTCCTCTCCCTAAAGAAATGTTCAACTGAAGCTTGTGAATGTGGCTGCATTTATAAAAAAGGGTCTTTGAAGATGTAATTAACTTAAAGCCCTTGAGATGAGATCATCCTTGATGGAGTGGGTCCTAAATCCAATGACAAGAGTCCTGAGAAGGGAAGAGAAAAGGAGAGGACACAGGGAGAGGCAATACGAAGATGGAGGTAGAGATTGAAATGATACATCTACAAGCCAAGGAACACCAAGGATTGCTGGCTGCCACTAAAAGGTGGAAGGATCAAGGAAGGATTCTTCCCTAGAGCTGTTGGTAGGAACAAGCCCTGATAACACCTTGCTTTCAGACTCCTGGCTTCCAGAAATATAAGGGAATAAATTTCTGTTGTTTCATGTGACCACGTAGGTCATTACATGTTAAGGCAGCCCCAGGTGACTAATACAAAGAGAAATTAAGCTACTTTTATACTATAAATGTATTTTATTTTAAAGATTTTATTTATTTATTCATGAGATACACACACACACACAGAGGGGCAGAGACACAGGCAGAGGGAGAAGCAGGCTCCATGCAGGGAGCCCCACATGGGACTTGATCTGGGCACTGCAGGATCACGCCCTGAGCAGAAGGCAGATGCTTAACGCTGAGCCACCCAGGCACCCCTACAAATATATTTTAAAAAACAATTCACATTTGTCTCTGTCTGTCTGTCTCTCTCTCTCTCTCTATATATATATATACACATACATTGTGAAAGTGTTAAATTCGACTTCTGATGTTAACAATGTAAAACTTTCTGAACTTTAAAGAAAATTTAAAGCTTTCATTTATTTTTTTTTAAAGATTTTATTTATTTATTCATGAGAGACAGAGACAGAGACAGAAACACAGGCAGAGAGAGAAGCAGGCTCCGTGAAGGGAGCCTGAAGTGGGACTTGATCGCAGGACAGAAGGCAGACGCTCAACCTCTGAGCCACCCAGGTGTCCCTAAATCTTTCATTTAAAGAAATTAAAGAAAGAAATCACAGGACCGTTGATCAAAGTTGATGCCTTTGTTTTACTACTCTGATGTACATGAAGCTTCAAGCAAGATTGAATAAGAACACTTTCTATTTTCAATGAAGACACTTGATATGAAATTGGCATTCTATGGTAACTAGAAGCATTAAGAAGCATTTCCAATATCATAAAAATAATTACAGGAATATTTGTGAAAATAAAGCTTTTTTTTTTTTTTTCTCTTCTGAAAACAATCATTTTGTACACTTAAGAGTACATTCCGACTTGTGGTTTTATCTCCAGCATGAGAAGTCTCAGGGATAATTTACTGATATTCCCTCTCAGGGCATTCTTTGGAAGGAGGCCTCTTTTGCTCGATTATAGGAAAATTTGATATCTGGTTCTAGAGGCAGATTTTTCTATGCATCTCTACTCACTGAAATACCTTTAATAGGCAGAAGTCTCTTCCACACTCCAGCCTTCTGGGAGATCATTGAGAAAGATGCTTGAAAACTTCATTCAAATCAGTTGTGAAGACATCAGTTAATGCCAGACCAGGTTCTTCTAACAGAATCCTGTACTATCCAGATATGGAATTAGTTATATGTGATAAGAATTAAATTGCCAATATTCCCAGACAAGATGGTTAAAAAAGAATCCACTGAGATGGTAACAGCTTAGAAGTTCAGAGCAAAGTTCATTTGCTTTGTCACTAAAAGTAACAATATCTACAGGGCATATTGAGTAAAATCCAAAGGCTAGAAGAAACTCTTTAGAGCTATTGGTCAAGACTGAGTTTCTTGAACTTTCCATTGACAACAGTCTGTATCTTTAAAATAGAAGCAGTTTTTAGGGCTGCAGAGGCCAAAATGACCACAATAGAAAACCATCATGTACTAGACTAACCTTTGTCTATCACGGTGGCCCTCTCTTGGTCCCAGACATCTCTCTTAGCTAGGAAGGGGGCAGGACTTATTGCAGTTTTCTTATTCCTATTTCTTACTTCTTATTCTTAGCCAGTCCTTTTAGGTGCCCTTAATACTTGCCACACTTCATGTAAAGTAAGGAAAAGAAGGAAAGAATGAGGGAAGAAAGGAAAGAAGGAGGGACAGAAAGGAAGGAAAGAATTACTATTTATGGTAAAAATAGAATAGGACATTTATTTCACTTGAGGGAGAACTTGGAGTGGTCAGTGGAGATTTAGTTTATTTTTAAAAGGCAAACTAAGCAGGTACCAAGTAAAATTCTGAATAGATGTTTATTATTTTTATTTCTCATTGTGGTAAATGCAAGAAATTTGAACAAACAGTACTATACCTTCAAATTAAGAGTCAGTAAACTATGGCCCATGGGCAAAATCCAGCCAGCTCATTTTTATAATTAAAGTTTTATTGGAAAAAAGCTATGCCCATTTATTTTTGTATTATATATGGCTGCCATCTTGCTACAATGGCAGGATTGAATACTTTCAGTGGAAACCATATGGACTGCAAACCTTAAATGTTTATTCTTTGGTCGTTTATGGAAAAAGTTTGCAGATTTTGATTGTTCTTTTCCAGTAATCCCCAGCCCACCTTACTTATACCCCTTATTCCTTTTTTTTTTAGTTTTTTTATAATAAATTTATTTTTTATTGGTGTTCAATTTGCCAACACACAGAATAACACCCAGTGCTCATCCCATCAAGTGCCCCCCTCAGTGCCCGTCACCCATTCATCCCCACCCCCCACACTCCTCCCCTTCCACCACCCCTAGTTCGTTTCCCAGAGTTAGGAGTCTTTATGTTCTGTCTCCCTTTCTGATATTTCCCACACATTTCTTCTCCCTTCCCTTATATTCCCTTATATTCCCCAAATGAATGAGAACATATAATGTTTGTCCTTCGCCGATTGACTTATTTCACTCAGCATAATACCCTCCAGTTCCATCCATGTTGAAGCAAATGGTGGGTATTTGTCATTTCTAATGGCTGAGGAATATTCCATTGTATACATAAACCATATCTTCTTTATCCATTCATCTTTCGATGGACACCAAGGCTCCTTCCACAGTCATACCCCTTATTCCTAATACAACTTAGAAACTTCCTTTTGACCCTCCAAATGGAAACTACAATACCATCATCAAAACTACCCACATCCTAAATTTTCTCTCATTATAAACCCTCAGTCTTGTTTGCTGGTGAACAAAGGAAGAAACTGTCAGACCTTAGACTTCTGAGAAGCTGGGAGAGGTCTAGAAAGGCTGTTATATTGCTTATAATGGAGGTTTAAATTCTAGAATATCTAAGTTATAGCTTGATTTCAGTAAGCCCTCTGAGGTCAATTCTGACTTCTTATGTTTCTGGAGTAGATTCTTGAGTCCAATAGAAGCTAAATTTAATCGTTATCACATCATTCTTTGCCTTCCTTCCAGACCACGTCAGTAAAACTTAGTTGCCTAAAAAAGCCTAATTATTTTAGAGGCCCGAACACCGCTTATTTCTAAGACCTTTAGTGAATTTCTTTATTTTTTAATGTGGTAGAATTGGGTACATAATTAGAATGAGAGCAAGAGGTATATTTTTATAAGAAGAAGGCTCATAAAATGCTTATTAAATAGTGATCTTATAAACCCAGAGGAAGAACTTTGTTAGGTTCTTAAATCAGAGAAGCATTAGTTTTTCATTGTTGTTTTTAAAAAACAGTACTTAAATGGGAATTTCTCAGAAATCAAGTTTGAAGTAGATTAGAACTATTTTGATTGTCAGTAACTCTACAGAATGCAAGGGAAGGAATACATGTGGATCTCAGGCGCTATACAGATTTAGAAACTTGAACTAGGTGAATAATGTCCTTTTTCTTCTTTGTTTCTGTGACATTCTTCAGAAGATAGATTAGTTAGGCTTCCTAAAAGAAACAGAACAACAAGAGATCTATCGGTCTATCTACCTACCTACCTACCTACCTACCTACCTACCTACCTATCTACTTTCTGTGTAACTAGAGAAATATTTATTTTAAAGAATTGGCTCACATGATGGTGGAGGCTTGGTGAATCGAAAATATGCACAGTGTGCCAGTAGCTCGGAGACCCAGGAAGAGTTGCAGTCTGAATCTGAAGGCAGTATTTTGGGAGAATTCCCTTTTCGAGAAGGTCAATCTTTTTCTATTGAGGTCTTCAAGTGATTGGATAAGGCCCACCCACATTCTAGAGGGTAATTTGTTTTACTCAAAGTCTACTGATTTAAATGTAAATCTCATCTAAAAAATACTTTCACAGATGCATCTAGAATAATGTTTAACTAAATACTCAGGTGCCATGGCCTAGCCAACTTTAAGTTGACACACAGAATTAGCCATCACAGTAGGAAAAATGAGAGGGGGTTGTTGGGGGGGCTAATCTTCTCAATATGGTTCCAAAATACTTGAGAAAGTACTCTGATTTGGCAGCTGGGTGAGGTACCCACCACTGACTCAAGCAACTTTAATCTTGGGGTCAATTTGAAAAGCCAATACAAAGACATGTAAGTTTGTCTTCAGGTGGTGAGAGATTTCTGAAGGGTGTCCGAGTGGAGGGGATCACCCCTGTGTTACAGAATCATGTACACAGCTGCAAGGTAAGGTATGAACTGAGAAGAAGAGAGGTTTGAGACAGAGAAGATGTTAGGAGCCTTCTGGAGTAATGCAGAAAGTACTATACTGGAAAAGTACTATACTCAGCTCAGCTCAAGTGAGCCACCAATGATGGACCAATCCACTGTGACTAGGGAAGTGGCGGAGTCAGGTTACCTTGTAGGAAATTGCTGTCAAGTAAAAAACATGGTGTCCCATAAATGGCATCGCTGACTAAGAGTTTCTATGTAATTTTCAAGTGTTAACATGTATTTCCACTTACTGATGGAAAAACTTCTAATTTCTGCCTTGCAAAACTTTTTGTTAAATTTATTTATATTTAACTCATTTTCTATCATGGTGTCTATAAGTTTTGTGGATACATAGTACCTTGCACTCCATTTAGGCACCAAAAATTGATTTCTTTTACTTTCTTCTGAATATTTTCTAGCTTCAACAAATACGTCACCTGTGGAAAGAAAGCAGAAAAGCATCACACCTCCTGTGGAAGGTAATATGCTTTTTAATTTTTTTTCTAGAGGCCAGTACTAAAGGGAGGAAGTGTTCAACATCCTTAGAAACATAGTTGACAGTCTGGTCAGGGGGACAATATTGAGCCAGTTGAAGAGCATGGTGATCTGAATGCAACGGGGTGAGGGACCATGCATGA
Organism: Canis lupus familiaris; assembly: GCF_011100685.1. Taxonomy (NCBI): domain Eukaryota; kingdom Metazoa; phylum Chordata; class Mammalia; order Carnivora; family Canidae; genus Canis; species Canis lupus. The sequence continues at coordinate 17,985,960 of NC_049254.1, read as the reverse complement.
CCCTGACCCTCCTCTCCTAAAGCAGTTCAATTCCCTATGAAGATTATGGAGCTCTATCAGGCACTGTGCTAAACTTCATGGGGGAAGTCATAAACATGCTGCTCACCACCCTCTCTCTTTCTGGTTTCATCTTCAGCATCCTGCCCCTGGGCACATGTATGCTCGCCCACACCCACCTCTAGCTCCTCTCCAAGCCATGGTGTTGCTGCTCACTTCTAAGCCTTGGCCAAGTTGCAGGTTCCCTGAGCATGGGGTGTGGAGCCCTGTGCATGGTGGAAGGAGCATGAATTTAACTGCCCCTCAGATGTACTCTAAACAAACCCCCCCTGCTTCCTGTAGTTATGGGATCTTGATTTGGCTTTGAAATGCAAGGGCTTGAGTCCGTAACACAAGAGGCAAACACAAGATACCAAAAGAGGAGAGGAGAGATCTCAAATGCAGAGTTTAGCACAAACACTTCATCCACATAAGAACTTTGCCCCGCCACAGCAGGTTCCACTCACGTTAAAATGATGAGCTTCCTGCCACTCACCTGGGTACAGCAGGTATGTGATATCTGATGCTCCTAATGTATCCCCAAGCCCCCCCCCCCCCCCCCCCCCCCCCCCCAGTCATGGATGCATTATGTGTGTTTATGGGAGAGCTGGAGTTTCTATACTGGAGAATACTTGTAGGCTGCAGGGCTGAAGTTTTACTTTAAAGATAGACAAAAGCAGTGAACTTCTTCATTTAATTCTCATAATTTGGTAGAACATACAGGAATGAAATCTGTGAGCAGAGTTCCCAGTGGGACTGTTTGGCAGTGTGCGTGTGACTCAGTTGGAAGGAAGGAAGGATGATCTGCTGATTTTGTCTTTGGGATTCTCCAAATAAACAATAACTTAAGAAAGTTCAGCTTGCTCAACCTGAATGCCATCTCACCCTTTTTTATTTATGTTTATCTGAAATGGCAACGTTAGGGATAGGCATTTTGTTCTGATATTACTGATCTATTCTTTCAAATCAAAACGTAGGAGGAGAAAACCACATCAGCAATTTTCCACTTTCTATTTCGAGAAGACCAAAAGATTAGATTTGGATGACTTTGTCCTTTAATTTATATTGTTTCCTTTTTGTTTTATACCAAACTTCTGAATTAATATTAAGCCCTTTAAATATTTCTTGCACATATAGTAAATATACTTTATCTAATAACACAAATGTAGGAGAGAAATGGGTTCATCTCCGGATTAGCATAATGTATTCTATACATTATGTGCATTTTTATTTTTTACCTAAGTCTAACATTTTTGGAATAAGATCACCAGGAAAGTCATGTGTAATATGTTGTGGAAAATGTGCACATGAAGCTGTTCACCACGCTTCTGTTTTCTCCTTCTCTTTGTGTGTGTGTCCAGCCAACACTTCTCTGTCTGTATTTGTGGATACAAGGGCTGTGCTCCATTGCCCTAATGCCACCTCGAATGTTCTGGTAGTAACATGGTCAGTAATCTTCAGAGACAACACTTCCTGCATCAGAGCCTATAGGACAGATAGCAACAAGACCAGGGAAAAAACTTGTACAGACGAGAGAATATCCTGGGACTCCAGACCTGATCAGAACTTTGCCCTTCGGATTAATCCCGTGGCCATCACTCATGAAGGATATTACAAGTGTGAAGTGGTCACACCTGATGGGAATTTCTGTCATGGGCATCACCTCCAAGTGTTAGGTAAGGAGCCTCGCGTACTGTGGTATGCCAGAGAACCAGATCTGAGACTGAACCAAAGGTCTCTCTCTAGTCCATATCGCATGTGTTGAGCCTGAAACATTTCCCCCTGCATCTCTGCAGTGCCCCCTAAGGTGACCCTGTCTCTAGGCGAGAATGGAACTACCGTGTGCTGGGCAGTTGCAGGGAAGCCAGCTGCACAGATCTCCTGGACCCCAACGGGAGATTGTCACACTGTGGAAGAACAACTGGGCAATGACACAGTGACCGTGCAGAGTACATGCCACTGGGAGGACCACCAGGTGTCTGAGGTGTCCTGCTTTGTCTCCCATGTGACTGGCAACAAGAGTCTGTCCATTGAGATGAATCCAGGTTAGTGATTCGAGGTTTTGCGTGATATCTTCATTTTTTTCAGAGAAGTTATAGAACGAAAATGGAGGATGTGGAGCGTTTCACTCAAGGATGATGTCCCCATCCTCTTTTTTATGTCCTTCTCCTCCATCATTAAGAGTTATGTCCAGAAGAAGAACACAGAAAATTGTTTTTAAGAAGCCATATTTTAGAATGAAGTTTATTTAATTAATTAAAATAAAAATAATTTAATATTAATGTCCACTGTATACAAGTAGTCAGTTGGCTTGAGTAGTTTACTTTTTAGTTAATGCTTATGGTTTTAGGAGAAGGATAAATTGTATTTTTAAATAAATGTTTGTTTATAAGAAGGATCGTGTCACTCATTAAGTTTCTTCACAATTTTTTAGTTTGGTGGGATTTTCTTCCCCAGGTTCTGCCTAGAATTTCTTAGGTATACTATAATAATCTCAATCATTGATTTAACCTTTACTTTTTATTTTCCTAAATATATATGTACTTAATGTTAATTATCACTAAGCTCACTGAGAAGATTAGAAAACCCATCTTAATACTACTGTCCACATGATCAAATTTTTTGGGTAATCCATCAGTTCTATTTTTTTTTTCTTAAAGATATCCTGTATGAAGTTTTACATACTCTTGTTCTAACCTGGCCTAGCTAGTCACTAACCTGTGGCACAACCAGCATAATCGGCACAACCAGAGTGTCCTGGACACTCTCTTTCCACAGTGCTCTGCTTGATTCCATGTCTGTTTAATCTGAGTTCCTTCTGTATTCCAGACTTTTGCTAGTTTTAATCTCTGTGTTTTATGTATGAGGCTTTCCTTTACTCTCTGGTAATCCTTGGCTATCCATTCATTTCAAAGTGAGATTTCAAAAATTACCTGATCTGGAGCTATGTTATCTGTGGGTGATGCTATCAACTAGTTAGCTTCAATAGGCCAAAAGGAGGTAAATGAAAAAAAAATTTAAATATGGATTCTTTGGTTATCTGAAGTTCTTTTCTCTGGACTGTTTAGGTTCTGCAGAAGATTATTCTCCAGTCTATTGTCTTAGAGGGATAACCCTGACTATTGGTGTGATGGGAACAGGGAATAAGAGTGGAACGTGTGTGTGTGTGTGTGTGTGTGTGTGTGTGTGTGTGTGTGTGAGAGAGAGAGAGAGAGAGAGAGAGAGAGACTGTAGAACTCAGATTTTTCTTTGATATCTCCTCTCTTCAGCCTGGTACTCCGTCTCCACCTTCCACTATGTCTGGATCCTTGACTCTGAATCTCTTCAGGTCATCTTTTCTGGGGCCAAACTTCTTATTTCTGCTGTTTGAGGGAGGTATGGTGGCCTGGCTGCACAGGGTGGGAGTGGACTTGGCAGCCTGTCTCTTCTCAGTACAGACCTTCAAAGAAGCTTTCAACTTTTAGCTCACACCTCACCCTCCACACACTTGCCCCTTTTTATTAGACTTAGCCCTTCCTATTCCAGTGTCTTCTTGGTGTTCTATGGATATTAAGATTCTTACTTATTCCACCCTAAATTATTTGTCTTCTGTACATTTTTCACCTAAAAAAAAAAGTCGAAATTATTCATCTCCTCATCTTCATCCATGTTCATTTTCTATATTTAAAAGTTCTACTTAAAAAATTTTCCTACAGATAATTAAGGTTTAAGAAGAAAGGAGAGAAAACCCACGTCTTGAAACATTTTCCAATATCCATTGTTAAATTGATTTTTAAAAACATTTTAGCAGTATTTACTGAGGAGAATAATTGTGCCCTGTGTATGCGTGCAATCTTACCCCTGCTATTGTGATGTGATGTTACGTTTATGAACTCTCAGAATCGAAAGGACTGTCTCATCCACTGCCAGTTAGTCATTAGATCTCCTCCCTGTCACCTTGCAGGAGGGATCCTCAGCTTCTGTAGCTATACTTCCAATGAAAGAGTATGTATTCTTTTAAGGAGAGGGGTTCGAAACAATGCTATTGCTTTTGGCTGTAAATTTTTTTTTCTTTTTCAAATAAAAGAGAAATGCAATGTTTAAAAACAAACTGTTTTAGATAGATAGATATCTCCAATATTTTACTTTTTAGTTATATTACATATTTTAAATAGACTGTAGTTTTTAGAGCAGTTTTAGGTTCTCAGCAAAATTGAGTAGAAATTACAGAGTTTTCATATAACCCCTGCCCCAACACATGCACAGTCTCCCCTCTCTGTCCATCTCCAACACCCTGATACATTTATGAGAACTGGTGAGCCTACATTAACACAACATTATCACTCATAAAACATAGCTTAATTAGGGTCCACTCTAGGTGTTTAGCCTATGCGTTTTAGCAAGTGTAGAAGTGGCACATATCCACCATGGTAGTTTCATAGAGAGTAGTTTCACTGTCCTAAAGGTCCTCTCTGCTCCAGCTACTCCTCCCTCCCTCCACCTTAGCCTCCAGTAACCAACCCCTGATCTTTTCATTGTCTCCATAGTTTTGCCTTTTCCAGAATGTCATATACTTGGAATCATACAGGATGTAGCATTGTTAAATTGGTTTCTTTCACTGAGTAATATGCATTTAAATTTCCTCCATGTCTTTTTATGGCTTGATAGCTCATTTCTTTTTAGTGCTAAATAATGTTCCATCGTCTGGATGTGCCACAATTACAGCATATATTTTTGTGTCTATATTTACAGGTCACAAATCACCACTAAATTGGAATATTGTATATATCATCCTCTCTACTTTGATTTTATTCATCATCATAGGTTCCATTTTGCTGTTCAAAATCTGTGGCTGCAGGTATTAACTGATGCTTTTTCTTCTTCGGTTTTATTGGGCTAGAAGGGGTCAGATATATGGAATGATGGGGTAAAATTAATATGTTAACACCAACTCTCCCGTAATCAAGAAGTGTGTCCTAAAGGTGTTAGCTTTGAAATACTCTAAATGACAAGAGACATTTACTTGGTTACTTGGGCGTGCGAGCATAGGGATATAGGCCATTTAGGACAAGATCTTGGGAGAGACAGTGTATATTTTTCTGTATTAGAGAAAAGAATTACAATAATTCATTTTGTACCAAAAAGATGTGTCACATATATTCCAAAATCAGGCTTCTGTTGCATAATTCCACTCCTTTTACCAAATAAAGAATTATCTCATTTAGGTGTATTAACTGCAGGCAGCATTCTTATTTCTGATAATTCCATTCTATTTTATTAATGGCTTCTATCAAAAATAAACCACACTTGTCAGTAGTATACTGTTTTGTTTTCCCATTTTTAATTAAATAATGATATTTTCTGCATTCACTTCAGCTTATTTTTATTTTTGCAGAAAATGCAAATTAGGAAGAACAGAAACCACTACAGTTGTTGAGGAGGTAAGATAACATTAAAAAGTTTGCAATCTTTTAAGCCACAAAATCGAATATAGCCGTATAATCATACATTGCATCAATATTAGTATTTTAGTTAAAAGCAAAAAATCGAATTTCAATATGCTAACAGTCAAGTGTACTTAGTTTGTTAATTACCTACCATGTACTATTTATACACATTCTGAACAATATTTTCATTTCAAGAATTGTTTCCTAAAAAACACATAATGTTTGCCAAATTTGGAATGTAATGTTTAGAGAAACTGAATTGATCTTTACTCCCCCATGAAACCATCTCCAATTCTTTCCTTTCCGTTTCTCCATACCATCATTTCCCTTCTACCTGAGCTAAATCTTCTCCTGCTCGATAATCTCATAACCAGTAGCTTATGAAGTCTTTGATCCTCTCCTTTGAAATACCTCTTCTGTTACTTTATTCTTCTCCATTCCTACTATCAAGCAAACTTTGTAATCTCACACTGAGACTTAGATAAGCAATACATTTTTTGACAAAATAATAGAAAAAAGTCTTTCTTTTTTCTATTATATCCATGTAAGCACAGAGACACAAATAAAAGCACTCTTGGTAGATACTAAATCTGTGGGCATCTGTTAGATCAACATAGGTAGTTGATGATTCATGGCTTTTTAAAATTGATTTTGACTTTGAATTCTTTCTTAGGATGAAATGCAGCCCTATGCCAGCTACACAGAAAAGAACAATCCACTCTACGATACTGTGAGCAAGGGATGAGGTCTCAGGTGTTACGAAGTGAAGTTGAGGGCTGTGTGTCTCCATACTTCATAAGTTACTGGAATCTAGCAGCAGGACAAATGAATTAAGATATAGCACAGCTACTATTATGCTTTTCTTAGAGTTCTGGCAAGGAAAACCTATTTTGAGATTAGCTTTTCAAAGATTCTGAGAAGACATTTAAAGGTTTGAATTCATATCCTTATACAATTGAAATTTTTGGAATGTTAGCTGATATTAGCTGTTTCTCTGAAGAACTGATATTGATACAAAGAAAGTAAATGCTCATGATAAAGCTCAAATTGTTCAGTATGGTAGATAATGAAAATTGAGTTTCCTCAAGAAGGAAATCTGCAGAAGGAACAATCAACATCTTTTATGTATTCATCCAGAAAATTTTATGTACATATATATTTGTACACCCAAGGTATGTGTGTACATTTATGTCTATTTACATATCATACCTATCTCCTTGTTAAGACAAAGATGGGAATATATCATGATGCTCCTCTGTAGTTATAGAAAGCTAATAATATAATAGGTCTTGGAGACCTTTTATATCAATACAAGCAGAGCTACCTCATTCTTTTTAATGGTTGTAAAATTCCATTATATGGCTATATCATAATTTAATTAACCATAGCCCTAGTGATAAAAATTTAGGTTGTTTTAAGTTTTTTTGTTTGTTTGTTTTGGTATTATAAACAATACCATATAGAATGTTACTTGTGGATATGTCTCTTTGTATTTGTTTAAGTATATTTATAGAATAACTTCCCTGAGTGGAACTTCAGGTCAAAAGGGTTTGTGCATTTTTTTATTGATGGATATGTCAGATTGAACCAATTTTCATTCTGTCAACTGTGTTTGAATGTGCCTTTCCATATACTATTATTTTAATATCTGCAAGATTCCCACTTCTTGTTTTTAACCAACAAGTTAACAAATATGGTTTAAGGCTATAATAAAAATTACACTATTTGGCAAAACTCGATTTATGTTTTTCTTTCATGTTTATGAGAAAGAGCAGGAATAAGAGAGAAGGAACACATGTGTGGGATTACTTTCTGAACTCATCATTAGCTAACGCCTAAAAGTTTTTCAGATTTGATAAATTGAAATTGTGTATTTTTATGATGTACATTTTATTGTGAGGTATTTAAGAAATATGTTCATTGACTATATAAGAACTTATATACTATGAAGAATATAATATGAAGGACTTCAGTATCCAAAAAGTATGATCTGTGTGCTAAGAGAATGCCCAAGGGATGACATGACCCTTTCCTTTAATTTTTTCTGTGGAATACACTATTAAGAATGTGTATACAAATTATTTTTAATATTATGAAAAATGTATTTTATTTATGAAAACTTGTGAAAAAAATCAGTCTGCTTCTCCATCCAGGAAAAACATTAAATTTTTCATCATGGTGGAAATTAAATCAAAATCCATTCATTTTTCAACTATGCCATGTGAAACATTTAAGACAGCTCTTACATCACTGTCATCTTCCTTCCAGGTGTTTTGGCTACACTAGGCTTTATTGTTAAAAAGATTTTTGGTTTCTTTTGGGGGTAAAACTAATTGAATGACATTTAGCAAGTGATTTTGACCAAAGCATTTTTACACCAGTTGACTATGCCCTCAAAACAGTCCATTCGGTTTCCCCATATAAATGTTACTAAGCAGTGCATATAATAGATATCAGACACTGTCCTTGACATTTTCTAAATTCTTCATCCACCTCTGAGTGTGTTAATTTGGTTCAAAAAATCTAAATATTACTGAAAGACAAAAAAAAGCAAAATTGTGTTTACATCTTAACTTAATAATATATGTCAAAATAACCTGGTAAATGACACTTTAAATACTTCAAGATAGTTTATAAATGCTAAATTATGATGTACAGGAAACAAGTATACTAAAATCTTCCACTACAGGGGTGCTAAATGTGGTTGAACAGGTGAATCATGTGGGGAAATAAAAAACTATATAGATTGCCCTCATGTCGTCTTGAAAGCTATGCTAATAACATAGCTAATAAGCTTCAGAGACAAGGCTTCCTGCATTAGAGCCTCAGGACATATAACAATGAGGCCAATTCCTTTAGGTCCAAAGTTAGCTTGTATATTTGAATATTTTCCAATGTTTTGAGGGAGGCTTGTATTGCGATGTATTTCCCTCATAGGACCACTTGCTGCATCCCAAAGAGTTTGAACAGTTATATTTTCATTTTCATTAGTTTCCATGAATCTTTTTAATTCTTCTCTAATTTCCTGGTTGATCCATTCATCTTTTAGTAGGATGCTCTTTAACCTCCATGCGTTTGAGTTTCTTCCAAATTTCTTCTTGTGATTGCGTTCTAGTTTCAAAGCATTGTGGTCTGAAAATATGCAGGGGACAATCCCAATCTTTTGGTATCAGTTGGGACCTGATTTGTGACTCAGTATGCGGTGTATTCTGGAGAAAGTTCCATGTGCACTGGAGAAGTATGTTGCATTTGGATGGAATGTTCTGTAACATTCCAGAAATTTATTTGGTCCAGTGCATCACTGAAGGCCCTTGTTTCTTTGGTGATGTTCTGCTTAGAATATCTGTCATTTGCAGAAAGTGCCACATTGAAGTCTCCCAGTATTAGTGTATTATTATCTAAGTATCTCTTTACTTTAGTTATTAATTGATTGATAATACTTGGCAGCTCCCACATTAGGGGCATAACTATTCATAATTAATAGGTTTTCTTGTTGGATAGATTCATTAAGTATGATATAGTGTCCCTCTTCATCTCTTATTACAGTCTTTGGTATAATCTCTAATTTATCTGATTTGAGGATTGCCACCCCAGCTTTCTTTTGAGGATCATTTGAATGGTAAATGGTTCTCCACCCCTTCATTTTCAGGCTAGAAGTGTCCTTAGGTCTAAAATGAGTCTCTTGTAGACAGCATATAGATGGGTCTTGCTTTTTTATCCAGTCTGATATCCTGGGTCTTTGATGGGGTCATTTAGCCCATTCACATTCAGAGTAACTATTGAAAGATGTGAATTTAGTGTCATCGTATTACCTATACAGTCCTGTTTTTGTGGATTATTTCTTTGGGCTTCCTCTTTCTTTTACAGGGTCCCTGTAATACCTTGCAGAGCTGGTATTGTGGTCACATATTCTTTCAGTTTCTGTCTATCCTGGAAGCTCTTTATCTCTCCTTCTATTCTGAATGACAGCGTTTCTGGATAAAGTATTCCTGGCCGCGTGTTTTTCTCATTTAGTACCCTGAATATATCCTGCCAGCCCTTTCTGACCTTCCAGGTCTCTGTAGAGAGGTCTGCTGTTAATCTGATATTTCTCCCCATATAAGTTAAGAATCTCTTGTCTCGAGCTGCTTTAAGAATTTTCTCTTTGGGCAGCCCAGGTGGCTTAGTGGTTTAGCGCTGCCTTCAGCCGGGAGTGTGATCCTGGAGACCCGGGATCAAGTCCCATGTCAGGCTCCCTGCTTGGAGCCTGCTTCTCCCTCTGCCTGTGTCTCAGCCTCTCTTTCTCTCTCATGAATAAATAGATAAAATCTTTAAAAAAAGAAATTTCTCTTTATCTTTGAAATTTGCAAGTTTCACTATTAAATGTTGAGGTGCTGAATGGTTTTTATTGATTTTCAGGGGGTCCTCTCTATCTCTTGGATCTGAATACCTGTTTCCTTCCCAGATTAGGGAAGTTTTCAGCTGTGATTTGTTCAAATATACTTTGTGGTCCTCTCTCTCTCTTAGCCTCTTCTGGAATCTCAATTAGACATATATTCTTTCTTCTCAAGCTATCATTTATTTCCCTAAACCTTTCCTTGTGGGCTCTTGTTTTTCTCTTTTTTCCTCAGCTTCCTTCCTTTCCATCAACGTGTCTTCTATATCTTCTACTCTTTCTTCGACCTCATTAACCCTAGCAGTTAGAGCATCCAGTTTGGATTGCATCTCAGTTAAAGTATTTTTAATTTCAGCCTGATTAGATATCAATTATGCAGTAAGAGTCTCTAGAGTCCTTTATCCCTTTTGTCCAGAGCCACCAGTAACTTTATAATTGTACTTATGAATTGAATTTCTGATATTGTATTTAAATCCACATTTAGTAACTCTGTGGCAAAGAGTATTGCTTCTGGTTCCTTCTTTTGTGGTGAGTTCTTCCTTCTAGTTATTTTGTCCAGTGCAAGGTGTCTGTATGAGTGGACTGAGTCAAAAATATCAACCACAACCTAAGTAAAATACACCCTAGATGATTCCAAAGAAGTCAGAGACCAGAAAATAAAAGAAAAAGAACAGAACAAAATAAAACAAGAGGACCATTAAAGTGAAAAACAAATTTTAAAACAAAATAGTAAAAATAAAAAACCAAAAACAAAGAAGAAGGAAAAGAAAAAAGAAAGAAAAATGGGGGGGGGGAAGGATGGTGGTGGTGAGGAAGTAGTGGTGGAGAGAGAATATAATCTCCATGAGGGGACCTAAAGGGTGAGTCTCTTAGCTCTTCTTTTTTTTTTTTTTAAGATTTTATTTATTTATTGATGACACACACACACACACACACACACACGGGGGGGGGGGGGAAGGGACATAGGCATAGGGAGAAGCAGGCTCCATGTAGGGAGTCTGATGTGGGACTCAATCCTGGGATTCCAGGATCATGCCCTGAGCCGAAGGCAGTTTCTAAACTGCTGAGCCACCCAGGGATCCCGAGCCTCTTAGTTCTGAGTGTATTTTGTTCTGTATGTTAGAAGATGCTCAATTCCAAATTTATATAAATCAGCAAAACTTATATAAAGACCCAATGTTTACCAAAAAAACATAAACGTGATAAAAGTGGGGGCATAATGGGAAGGAAGAGAGAATAGTCTCACAGAATGAACCAACACAATGTTCTACTTGGTTCTGGTTGTATGCTGGTCGTATTTTAGAAGGTACTAACTTCCACCATTGTAAAACAAAACGAGACAGAAAAAAGAAAAATCAAAAACCCATATCTTGTATATGTACCAAAATTAAATTGAATACATTGAAGGGAAACCAAAAGTGAAAAATATATACAAGACATGTAATTGTAGAAATATGAAAGTCAAAAAGGAAGAAGCTTAAAAATAAAGATTTGGTAAAATATTGTAGTTAAGGTGGGAAAAGAGAAAAAAATATTGGAAAATTTTAACCTGATATAAAAACAAGTCATAATGAAATAAAAAGAAAAAAGAAAAAAAGACCCTCTAGTTCTATATACTATTTTCCCTCAGTCCTGGAGGTTTCCAGTGCTGCTTGTTCAGTAAACTTGCTTTTCCCTTGTTCTTCCGGCAATTGTTGTGGGGGAGGGGTCTGTTGCACCTGATTCTCAGGTGTCTGTGCTTGGGTGGAGATGCCCCATCCCTTGCCAGGTTTTGTTCCCTAGTGGTCCTGCCTCTCCCAGGTGCAAAGTAAAAAGAAGAGAAAAAAATACCCATGGCCAGATTTCTAGCTCTGGAGTCAGCTCCCTGCGAATAACTGACTGTAGTCTGCCAGTCTACACTGGCCTAGATGCTCCTGGGCACAGGCTTGGGTGCACTGATCTGTTGAGTTTGTGGGGTGCCCAGCAGTAGGAGAGTCCTCACTGTCCTGTGCCCTCCCTGCTTCTGCTTGTTCCCAGGGGGGAATGGAGGATCCCCAGCTTTGTCTTCTTTGGTGCCCTTGGGTCCAGGGGCCTGTGCCACTGGACCCACGCTCCCGGGGCTCTCCTTTTCCAAAGGGAACACATGACAGCCGCATCCATCCATTGTGGGGCTCTAGGGTAAAGGGAACTCTGGAGCTGGACCCAGAACTGGCTGGCTTCTCCCAAATGCCCCGGAGGGCTGCACGCGTCACCCCTTTACTGAGGTTGGACCCTGGCTTGCGGTGAGCTTTCTCCTGGGTGCCCCTCTTTTTATGGTGATTCCAGGAATCTTGATGTTTCACTGCCCTTCCTCTGATTCTGCCCTATTTCCCTACTAAGCACTTTTCCATCAGGAAAAACTCAGGTGTGGATTTTTAAAGTTTCCCTTTGCCCAAGGCTGGGCTTTCCTGCCCTGGAGGCTTTCGCCGGGGCTTGTCAAGGTTCCTCTCCCCGACTTGATTTTTTTATTTATTTATTTATTTATTTTTTTGCCTTCCTACCTTGTTAGAAGTGAAAACTTTTCTCTCTGTAGCATTCCAGCTGTTCTCTCTTTACATCTCAGGTCGAATTCGTAGGTGTTCAGAATGTTTTGAAAGTTATCTAGGTAAGTTGGTGGGACCAAAATAGTTGAGGACCCTACTCCTCCACCATCTTGCCTCCACTCCTCTGATTTCTAATTTCACTCCTTTGTGGTAAGAGAACATATTTTGTATGAGTTGAGATCTTTTAAATTTATTGACACATGATATGTGACTCTGATGGAGGACCAAGTTGGTAAATGTTCCATGTGTACTTGAAAATTAATATTCTGTTGTTCTTTAGTATTCTATAAATATCAACGAGGTGGAGTTGGTTGAGAGTGTTGTTCAGATCTTTTATGTAAAATCTCTGATTATGATTGTCAATTTGTCCCTTTTTCCTTGTAGTTCTATCAGTTTTTGCTTCACAAATTTTGAAGCTTATATAAAGGGCACAACCTTTAGGAATGTTATATATTCTTTATGAATTCACTTCTTTATCATTATGAAATAAAGTTCTTTATCTCTGACAATAATTCTTCTCTAAAATTTACCATGTCTGATATTCATATAGTCTTTCCAGATTTCTTTTTGTTTTAAACATATTTTATTTAAATTAAATTTGTCAACATACAATATAACACCTAGTGCTCATCCCATCAAGTGCCCTCCTTAGTGCCTGTCACTCAGTTACATTATCCCCCCACTTACCTCCCTCCAGATTTCTTTCAATTAGTGTTCATATCATGTATTTTTCCCATTGTGTTCCTGTTAAACTATTTGGTTATTTATTTATTTATTTATTTATTTATTTATTTATGATAGACATAGAGAGAGAGAGAGAGGCAGAGACACAGGAGGAGGAAGAAGCAGGCTCCATGCCGGGAACCCGAAGTGGGACTCCAGGATCGCACCCTAGGCCAAAGGCAGGCGCCAAACCACTGAGCCACCCAGGGATCCCCGGGTTTTATATTTAAAGTATGTTTCTTATATGCAATATATGCTTTTAAAAAATCCAATCTGACCATGTTTGGGTGTTTTGAAGATTTATTTTTTGTCTTTGGAGAGAGAGCACACATGAGCAGGGGGAGGGGCAGCGAGAGAGGTAGAGAGAGAATCCTCAAGGAGACTACCCACTCAGTGTGGAATCTGATGTGTGGCTCACAGTGGAGGCTCCATCCTAGGACCCTGTGATCATGACCTGAGCTGAAATAAAGAGTCAGCCACTTAACCAACTGAAGCACCCAGGTGCCCCATGACCATCTTTGTTTTTAACTGGCAGATTTAGACCATTTGCATTTGATATGCTTAGGTTGAAATCTATGAATTTTCTATTTGTTTTCTACTTTTCTTCATTTTTTATTTCTTGTAATTTTTCCCTTTTTTCTCTCTTACTTTTAGAAATTCAGTAATTTTTATGATACTATGTTACATCCTTAGTAGCTATAACTATTTTGTTGATGTTATTTTTACGATTGTTATAAGATGTATAGTATATACCTTCAACTGATTATATTCTATATTCAAATAGTATTATAGTGTCTCACATATAGTATAAATATCTTGCAGTAGTATACTTCCTTTCTTCTCTCCTGGCATTTGTGTTATTGTATCATGCTGTAACTTCCCATGGTATTAATGCTATGTTACACAGTAAACAAACCTAACCTAATGTAACTAACCTCAGTTTGTGATTTAAACAGTTTAAAAATACTTTTTTATCCTAATTCTATATTTAAATATTTTATTTTTAAATATTTAATGTTAAAAAGATATAAGTATTTTATTAAATGGTTATCTTTTAAAGATGTTTAAATACTGAAGAGAATCTTATATATTTGTTCTCTGGTTACCACATCCTGTATCTTCATTCCTTTGTATAGATCCATATTTCTATCTGGTATGATTTTCCTTCTACCTGGGGATTCTCTTGAACATTTCATAAAATGGTAAATTTATTCAGTTTTTCTATCCCTCCCCTAGTCTATTTTGCCTCCCTTTTTTAAAGTTATATTTTCTGCATATGGCATTCTAGATGATGGATTTTTTTACTTTTAGTATACTAAAAATGTTGCTCCATTTTCTCTTCACTTGTGTTGATTCCTATGAGAAATCTATGATCATTCTTAATATTCTTCCAGTGTGTCTTTTTTCTCTGGTTACTTTTAAGATTTTTATTACCACTGTCTTGAGCAATTTGATTACATTGTGCTTTGGTATAGTTTTCTTCATATTTTTTTGTGGCTGGGATTCTTTAAACTTCTTGCATCTGTAGGTTTGTACTTTTTATCAAACTACAAAGATTTATTTTGTTATTATTTCCTCAAAAATTTTTTTCTGTCTCTTTTTCTCTCTCTGTCTTTTGGTTACTCCAAATTTATATATGTGATCAAGTCTCTTGAAATTGACCCATAGCTCATGGATACTCTCATTTATTTATTTATTTTGTATATATTTTATTGGAGTTCAATTTGCCAACATAAACTCTCTTAATGTTAATATTCTCTTTTCTCTGTGCTTCTTTTTTGCATATTTTCTATTATCAAAGTCAATAATTATTTTCTTGCAACATGCAATCTGCAGTTAATTCTATTCAGTATATTTTTCACTTTGTACTTAATAATGTACATCTTTAGAAATTTGATTTGGGTCTTAGGTAATGCCTTCTGTGTCTCGATTAACTTTTGTACACATCAACAACAGTAATATTGTAATAACTTTTAGTGCTCTGTCGGCTGTATCTTTCCTCTGTCAGTTTGTATTGGTTTTAACTGAATGTCCTTTTTCCTCATTGTGAATTGTATTTTCCTGCTTCTTTGCCTCATAATTAAAAAATTATTAACATATATAACATAAAATGGATAATTTTAACCATTTTTAAGTGTGTAATTCAGTGGTATTAACATTCTCACTGTTGTTATGTATAAGATTTAGGTGGGTCTTTTATTATATATCAATAACTGGGTTCAAAATTATGATTATTTTAACATTTATTGTTATGCTTATATTTGATATATTTAAATATTAGTATATTATACTTTATATTTTTCCTGATTTTTCTGTGCTTGTCTTCTCCCCCCTTTGTCTTAGACATTACAATGCTTTAAAAGTTCTATTTTTATTGTACTAGAAATTGCACACCCCATTTCTATTCTTTCAAGATTATATATATATATATATATATATATATATATATGCTTCAAATCTAGATTTAATAAATATTATTTACCTAAGGAATTAAAGCAGCCTAGGACAGTTTTACTCCAATTGCTTAATCTTCCAGCTGAGAGTTACGCTAATTTTGAAATTTTACAATTTTTAAACAACCATTCTCCAAAACTAAGTATTACTATAATGCTTCATAAGACTTTATCCCTATTTTTACCAATTTTTTTTTGGTTCAGTATTTCTTCTGGAAACAGACTTTCCTTTTAGAGATTACTTTCTTCTTCCATTCCTTATTTTCAAGTTTTATTCAAGAGCTTATATAGTGAGGGTCTGTATTTATTGGTAATAAGCTCTGTTTGTGTTTGTCTAGGGAAAAGGTCTTTATTTTCTCCTCATTTGCGAAAAATACATTTTTCTAGATAAGTAATTCTAAACAGTTATTTTCCTTCAGCACTTTGAAAATATTCCATTTATTTTGGCCTTCATCATTGTTGTTAAGAATTCTACTGCCAGTGCAAGTGTTATTCCCTGGCAAGTAAGTAATCTGTCTTTTCTTCCTGATTGCTTTTAAGTTCATCTGTCATCAGTTTTGTAGTTTCACTCTTGTGCATCTAAAAATGGATTTCTTTTTATTACTCTGGTTCAGAATTTGCAATGTATCCTGAATTTGAGGATTCTGGGTTTTTCTTTTTTAAAAGATTTTATTTATTTGAGAAAAAGAGAGAGCAAGAGAAAGCACAGAGAGAGCAAGAGGGAGGAAAGGAAGAAACAGACTCCCTGCCGAGCAAGGAGACTGATGCTGGGCTCCATCCCAGGAACCTGGGATCATGACCTGAACAGAAGGCAGCTGTTTAAGTGACTGAGCCACCCATGGTGCCCCCTGTTTTTTTTTTTTTTTTAATTCAATACTAGAAAGGTATTAGTTATTACCTCTTTTAACATTTCATCATTTTTATCTATTTTCTTCTCCTGGAAATCTAATGAAGTCTTTTCTAACTTCTATGACTCAACATATGTTTCATATTTTCTACATCTTTGTCTCTCTGTGTAGTATTTTCTGTGATTTTTTTCAGATTTCACTTAGAGATTGCAAATTTTACTCACTTGTGTTTAGTCTATTTGATCTGTTTATGGTATTTTAACTTTTAACAATATTAAATTTCATTCTGTAGGTTCTATTCAGTTTCTTTAAATCTCTTCTTTGGCTTGGATATCATTTTTAATTTTTATAAACATGTTAAAATAACTATTCTGTATACATTAACTGTGTATTCTTTAATTTATTTGAATGTTATAATACATCTTTTCATAGGTCTGTTTACTTTTTTTTTAATTTGTCATTTTCTTCTATGGATATTTGACTCTGTGTTCTTTTTGTTATTGTAACTTTGGATTGTGAACTTATATTTAAGTAATTGATATCTGTGGGCATCATGTGGAATCTGGACTCTTGGGGCAGAGGTTTCTTCCAAAGTGGATTTGCTGTTCCTGAGATTGTTACTAAGATGGGGACACTATATTTTAATTTCTGAGATAAGAGTTTCTTAGATAACACAAGCAATATAAATGTAGCAACTAGACCTATGTGAGGGCAGTGTGGTAACACATTCATGGTAGAATTTTTTTTCATTGTTCTTATAAAAATAAGAGGTAAGAGTATGAGAAGTAATTTCTTCTTTCTTTTTAAATAATAACTATTTAAAATTTATCTTGACTTTATTTGGGGAAAGGGAATCTCCATTTTTACTTTCTGCTTTGTCTGGGTACAATGTTTTTCTATTCCCTACATGGCCCTTAAAAATCTAGTGTGTTTGGGATCCCTGGGTGGCGCAGTGGTTTGGCGCCTGCCTTTGGCCCAGGGCACAATCCTGGAGACCCGGGATCGAATCCCACGTCGGGCTCCCGGTGCGTGGAGCCTGCTTCTCCCTCTGGCTGTGTCTCTGCCTCTCTCTCTCTCTGACTATCATAAGTAAATAAAAATTTATTTTTAAAAAAATCTAGCATGTTGGGCAGTCTGAAGGCAGCATGTTAGCTCTGCCTTCAGCCCAGGGTGTGATCCTGGAGGCCTGGGATCGAGTCCCATGTCGGACTCCCTGCATGGAGCCTGATTCTCCTTCTGCCTGTGTCTCTGCCTCTCTCTGTGTGTCTGCCGTGAGCAAATAAATAAAATCTTAAAAAAAAAAATCTAGCATGTAGATTCCTAATACCACTCTTGATAGTTTTTGGGTTAAATAAATCTTTCCAGTTCATATTTGCTGCGTTTCACTTTTGATTCCAGAATTTGTCTTTTATTACTTTAAGCTCTGTTAAGCATTAAAAATTTATTCATACTTCAGCACTCATTTATGGTATTTTTACTGTAGATTTTTTTCAGAGTACACATGATCAATATTTCCAGAAATAGGAGTCCTAAATAGAACTAAAATAAGATCCTACATTAGATCTATTTTCTTTTTTTTTTAAAGATTTTATTTATTTATTCATGATAGTCACACACACACACACAGAGGCAGAGACCCAGGCAGAGGGAGAAGCAGGCTCCATGCACCGGGAGCCCGCCGTGGGACTCGATCCCGGGTCTCCAGGATCACGCCCTGGGCCAAAGGCAGGCGCCAAACCGCTGCGCCACCCAGGGATCCCTAGATCTATTTTCTAAATTAGGTCTAATTTTTTAGCAATCAGTTATTGGTAATATGAAGATATGTAAAAGTATAAAACACATTGGCAATGATTAGTATATAGTCAAATTCAGACTATTCTAACACTGTAATGCTGGTATATAAATCACTTAATTGTAATACAGAGATGAACAGAAAAAAAGTATTAAAAATAACTGTATGTTACATAACAATAGGTAAGTGGATATGCAATATAAAAATATGTAAGTTTTTACATCAAAAACATAAAACGGGGACCCCTGGGTGGCGCAGCGGTTTGGCGCCTGCCTTTGGCCCAGGGCGCGATCCGGGAGACTCTGGATCGAATCCCATGTCGGGCTCCCGGTGCATGGAGCCTGCTTCTCCCTCTGCCTGTGTCTCTGCCTCTCTCTCTCTCTCTGTGTGACTATCATAAATAAATAAAAATTAAAAACAAAACAAAAAAAACATAAAATGTTTGGGAAGCAGTAAAAGGGTAGAGTTTTTATGTAAATGAAGTTATGTTGTTATCAGTTTAAAATAGACTACTATAAGGTGTTTTATATAATCCTCATGATAACTACAAAGGGGAAACCTCTAGCAGATCCATGAAACATAAAGAGACAGGAATCAAAGCATACCAATACAGAAAATCATTAAATCACAAAGCAATACTGCAAGAAAAGAAGAATGGTACAAAGGATCTACAAAACAGCCAGCAATGAAAGTACAGTATTAAGTCCTGACTTTTCCATAATTACTTTAAATGTAAATGGATCAAGTTCTCCAATCTAAAGACAAAGAGTGGCTGAATGAATAAAAAACAAAATCCAACACAGTGCTGCCTATGAGACTTACTTCAGCTTTCAGGATGCACACAGGTTGGATGTGATGGGATGGGAAAAGGCATTTCACACAAATAGAAAACAAAGGACAGCAGGGGTAACCATGCTAATATCAAACAAAATAGATTTTAAGTTAAAATTTAACAAGAGACAAAGATGGTCATTATATCATGATAATGGGGTCAGTTCCTCAAGAGAATATAACATTTATAAATATAATGTCCCCAGTATTGGAAAATCTAAATATATTAAGCCAATAGTAACAGATCTGAAATACAGCAATATGATAATTATAAGAGACTTCAATACCCCACTTAGGAAATTAAAGGAAACATTATACCTGAAGTATAATGTAGACTAAATGGACCTTACAGACATACAGAACATTTCATCTAGCAGAAGCAGAGTACATATTCTTTCTGAGTGTACAGAATGTGCCCAGGATGGATCACAAAGTTAAGGCAAAAACAAGTCTTATCAAATTTAGAAGTTTTATTATAACAAAAAGCTTTTCCAAATACCATGGTATGAAACAAGAAATTGATAACAAGAGGAAATTTGGAAAACTCACAAATATCTGGCAATTAAACAGCAAACTCCAGAACCACTAATGGTTAAAAGAAGAAATCAAGAGGGAAATAAAAAAAAATATCTTGAAGTAAGTGAAAAAGGAAATACAATATACCAAAACTCATAAGGTGTAGCAAAATAAGTTCTAAGAGAGAGGAAATAAAAAATCAATAACCATCATATTCACTACTGAAAACCTGTAAGATTTCCCCTTAAGATTATGAATAAGACAAAAATACCCACTTTTGCTACTTCTATTCAACATTGTACCAGAAGTTCTAGCCAGGGAAAATACATAAGGAAAAGAAATGAAAGGTATCCAAATTGCAGAAGAAGACCCAGAACTATGTATTCACATATGACATCATCTTTTTTTATAGAAAACTCTAAGCATACTACCAACCCCACAAACCCAACATAATTAGGACTAATAAATTCAGCAAAGTTACAGGATACAAAATTAAAGTCAGCATGCAGCAATGTGTTGTATTTCTATACATTAGCAATGAACAATCTGACAAGGAAATTAAGAAAACTGTTCCATGTAGCCAAATAGTTACAAGACATACATTAAAAAATATAAAACATTGCTTAAAGACTATAAAAAAGATATCAATAAATGGAAAGATATATTCATGGATTAAAGATAGTATTGATAAAATGACAATACTCTTCACAGAGATATACATATTCAATGCAATTCCTGTCAAAATCCCAATGGCCTTTTTAGGGGCAAAAATGGGAAATCCTCAAATTCATGTGGAATTTGAAGACTCAAATAATCAAAACAATATTGAAAAATAAGTATAAAGTTTGAGAACTAATATTTCCAATTTTAAAACTTCCTACAAAGCAATAATAACCAAACAGGTTGGTACTGACCAAGACACAGACATGAAGACCAATGAATGGAAAGGGACTTGGAGTCCAAAAATAAAACCACACTTTTATGGCCCATTAATTTTCAGTGGAAGTATCAAGATCATTCAGTGGGAGTAAGAATAGTCTCTCCAAGAAGTGAACAAAATAGATCATCAGCTGACATCATATTCAAAAACTAACCCCAAATAGATCTAAGTCCTAAGTGTGATTGGTAAAATAATCAAACTCTTAGAAGGCAAACATCTTCACTACTTTTAGATTTGGCAATGATTTCTAGATTGGCATCAAGAGCACAACCATCCAAAGATAACATATAGAGAAATTAGAGTTTGTCAAAATTAACAACTTTTGGGTACACAGTTTTGTGTATCAAGAATGGAAAACAACTTATAGAATGTGAAAAAATAATTGCAAATGATATATCTGTTAAGATTCAAGTATCCAAAATACAAAACAAAATTTATTACTCAAAACGAGTACTGATACATACCACAACATGGATAAACCTTGAAAACATTATGTTACATGAAAGAAGCCAGACACAAATTGCCAAATACATTATCTTTCCATTTATCTAAAATATCTAGAATAGGCAAATGCATGGAGACAGAAAGATTAGTGATTTCCAGTGGCTGTGGGATGAGTGCTTATGACTACAGAGTTTCCTTTTGGGATGATGAATATCCTCTGGAACTTGGCAGTGATGACGGTTTCTTTACATTGTGAATGTACCAAATGCCACTGAATTGTACACTTTAAATAGGGTAAAATGGTGAAATTTGTTGTGCATATTTGACACAATAAAAAGAGTGCGCTTCAGTTATGTTTAGGCACATCTACAAATAAGGAAATGAAATTTTCTTTTAATTTTAATCTTTAGGTACACCTGGGTGGCTCAGTAGTTAAGCATCTGTCTTTGGCTCAGGTTGTGATCCTGGGGTCCTCAGGTGGAGTCCTGCATTGGGATCCCCACAGGGAGCCTGCTTCTCCCTCTGCCTATGTCTCTGCCTCTCTCTCTCTGTTGCTCATGAATAAATAAATAAAATATTTTTAAAAATTTAATTTTTAAATTAAATTTTTTATTTTGCGATGGTTGCAGATTCACAAGAATTTGTTAAGAAACAACCTAGAGATCCTGTGTACCTTTAATCAGTTTTATCTAATAGTAACATTTTGCAAAAACTACAGTAAAATAACAACAAGGATACTGACATTGATCAAGATACAAAATAGTTCTCTCATGCCATCTTCAGTTTTCTTTTTTTCTTTCTCATCTGTATTCCTTATATTTAGTTTTCTTACCTTATTGCACTGGCTAGAACTTTCAACACTGTATTGAGTAAGAGTTGTGAGAGTAGGTATCCTTGCCTCACTTACTCGTTGAGGGGGAAAACATTCAGTCTTCCACAATTATTTATAATGTGAGCTGTAGGTTTTTATAGATGCTCTTTACCAAATGAAGAAATTTCCTTTATTGCTTTTTTTTTTTTGAGAGATTTTTTTTTCACAAATTTGTGTTATGTCAATAGATATGTTGAAGTCCTATCCCCAATGTGACTGTATTAAGAACTAGGGCCTTTAATGAGGTCATAAGAATGGGACCCTAATCTAATTAACTGTTATTCCTACAGGAAGAAGAAAAGATACCAGAGGTATCGCTTGCTCAACCACATACACAGAAGAAAGCCATCTGAAACCATAATGAGAAGACAGCTCTCTGTTAGCCAGGAAGAGAGAAGCCTCACAAAATCCCTCCTGGTACTAATTTTGTGGTATTTTCCTACAATAGCCCTAATGGACTAAGAGAATTGGTTGTAAAAGTGATTGATCAATGCTTTTTAGTTACCTGTAGCATGGAAGAGAAAAAGAAAAAAGAGAGAGAGAGAAACTTTAAGGAAACTTAAAGAGAATGGAATTTTCTTTTTTCCTTTCTTCTTTTTCTCCTCCTCCTCCTCCTCCTCCTTCTTCTTTCTATATTGTTTCCAAAGTCATGTATCAACTCATTTAAGTTCTACAAAGTTTGAGTAAATAATTCTAGAGGAATTAAAAATTTATGTAAATTTTGATTTTGGTGACTGTATTATAAACTGTATCTCTACCATTTAAAATTGTATGTTGAAGAATAGTTAAGAATAACTTTTTAGCAATATATTCACATTCTGAGAAAGGACTAAGTATATTTGTTCCTTTAAGAAATAATTTATAAGAAAATTTTAGAGCATCGTAATGACCATAAAAAACAAATAATGCCCTAGAATGATGGTGTCCAATATGTTAGTTGTTAAACACAAGGGCTGTGGACCACTTGAATTGTGGTTGAACTCAGTTGAGATACAAGATGTGGCAAATTGTCTTGGTAGAAGTGGTGATGTTTTGTGTAACTAGCTCTCTGCAATGGTAGGGAAAAAATGGCACTACTGGTTTGGAAATGTATTAGTTTTCTAAGGCTGCCTTAACAAAGTACCACAAACAAAGTGGCTGAATTAACAGAAATAAGTGTCAGTTCTGAAGTCTAGAAGTCCAAAATCATGGTGTCAGCATGGTTGTTTCTTTTTGAGATTTATTTGACCAAGTTTTTCCTTTTTTTTTTTTTAAGATTATATTTATTTATTCATGAAAGACACACAGAGAGAGGCAGAGACGTAGGCAGAGGGAGAAGCAGGGTCCCTGTGGGGAGCCTATGTGTGACTAGATCCCAGGATGCCAGGATCATGACCCGAGCTGAAGGCAGATGCTCAACCACTGAGCCACCCAGGTGCTCCAACAGAGTTTTTAATGCCATTTTTATTTACTTTTGTGGCCAGTCAGTACCCTTTCTTAAGCACTTGATTAGGCCCATTTCTCAATCACTTCCTTATTAGGACTCCCACCCTGGTCCACCATGCACCTGCAGAAATGGCCCCAGGACCAACCCCAGACACCTAGGGACTGGGGTACTCATGGACACCTCAGGAGCCCTGCCACCACATACATGCTTTGCAGGCAGGATTATAATAAGTGTTTCCACTTTCCCCCATAAATGCAAGGATGACATTACATTAATAATATTCCCATCCAAGGAGTTTTGTTGAACATACTCATTAGGACATACAAGTCCAACATCTTTTAATCCCTTTAGGATTCTGGAGGCAACATATTTCTCATTTAATTTTACTAATCTCCCTGATGCTGCTATCTACAGATGAACTCCCATCCCCAAAAAGCTCTACAACCTACCCAATTAAAATCAATAGGCCGTCCCACTAGCGCTAACAGAGACTCGTTCACTGTACAAGCTTCAGCACCTCTTCTCATACCTCCTGGGATCTCTGGACTACCTATAATGGCCATAAATAGCCCATGAGTTTCTGATACAAAACCCTGCCCCTCACTGTTTGCTAAGTCCAAAATCTTAATTACTCTTTAGTCTCTGCCAAAACATACATCGCTACACTCCCATGTCTAAAGAGAAACCTAATTTGTCCTAGTAGCAGTGGTACATTGTATATTGTTCAGCAAACCTTTTATTTATCTTATGTCAGTGGTGCACTGACTAGTTGTCTAGCTTAGTGCAGCATAATACTGGGGGCCCTGGAATGGAGTGAAACTGAAATTGTGTGACTAGACAAAATGTAGTGTTTCCTCCAGTTTTTTGGTTTGTAATTTTATTGTCTCCATGATTTCTTATTTGCTGTTTGATATTTCTAATATTTCTCTTTTGATATTTCACCTTTGATATTTCTAATATTTCTAGCACGCGGATTAAGAAGGAAACCTTAAATTTCTACTTAGTGTTTTAAAATTTTAAAATAGAGGCAAAAAATTAATGGGTAAAATTTGTATCATAAAATGTGAACCAGAGAACATAAGAGTATATAAATAAAAAATTATTCAAACTCAATGATTTTAAGGTCACACCAGAACATTTTATACTATTTTGGTTTGTTTTATGTTTTGGGGTTTTTGTTGGTGTTGTTTGGCATTTTGAGTATTTGGTGGTCTCCAAGCTTCCAAGAACTTTGATTTGGTATCTGATAGTAACTTGTGGTGAAATTCTCAGTCATTATTTCAGATAATTCTTCTGTTCCTTTTTCTCTTTCTTCTTCTTCTGATTTTTCCATTACATGTGTTTTACATATTTTTATAGTAGTCCCACAGTCCTTGGATATCATGTTCTTTTTATTTTTAAGTATTCTCTTTGCTTTTCAATCTTCCACTGGTATATTCTCTAGTTTAGGGCTTCTTTGCTCAGTCATATCCCATCTAATATTAACAAGCTCACCAAAGACATTCCTCATTTCTGTTACAGTGTTTTTTATTTAAACCTGTCAATTTTGCCTCATGTATTTTGAAACTCTTATTAGATATACGGGCATATCTCGTTTTATTGTGTTTCACTTTATTGCACTTTGCAGATATTGTGGTTTTTACAAACCGAAGGTTTGTGGCAAACCCTGTATGGAGTAAGGTGCTGATAGCACCATTTTTCCAACAGCATTTACACACTTTGTCTCTCTGTGTCTCATTTTGGTAATTATTGCAAATTTGAAACTTTGTTACTACTTTTTATTTGTTGTGTTGATCTGTGGTCAATGATCTTTGATATGACTATTGTAATTGTTTTGTGGTGTCACTAATCATGCCCAAGTGGCATGTATGTGTGTGTGTTCTAGTTCTCCTGCCAACTGGCCATTCCCCCATGTCTCTCTCCTTGTCCTCAGGCCTCTTTCTTCCCTAGACACAACAATATTGAAATAGGATAATTAATAATCTCACGGTGACCTCTAAATGTTCAAGTAAAAGGAGGAGTAACATATTTCTCACTTTAAAATAGAAGTGAGAAAGGATTAAGCTTACGGAGGAAGGCATATTGAAAGCTGAGATTGATCAACAGCTAGTCCTCTTGTGCCAAGCAGTGACCAAGCTGTAAATGTGAAGGAAAAAGATTGAAGGAAATTAAAGGTGTTATTCTAATGAACACAATAATGAAAAGAAAGTGAAACAGCCTTATTTCCTTTATGGAGAAAGCTTGAGTGGTCTGGACAGAAGATCAAACCGGCTACAACATTTCTTTAAACCAAAGACTAATCCAGAGCAAGGCCTTATTTTTCCAATTCCACAGAGACTGAGAGAGATAAGGAAACTGCAGAAGAAAAGTTGGAAGCTAGAAGAGGTTGATTAATGAGGTTTAAGGAAAGAAGCCATCTCTATAACATAAAAGTATAAGGTGAGGCAGCAAGTGCTGATGTAGAAACTGCAGCAACTTATCCAGATGATGTAGCTCAGATAATTCATGAAGGCGACTACAATAAACAACAGATTTTTAAAGAAGATAAAACTACCTTATATTGGAAGAAGATGTTATAAAGGACTTTCTGCAATTCTATTGCCTTTCTCCTTTCATGTACACTTGTGTTATTATCTTTTTTAAAAAATATTTTATTTATTTATTCATGAGAGACATAGGGAGAGAAAGACAGAGACATAGGCAGAGAGAGAAGCAGGCTCCATGCAGGGAGCCTGATGTGGGACTTGATCCTGGGGCTCGATCCTGGAACCCCAGGATCACGCTCTGGGCATGAAGGCAGGCGCTCAACTGCTGAGCCATCCAGGCTCCCACATTTGTGTTATTATCTATCATTTTCCAGGTTAGGTAAGTAGAGAATCAATGAGTAATGTGACTTGTTGTGTACTTCTAATGTACATAGCTTTTTTTGGAGGGGGAAGAAGCAGGTGTTGAAACCATATATTTCTTCTTCTTTTTTTAAATTATGCTTTTATTTCTTTAACATTTTCCACACATGTCTTATACTCTACATTTAAATTTCCAAACTCTGAAGTTCTGAATCTTATTCTTCTCTTTAGGAATAAGAGAAGGCAACCAATAAAAAGTGCATCATCTCATTCCGTGGTTGCATTTTCTTCTCCTGTATTTTGTAATTCTGTAATGTGAAGTCATAATTACGTGCTTTGAGTTTGAGAACTACTTTGAGTGAAGGATTATCATTTTCCGGTACAGCAACTAACCTAAGTTTTTACTCACTGCTATAGACTGAATGTGCCCTCCAATGTTAGAACTTAATCTCCACTGTGATGGTATTTGATAGAGGCCATGGAAGGGAATTTTGAAATGAGGGTGAAGCTCTTGGATTAGTACCCTTATATGAAGAAACCCAAGAGAGCTTTCTCCCTCGCTCCCTCTCATTCTCTCTCTCTCTCTTTCTCTCTCTCTCTCCATCTAGCCCTCCCAAATCAGAATACAGTGAGAAGGCAGCTGTCTACAAGCCAGAAAGTTCACCAGACACAATATCTGCTTGTGCTTTTTTTTTTAAATTTTTATTTATTTATGATAGTCACAGAGAGAGAGAGAGAGAGAGAGAGAGAGAGAGAGAGAGGAGAGGCAGAGACAGAAGCAGGCTCCATGCACCGGGAGCCCGACGTGGGATTCGATCCCGGGTCTCCAGGATCGCGCCCTGGGCCAAAGGCAGGCGCTAAACCGCTGCGCCACCCAGGGATCCCCTCTGCTTGTGGCTTTGATCTTAGACTTCCCAGACTGTACAGCTGTGGAAACTGTGAGAAAAAATGTTTGATATTTAAGTCTGTCTATGGTATTTTTGTTAAAGCAGGCAAAACTAAGAAACTCACCCTTAATTTGGTTAGATAGGGAAGCCATATCATCAAGAGGATATAACAATTGTAAATATTTATGCATCCAACTTTGGAGCACCTTAATGTATAGATCCGATATTACCAGAACTGAAGAAGAAGTAGACAATACAGCAGTTGTAGGGAACTGTAGTACCCCACATAAAAATGGAAAACTCTTCAAAAAAAAATTGTTGTTTTCCAAAAATTAGTTCAATATAGAAGTTTACAGAACCTGAATTTGAAGTAGATTAGGATTGTTTTGATTGTTAGAAACTGTATAGAATCCAAGGGAAAGATGCATGTTGGTCTCAGGGACTAAGGAGTTAGAGATGTGAGCCAGGTGAGGAGAATCATTCTATCTTTCCTTGCTTCTGCTTCAATCTCCCAAGATGGGTGTATTAGGGTTCCTTGGAGAAAAAGTAAGAGAGAGAGAGAGAGACTGTAGAACTCAGATTTTTCTTTAATACCTCTCTTCAGCCTGGTACTCCCTCTCCACCTTCCACTATGTCTGGATCCTTGACTCTGAATCTCTTCAGGTCATCTTTTCTGGGGCCAAACTTCCTGTTTTCTGCTGTTTGAGGGAGGTATGGTGGCCTGGCTGCACAGGGAGGGAGTGGACTTGGCAGCCTGTCTCTTCTCAGTACAGACCTTCAAAGAAGCTTCCAAATTTTAGCTCACACCTCACCCCCCACACACTTGCCCCCTTTAATTAGATTTAGCCTTTCCTATTCTAGAATCTTCTTGGTATTCTATGGACACTAAGATTCTTAATTATTCCACCCTAAATTATTTATCTTCTTCTGTACATTTTTCACCTGAAAACAAAGTGACATTATTCATCTCATCTTCATCCATGTTCACTTAAACAGTCTATATTTATAAATTTTTCCTCCTGATAATTTAGTAAGTTTAAGAAGAGGGAAGAGAAAAGCCCATTATCTTAAAACCACCATGTTCCAATATCCATTGTTAAAGTGACTTTAAAAGAGATTTTAGGAGTATTTACTGAGGAGAATAATTGTGCCCTGTGTATGCAGGCAATCGACCCCTGCTATTGCGATATGATGTCATGTTTATGAATTCTCAGAATTGAAAGGACTGTCTCATCCACTGCCAGCCAGTCATCAGGTTTCTTTCCTGTCACCTTGCAGATGGATCCTCAGCCTCTGTGGCTACAGTACCAATGAAAGAGGATGCGTTCTTTTGCAAGAGAGGGTTTCGAAACAAGGCTGTTGATTTTAACTATAACATTTTTTTTTCTTTTTCAAACAAAAGGCAGTGAAATGCAATGTTTGAAAACAAACCATTGAAAGAAGGTGGAGGGGCAGGACGTCAACCTGTTTAGCCTCCACTCACCTCACTCTGCTGCCCTCAGCCCCATTCAGGGTACAGCAAGAGCGAAGTCATAAAGGGATTGCCTCTGGGACTGGGTAATCCCTTTGTTGACTTCTCTTGTCACACTGAGCTTCATCTTGCTGCCAGAGTTAATAAAAATTGTTGGAAGTTGCTGCCATGCATTTATGTCAGTTCTGAGGTCCAGAAGAAAGGTGACTTCAGGATTAGGTTGTTTTGGGGCACCTGGATGGCCACTGGTTGAGTGTCTGCCTTTGGCTCAGGTTGTGATCCCGGGGTCCTGGGATCAAGTCCCGCATCGGGCTCCCCTCAGGGAGCCTGCTTCTCCCTCTGCCTGTGTCTCTGCCTCTCTCTGTGTGTCTCTCTCGAATAAATAAATAAAAACTAAAAAGATAAAGGATTAGGCGTTTTTCCAATTACCTTCTTTTCCTCCTTTTCCAATTACTCCCCATTTATTTCTGAATGCTGGAGACGGGAAACACCTTGCTATTACTGCAACTGAGAAATCTAGTCTTCACATCCCTCTATATGAATTCACCATTCATGGATCCTTAAAGCCATAAAAATCTAGATTGAGGATGATGTCTTGCTAGCATCAGAACTGTGAAGAACATTTTATTTTATTAATTATTTGAAGTGTTAATGAGTCAGAACTGTTTAAAATAAAATCACAGAATTTCATGAACTCTGAGACATTGTTGAAAAGTATTTTATTTTGTAGTTATATATTTTAAATAGACTGTAGTTTTTAGAGCAGTTTTAGGTTCTCAGCAAAATTGAGTAGAAATTACAGAGTTTTCATATAACCCCTGCCCCAACACATGCACAGTCTCCCCTCTCTGTCCATCTCCAACACCCTGATACATTTATGAGAACTGGTGAGCCTACATTAACACAACATTATCACTCATAAAACATAGCTTAATTAGGGTCCACTCTAGGTGTTTAGCCTATGCGTTTTAGCAAGTGTAGAAGTGGCACATATCCACCATGGTAGTTTCATAGAGAGTAGTTTCACTGTCCTAAAGGTCCTCTCTGCTCCAGCTACTCCTCCCTCCCTCCACCCTAGCCTCCAGTAACCAACCCCTGATCTTTTCATTGTCTCCATAGTTTTGCCTTTTCCAGAATGTCATATACTTGGAATCATACAGGATGTAGCATTGTTAAATTGGTTTCTTTCACTGAGTAATATGCATTTAAATTTCCTCCATGTCTTTTTATGGCTTGATAGCTCATTTCTTTTTAGTGCTAAATAATGTTCCATCGTCTGGATGTGCCACAATTAAAGCATATATTTTTGTGTCTATATTTACAGGTCACAAATCACCACTAAATTGGAATACTGTATATATCATCCTCTCTACTTTGATTTTATTCATCATCATAGGTTCCGTTTTGCTGTTCAAAATCTGTGGCTGCAGGTATTAACTGATGCTTTTTCTTCTTCAGTTTTATTGGGCTAGAAGGGGTCAGATATATGGAATGATGGGGTAAAATTAATATGTTAACACCAACTCTCCCGTAATCAAGAAGGGTGTCCTAAAGGTCTTAGTTTTGAAATACTCTAAATGACAAGAGACATTTGCTTGGTTACTTGGGCATGCGAGCATAGGGATATAGGGCATTTAGGACAAGATCTTGGGAGAGAAAGTGTATGTTTTTCTGTATTAGAGAAAAGAATTACAATAATTCATTGTGTGTACCAAAAAAGATTGCCATATTTATTTCATATATCAGGATTCTGCTGCATAATTCTACTTTCCTCCAAACCAGAATTAACTTGTTTGGGTATATTAACTATAAGTAGCAGTCTTATTTCTGGTAGTGATTTCTGATTTATTTTGGCTTCTATCAAAAATAAACCACACTTGTCAGTAGTGGTTTTGTTTTCCCATTTTTAATTAAATAATAATGTTTTCTACGTTCACTCCAGCTTATATTTATTTTTGCAAAAAAATGCTAATTAAAAAAAAGCCACTTCAGTTGTTGAGAAGGTAAGACATTAAAAAGAAGTTTAAAAAAAAAAAAAAAAAAAGAAGTTTTACCATCTTTAAGCCACAAAGTCAAAATATAACCATGTAATTACAATTTGGATTAATATTAGTTTTTAGTTAAAAAGTAAAAATTCTAATTTCATAATGCCAATAGGTATACTTATTTTGTCAATTATTTACTATGGACTATTTATATTCTGAACAATATTTTCATTTCAGGAACTGTATCCTACAAACACATAATATTTGCCAAATTTGGGCTGTAATGTTTGGAGAAACTGAACTGGTCTTTCCTCCCCTATGAAACCATCTCCAATTTTTGACTTCCCTTTCTCCATACCATCATTATTCTCCTCTTACTTGAACTTAAATCTTCTCTTGCTTCATAATCTCTTATAACCAGTAGCTTATGAAGTCTTTGACCCTCTCCTTTGAAAAATCTCTCCTATTACTTTATTCTTTTCTGTTTCTACTATCAAGCAAACTTTACCATCTCACACTGAGACTTAAATAAGCAATACATTTTTTTTTTTACAAAATAATAGAAAAAAGTCTTTCTGTTATGTCCATTTAAGCACATATACAAATATAAGCACTCTTGGTAGATACTAAACCTGTGGGTACCTGCTAGAGCAAGACAGATAGCTGATGACTTCTGGCTTTTTGAATTGATTTTGACTTTGAGTTCTTTCTTAGGATGAAATACAGCCCTACACCAGCACAGAGAAGAACAATCAACTCTATGATACTGTGAGCAATGTGAAGAGATCTCCAGAGTTTCAAAATGAAGTTGATGGGCTGTGTCTCCATAATTCATAAGTTACTGGAATCTAACAGCAGGACAAATGAATGAAGATACAGCACAGCTACTATTTTGATTCTCTTAGAGTTCTAGCATGGAAAACTGTTTTGAAATTAGCTTCTCAAAGATTCTGAGAAGACAAAGACATTTTAAAGGGTTTGAACTCAGAGTCCCTGGGTGTCTCAATGGTTGAGCATCTGCCTTTGGATCAGCTCCTGATCCTGCAGTCCTGGGATCAAGTCTTGCATTAGGCTTCCTTCAGAGAGCTTGCTTCTCTATCTGCTTATGTCTCTGCCTCTCTGTTGTCCCTCATGAATAAATAAAATCTTAAAAAAAAATAAAGAGCTGGAACTCATACCCTTATGCATTTAAAAACTTAGAATGTTAGCTGCTATTAGCTACATATTGAAAAATTGATATTAGTACAAAGAAAGCAAATGCTCATGATAAAATATTCAAATTGTTCGGTATAGTAGATAATGAAAAATGAGTTTCCTCAAGAAAGAACTCTGCAGAAGGAACAGTCATCAACATTTTTTATGTATTCTTCCAGAAAATTTTATATACATGTATCTATCCACCCAAGGTATGTGTGTGCATTTTTAAGTCTATTTATATATACCCATATGCTTGTCAAGACACAAATGGGAACATACCATGATAGTGTCCTGTACTTACATAAAGCCAGTAATATGATAAGTCTTCGAGGGTCTATATCAACACAAGCACAAATGCTAAATTATGTTTTTTTCATTAATAATTACAGAAATTTCCATTGTATGGTTATATAATAATTAGTTAACCATATTTATAGACATTTAGATAATTTGTTTGCTATTACAAACAATCCCACATATAATGTTTCTTGTGGATATATCTTGTTATTTCAGTGTATTTATAAAAAGATTTCTGTGAATGGAATCACCTGGTCAAAAGGCTTGTGCATTTTAATTTTGACTAATATTTCAAATTGTATCAATTTTGATCCCCATTAACTGTGTTTGTGTCTTTCTATATACTGTTATTTTATTTTCTGCAATTTGTCACTTCTTGTTTTTAATCAACCAATTAACTAATGTGATGTAAGATTATAAGAAGAATTGCACTATTTAATAAAACCAGATTTATGATTTTCTGTTATGTTTACGAGAAAGAGTGGTAATAAGAGAGAGGAAACACGTATGAGGAATTAGCTTTCTGAACTCATTATATCTCTATAGAGATACTGATATCTAATATCTAGTAGTTTTGCAGATGTGATAAATTGAAATTGTGTATTTTTATGATGTACATTTTTGTGATGTATTTAGCAAATAACAGATGATCACTGACTTTATAAACAGATAAGTATGCATTATGAAGAACTTGGGTATCCATAAAATATGATCTACCTGGTAAGAGAATAGTGAAGGGATGACATGACCTTCCCCCAATTTTTCTGTGGAATACAGTATCAAGAATGTGTGTACTAATTGTTTTTAATATTATGAAAAATGTATTTTATTTATGAAAATTTATGAAAAAAAATTAGTCTGCTTCTTCAGAGCAGGAAAAACATTAAAAATTTTCATCATGGAGAAAATTAAATCAAAATCCATTCATTCTCTCACTGACACATCCAGAAATAATGTTTTACCAGCTCCTTGGGCATCCCTAAAATTAACTAACACAAGCATATCAATATTCCATTCTTTTTAATGGCTGAATAACGTTTCATCATATTGATATACCACATTTTGTTTGTCCATTCACCAGATGATTGAAATATGCATTGTACCAATTTCTGGCTATTAAGAATAATGATGCTGTGAACTTTCATGTGCATCTCTTTGAACATTCATGTGCATGGACATTTCACTTCTCTTGGGTAGATTCTTCAGAGTGAAATTGCAAGGTTATATAGTAAGTTTGTGTTTAACTCTAAAACTGCCAAGTTATTTTCCAAAGTGGCTCTACCATTTTATACACCGACTTGCAATGTATGAATATTCCAGTTTCTCTGTATCCTCACGAGTGTTTGTATTGTCTTTTTTGTTATAGTCATTCTACTGGACATGAACTGATATTCATTATGGCTTTAATTTGCCTTTCCCTAATGACTAATAATATTAAGTATCTTTTCCTGTATTTCATTACCGTATAAGTAAGTAAAATGTCTTCTTTGGTGAAATGTCAAAAACAAAACAAAACAAAACAAAAAACCAAAATCCATTCATTCTTCAATTATGCCATGTGAAGCATTTAAGACAGCTCTTACATCACTGTCATCTTCCCTCCAGATGTTTTGGCTACAGTAGGCTTTATTCTTAAAAAGATTCTTGGTTTCTTTTGGAGGTAAAACTAACTGAATGACATTTGTCACATGATTTTGACCAAAGCATTTTGACACCATTTGGCTATGCCCCAAAAACAGTCCATGAAGTTTCCCCATATAAATATTACTAAGCAGTGCACATAATAGATGTCAAATGCTGTCCTTGACCTTTTCTTAATTCTTCATGCATCCCTGGATAGGATGAGGCTCACAGTTAACTGGGTTAAAAGGAATCTGTTTAATTTTACTGAGAAACAAAAAAAGCAAAATTGTATTTACATCTTAACTTGATGATATATGTCAAAACAGCCATGTAAATAAACACATCAAGATAGTTTATAAATGCTAAACTATGATGTACAGGAAACAAAGGTTCCATTATAGGGCTGCTAAATGTGGCTGAACATGAGATTCATATGGGTAAATACAAAATTATATAGATTGCTCAAATCCGCTTTAGGTCTGCTGAATCAGAAAAATCTAGAAACAAAAACAGGTATGTCAGTTTGTTCCTCCAGGAAGAAGAGGCTGAGATGAGTTAGGAGCAGTAAAGGTTAATTGGGAAAGAGGGGTTATACATGTAAAAGATTGAAGGGGCAGAAAGTAGAATAGGGCAGGGAAGCCTTCAGACCGTGACACTGATCTGAAAGAAACCTGTGAAAGGAAAGGGGAGGAAGCAGGACACAAGGGCCTCAGATCAGGATATAGAACTAACTCTTGGCCAAATCAGTGAGAAACCCTGGAGTGAAGATGGCTTCCGAGAAGAATTTTTCATGAGCAGAAGTGGCAAAACTGTAATACCCCTTCATGCTTAGTCATTAGCTGGAAAGAGTATGGCCTCAACTCCAAAGCTGAAATGGATCCTGAAGGCCTTAACAACTGGAGACCATGAGCTGATTGCACTCCTTGCATTTGGATGGTAAATTCTCTACTGATGGGAAAGCTGAACCCCTTACCTCCTTGGCTGCCCAGTGCATCCTTTCACTGGTTAGTATTTGCCTGGTATGTCATCATCGGTCTCTCTTCAACTTCTCTGTGACACTTTATTTTAGGTATACATTGTATAAAGAAACTCCAGATCGTTAGTAAATAAGATAGAGCTGATTTTTACGAACTCTGAGAATTAACTTTTTTTAAAAAAAGATTTTATTTATGTTTTCATGAGACACACACACACACACACACACACACACACACACACACACAGGCAGAGACACAGGCAGAGGGAGAAGCAGGCTCCATGCAAGGAGCCCGACAGGGGACTTGATCTAGGGTCTCCAGGATCAGGCCCCGGGCTGAAGGTGGCACTAAATCGCTGAGCCACCCGGGCTGCCCAGAATTAACTTTTAATAAGAGAATTGAAACCATCCACATTTATTGTGGTTACTTACTTATTTGGTCATATTTTTACAATCTTAATTTATCTGTTTTGTTTTCTGTGTTTACTCTCTGTGCCCTGTTTTACCTTTTTCTTTTATTCTGCTTTGCTAGATTGGCTAATCTTTTTCCTCTTTTTTTTTCTTTTTTCTTTTTCTCTTTCTTTTACTACCGGCAGTTTCCTTCTTTCCTTCCCTCCTTCCCTCCTTCCTTCCTTCCTTCCTTCCTTCCTTCCTTTCTTTCTTTCTTTTCTTTCTTTCTTTCTTCTTTCTTTCTTTTTCTTAAGATTTTATTTATTCATGAGAGAGACACACACACACACACAGAGAGAGAGAGAGAGAGAGAGAGGCAGAGACATAGGCAGAGGGAGAAGCAGGCTCCATGCAGGGAGCCGGATGGGGGACTTGATCCTGGGACTCCGGGATCATGCCCTGAGCAGAAGGCAGATGCTCAACTGCTGAGCCACTCAGGCGTCCCAACTTCTGGTAGTTTCAAAGATATCCCTTGTAATATGCATCTATTCATGGTTACGCTTTATTTCAGAATATATAAAAGCATCTTTGTTTTGTTATTATTACCTCCAAAAATTTTTTTGTCTCTTTTTCTCTCTTCTGGCCTTTGATTATTTCAAATTTATATATGTAATCTGGCTTCTCCAAATATATATATATATGTAATCAGGCTTCTTGAAATTGGCCCAGAACTCACTGATACTCTATTCATATTAATGTAACTTTTTCTATTTATTTTTGCATAACTTTTATTATCTAGTCAATATTTTTTCTTTTGCAATGTGTGATCTGCTATTAATTTTATTCAGTCTATTTTTCACCTCACATATTGTAGTTTTCATCTTTAGAAATCTGATTTGGGGGCAGCCCCGGTGGCGCAGCGGTTTAGCGCCTGCCTTCAGCCCAGGATGTGATCCTGGAGACCGGGGATCGAGTCCTGCGTGGGGCTACCTGCATGGAGCCTGCTTCTCCCTCTGCCTGTGTCTCTGCCTCTCTCTCTCTCTCTCTCTGTCTCTGAATTAAAAAAAGAAAAAAAAAGAAATCTGATTTGGGCCTAGTTAATGCTTTCCATATGTTGAATGAACCTTTAGAATATAGAGATAATAGTAATATTATAATGATTTTTAGTGTCCTTGCCCACCATATCTTTCATTTGTGTCAGTTTTTAGTTGGCTTTAATTGTATGTCTTTTTTTCCTCATTGTGGATTGCATTGTCCTATTTCTTTGAAAGCTTTATAATTAAAAATACTTTTTGTAATCACTCATAATGTGAAATTTACCATTTTAAGCATTTTTAAATGTACAGTTCCGTGGTACATTATTACTGTTGTGTGTATAGGATTTAGGTAAGTCTTTTATTAAAAATCTGGGTTAAGAAATTGTGATTATTTTAATATTTATTGTTATGTTTATATATTTGATATAACATTTAAATATTAATATATTATAATTTATATTTATCCTGGTGTTCTGTTTTTCCCTTTCTCTTAGACTTACTGAGCTTTTTTTTTAAAATTGGAATTCAATTTGCCAACATATAGAATATCACCCCAGTGCTCAGCCCCTCAAGTGCCCCCCTCAGTGCCCGTCACCCAGTCACCCCAAACCCCCACCCACCTCCCTTTCCACTACCCCTTGTTCATTTCCCAGAGTTAGGAGTCTCATGTTTTGTCACCCTCACTGATATTTCCACTCATTTTCTCTCCTTTCCTCTTTTTTCCCTTTCACTATTTTTATATTCCCCAAATGAATGAGACCATATAATGTTTGTCCTTCTCCGATTGACTTATTTCACTCAGCTTAATACCCTCCAGTTCCATCCACGTCAAAGCAAATGGTGGTTATTTGTCGTTTCTAATGGCTGAGGAATATTCCATTTTATACATAGACCACATCTCCTTTATTCGTTCATGTTTCGATGGACACTGAGGCTCCTTCCACAGTTTGGCTATTGTGGACATTGCTGCTAGAAACATTGGGGTGCAGGTGTCCCTGCGTTTCACTGCATCTGTATCTTTAATTAATCCCCAACAGTGCATTGCTGGGTCGTAGGGCAGGTCTATTTTTAACTCTTTGAGGAACCTCCACACAGTTTTCCAGAGTGGCTGCACCATTTCACATTCCCACCAACAGTGCAGGAGGGTTGCCTTTTCTCCGCATCCTCTCCAACATTTGTGGTTTCCCGTCTTGTTAATTTGTACCATTCTCACTGGTGTGAGGTGGTATCTCATTGTGGTTTTGATTTGTATTTCCCTGATGGCAAGTGATGGGGAGCATTTTCTCATGTGCTGGTTGGCCACGTGTATGTCTTGCTCTGTGAGATTTCTCTTCATGTCTCTTGCCCATTTCATGATTGGATTGTTTGTTTCTTTGCTGTTGAGTTTAATAACTTCTTTATAGATCTTGGATACTAGCCCTTTATCTGATAGGTCATTTGCAAATATCTTCTCCCATTCTGTAGGTTGTCTTTTAGTTTTGTTGATTGTATCCTTTGCTGTGCGGAAGTCTTTTTATCTTGATTAAATCCCAATAGTTGATTTTTGCTTTTGTGTCCCTTGCCTTCATAGATCTATCTTGCAAGAAGTTGCTGTGGCCAAGTTCAAAAAGGGTGTTGCCTGTGTTCTCCTCTAGGATTTTGATGGATTCTTGTCTCACATTTAGATCTTTCATCCATTTTGAGTTTATCTTTGCGTTTGGTGTAAGAGAATGGTGTAGTTTCATTCTTCTGCATGTGGCTGTCCAGTTTTCTCAGCACCATTTATTGAAGAGACTGTCCTTTTCCCAGTGGATAGTCTTTCCTGCTTTGTCGAATATTAATTGACCATAGAGTTGAGGGCCCATTTCTGGATTCTCTATTCTGTTGCATTGATCTATGTGTCTGTTTTGTGCCAGTACCACACTGTCTTTATGACCACAGCTTTGTAGTACAACCTGAAATCTGGCATTGTGATGCTCCCTGGCTCTGGTTTTCTTTTTTTAATATTTCCCTGGCTATTTGGGGTCTTTTCTGATTCCACACAAATCTTAAGATGATTTGTTCCAACTCTCTGAAGAAAGTCCATGGTATTTTGATAGGGATTGCATTGAATGTGTAAATTGCCCTGGGTAGCATTGGCATTTTCACAATATTAATTCTTCCAGTCCATGAGCATGGAATATTTTTCCCTGTCTTTGTGTCTTCCTCAATTTCTTTCAGAAGTGTTCTGTAGTTTTTAGGGTATAGATCCTTTACCTCTTTGGTTAGGTTTATTCCTAGGTATCTTACGCTTTTGGGTGCAACTGTAAATGGGATTAACTCCTTAATTTCTCTTTCTTCAGTCTCATTGTTAGTGTATAGAGATGCCATTGATTTCTTGGCCATTGATTTTGTATCCTGCCACACTCGCAAATTGCTGTATGAGTTCTAGCAATCTTGGGGTGGAGTCTTTTGGGTTTTCTATGTACAGTATCATGTCATCTGCAAAAAGGGAGAGTTTGGCTTCTTCTTTGCCAATTTGAATGCCTTTTATTTCTTTTTGTTGTCTGATTGCTGAGGCTAGGACTTCTAGTACTATGTTGAATAGCAGGGTGAGAGTGGACATCCCTGTCATGTTCCTGATTTTAGGGGAAAGGCTCCCAGTGTTTCCCCATTGAGAATGATATTTGCTGTGGGCTTTTCATAGATGGCTTTTAAGATGCTGAGGAATGTCCCCTCTATCCCTACACCTACACTCTGAAGAGTTTTGATCAGGAATGGCTGCTGTATTTTGTCAAATGCTTTCTCTGCATCTATTGAGAGGATCATATGGTTCTTGTTTTTTCTCTTATTGATATGATCTATCACACTGATTGCTTTATGAATGTTGAACCAGCCTTGCGTACTGGGGATAAATCCCACTTGGTCATGGTGAATAATCTTCTTAATGTATTGTTGGATCCTATTGGCTAGTATCTTGTTGAGAATTTTTGAATCTGTGTTCATCAGGGACATTGGTCTATAATTCTCCTTTTTGGTGGGATCTTTGTCTGGTTTTGGAAATAAGGTGGTGCTGGCCTCATAGAACGAGTTTGGAAGTATTCCATCTCTATCTTTCAGAACAGCTTTAGTAGAATAGGTATTGTTTCTTCTTTAAAAGATTGATAGAATTCCCCAGGGAAGCCATCTGGCCCTGGACTTTTGTGTCTTGGGAGGTTTTTGATGACTGCATCAATTTCCTCCCTGGTTATTGACCTGTTCAGGGTTTCTATTTCTTCCTGTTCCAGTTTTGGTAGTTTGTGGTTTTCCAGAAATGCGTCCATTTCTTCTAGATTGCCTAATTTAATGGCATATAGCTGCTCATAATATGTTTTTAAAATTGTTTGTATTTCCTTGATATTGATGGTGATCTCTCCTTTTTTATTCGTGATTTTATTAATTTGAGTCTTTTCTCTTTTGTTTTTAATAAGGCTGGCTAATGGTTTATCTATCTTATTAATTCTTTCAAAGAACCAATTCCTGTTTCAGTTGATGTGTTCTACAGTTCTGGTCTCTGTTTCATTGAGTTCTGCTCGGATCTTTATTATCTTTCTTCTTCTGCTTGGTGTAGGTTTTATTTGTTGTTCTTTCTCCAGTTCCGTTAGGTGTGAGGTTAGCTTGTGTATTTGAATCTTTTCCAATTTTTTGAGGGATGCTTGTATTGCGATGTATTTTCCTCTTAGGAGTGCCTTTCCTGTATCCCAAAGATTTTGAACAGTTGTATCTTACTTTTCATTAGTTTCCATGAATCTTTTTAATTCTTCTCTAATTTCCTGGTTGACCCTTTCATCTTTTAGCAGGATGGTCTTTAACCTCCATGTGTTTGAATTTCTTCCAAATGTCTTCTTGTGATTTAGTTTTAGTTTCAAAGCATTATGGTCTGAAAATATGCAGGGGACAACCCAATCTTTTGGTATAGGTTAAGACCTGATTTGTGACCCAGTATGTGGTCTATTCTGGAGAAAGTTCCATGTGTATTTGAGAAGAATGTGTATTCAGTTGCGTTTGGATGTAAAGTTCTGTAAATATCTGTGAAATCCATCTGGTCCAGTGTATCATTTAAAGCTCTTGTTTCTTTGGAGATGTTGTGCTTAGAAGATCTGTCATTTACAGAAAGCACCATGTTGAAGTCTCCCAGTATTAGTGTATTATTATCTAAATGTGTCTTAACTTTGGTTATTAATTGATTGATATACTTGGCAGCTCCCACATTAGGGGTATAAATGATTGTTAGTCCTCTTGTTGGATAGATCCTTTAAGCATGGTATAGTGTCCCTCTTCGTCTCTTATTACAGTCTTTGGGATAAACTTTAATTTATCTGATATGAGGATGGCTACCCTGCTTTATTTTGAGGACCATTTGAATGGTAAATGGTTCTCCAACCTTTTATTTTCAGGCTTTAGGAGTCCTTAGGTCTAAAATGAGTCTCTTGTAGACAGAAAATAGATGGGTCTTGCTTTTTTATCCAGTCTGAAACCCTGTGTCTTTTGATGGGATCATTAAGCCCATTCACATTCAGAGTTACTATTGCAAGATATGAGTTTAGTGTCATCATGATGCCTATTCAGTCCCTGTTTTTGTGGGCTGTTTCCTTGGACTTCCTCTTTCTTTTACAGAGTCCCCCTTAATATTTCTTGCAGAGTCTGTTTGGTGGTCACATATTCTTTCAGTTTCTACCTATCTTGGAAGCTCTTTATCTCTCCTTCTATTCTGAATGACAGTCTTTCTGAATAAAGTATTCTTGGCTGCATGTTCTTCTCATTTAGGACCCTGAATATATGCTGCCAGCCCCCTTTCTGGCTGCCAGGTCTCTGTGGAGAGGTCTGCTGTTAACCTAATACTTCTCCCCATAAAGGTTAGGGATCTCTTGTCTCTTGCTGCTTTAAGGATCTTCTCTTTATCTTTGGAATTTGCAAGTTTCACTATTAAATGTTGGGGTATTGAATGGTTTTTATTGATTTTAGGGGGGGACCTCTCTATCTCCTGGATCTGAATGCCTGTTTCCCTTCCCAAGTTAGGGAAGTTCTCAGCTATGATTTGTTCAAATACACTTTTTGGTCCTCTGTCCCTTTTGGTGTCCTCTGGAACCCCAATTAAACGTAGATTTT
The DNA here is from genome assembly GCF_011100685.1 of Canis lupus familiaris. NCBI lineage: Eukaryota > Metazoa > Chordata > Mammalia > Carnivora > Canidae > Canis > Canis lupus. Next base: position 17,944,903 of record NC_049254.1, on the reverse strand, counting down.
TCCTTCTGAGGCTGTCATTTATTTCCCTTAACCTTTCCTCATGATCTTTTCATTGTTTTTCTCTTTTTTCTTCAGCTTCCTTCCTTGCCATCAACTTGTCTTCTATGTCACTCACTCTTTCTTCTACCTCGTTCACCCTCATTGTTAGGACCTCCAGTTTGGATTGCATCTCATTTAATTGATTTTTAATTTCGGCCTGATTACTGTTCTGTTTTTGCCTTTCTTTTGGACTTATTAAGCTTTAAAAGCTCTTTACACACTCCATTTCTATTCTTTTGATATTCCCTTTCGGTATTTATGCTTGAAATCTAGAGATAATCAACATTATTTTACCTAAAGGATTAAAATTTCTTACGATATTTTAACTTCTCTTACTTCATCTCCCATCTAGGGGTTGAGACTTCACAATTCTTTGAAAACCATTCCCCAAACTAGATATTACTATAATGGTTTATAAGAGTTTATCTCTATATTTACCAATTTTGTTTGTTCAGTATTTCTTCCTGAAACTTAGAGATTCCTATTTTTCCTTTTGTTTTTTTTTTTAATTTTTAAATTATATATATTTTTATTGGAGTTCAATTTGCCAACATATAGCATATCACCTAGTGCTCATCCCATCAAGTGCCCCCCTCAGTGCTGGTCACCCAGTCACCCCAACCCCCCGCCCACCTCCCCTTCCACTTCCCCTTGTTTGTTTCCCAGAGTTAGGAGTCTCTCATGTTCCATCTCCCTCTCTGATATTTCCCACGCATTTTCTCTCCCTTCCCCTTTATTCTCTTTCACTATTTTTTATATTCCCCCAAATGAATGAGACCGTATAATGTTTGTCTTTCTCCGATTGACTCACTTCACTCAGCATAATACCCGCCTTCCTTTTCAGGTCACTTTCATTCTTCTCTTCCTCATTTTTAAGTATTGTTCAGGAGTTTATGTAGGGAGGTTCTGTATTTATTGGTAATAAACTCTCAGTTTGTGTTTGTCTAGAGGAAAGGTCTTTAGTTTCTCATTTGTAAAATATGTTTTTCTGAGTAATTGAATCTAAACAGTTATTTTGCTTCAGCAGTTCGAAGATATTCTATTTATTTTGGCCTTCATCATTGTTGTTAGGAATTCTGTCAGTACAGGTGTTATTCCCTGGTAAGTATACAGTAATCTGTCTTTTCTTCTTGATTGCCTTTAAGATCATTTCTTTGTCATCAGCGTTTTGTAGTTTCACTATTGTACATTTAAATATAAGTTTCTTTTTATTACCTTGGTTTAGGATTGGCTGTGCATCCCAAATTTGAAGATTCTGGATTTCCATTAATTCAATATTGGAAAATTCTTAGTTATTATCTCTTTTGACACTAAGTTTCATTATTTGACTCTGTTCTCTTCTCCTGGAAATCTAATGAAATTTTCTTGATCTTCCATGACACAACATTTTTCATATTTTCTATATCTTTGTCTCTCTGTGGCGTATTTTCTGCAATTTTTTCCAGATTTCTCCTAGAGACTACAAAATTTTTCTTACTTGTTTCTAATCTATAGTTTGGTCTGTTCTTGGCATTTTTAACTTTTAACAACATTAAATTTGATTCTGCAAGTTCTATTCAGTTCTTTTAAATCCCTTTTTTTGTATGAATATAATTTTGTATTTTTATAAACATGTTAAAAATAATCATTCTATAAATATATATTCTATGAATCTATTTGAATGTTATAATACTTGCCTTGATATTCTTTTTGTTTTTGTAATTTTGGATTGTGTACTCATATATCACTAATCTATATCTGCGGTATCATGTGGAGTCTGAAATCTTGGGGAAAGAGTTTCTTTCAAAGAGGATTTTCTGTTCTTGGGAATGCTACTGATATGGGGAAAGTGTATTTTAATTTCTGGGGTTAGAGTTTCTTAGATAACACAAGTAATATAAATTCAACCCCCAAACCCATATGAGGGTAGTGTGGTAACATATTCATGGTGGAAACCTTTCCGTCGTTCTTATAAAAATAAGAGATAAGTGTATGACAAGTAATATACTCTTCTTTATTTTTAGATAATAACTTATTTAAACTTTATCCTGACTTTATTTTGGGGAAGGGAATCTCAGTTTCTACTTTCTGTTCTGCCTGGGTCCAATGTTCTTCTGTTCCCTAAATCGCTCTTAAAACCCTAGTGTCTATATTTCTACTACACTCTTGATAGTTTTTGGGTTAAATCAGTCTTTCCAGTACATGTTTGCTGCTTTCACTTTTGATTCCATAAGTTCTCTCTAATTACTCATGAGCCCAATTAAGCATTAACAATTTATCCACCCTTAAGCCCTAATTTTTGGTGTTTTGAATGGTAGGGTTTTTTTTAGAGTACATAATTAACAATATTTCCAGAAATAGAAGTCCTAAACAGAACTAAAATCAGATTTTACATTAAATCTATTTTTTCAGCAATCAGTTGTTATGATGATATGTAAAAGTATAAAACACACTGATAATGATAAGTATATAGTCAGATTCAGACTACTCTAATGCTAATGCTGGTGTATAACTCATGTAATTCTATTGTAAAGATGAACAGATGAAAACATTAAAAATAAGTTTAGCTATGATATGATAATGGATACACAATATAAAAAGATGTAAATTGTGATGTCAAGAACATAAAATGAGGAGCAGTAAAGGGATAAAGTTTTATGTAAGTTAAGTTGCCACCAACTTAAAATAGACTGCTATAACTACAAGATATTTTGTATAAACCTCATGATAACCACCAAGGAAAAACCTCTAGCAGATTCACAAAACATGAAGAGAAAGTAACCAAAGCATATAAAGATAGAAAGTCATCAACTCACAAAACAATACTGCAAGAGACACAGAAAAGTACAAAGAATTTTTAAAAGAGGTAGAAAACAAAAGTACAATACTCAATCCTGAGTTTTCAATACTTACTTTAAATGTAAATCGATTAAATTCTCCAATCTAAAAGCAGAGTAGCTGAATGGATTAAAACTGAGATTTGACTTTATGCTGCCTCTGAGACTCCCTTCAGCTTTCATGACACACAAAGGCTGAATGTGATGAATTGGAGAAAGATAATTCCACACAAATGGAAACCAGAGAAAAGCAGGGATAATTATGCTTGTATCAAACAAAATAGATTTTAAATCTATTAAACCCCATTAAGACCCTTTTTTAAAAAAAGATTTTATTTATTTATTCATGAGACACACACACACACACAGAGAGAGAGAAAGAGAGAGAGAAGCAGGCTCTATGCAGGGAACCTGACCTGGGACTCCATCCTGGGTCTCCAGGATCACCTGAGCTGAAAGTGGCACTAAACCGCTGAGCTACCCAGGCTGCCCCTATTAAGACCCTTAATAAGAGACAAAGAAGGTCATTATATTATGATAAAGGGACTAGTTCTTCAAGAGGATGTGGCAATTGTTTTTTTTCTTTTTTAAAGGATCTCATGTATTTATTTGAGAGAGAGCACAAAAGAGAGAAAGCATAACAGAGAGAGCTCACACAAGATAGAGTGTGCAGGGGAGGGGCAGGGGAAGAGGGAGAAGCAGACTACTGCTGAGCAGGGAGCCAGTCATGGGGCTTGATCCCATGACCCTGAGATCATGACCTGAGCTGAGGGTAGATGCTTAAATGACTGAGCCACCCAGGGACCCCAAAGATATGCAATTGTAATTATGTTTTCAATATCAGAAAACCTTAATAAATGTATTAAGCCAATATCAACAGATCTGATATAGAGCAATATAATCAATATAAGAGACTTCAATATCTTACTTAGAAAATTAAAAGGGAGCATTGAACCTGAACTATATGGTAGACTAAATGGACCTTACAGACATATACAGAACATTTCATCCGGCAGAAGTAGAATACATATTCTTTCTGAGTGTAAACAGAGTATTGTCCAGGATGGATCACAAAGTCAAGGCAAAAACAAGTCTTATCAAATTTAAAAAGTTTGATTATAACAAATATTTTTTCCAAACACTGTGGTATGAAACTAGAAATTGATAACAAGAGGAAAATTGGAAAAATCACAAATATCTGGAAATTAAACAGCACACTCCAGAACCACTAATGGTTAAAAGAAGAAATCAAAAAAATATCTTGAAGTAAGTTAAAAAGGAAATACAATATACCAAAATTCATAAGGTGTAGCAAAATAAGTTCTAAGAGAGAAGAAAACAATCAACAACCATCATATTCACTGGTGAAAACCTATAAGCTTCCCCCCTAAGATCAGGAATAAGATAAGAATTCCAGCTTTTGCTACTTCTATTCAATATCATACCAGAAGTTCTAGCCAGAGCAATTACACAAGGAAAAGAAATGAAGGCTATCCAATTTGCAGAGGAAGACCTTGAACTATCTGTTCATGTATGACATGATTTTACATATAGAAAATACTAAGCATACGAACCCCACAACCCCAATACAATTAGGGCTAATAAACAAACTCAGCAAAGTTCCAGGATACAAAATTAAAGTCAACATGCAGCAATGTGTTGTATTCCTATACATTAGCAAAGAATAACCTGAAGAGGAAATTAAGAAAACTTCAATTTACACTAGCATCAAACAAAATAAGATACTGAATAGTAAACTTAAACAAGGAGTTGCAGGACTAAACTGTAAAACATGACTAAAAGAAAATTAAAAAATTATAAATAAATGGAAAGATGCCCTATGTTCATGAATTAGAGACAATATTGATAAAGCAGCAACACTCCTCAAAAAGATCTATATATTCAATGCAATTACTATCAAAATCAGAAATGGATTTTTTGGCAGAAGTGGAAAATCATCTAATTCATATGGAATTTCAAGAGACCTCAAACAATATTGAAATACAGGTTTGGAGAACTGACATTCCCTAATTTAAAACTTCTACAAAACTGTAATAATTGAAACAGTTTGGTACTGACCAAAGCATAGACATGCAGACCAATGGAAAAGAATTTAGAGTCCACAAATAAAACGATACTTTTATGACTCATTAATTTTCAGCAAAAGGGCCAAGACCATTCAGTTGGGGTATGAAAAATCTCTCCAACAAGTGAACAAACTAGATTATCACCTACAAAAGAATGAGGTGGATCTTTATTTGACACCATATTAGAAAACTAACCTCAAGTAGGTCAAAGTCCAAATATGATTGCTAAAATGATCAAACTTGGAAAAGACAAAGGTCTTCACTACTTTTAAATTTGGTAATCATTTTTAGGTATAGCATCAAGAGCACAAACTTCCAAAGAAAACATAGAGACATTAGAGTTCATCAATATTAACAACTTTTGTGTACAAAGTTTTGTGCATCAGAGTACACTATCAATAGTGAAAAACAGCCCATAGAATGTGAAAAAATTATTGCAAATGATCCATCTGATAAGATTCGAGTATCCAGAATATTTTTTTAAAAATTTCACTACTCAAAATCAAACAACCAAATTATAAAATGGATGGATGACTTGAATAGGCATTTTCACAAGTAAGATCAACAAATAGCCAATAAACACATGATAGATGGTCAATATTATTAGTTATTAGGAAATTGCAATTTGAAACTATAATAAAATACCACTTTACACTCACTAGGATAGCTAATAATAATGAAAATAACACGTGTAGGCTCTCATGTATTGCTAGTAGAAAGGTACAATTGTGTAGCCATGATGAGCAACAATTTGGGGACTGCAAAATAAGTTAAACATGGAATTACACAGTGTTCAGCAGTTCCACTTACAGCTACATAGCCAAGAGAATTGAAAACAGGTGTTCAAACAAAAACTTGTACCTAATGTTCATAGCAGCACTACTCACAATAGCCAAAGTAGGAACCAACCCAATGCTCATCATTTATTGGATGTACACACAAAGTGGTATATCTATACAATGAAATGTTATTGAGCCATTAAAAGAAAAGAAGTACTGATGCATGACACAACATGGATAGACCTTTAAAACACTATGGGAGGGATCCCTGGGTGGCGCAGCGGTTTGGTGCCTGCCTTTGGCCCAGGGCGCGATCCTGGAGACCCGGGATCGAATCCCACGTCGGGCTCCCGGTGCATGGAGCCTGCTTCTCCCTCTGCCTGTGTCTCTGCCTCTCTCTCTCTCTCTCTCTCTGTGACTATCATAAAAAAAAAACAAAAAAACAAAACAAAACAAAAAAAAAACTTAAAACACTATGGGAACATGAATGAAGCCAGATACAAAATGCTGCATATTAGGTTTTTATTTACCTGAAATACCCAGAATAACAAACCCTAGACAGGAAGCAGATTAGTGATTGCCAGTGGGTGTGGTGTGAGTACCTATGACGACAGAGTTTCTTCTTTGGATGATAAAAATCCTCTGGAACTTGGTAGTGGTGATGGTTTCTTTACATTGTGAATGTACTAAATGCTTCACTTTAAAATGGATAAAATAGTGAAAGTTAAATTATACATATTTGCCACAACAAAAAAGTGCACTTTAGTTACTTGTAACACCTGTGGGGAAATTCTTTAGGTAATCCTGCAAATGAGAGAATGACATCTTTTTTTAAACAAATTCACTTTTAAATTAAATTTTTTATTTTGAGATGAGTGCAGATTCACAAGTAGTTGATAAGAAACAATCTACAGATCTTATGTGCCTTTAATCAGTTTTATCCATTGGTAACATTTTGCAAAACATTAGTAAAATAACAACTAGGATATCGACATTGATCCAGATACAAAATAGTTCTCTCATGTCATCTTCAAATAGAAACAGTTTTCTTTTCTTCTTTCTCATCTGTGTTCCCTATATTTAGTTTTCTTACCTTATTGCACTGGCGAGAACTTTCAACACTGTTGAATAAGAGTTGTGAGAGTAGGTATCCTTGCCTCACTTACTCTTTTAGGGGGAAAACATTCAGTCTTCCACAATTATTTATAATGTGAGCTGTAGGTTTTTATAGATGCTCTTTATCAAAATGGGGAAGTTTCTTTTATTGCTTTCTTTTGAGGTTTTTTTTTCACACTTTGTGTTATGCCAATAGGTATATTGAAGTCCTATCCCCAATGTAACTGTATTAGGAAGCAAGGCTTTCAGTGAGGTCATAAGAATGGGGCCCTAATGTAAGTGTTATTCTTTACTTTAAAAAAAAGATTTTATTTATTTATTTGAGAGAGACCATGAGTAGAGGGAAGGGAGAGACAGAGAGAGGGATTAGCAGACTCTCTGTGGGGAGCCTAATGCAGAGCTTGATTCCAGGACCCTGGGATCATGACCTAAACTTAAGGCCGATGCTTAACTACTTAAGCCACTCAGGTGCCCCTGTAACAGTTATTCTTAAAGGAAAAAGAAAGGACATAAGAGGTATCTCTCACTCAAGCACATACACAGAAGAAAGCCATCTGAAAACATGACAAGAAGGAAGATTTCTGTCAGCCAGGAAGAGAAGCCTCATCAGAACCCTGCTGGTACTTCGATCCTGGCCATCTATCCTCCAGAGCTCTGAGATAATAAATTCCTCTGATGTCACTAAGGTTATGATATTTTGCCTAGTAGCCCTATTGGACTAAAACAATTGGTTGTTGAATATTGTCAAGTGCTTTTCTGTGATTGATAAATGCATTTTAGTTGCCTGTACCATGGAAGAGAGAGAGAAAAAAACAACTTTAAGGAAACTTAAAGAGAACAGAATTCTCCTTTTTCCTCCCTCTTCTCATTCTCCTTCTCCTCCTTCTTTTTCTTCTTCTTCTACATTGCTTTTTTTTTGCTATGTTGCTACCAAAGTCATGCACCAACTCATTTAAGTTCTACTGCAAACCTTGAGAAAAGAATTCCGGGAGAATTCAAAATTTGCGTATATTTTGATGGCTGTATTATAAACTGCATTTCTACCACTTAGAATTGTATGTTGAAGAATTTTTCAGAGTAATTTTTTGGCAATACTCACTAGTTATGAGAAAGAATTAAGTATATTTTCCTTTAAGAAATAACTTTATCAGAAAACTTCAGAGCATCATAATGACTGTAAAAATAAATAATGCTCTAGAATGATAGAGAATGATGATGTCCAATATGTTAGTTGGCAGCCACAAGGGCTTTTGACCACTTGAATTGTGGCTGATCTCAGTTGAGATATAGGATGTGGCAAATTGTCTTGGGAGATGTTGAGAATATGAATAATTGGCTCTCTGTAATGGTAGGAATGAAAAAAGGCAGTATTAGTTTGGAAATGTATTAGTTTTCTAGGACTGTTGTAACAAAGTACCACAAACTAAGAGGTTGAAAAAACAGAAAATACTATGTCACAGTTCTAAAGGCTAGAAGTCCAAGATCATGGTGTCAGCAAGGTTGGTTCTTTCTGAGAGGTATTTGATACAATTTTTAAATGCTTTTTTTATTTGGTTTTGAGGCCTATGTTAGAGACCAGTCAGTTCCTCTTCTTGAACACTTGATTAAGTCCACGTCTCAACCACTTCTTTATTAGGGCTCCCGTTCTGGGACACCATGCACATGCCCTGATTGCCCCAGGACGACTGACAATTGATCCAACACCAGGCAACTAAGGACAGCCCTTATGCCCTAATCCCATGAAATTATTCAAATTAGCCAATGCATGGGAACCCAGGAAATCTAGTGAACTCTGCTCTATCTGCCAGATATAAACTTTTCCCCACAGTTCTCACTGCTACCCTGAGCCCAGTTTATCCCCTGTGCAGCCCTGTATGGCAGCCTTCTTTCATTTGGAATTGTCACACAGAGTCTGCCTTTTATCTATTCTGAATGTCGTTTGTTGTGTCCTGCCATCAAAAAAAAAAAAAAATCTTTTGATCTTATAAAACATTTGGCATTGTGAGCAAGAAAGCATGGTCATGACTGCTTACTCTTGCATAGCTTCTTAGGGTTCTGCTTTTGGCTTCCTAGTTTATTCCAGATGACAGGAGAGGAGCTTGGGAATGAGCTATTGCCTGTTGGTAAGCATGAGCTTTAACCTTGCAGCTTGTTGCTGCATCTGCTAGTGGTTTCCATGTTTCTCCTTGCCCACATTTTCTTGGAGTTGAAAGGCTAAGAAAGAACAAACAACAGTCCTAAATGGTTAAACTCCACTGACTAGATACTAGCCCAAGTGGGAGTCACCTAGGAGAAATGGGAGCAATAGGCCATGTGAACCACACTTTCCAGGGTCCAGCCTTATGTTTTCAGTCTTCTGTAGACTACATATTGGTGTCCCTCTCATCCAAATTTATATATTGAAACTTATTTTTTCCTAAAGATGGCTTTTGGAGGTGTTGCCTTTGGGAACTGATTTGGTCATAAGGACAGAGCCATCATGAATGGGATGAATGCCCTTAGATAAGAAACCCCTAGGGAGCTAGCTCATCCCTTTGCCATGTGGGGACACAATGCAAAAATCAGCCTATGAACTAGAAAGTGGGTCCTCAGCAGGTACCAAATCTGCTAGTGCTTTGTTTTTGAACTTCTCAGCCTCCAGAACTATGAGAAATAAATTTCTGTTGTTTATAAGTCACTCAGTCTGTAGAGTTTGGTGATAGTAGCCTGAATAGTCTAAAATAGTAGATATAAACATTGTAACACAGCAAGTATTGAATCAAAATTAAATTTCAACAGATGAATGGATAAAGAATATTTGGTATATATATATATGTATATATATATATACAATGGAATATTACTCAGCCATCAAAAAGAATGAAATCTTGCCATTTCATTGCAAATAATGATGTGGATGGAACTAGAGGATATTATGCTAAGCAAAATAAATCAGTTGGAGAAAGACAAATATCATATTATCTCACTCATATGTAGAATTTAAGAGACAAAACACACACACACACACACACACACACAAGAGACAAAACACATAAGCATAGGGAAAGGAAGGAAAAATAAGACAAAAACAGAAAGGGAGACTTAACTATGGGAAACAAACTGAGGGTTGCTCAAGGGGAGGTGGATGGCAATTGGGGTAACTGAGGAGTTAAGAAGGACACTTGATGTAATGAACACTAGGTGTTATATGCAACTGAAAATCACTAAATTCTACCTCTGAAATTAAGAATACATTATATGTTAGTTAAATTGAATTTTAATAAGAAAATGAAGATAAATTTAAAATATTAATATTGAATTAATAAATAATTAAATAAAATAGTTATATTAGAAATTAAATTTGATGAAATGAGACCCAGTGACCTTCACTTAGAATAGCTACTATGGCTCAATGTAAGTTAAAACAGGTCCCTGCATGATTGAAACACTCCATAAGACCTAATTAACAAATAGGTGATTATTCCCTCTTCTCCATTGAACAGATCAATTTTGTCTGTTCTTAAACCTGGAAAGACTGAATTGTGCTTCATGATAGATTATTGCCATCTTAATGCCATTATTGCATCCATTAAAGCCCACATGCCAATATCCAACATTATTAAGATTAGTAACATCATCTAATGTGTTTCATTCAATGCTAACTTCAACAGCCTCTCAATTTACCTTCTACTCCAAAGGGACACAATATACCTTTACTAGACTACCCATGGAGTACCTCAGTGGCTCTACCATCATACACAGGTTTTGCAAGCAGGAGTCTTAAGTGCATCCACCTTTCCCCATGAACACAAATAGGGTATTATATTAATAACATTCTTATCCAAGGAATTGTGTTTAACATAAATATTAAGAATATACAAATCTAACATCTTTAAATCCCTTTGGGATTTAGAGGCAACATATTCCACATTTACTAATTTTATTTAATCTCTCTGACACTGCTACCTACAAATGAACTCATGTTAAATGACAAGCAACCTCAACAAAAAGCTCTACAATCTATCCACTTAAAATCAATAGGATGTCCCACTCATGCTAACAGAGACTCATTCACTATATAGGCTTTAGCAACATCCTCTCATACCTCCTGGGATCTCTGGGCTATCTATAATGGCCAGAAATAGCCCATGAGTTTCTGATACAAAACCCTACCCTTCACTGTTTGCTAAATCCATAATCTTAGTATACTCTTTGTTCTCTGCTTAAAATGTACATCCCTACATGTGTCTAAGGGAAATCCTGGTAGAGGATACTACCATCTGTGCCATTCTAAAAATTAATGGATACTGTTACTCTCTGCAGGAGACAACTGCCTTACATAGGTCCACACCCAGCCCCCTGAGAAGAGGACCTCCTAATCCCTGAGCTTCAGTTTGTCACCACAACCTCCCACCGTGCATCTCTGACAATGATCACCACAACTTGCTCTTCCCCTTAGTTACAAATATTGCTAATCATTACATATTCCTTAATGAATATAGTTCATATCAATGTAACTGCTGGACTTGCCTTCTTGAACCAAGGAACACACCGAGATATTATTGTCATAAAAAATACAACTCATACTTGTAACATACTTTACAACTCAACCAGGGTATTGTTAGAGATCCTGAAAATTCCAGATACATGATCTAGGCTAATGCCATATAATGGTGAACTTGGCTATGTACTGACCTACAAGGACTCTACTTGTTTTCCTCTCATAATAAAATGATTTTTATGCTGTTTAGGGTGACGTATGTATTCGAATACCCCAAATGATGAAGCTCAAAGTTGATGTGAAGATCAGGGGGTCAATTTTAATATAGTTTTTAGCTATTACAAAATACTGACTTGACCCATATGTGAGGTCCTGACTAGAGGATGGTCAGTTTCTTTTCTTGAGACCTGATTATTTCCACATCCTACCTACTTTCCTTAGTTATTACAAAATACTGACTTGACCCATATGTGAGGTCCTGACTAGAGAATGGTTAGTTTCTTTTCTTGAGACCTGATTATTTTCACATCCCACCTACTTTTCTTATCTGGGCTTTCACACTCTTGGCCCCTGGGCCAAGTACTAGACAACAAAGAATAAACCCATAAATAATTATGCATGGGATTCTAGGAAATTATTCAAATTAGCCTGTCTGGGAGCCCTTCAAACCTAACTTCACCCGACTTGCCATACACACACTATATTCTATAGTTCCAGGTTGATGTTACCCCTCCATTAGGACAAGACCTGTGTGATCCTATATGGGAGCCTCCTTTTATGGCACTATAAGTAACAAAGTTCTGCTTCTCATTTATTCAAATGTCTTGTGTTGTGTCCCACCATCAAAAGAAATTGAAATCCCCTAGATCATGAAGGAAGCATCTATTCCATGCTTCTCTTCTACCTTCTGGTGGTTTGCTGGAAATCTTTGGAGTTCACTGGGTTGCAGAGGGTCTGCCTTGATTTCTGCCTTCATCTTTATATGGCATTCTCCCAGTGTGTGTATCTGTTTATGGTTTTCCTCTTTTTACAATGATACTAGCCATTGGACTGGATCCACCCTACCCCAGTGTGGCTGCATCGGAACTAATCCCATCTGCAATGACCCTGTTCCCAATAAGGTCACATTCTGAGGTAATGACGTTTACAATGTCAACATATGAATTTTGAGAGGACACAACTCAAATCATAATAGGAAGTATTTCTCAAAGCCACACATTATAGCTATCATGTGATCCATTGATTTTATTCCTTGGTATATATGTAAAAGAATAAATGCATAAATAGACCAAAAGATAAGTACAAAACAAAAATGATCATAGAAGATTTATTTGTGTTAACCTGAAATCCATGTACACAGCAAAATGGTGAATAAATTATGGCATAGTCAGATTAGAAAACCACTATACCATGTTACAAAAACCAACTATGTGAACAATTTTATTTATATGGTGTTCAAAAATTGGCAAAGTGGTGATAGATATCAGAGTAGTGTTTCTGGAGAAGGGCTATTGACAAAGAAAATGAAGGAAACTTCTTGAATAGTAGAAATGGTCTACCTTCACTTTGGAGGAGATTATCTGAGTTCATACCTACATAAAAATTCATCAAGTTGTACACTAAAGATTTGTGTGTCTTACCATATGTAATTTATGTTTTCCAAAATGGTTTCTAAATAAATTGTTGTGTCATTTATTTTGTCGCTTCAGTCATGTGGGAGACCCAATGAATTGTAAGTATTGGCTTTTTTGCTTTATTACCCAAGAAAACCCAGTAACATTTCCTGTTCATGGCTAGTCAGTGGCTAACCACTTGAAATGCATACTCCGGGGAGGACTTCAACTTTGAGCGTACTGATCTCCATCAATATCATGGTATCTGGTAAGTCTGATGCAATGATATTTTTAGCAAAAAGTAAAGCTATATTTCAATAGTGACAAGGATACTCTTGAGTGACTCACAAAATGTTTTATAACTTGTTCTAGTAGCAGTGATACATTTGTATATTATCCAGCAAACCTTCATATTTACCTTATGTCAATGGCGGACTGACTACTCTGGCTGAATCCAGCGTGATGCTGGATCCATTCGGAGTGAAACTGAACTTGTGTGACTAGACAAAATGCAGTGTTTCCTCCAGTTTTTTGGTTTGTATATTTTTGTCTCCTTGAATTCTTATTTTTTGGACCTTATATTTATTGACATGTAGTTATTTTTTTCCTCTTTCGATATTTTTAATATTTCTAGCACACAGGCTAAGAAGGAAACCATAAATTTCTATTTGGGATTTTAAATTTTTTAAATGGAGACAAAAAATGAATGGGTAAACTTTGTTTCAGAAAATGAGGATCAGAGAACTTAAGGATATATAAACAAAAAATAATTTCTCGAAGTCAATGATTTCATACTCACACCAGAATATTCTATATAAAGGGAATCTTATCCCAAAGCATGAACAGATGTAGAAATGAAGGCAGTGACTAAAATTAGAGCTGTCTCAGGACACCTGGGTGGCTCAGTGATTGAGCATCTCCCTTTGGCACAGAACATGATCCTGGAGTTTCAGGATCAAGTCCTACATCGGGCTCCCTGCAGGGAGGCTGCTTCTCCATCTGCCTGTGTCTCTGCCTCTCTCTGTGTCTCTCATGAGTAAATGAATAAAAATCTTTAAAAAATAAAAATAAAATTAAAGCAGCCTCAGGCAGGTGAAAACAAACTTGAATCCATTCTGTGTTTTCTTGTAATCATCCCAAAGAAGTTCCAAAACATTCTGAAAAACACTGGCTTCCACATTACCATAATATGTCTAGTTAAGGGAGAAGAGAACCAGTTCTTAGGAGAAAGAAAGATGGAATCTAGAGTGAGGAAAAAGTGAAAGAAATTGAGAGGGAGGGAAGAACATTTGGGAAGAACTCAAAAGACAGTGAGTAGCAGATTTCTAAGTCTTTTCAAAACCTGATAGCTCATTCTTTTTAGCTCTGAATAATATTCCATTGTCTAGATATACCTTGATTTAGGCAGTATTTCACCTACTAAAGGGCATCTTGGTTGCCTCCAAGTGTTGGGAATTAAGAATAAAGTTGTTACAAACAGCTGAGTGCAGGTTTTGTGTTTTAAGACATAAGTTTTTAATCCGACTGGATAAGAAACAAGGAGTGCTATTGATGGATCATATTGTAAGAGCATTTTAATACCTTAAGAAATTGCCAACCTGTCCTCCAAATTTGCTATAGGATTTTACATTTCCACTGGCAATCACTGAGTTCATTTTGCTTCACATTCTTGCCAACATTTGGTGTTATTATGGATCGCTAATAGATTTTGGCCATTCCTTGTATTATTGCTGCCACTCATTTCAAATGTATATAAATATAGTCTATCCAATTAAACATATATAAATATTTTTCTATATTGTCTATATTTTATATTTATGTTAAGTAATACATAAAACATATAAGTATATATCTAAAGAATACATGTTTTATTATTTTGAACAAACTGTTGTCAGATCAATTAAGAATAAGAAAAATAAAGGCTTTTATTTTTCCTTCACTTATTCATTCTTCAATACTTTCTTCCATTATGTAGATCTGAGTTCTTCCTTACATTATTTCCTTCTTCCTGAAGAACTCTTGACATTCCTTGCAAGGCAGGTCCACTGGAACCAACTGACCACAATTTTTGCTTGTTTGAGAAAGTCTTTTTTTTCTCCTTCACTTTTGAAGGGTAATTTTGTAGGACACAGAATTCTAGGTTGATGGGTTTGTTTCTCTTAACATTTAAAACATTTTACTCATTCTCTTTTTCTTGCCTGACTTCCTAAGAGAAGTTGGATATAATTCTCACCTTTGTTCCTCTATAATTTGTTTCTCTGGATTTTTTCAGAATTTTTCCTTTATCTTAGATTTTCTATTGCTTGAATATAATATGCCAGGCCTTGTTTTTTGTTTTGTTTTGGTTTATGTTTTTGGGTTTTTGTTGTTGTCATTTGGCATTTTGCCTGCTTGTATTCTATAAGCTTCCTAGAACTTTGATTTGATATCTGTTAGTAACTTGGAGAAATTCTCAATGCTTCAGGTATTTATTCTGTTCCTTTCTCTTTCTTCTCCTTCTGATTTTTCCATTACATGTATTTTACATGTTTTCATAGTTGTCCTATAGTCTTTGGATATCTGTTTTTTTTTATTTTAAAGTGCTTGTTCTCTTTGCTTTTGAGTTTTGGAGGTTTCTATTGATATATTCTTTAGCTTAGGGATTCTTTCCTTAGCCATATCTCATCTATTAATAGCTTCATCAAAGACATTCCTCATTTCTGTTACAGTGTTTTTTATTTAATTTTATCAACTTTGCCTCATGTATTTTGAAGTTCTTATTAGGTATATGGACATATCTTGTTTTATTGTGTTTCACTTTATTACACTTTGCAGATATTGTGGTTTTTACAAATTGAAGGTTTGTGGCAACCTTCTATGGAGTAAGACCATCAGCACCATTTTTCCAATAGCATTTGCACACTTTATCTCTCTGTGTCTCATTTTTGGTAATTCTTGCAAATTTGAAACTTTTATTACTTTATATTTGTTGTGGTGATCTGTGGTCAGTGATCTTTGATGTGACTGTTGTAATTGTTTTGTGGTGTCACTAACTATGCCCATCGAAGATGGTGAACTCAAGTGACATGTATGTGTATGTGTTCTAGCTCTAGCACCTACTGGCTGTTCTTCCATGTCTCTCTCCCTGTCCTCAGGCCTCTTTCTTTCCTGAGACACAACAATATTGAAATTAGGCCAATTAGTAACTTTACGATGACCTCTAAAGGTTCATGTGAAGGGAGAAATACACATTTCTCACTTTAAATTAGAAGTGAGAAAGGATTAAGCTTACTAAGGAAGGCATGCTGAAAGCTGAGACAGATCAACAGCTAGTCCTCTTATGCCAAGCAGTAGCCAAGTTGTGAATGTGAAGGAAAAAGTCTAGAAGGAAAATAAAAGTGCTACTCTAATGAACACACTAATGATAAGAAAGTGAAACAGCCTTATTGCTAATATGACAAAAGTTTGAGTTATCTGGTTAGAATCTCAAACCAGCCACAACATTCCCTTAAACCAATGCCTAATCCAGAGCAAGGCCCTACTTTCTTCAAAATCTGTGGAGGAAAAGAGAGATGAAGAAACTGCAGAAGAAAAGTTGGAAGCTAGAAGAGGTTGATTCATGAAATTTAAGGAGAGAAGCCATATCCGAAACAGAAAAGTGCCAGGTGAAGCAGCAAGTGCTGATACAGAAGCTGTAGCAAGTTATCCAGAAATCCTAGCTCATTCATGATGGTGGCTAAAATAAACAATGATTTTTAATGGAGATGAAACCACCTTACATTGGAAGAAGATGTCATAAGGACTTTATGAAATTCTATTGCCTTTCTCCTGTCATATATATTTCTGTTATTCTCTATCATTTTTTAAGTTAGTAAGTAAGGAATCAATAAGCAAACTAAATTCTTTTGTGTGCTTCTAATCTGCACAGGTTTTTGTTTGGAGGTGGGTGGGGAGAACATATATTTCTTCCTTTTTAAAATTCTGCTTTTATTTCTGTAGACATTCTCCACAGATTTTTATTTTATACCCTACATTCAATAACTCCAAACTCTGAAGTTCTGAATCTTATTCTTCTCTTGAGGAATAAGGGAGGGAAACCAATAAAAAGTGCATCATGTCATTTTGTGGTTGCATTTTCCCCCTGTGTTTTGTAATTTTGGAATATAAACTCATAATTATGTGGCTTTGAGTCTGAGAACTAACTGGTTTGAGTATAGAAACTTGGGGAAGGACCATCCTCTTCCATTATGGCAACTAACCAGAGTCTTTGCTCACTACTATGGACTGAATGCATCCTCAAAAATTCATATATTAAAATAATCTCCAAAGTGATGGTATTTGGAGATAGATGTAGAGGCTTTGGGAGGGAATTTTATCATTAGGGTGGAGATCTTGGGTTAGTACCCTTATAAGAAGAGACACAAGAGAGTTTGCTTTTTCTCTTTCTCTCTCCCTTTGGCCCTCCCTGCCAGAATACAGCAAGAAGGCAGCTGTCTAGAAGGCAGGAAGTGGGCTTTCACCGGACACCATATCTGCTTGTGCTTTGGTCTTAGACTTCCCAGACTGTACAACTGTGAGAAAAAAGATTGTTATCTAATCCACTGTATGGTATTTTTGTTGCAGCAGGCAAAGCTGACTAAGACACTCCCGTACACTTGATTTAGATAAGACAAACTATACCCTCTCTGACTGCCCTTTTATATCACCCCTAAGAACACTAAGGTTTATTTAGTTTTTGCTACAAATCCTTCAGGTCAGAGTCTCTTGACTGCCATTCTGTCCTTGCTAGTGTTTATGATTATCTACTTTGCCTGAGACTATTAAGTGCTGACACTTTGTGTTGGTACTGCAGAATCATATCATCCTCCCTGAAGCCAGCACCACCACACCACAGATGATGGGCACCTTCATAGATAGTGTGCATGGATAACAGAAGTCACTTTATTCTGCTGAACTGGGAGATGGCACACAACCCTGAACACTTCAGGGCACTTTCCTAGTATAAAAAATGGCAGATTTCAGAATTCTGTCTGGTTTTGTGGGTTTGAGAGAAACCCACAAAACGAGACAGAGAGAAGGCACACAATCCTAAGACTTCTGCCTCAAGAAGGAGCCAGGGAAATGGAGAAGGAATACATCTTTAGGAAACGTCTGAGAGACCTCCCAGAATCTCTAGCTGGGCTGACAGGTGAAGATCTTTTTCTGAAGAAGCCCGTCACTAAAGACTGGAGGAAGTGACAGCTTCCATAAATATGAAGACACTAACCATGGAAAGCTTCTAAAAAATCTAAAAATATGACACCACCAAAGAAACAAAATAAAGTTCCAGTGACTGATCCAAAAGAAATGGAGATCTGCATTCTGGAGAAAGAAATAAAAATAGTCTATGTAAGGAAGCTCAATGAATACAAGAGAACACAGACAATTGGACAAATCTGGAAAACAATACATGAACAAAAGGAAGTTTCAAGAAAGAGACAGAAATCATGAGAATCAAGCTCAAATCCTGAAGCTGAATAATGCAATGACTCCACTGAAAAATGCAATAGGAAGCTTTAGTGGCAGATTCATCAAGCAGAAGAAAGAATTATTAAACACAAAGGTATAATTTGAAATCATCCAGCCAGAGATATAAAGCAAACATACAAAAAGAATGAAAGCGATTAATGAAAGTCTATGGGTCTTATGAAACACCAACAAACAAAATAGTATCAGCATCATGGGAGTCCCAGATGGACAAAAGAGAAAGGAGCAGAAACCACATGTAATGTAATTATGAGAGACAACTTCCTAAAACTTTGGGGCAGTGGGTGAGGAATGAATGTCGAAATCCATGAAGCCCAAATAACCTGACTGACCATAAAGAAATATTCCCTGGCACACCTTGATAATCAAATGGAAAAGAGAGACTTTTGAAAGTAGCAGGGGAAAGGTGATTGGCCACATATAAAGGAACTCCATAAAACTAGCAGATTTCTCAGCAGAGACCTTGCTGACCAGGGGAGTGAGATGATATATTCAAAGTGTTGAAAATAAAAGCCTGCCATGGAGGAAATCTTTCCTTAGCAACCCAGAAATAAAACTGATCAAGACTTACCTAGAAAAAACAAAGCAGATGGCCTTTGTCAGTACTAGATGTGCTTGCAATTAATTCTAAAGGGTGCTCTTCAAATTTGATGACAGAATGGTAATCAAAGACATGAAGACATATGAAAAATAAAACATACTGGTAAAGGCAAATATAAAAGTAAATATATACAAGGTACAAGGTAAAACATCTTTCTGTAAAAACAGAAAGATGCTACTTAACTCTAAGAGTCCTGTGTTTGTGGTGTGTAAATCACTTTTGACTCTAGCACAAATGCTAAAAAGAAAAGTATGAGAAATAATTACAACTATGATAATTTTAGTGAATAAACAAATTAAAAATATGTGAATTGTGACTCAATAAAAGAAAAGGCGGAGAGAAATAAAAGCAGTGAGTGCTGTATGCAATGAAGTTAAGTTGTAATCAGCTTAAACCAACTATAAGGTGTTTCATATAAGTCTTGTGGTAACCACAAAGTAAAAGAAAATATCTGGTAGACACACTAATGATATAGTAAAAGGAATCAAAGCATACTACTACAAAAAAATCATCAAATCACAAAGGAACAATAGGCAGAGAGGTAGAAAGGAACAAAGGAACTTCAAAACAGTTAGAAAACAATGAACAAAATGAAAATAGCAGTACATCCCTCTCAGTCATCGTAATATAAATGGACTAAATTCTACATTAGATGGTAATGGGTAAGGCACCAAGATTGAACAATATGCTACATATTGGAGATTGACTATACCTTTACGGATACAACTAGGCTGAAAATGAAGGGATAGAAAGTGCCCCCCCCCCCCCATTGAGGAAGGTAATTTATGTTACTGAAATTATATTCATTTAAATGTTAGTCTTGCCTTAACAAATACCTTCACAAAAACATCTAGAATACTATTTAGCGGAATACCTAGGAACCATGTCCAAGCCAAGTTGACACATAAAATCAGCCATTACAGTACAAAATGGGGGAAAGAGAGGGATGAATTATCTCAGTCTGGTTCCAAATTTTCCTGAAGGTAATCTCATTTGTGCCGCTGAGTGAGGCCCACCACTGGATTTAACACTTTTAATCCTGTGGGTGATATCTGGAGAAAGCCCTGGACTCAGCCCAGATCAAGGGAGGTACCCATGAGGGGTCAGTCCACTGTGGCTTCAAAGGAGGTAGAAGCAGGGTTGCCTTTGACAGAATTGTTGTCATCGTAGAGTAAGGTGTCTCACAAATGAGAAATCATTGATTAATAGCTTATAGTGTAATTTTCAAATGTTAACATGGTTTTCCACTTGATGGAATAACTTCTAATTTCTGTTTTTCAAAGCAAAGCATTTTGTGGACTTTAGTTACAGTTAGAAGATTTTCTATAATTATGTCTGTAAGAGATGTGCATACATGGAGGCTTGTACTCCATTTAGGCACCTAAAACTGATATACTTTCCTCTGAATATTTTCTAGCTTCAACAAATACGTTACCTGTGGAAAGAAAGCAGAAAAGCATCACACCTCCTGTGGAAGGTAATATGCTTTTTAATTTTTTTCTAGAGGCTAGTACTAAAGGGAGGAAGTGTTCAACATCCTTAGAAACATAGTTGACAGTCTGGTCAGGGGGACAATTTTGAGCCCAGTAGAAGAGCATGGTGATCTGAACACAGCGGGGTGAGGGATCATGCATGACCCTGACCCTCCTCTCCTAAAGCAGTTCAATTCCCTGTGAAGATTATGGAGCTCTCTCTATCAGGCACTGTGCTAAGCTTCATGGGGAAGTCATAAACATGCTGCTCACCACCCTCTCTCTTTCTGGTTTCATCTTCAGCATCCATGCCAAAGAAAACCAAGAGAAAGTAGGGATAGGTATCCTTATATTAGAGAAAATAGACTTTAAGTCAAAAACTGTAACTAAAGGCAAAGAATGTTAGTATCTAATGGTAAAAGAGTCAATACATCAAGAGGATATAACAATTGTAAATATTTATGCATCCAACATCGGAGCACCTAAATGTATAGATCCGATATTACCAGAACTGAAGAAGAAGTAGACAATACAGCAGTTGTAGGGAACTGTAGTATCCCATATAAAAATGGAAAACTCTTTGCTACATAGAGTCAATAAGGTAACAGTAGGCTTGAACAACACTGTAGACCAAATGGCCTAATACACATGTACAGAACCTTCCTTCCAACAACAGCAGAACACATTGTTCTCAAGCACACACAGAATAAACCACAAGATAAATGATTATATCCTTCATTTTTCTAAAAATTTATTTATTTTACAGAGACAGACAGAGAGAGAGCAAGCAGGGGGAAAGGTAGAGGGAGATGTAAAGTGAGAGAATCTTCAGCAGACCCATACTGAGGGCACGGGTCCCGATGCAGGGCTTGATCTCAAAACCCTGAGGTCATAACTTGAGCTGAAACCACGAGTTGAACACTTAAGCAATTGAGCACCACCCAGGTGCCCCTAAATTATAATTTAAAAAAAAAATGTTGTTTTCCAAAAATTAGTTCAATATAGAAGTTTACAGAACCTGAATTTGAAGTAGATTAGGATTGTTTTGAGTGTCAGAAACTGTATAGAATCCAAGGGAAGGATGCATGTTGGTCTCAGGAACCAAGGAGTTAGAGATGTGAGCCAGGTGAGGAGAATCATTCTATCTTTCTCTGCTTCTGCTACAATCTTCCCAAGATAGGTGTATTAGGGTTCCTTGGAGAAAAAAGAATGAGAGAGAGAGAGAGAGAGAGAGAGAGAAAGAGAGAATATAAGGAGGCAGGGAGATGGAGGAAAGAGGAGATAGGTGAGTGAGAGTGAGAGAGAAGGAGGAGGGAGAGGAACAGGGAGGCAGGTAGAGAGACTTAAAGGATTGGCTCACGTGATTGCAGAGGCTTGCTAAGTCCAGAATCTCTCGGGTGGGCCAGCAACTAGAGATCCAGGGAAGAGTAGCAGTTTGAGTCTGAAGGCTGTGTGCTATAGAACTCTTTCCTGGGAGGTCACTCTTTTCTCAGTCAAAGCCTCCAACTGGTTTGAAAGTGCTCCCCCTCCCCCATTGAGGAAAGTGATTTATGTTACTGAAATTATATTCATTTAAATGTTAGTCTTACCTTAACAAATACCTTCACAAAAACATCTAGAATACTATTTAGCGGAATACCTAGGAACCATGTCCAAGCCAAGTTGACACATAAAATCAGCCATTACAGTACAAAATGGGGGAAAGAGAGGGATGAATTATCTCAGTCTGGTTCCAAATTTTCCTGAAGGTAATCTCATTTGTGCCGCTGAGTGAGGCCCACCACTGGATTTAACACTTTTAATCCTGTGGGTGATATCTAGAGAAAGCCCTGGACTCAGCCCAGATCATGGGAGGTACCCATGAGGGGTCAGTCCACTGTGGCTTCAAAAGAGGTGGAAGCAGGGTTGCCTTTGACAGAATTGTTGTCATCGTAGAGTAAGGTGTCTTATAAATGAGAAATCATTGATTAATAGCTTATAGTGTAATTTTCAAATGTTAACATGGTTTTCCACTTGATGGAATAACTTCTAATTTCTGTTTTTCAAAGCAAAGCATTTTGTGGACTTTAGTTACAGTTAGAAGATTTTCTATAATTATGTCTGTAAGAGATGTGCATACATGGAGGCTTGTACTCCATTTAGGCACCTAAAACTGATATACTTTCCTCTGAATATTTTCTAGCTTCAACAAATATGTTACTTGTGGAAAGAAAGCAGAAAAGCATCACACCTCCTATGGAAGGTAATATGTCTTTAATTTTTTTTTCTAGTGGTCAGTACTAAAGAGAAGGGTTGCTGAACATCCTTAGAAACATAGTTGACAGTCTGGTCAGGGGGCCAGCCTTCAGCTCAGTTGAAGATCATGGCGATCTGAAGGCTGCTGCATGAGGGACCTGAGTGACTCTGGCCCTTGTCTGTCAAAGCAGTTCAATTCCATGTGAAGATTATGGAGCTCTCTCTATCAGTCCCTGTGCTAGGCTTTAACGGGGAACACAGAGGATGAACAAAGATGAAGAAAGATGAACTACACCACCAGAGCACCCTAGGGGGCTCAGTTTTGTGGGTGAACCCAGATCTCATATAGAATAGAGGAGATAAGCCCTCCTACCAAGTGTGCCAGGAATATAGAGAGGGAGACTGAGGACCCAGGCCCTGAGAAGGCTTCACAGAGCATGCAGCATGTGATTTGCTCTTAAAGGAAGAGGGATGTGTTCACAGAGAGAGTGCTGTGTAGGCCACCCCAGACAGCAAGAAACATTGAGGGAAGACCTAGATAAGCAGCTGTACTTGGTGCTTTCTTTCTGAGGTGTGGGGCAACAGAGGGGTGATAGATTACAAAGGTGAGTCTATTTGAAAAGAGGGCTTTTAAAGCAAAATCAAACACATTTAAGTTTGTCCTCAGGCGGTGAGAGATCTCTGAAGGGTGTCCGAGTGGAGGGGATCACCCCTGTGTTACAGAATCACGTAGGTGGCTGCAAGATAGGCTATTAACTGAGAAGAGAGTTTTGAGACGGAGACAGATGTTAGAAGGCTTCTGGAGTAATGCAGGAATGTGGTGATGGGGTCTTTTTTTTTTTTTTTTTTTTTTAAAGATTTTATTTATTTATTCATGACAGTCACAGAGAGAGAGAGAGAGAGAGGCAGAGACACAGGCAGAGGGAGAAGCAGGCTCCATGCACCGGGAGCCCGACGTGGGATTCGATCCCGGGTCCCCAGGATCGCGCCCCGGGCCAAAGGCAGGCGCCAAACCGCTGCGCCACCCAGGGATCCCGTGATGGGGTCTTAAACCAGGGTGTGGCAGTGAGAACAGAAAGGAAAAGGGATTTGTCTGTGTGCAGGAGGCTGGAGGAGACTGGAAGAGAGTCATAGACACAGGCTGCAGAAACACTGGGACATGCCTGCTGGTTCTGGAGCAAATATGAGAATCTACCTGCTACCCTTCTGTGAAGCCAGAGGTGAAATCACCATAGCTGATCACAGGAGTGTGTGGAGATTTATTGTTAGACAGGTGCCAACCCATTTAGTGTGGGGGAGTGACTGGCCATTGGTGAATTATCACAACAGAGATGAACAGAGGAGGGATGCCTGTTGGCTCAGCAGTTGAGAAACTGCCTTCAGCTCAGGGTGTGATCCCAGGGTCAAGTCCTGCACCGGGTTCCCCACAGGGAGCCTGCTTCTCCCTCTACCTGTGTCTCTGCCTCTCTCTGTGTGTCTCATGAATGGATGAATAAAATCTTTTTAAAAAGGCAGGTATGAAAAGAAAAAGAAGAGGATTAGGAAAGGATGGATAATAGCAATCCCCTAAGATGCTTCCTATCAGGTGAAGGGGCATCGTTGGAGGTCATAGAGTGGAGCAAAGTGAAGGAAGAGAGACTATCCATAGTCCTGGGGATCCTCACCATTGGACCTACTTCTCTGGAGACTGCACCCCTATTAAAATATGTATGTTTTTTTGATTAATTAGTAGTTTCCTTTAAAAGAATAGAGTCACACCTTGAGAATAAATGTCAGGAAAATTAAAGCCTTAGCCTGAAGGGCTGAAGGGCAAAGTCCCCAGAACACAAAAGAACCCTCTTAACACGCTGCTCATCAGCCTCTTCTCTCTCTGGTTTCATCTTCAGCATCCTGCCCTTGGGCACATATATGCTCCTCCACACTCAGCTCTACGCGTTCTCCAATCAGCTACATTCTTGCTTGCCTCTAAGCTTTGGCCAAGTCACAGGTTCTCTGTGAAAGGAGTGGCCACCTGCAGTGGTCAAAAGAGCATAGATTTAATTGCTCCTCAGATCTGCTTTTTTTTTTTTCAGAAAAGTGAAATTTATTAGCATTGCGCTACAGGACATAAGAAATGTAAAGATTTGTCCTTCAAGATCCACTGACTTGAAACTGTAACATCCTGAGAGAGAATAAGTATTGTTAAAAGTCATTTTATTACAGCATAAAATCATACCAGTTAGGTTTTGTAAGATGCAGAATTCTATGCCTACACAGGAAGTGACAGATGATACTTTTGTGAAATTGGCAACAGTCTTCCCTGGAAGCCCTGGGAAATACAAGATGTTTTGCATGGTATTAGTCACAAAAGGCATTTGTAGACAGCCACAAAACAACTGTCCCCAACAAAGCACAAGAGGGTGGAGAACGGATGAGAAAGTAGGAAGACCACTGGTGAGATGGCACTGAAGGAAGGAAGGAAAGAAGGAGATCTGTTGAATTTACTGACTTAGTGATTCTCCAAATAAAAAATAGCTTAAGAAATGTCCATCTTGCTCAACCTGAATGTCATCTTATTTTTAATGAAAGTGTCACATGCTTTTTATATTTATGTTTCTATGAAGTGCCATCCTTAGGGGTAGGCTTTTCATTCTGATATTACAGATTTATTCTTTCTGATCAAGACTTGGGAGGAGAAAACCACATCACCAATTTTTCCACTTTCTACCCCAAGGAGGATGAGATAAATCTAATAATCTCTATGACCGAAAGATTTGATTTAGATGAATCTGTCCTTTAATTTATATTGTGTTTTCTTATTTGTGTTTCTCAAAGCTAAACTTCTGAATCAATTTTAAACTCTTAAAATATTTCTCACACGTATAAGAAATATAGTTTATCTAAGAACACTTGATATAGGAGAGAAATGGGTTCATCTTTGGATTAAGTTTAATGTGTTTAATGTGTTATGCATTTTGTGCATGTTTAATTTTTATGTAAGCCTAATTAATATTCTTGAAATAAGATCACCAGCAAAGTCATGTTGTAGTACACTTTATATGATTTGTTGTAGAGAGTGTAACACATGAAGTTGTTCACCACGCTTCTGTTTTCTCCTTCTCTTTGTGTGTGTGTCCAGCCAACACTTCTCTGTCTGTATTTGTGGATACAAGGGCTGTGCTTCATTGCCCTAATGCCACCTCGAATGTTCTGGTAGTAACATGGTCAGTAATCTTCAGAGACAACACTTCCTGCATCAGAGCCTACAGGACAGATAGCAACAAGACCAGGGAAAAAACTTGTACAGACGAGAGAATATCCTGGGACTCCAGACCTGATCAGAACTTTGCCCTTCGGATTAATCCCGTGGCCATCACTCATGAAGGATATTACAAGTGTGAAGTGGTCACACCTGATGGGAATTTCTGTCATGGGCATCACCTCCAAGTGTTAGGTAAGGAGCCTCGCGTACTGTGGTATGCCAGAGAACCAGATCTGAGACTGAACCAAAGGTCTCTCTCTAGTCCATATCGCATGTGTTGAGCCTGAAACATTTCCCCCTGCATCTCTGCAGTGCCCCCTAAGGTGACCCTGTCTCTAGGCGAGAATGGAACTACCGTGTGCTGGGCAGTTGCAGGGAAGCCAGCTGCACAGATCTCCTGGACCCCAATGGGAGATTGTCACACTGTGGAAGAACGACTGGGCAATGACACAGTGACCGTGCAGAGTACATGCCACTGGGAGGACCGCCAGGTGTCTGAGGTGTCCTGCTTTGTCTCCCATGTGACTGGCAACAAGAGTCTGTCCATAGAGTTGAATCAAGGTAATTACCTGTGTTTTTTTTTTTTTTTTTTTTTTTTTTTTTAAGGTAATGAACTTAATGCTTGGGAGGAGAAAACCACATCACCAATTTTTCCACTTTCTATTCCAAAAACAAAGCAAGGAACCTTTTGCTCCTAATTTGAAGATGTTATCTAAACTTAACTAGGTAATGCTTTACTATGTTAGGGAAATAATTCCTATTCCTGTAACAAAATGAAGGAGTAAATTTAACAACTTCTTAGTGGTACACTCTAAATATCTTTTATTCTAGAAGCCATAAAAATTTAACTTAGTATCTATTGACTTTTACTTTGAGATTAGTATTTGCATAAAGTAGCAATACTTTTATATACTTTAATAATACTGATTCAGTAGATAGACAGGAACGATATTATTCCTTTCCTGATTTTCATAGTTCTTAAATAGTCACCACTTTTATTACTAGCAGACAAGTTTTCCTTTCTTCTCTCTGTCATCTGAAACATATACATCAATTCATTTGCCAAATACTTGTCGAATGTATGTGTTTTTGATGCTGTTATGTAAAGATGAAAAGACAAGGTCCATGTCTTCATATCATTCCAAGAAGTATAACCCGATGGTTACGAGCAAAGCATTCGGCATAATATGGCTTCTTGTTTACCAGCTGTATGACTTGGGAGAGTATTTAATTTCTCTGTCTCATGGCCTTTTAAAAAATTGAGATATGGAACACCTGCGTGGCTCAGCGGTTAAGTGCCTGCGTTGGCCCGGGGTATACTCCTGGGGTCCTGGGATTGAGTCCCATATCAGGCTCCCTGCATGGAGCCTGCTTCTCCCTCTGCCTGTGTCTCTGCCTCTCTCTCTGTGTCTCTCATGAATAAATAAATAAGATCTTTTAAAAAATTGAGATATAATTGACATATAATAAATAATTTTGGGTATACATAATGATTTGATATTTATGTATGTGGCAAAATGATCACTACAATGGCTAGTCTCATGGTTTCTTCATTTGATAGAATGGATGACAGAACCATGTTATAGAGTTATTACGATATCTAAAAGGAATAATATATTTGAGGAGCCTAGTTGGCACAGTTGGTTAAGCATACCACTCTGGGTTTTGGCTCGTGATCTCATGGGTCATTAGATCGAGCCCGGGCTGGGTTCTACATTCAGAGAGTCTGCTTGAATTTATGTTTCCCTTTGTTCCTCCCCCCTGTTCTCTCTCTCTCAAATAAATAAATCAATCCTAAATAAAGAGTAATATATTTATTTTACATGGTGCCTATCACATAGGTGGTACTCAACAAATTTTAGCTACTGTATTTAACATGTGAACAGTATTAGCTTTTATATTCAATAAATGTTAGCTATTATGTGATTATATTAATACAGATTAGCTATTAGACTCATTCTTATGTTATTTAAAATAATCAGCCTATTAATTATTCCTTATAGCATCTCTCCTATTAAGTTTTTTGCAACATCTTTATTGAGATCTAATTTATGTAGCGTGCAATTCACGCATTTAAAGTGTATCATACAGGTCTTTGGCACATTCAGAGTTATGCAACCATCACCACAATCAATTTTAGAACATATACGTCACTCCAAAAAAAAAAAAAAAAAAAACCCTCTATCCTTTAGCTATCACTTTCTAATTCCAAAAATCCTCCAGCTTTAGGTAACCACTAACCTACTTTCTGTATCTATAGGTTTTCCTATTTTGGACATTTCACATAAATGGAACCATATAATATGTGCCTTTTGTTACTGACTTCTTTTACTTGGGATAATGTTTTCAAGCATCACCCATGTTGTCCCATGTACTAATACATTCATTTCTATTCTTTATTTTCTATTACCAATCTCCTACCAGCTCTAGGTTAATATTTTATACTTCTTGCCTCTAGACATATGCATTTATCTGCAGTCCCACCTGACTTTGCTTTCCATAGATAAAACATTCAACCTGTACTCTATACTCATTTCTCCCTTCCCATGTCCTGAGAAGCTTTGCTTCAGTAGTTTTCTGTGCTCTCTTTTGTTCACTCTTTTTTGTTCCACAGATCCATTTCCTAAGGCTGATTATATGGGCATGACTCTTTTTCTCCCTGTTTTATTTTTTTTTCCTCCCATGTTTTATTTTTATTTTTTTACTTTAAAAAATATTTTATTTATTTATTCATGAGAGACACACAGAGAGAGGCAGAGACACAGACAGAGGGAGAGGCAGGCTCCTCGCAGGGAGCCCGAAGTAGGAGTCCATCCCGGGACTGGCATCACGCTCTGTGTCAAAGGCAGATGCTCAACCACTGAGCCACCCAGGCGTCCCTCCTCTCATGTTTTAATAGTTTCTGGGACTTCCACAAACTCTTGGCTCTTGCCTTTTATTCATATCCAAGATTTTTTACAAGAAGAATCTATGCTCATTGTCTCTTCTGTGTTACCTCACATCTACTCCTTAACTCCTTTGCATCTTTGTGCACAGGAAATATTCTAACAAAAAGCTAAAGATCTCTCAGATGCCAAACAAAATATAAATTTTTAATTCTTAGTTATTAATTAACTTCTTTGTGATATGTGATATGGTCTTTCCTCTCTTCTTACCTATTTTCCTCCCATAATCACTTGGTTCTCTACTTAACCTTCAGTCAGCTTCTTAGTCATCTTAGATTGTTTTTCATCTACTCATTCCATGAAGGAAGGCATTTCTCTGAGTTTGATCATTGACTCTATTGTCTTTTCACCTTTACTCCTATTCATTGAAGGACTTCATCCGTATATTTGGCTCCAACCACTGCCTAATTATTGACTCTCAAACCTATTTTTAGCTCATATTTCTCTCCTTGGCTATACCATGATCAAAACCAATTTCCAATTGAGTGACTTCATGTGGATACATCAAGGGCACCTCAACTTGCATATTCCTGAAAAGGAATTCCTCTTCTCTACTCCTTCATAAGCTCCATACTTATATTTTATCTTAATAAATGACTCAAGCCAGAAAATTAAAGATATCCTACAATGTTAAACTTTCTTATTTCCCATATTCAAAATCAGTCACTATGTTCTGTTGATTTTTGTCTTAAATTCTTTTCTTAAATCTAGACCTTTTCCTTTCCTTTGCTTTAGTTGAACACATGATCATCTCTCCCCAGAATTATTCCAATTTCCTTGTAACAGGTCTGGCACCTAGCTTACCTCACTCCAATTTATTGCCTACACTGTTGCCAGAGTGACTTTTCTAAAACGAGAAGAATATGCCCCTCTCCTCCTTAAATGCCCCCAGTGGTTTCTCTTGGTCTCTTAGAAATCTAAGCTCCTATGATATGTCATTCTCCATAGCCTCATGTCTTGCTAATCTTCAGCCTGGACTGTGGGCTTCTTTGGGCTCCTCAAAAGTGTTATCCTTTCTCATACTTCTGTACATGTAATTGCACATTATACATGCCATTTTCACCTCTCCACATGCACTTCTTTCCTCATACTCTGTTCTTTCATTCCATTTTCTCAATTCCTATTAAAGTTTTAAAAAAAGATTTATTTATTTAGTTGAGAGAGAGAGCAGAGTATGGAGGAAGGGGCAGAAGGAGAGAATCTCAGACCCACCTTGAGCATGGAGCCCCATATGGGGCTCAATTTCATGACCCAGAGTTCATGACCTAAGTTGAAATCAAGAGTCCAATGCTCAACCAACAAAACCACCCAGGTGCTCTTCCTCTGAAGTTTTGAGGCTTAGTTTGAAATGGTTTCTGGGATAATTTTCTTTTCCCATGAAATTTCCTACTCTGTGCTCATGTAATGCCTCACGCATATATCTGAGTACTTCATAGTCCTGTAATTGACTGTCCACTTCTCTGACTCCAGTACATGGTAAACTTCTTGAGAGTAAGAACCATATTCTTCATTTCTATATCCACAGTCTGGCACAGTGCCTAAAACATACAAATAGTTACAGAATTCAGATCATCATAGACTTCATCTACATCTGTACTCTGCTCTATCACATTTGATTTGTTAATGAATTCTTCAAATCTTTGCTCAAATTGTTTCTTTCCCTTGAAAACTTCTTCCTTCTCTTAACCTATTTAATACTGTTATTGGCAAGGTTCCATTCAAATTTCACTTCACTCTGACCTCCCAGTTGGAGTTGATTCAGTTTTCTTATTCTTTAGATGATTACATTCCATAATGCTCACTTAGTACTCTTTGCTCTCTTGTAAGTGATCTTTTCATTTGTATGGATCTGGCTTTTCCAATCAGACTGTGAGCCTTTTTGAGGGCTGAGACTATGTCTTCTTCCCTGATAGTGCATAGGAAGGAGATTGGCCTACTTCTAGTTTAGTATGTGAATAGGTTATTTAACAAGATGACATGACTTTTGGAGCAAAGACTCAGAATAGTACTTAAAGTTTACTTTTGGTTGCCATTTTCATAGCAGAAAAAAACTTCAGAATGATAGTTCAAATTAGTCTCATTTTATCTTTTCAACAATTCTTGGGGCCATTTTACAGATTAATAAATGAAAGTAAGAAAACATAAAATACCCTACTAAACCGATGACAACAACTCAGTGACAAAATTACTGTGTGGAAAATATCAGATAGTGCTCAAAATATTAATGATAATACCCTAAAAATCTTCCATTTACTTAGGAAGTCAGAAAACATATTTCCTTTTTTCTTATATAATTGGAAAGTATTAGCAATGTTTACTGTGTATTTATTCATTTAGAAAATATTGAAAATCTACCATGTATAAACACACAGCTCCTAAACTCTGTCATGAAAGAATATCTTAACATTTGAATTGTAGTTTAGAAGGTGTTTTGATTATGATAGTCTGTGAACTTTTAAGACTATTTTAAAAGTCTCTTTTAGACAATTGACCCTACTTTGTTCATCACAAGAATCCTTGAAATGGTCTTTACCTGTGCCTGTGTTGCCTGTATTTAAAGGTGCCATAACTCTGGAATTTCCAGCATCAGCCTTACTGGTCATTCTCTATGTGAAATTCTCTTTATTCTTGGTTATTATCCTGGTCATCGTGGGATTCACCTATTTCCAGAGAATAAATCATTGCAGGTAGGAAATAAAATCTAAAAAAATATAGACTCATTAGAAAGAAAACATCATTGTAAAGCTTTAAGTTTATAATATTCTGGGAAGAGCTGGATGCATTTTTTGGCACATCTTTTGTTCCCCTACCTCTTTCTTTGATGTATGAACTTTGTTAACACCTGGAGAGTCCAGGAAGTGATGCCTGCAGCATTGGGGCAAAAGTTCCTGTTTCATTACAGTGCTTTCCTGAAAGATAATCTGTCCTGGGCCATCCTTCGAGAATTCAGTGGGCGAAATGAAGTTCAACTGAAGCTTCTTAAATGTTTACTCCCTAGTTTCTATGCCTGTGAAGGATTATATTCATTGTGCTTAATTATATATTTTGTGTTTTTTCATAGAGCATGAAAACTGAAAAATCTGGAAGTCAATTTAGATTTGATGGAACACCATGAAAAAGCAGCTGGTTAAGATCAACCTTTGGGTTCAACATCTAACTCAACTGCTCCAATTCTATTTAGTACCTTTGTGTTTATGTGAATCAATGTGATAGTTGGCAAATCCTGTTTCAAACTCTTAGCATACGTATATTTATGCACATGCCAAAGCTTGCTGCCTGCCTTTGTAAATGTCTGGGATGACTCATCTACTTTCCTCTTTGTCTTACTGAATTCTTATTTGCAAACAGGAGATAGCCCTGCTTCTCAGCCTAAAGAGGAAGATGGTTCAGCAAATGGCAAATTACAAAGCTCCGCAGGTTTTCTACACCCCTTGAGTTCTTTGGAACCTCCCATCCTTTTCTTACTAGCAATTAGTCTGGTTGTCGTACTGCATGTTTGGCCCAATCATTGAATAAATGATGAGGAGTCATTTTCAATAGTACCTTTATTTTTGAAGAAATTATAAGTTAACCCCAAATAAGGACTCTTAGAGTTATGGGAGACAGTGCTGAATGTCACCTCATCTTTTAGAGCTCAGCCGTCTCAAGTAGTCCACACTGGAATGGATTAATGGTAAGATTTCTTGGTGAAACCCCAATATTTTCTAGGGCCACAGTAAACTGGAACCCTATCTTGATTGATTGATATGGTTACCCTATAGTAAAAAGTGTCCTTTTATTTAAAGGAAAAATTTCTTGTATAAGTTGGCACGTGATTCAAGCTATTGTTTTTTTAGCAAGGCTCCAAGGGAGAAAATGAATGCATACTACTATCTGGAAGATAATATATAAGTAGGATAGTCTAATTGTTAAAACAAACAACCTCCCAATCTCAGTGTATTCATAATCACAAAAATTTAATTCTTCCTCACTCCATATCCCAGGGAAGGATTTTGATCTAGAGCAGGGAACAGGAGTGGTTCTGCTGTAAGTGAGCACTTTATCCTATATCTCTGCCCTTCTCAGAGTATTCTCCTTTCAGCTGGTGAGTGTGAAAGAGAAAGGGAGAATGGGGGATTTTTATGTAGGAGGTTTTTATGAGCCAGGCCTGGAGTAGTAATAATATCTGCTCATGTTCTATTGGCTAGTATTTGTCACACAGCCACACTAAATTCTATGGAATTTGGAGAATGTAGTGTAACTGCCTCAGCAGAAATAGAGTCAGGGTTTGGGTACAGATAGCTAGTCCATGCCTACAGTAAAGGATAGGACAAATGCTAAGATTAATACTTAATTCATCAGTAACTCAACATGAACCAAGAAATAAACTAGTAAATAATTTCATATATAACTTATATTAGCTCTTTTTTCTTTTTTATTATAAATATTCCCTCATGTTTAAAACAGAGCATAGAATTGAAAAAATCTAGTACCATAGTTTTGTCACAGACTCAAAAACACTGTGGCACTGACTGCTAATTGCCTGATCCAATGCTCATCTTCCCTTTTCTTTGTGGTAGAAGATTATATTCGTGACTCCAGATCTTCCTCCTCCCTCTGTCCATGTAATTTGTCAGTGGTTTTTTTAGTTGAAAACATAAAGAAATTGCATGTTTCTCTAACTCATGTAATTTGCTTTAGCCAATCAAATGAGACAAAAGTGGCAGTGTACTAGTTTTGAGCTAACATCTCAAGAAGTCCTGTGTGTTTCTGTTAATCGTACGTGAGAACATGCCTGGGCTAGTCCACTGGGGGATGAGAAACATGTAGAGCAGAGCTGGGTCATCCTAGTCCCATTCTCCACCTTACTGTTGAGGCCAGCCTAGATAATCCAACAGTTAATCATCTCTTAGACAAGGGAGATGCTCAATCAAGGTCAAAAGAGCCGCCTACCTGACCCTCAGATGATCCCAGACATTTAAGCAATTGTTGCTATGGAGGTTTTGTGATTGTTACACAAAATTGTTGTGATGTTAGATCTTTGATGCATTGCTTAATAACATGACTCCAATTTTTTTTAGTATGGAGACACACTTAACTAAAAGACATTTCTCAGTTTCCCTTGTAACTGAGTGTGACTACCCATTACAATTTTTGCAAATAAGGTGTAAGCATATATCTTGTGTGATACCTTTTGGGATATCTCTTTGAAGAGAAAGGAGAAATCCTCTTTTACTTTTCTTTCTTGTCTCCTGGACTATAATGACTGGAAGTCCAGCAGCCAGCTTGGGCCATGGATGACATTGAGGATGGCAGCTATTCACTAAGATGGTGGAAAAGAAAGACAGAAAGGATCTTGGGCCCTAATGACTATGGAGTTACCATACTAACTCTAAAATACCTACTTTAAAATTCTTTTGTGTGAGAGAAAATACGCTATTGTGTTCATGCCACTGTTATTCTGAGTTTTATTCCATACAATGTGAACTTAATCCTAGTTCATGAAAATGCCTACTTTGCCAGGTTCAAGATTTGCTGTCAGTCTTACAACATAGGTTATACTCTATTCATGTGCATTTTTCATGTCCTATTTTCATTCTTCCCATAGAGATTATGAAACACATGTAACTTCAGAAGATAATAACCATAGATATAAGAGCCATCTATGTTAGAACCAATTCCAGAAGAGCCAAAACTCCAGAAGAATTGCTGGTTATGTAAAACTGAAGGATGTTATAGACTTGTGATAGGAAAGGGCTTGGGAATTTGGAGATGTGCAAAGATTATCTAATAGACAATCCCACCACATGAGAAGACGTGTCTGTGTTACAGGGTTGGAAAGATAAGGATGTTGTTGTGGGCTGTTAGAGAGGATGTGATCAGGAGAAACAGAGGAATTGAAATCTATGAGGCTTTACTGAGTTAATCCTTTTTCTGCTATCATTGAAATGAAAGGACTCATTATTTCTGGAAGAAATTTACATTTGATTTCATGCTTCTTCACTGCCATGATTTTCTATGTGATGTCAAATTGGAAGAGTAAAAAGCTATAGCTACTGTCTCTCAACTTCTTACCCCTGAATAAAGAAAAAGAACCATTTCTTTCCTAAACACATATATGCATACATATATACACACACAACAAATTAATTATGGTCCTAAATTGAGGGAAATTGGGAGCAACCTTAGAAAAACACAATCGAGAGCCACTAGATGGTGCTTCAACTTAATTCTTTTAACATTTTGAAGCAAGCTAAAATTTAACCTTAAAACAGCAATCCTGCATTTTTTCTTTAATTTTTCCATAAAACTGTCTCTTCATTTAGGTTTCTTGGGTAACTTAGGGACAATTACAGAAGGAAGGAAATAATTGTTGAAATTAAAAAGAAATTTTTTTTTTAATTTCCAAACTTGAATTGTACTACTCTTGCCATTAATTTTAGTAGAAATATTTTGTTTATCAAACGAGATAAGGGTGGATATGAATAGTCTAGTTTCAGGGAAAGAGGAAATGTGAGAATCTCCTGGTGGTTAAACAAGATTAGTCCTCACTTATTTCTTAAGTGGAGTGCTGAGATCCTAGATCATTAAAGTGTTAACAGCAGCAAATGATTGGAGCTACAAATAAAATTAACTGGCCTTCTCTACTTCTTGGATTCATCCTTGTATCTCATCCCCCATGACTTTTAGAGGCCTACGTAGTATTCTAGAACTGGAAGGAAGCTACAGAAAAGTAGGCCACCTTCCTCATTTTACAAAAGAGGAAACTAAGATACTTAGAATGAAGTGACTGTTGGGTATTACTAAGAAGCCAGCTGGAGTGTGGACCTGCCTTGCTTGCTTGCTGATAAAGAGCACTCACAAAGTGAACTTTATAGTTTGTTGTTTTGTTTGGAATAAGAGTTGGGGTTCAAGAGAGAATTTATGGGAATCTTCAAAAAGATGACAAAATGAAAAAGTGAAAGAGCACATGAAATATTCATGAGATTAATTACTATCTTCAAGGGACAATTGGATGTTATTATTAAAAATTGAGTGTCACCACATGTCAGGGATATCATATTTAAGCTTTTTTTAATGATTTATTTATTTATTTGAGGTGGAGAGAGAGAGGAAGAGAATCTCCAGCAGACTTTCTGCTGAGCTCAAGGCCTGACACAGGGCTCCATCTCATGACCCTGAGATCATGGCCTGACCCGAAGTCAAGAGTCAGACACTTAACCGATTGAGCAACCCAACAGCCCCCATATTTAAGCTTTGAGAATACAAGTACAATGGAGAAATTTAAAAAATTGCTTGTTTAAATCTTACTTCAGTCCTTTCTATAATCAGGAAGCAGGACAAGAATCAGAAGAGGAAATTTTTTCTATTTAGGGAAATACACCCAGAGTTTAGAGAAGAAAGGTAAAGCTTAGGTCATAGAATGCATAAAGAACACCAAAATAAAGGGAACTCAAATGGTCTGCATAATTTTTTTTTAAAGTTTTGTTTTGAGGCTCCAGTGATGAGAATTTGGGAACCCTTGAGGAATCAGGTAAAAGAAGAGGTAGACTAGGCGTTAGCTTCAAAAAGAGAGTAGTTGATAGTAAATTCTCCATGATGGGGTAGCTAAAGAGTTCTCAAAATAAGGGTGCCTCTCTGTTAGCATTTAGTTAGAGTCTGTTATGTAAAACATCCTTCATGTGATTAATGGTGACTTAGAAATGAAGGAAGAGGGAACCCTATTCATATTCTGGGGAAAACAGTTGGCAGAAGGCAGAAGTTGGTAGCTCCTATGGTGTGAAACCAAGGGTGACCAAGAAATTGGTCTGATATTTAAAGTATATACTAAGAGATAGTAAGAAGCCAGTAAGTAAAGGCAGATCATTAAAATCCAGTACTGATGCTGTAATGGAGGTATGTACACAATGCTAGACCAATCAAAGGAAGGAGTATTCAATTCTGGCTGAACATGTGGGTTGTAGGTCAAGAAAAGCATTGGATGTATTAGGAAGGTTTCAGCTGCAAGAAATAGAGAGTAGGGCTCTGAGTTAATCAATAAAAAACTTATTATCTTACATAAGAAGACTTCCAGAAGGGGTGCCTGGCTGGCTCGGTTGGTTAAATGTCTGCCTTCGGCTCAGGTCCTATTCTTGGGGTCTTGACATAGAGCCCCGTGTCAGGCTCCCTGCTCAGTGGGAAGTCTGTTTCTCTCTCTCCCACTGCTAATGCTCTCTCTCTCACTCTCTCTTTCTCAAATAAATAAATAAAATCTCAAAAAGAGAGAGAGAAAAAAAGAAGAAGGCATCCAGAAGTAGAACCAATTTCAAGTCTGGTGGTTTCAATGGATCTATGAAATCTTGAAGGGCCTGGATTTTAACCTCCTCTCTACTCTGCCGTTTTCAATGTTTTCTTCATCCTCAGGCTGGAAGTGAGAAGGTGGTGGTCACCCCAAGGCCATATGGCATGTCCAGAGGAAGAGGATTGACCCTCTCTTCCTCAAATCCCATCTTACTTGTGAGGACTAAGAGCTCCACATTCATTTCCTCTCTTGCCTGATTGTCCAATCAGGCCACAGGATAATTCTTTATCCAATCTCTGGCAACAACCGAGATTATCTTTATGTTGATTAGGGCTTCTGTTGAACTGTGCTAAAGTTAGCACCTTTTACCAGGCACATATCCTAGTGGGAATGAATAGAGACCTGAACAAAAACTGAGGCTTCAAAGAGGAAGCAGAATGGGAGAATGCCTGAGAAGCCTTAGTGAAGAAGATGGTAACTGTCAAGCTGAGTTCTAAAAGATGCACAGAGGGGCTCCAGGTGGGCAAGGACAGGGAAGAAAGGCATACTAGGGGAGAAGATAGCATGGGTAAAAGCAGGGGGCTGTGACAGGCTGGATCTCTTTCCAGGCTATGGGGAAACTGTCTGTATCATCTCCTACAGGTCCTGCATTTCAGGAAGTCATCTGGGGACACAAGAATGCTATTCTATTGAGAATGCCAGAGAGTTTTGCAGATCAAGCAGAACTCTCCTTGCAGATCTTGACGAATTTATAACATTTTCTGAACAGAATGTCCAAATCTTCTGACTGATTCACCCAACACTGATTTTAAGATCAAATAAGGAGCCAAGAACATTGGCTTTCTTATACCAAAGAAAGACGGGAGCTCAGCCTAGAGAGACAGTGGGTTGGTGGGATGATGTCACTCATCTCTGAAGGGCGGGGCTCAGTTTCTGAGCAGGGTAAAACTGGCAGATTTGAGACGCTTCTCCTTATTCTGGTTTCCTCCAGTGTAATATGAAAATAATTCTTGCTCTTAACCCAGCTGAAGAGAGGATTTTGAGGATAATCTTTATAAATTTATAAATATCCTTGGGGAAAATGCTATAGAAACACCAAGCCTTGTTATTCATCCTTGCTTTCGAGTGTCTTTTATGCACACATAGGAAAGTAAAGAAAAATTTGACCATATGTTCTGCCCTAAAGCATCTCTTCTACCTAAAGCACCGAGATCCCACGCACAGACAACCACAGACATAGATTTCCATTTCCAGTTGTGGAGCTGGAGTCGATGTTCCCACACATTGAGGAGAGAGCTCTGTAGAGGTATGGCAATCACTGGAGAGGGAAGAAGTGACCATCTCTGTGCAGGTAGGGGGAGGCCATGTGACTAATCTAGGCAACTTGAAAATTTTACAAGAGGGAGAAAAAAAAACATACACAGGCTCAAAATCAGAAAAAAAAACCAATCTTAACAAGATACACTAAAACAAAAAGATTTGTGAAGTTCCACAAAATGCTAACACTTTTAGGAGAAA
This sequence comes from Canis lupus familiaris, assembly GCF_011100685.1. NCBI lineage: Eukaryota > Metazoa > Chordata > Mammalia > Carnivora > Canidae > Canis > Canis lupus. Next base: position 17,906,196 of record NC_049254.1, on the reverse strand, counting down.
TGAATCACTTTCCAAATTGCTGTCATGATTTGCCTGTTTTTTTTTTTTTTTTTTTTTTTCACGTATGATTTGCCTGTTATGAAGAATGTGCTCCTCCTGGGAAAATGAGGTTGCTTATGAGATTATTTACTCTTGAGCCTTAACATGATGAAAATGCTTGAGTACATCACATCTTGTTAGTTTCTCTTTTTATCCCATTACCTTTATGAAGCTCATTTTCTTTACAAAAAGAGAGAGCAGCAGATCTATTGAGCAGGGTGGTTTGTGCTAACATATGAGTTTTACTATGTTTCTGAAGGGTGTGTTGTCTACCGTGCAGCTTTCTGGGGTTCCACAGGGGCCTAAAACCTGGAGGGAAAGCAGTTCTCTTCCTTTGTGGGTACTGTGAAAAGAGGTTATGCTAGTGGAAAGATGATATTTTATATTGCTAGGAACCCTTGAAATGGACATAAGTACCTCTGTACACCTAGCTGTTGTTCTGTAGGAGATGATGCCAGGCCAGGTTATGTAATTTGTGTCTGACTACAAGAGTTTACAGTTTATTTACAATTTATACATTCCCAATTTAAGGCTTTTGGCCTGAGGACACCATCTATGACATAACACCTTTAAAACAACTACTCCCACAGATTTTCCTATAATCCATATAATGGAAAATCACAACACAACACCATTTACAAGACATTGAAAACCAAGGAGTGGCCCAAGATGTCTGCTCCAAGAAACTACAGTAAATGTCTTGGGACTAGAAAGAAAGATTAAACAGCCAGCATTCCAGCAAGAAGCATCTGTCTTTTGTCATTCTCCCCAAAGCAACATAAAATGTGCAGAGAAAGGCAGCCATTTCAGTGAGGGCAAAGGAGGTCAACCGTTTGTAACATTTTCCACCATTCCCTTGCAACTAAAACCCAAATCCCAACTGTCTATCAGAGAAGGGTGTTTGCTGATGCAGCCCAAGGAGGCCTAATCACTATCCATGGCAGCCCCTGTGTCCTGGAGGATGATTAAATGGCACAGCCTAGGGAGGAGCTGGATGTGAAAACTTATCTCAATGCCAAACTCATCTCGGGTATTTCAAATCTTTATTTTTTTTCTTTTTACTTTTTTTCAGATTTCTATCCAAAACATGCTTTCTTTGGCAGCCTCCCCAGAGGACTATGAAGTCATAGTGCATAAACTATCCAACTCCTACCTCTGCAGGATGGTAAAACAGACTCAAGACTTGCCAACTGCAGCTGTTTTCAGGCAAGGGCTCTCTCTGGCCAGCGGAAATCAGCAGACACACTGGCAGTGTGCACGCACCCACCAGAGGGCTGCAAAGCATCCATCTTCAGGCCGTTGTCAAGCTTGCAGACAAGGCCATCCATGGTCTCCCAGTCACTCCAAATCTTCACTTCTCACAGTCAATAATGTTCTTCTTTTCATTAATGACTACTTTTCAGGGAGACTATGAATTGTAGGATTTATCACTTATTTCTTATTTATGCACAGAAGAGTAAGATAGTGCCACTCTACTACTTTTTTCGATCTGGTCTTCCACTGACTTGACTGCTCTTATTCCTACCCTTACAGTCACTGTCCGGCTTTCCCAGAAATTTCTCCCCAGCCCTTCCTGGCTGCATTTTCTGCCTGGCTTGTGTTGTTTCTCCTGTGATGAAGACTTTTACCTATCCTTGCTTTTCAAAAGGCCGTGGTCTCTTCAATGCTACTGCATCTATGAAACTTTTCCATATACCTTGTTCTGAGCCAGACATTGCCCCACCATAGTACTTATTTTTTACAGTACTTTGTGGATTATTAAGACCCTTGGCTTTATAAATATTTGTGAACATGTGTCCCCAACACTGAATTGTGAGATCCATGAGGGCAGATGTCAAGTCTCAACTACTTTTATATTTTCCAGGGGCCCTGGCACATTGTTTTATTTGTAGAGAATACTTAATAAATGTATGCTGAATTTGAATTTAAAAGGTCAAAATAATAAAGACTGATGAAGGTATGATTATTAAGAGGATGAATAAAATGAGAGAAAATATTTACAACATATATAAGAAAAATGTTCTTAATTTAAGTGCATTAGCTCCAACAAATCAAAAGAGAAAGACAAAAAAAAATCCCATAGAAATATGGGCAAAGGGTATTAATAGCTATTTTTATAAGATAGGAAATGTAAATGTCTAATAAACAAATGAAACCATATTCAATGTAAATAGTAAAGGGAAATGCCAATTACAAAAAAAGAAAAACAAAAAAAACCGAGATGCCATTTTTTGGATACATAAGATTGATAAAATCAGTAACTTTGGTAGTATTAACTAAGAGAGGTATGGGGAACAAACAGTTTTCGATGGGAGTAAAAATCAGTATAGCCATTTCAGAGAGCAGTTTGCAAGGATGACCCAATAATTCTGTTTTTCAGCATCTACTCAAAGTACTATTGTACGTGTGCACAAGGTAATAATACAGCATGGTTTTTAATGGGAAATAAATCTTGCTATCCTTCTGCAATGTCATGCTAGGCTGTGTAGGAGATATAAAGAATGAGATTGCCCCTGCAGAGGGGCCCTCTCTGACGGTCTGAAACACCACCTTTGTCTCTGACCCTTTATCCCACTTTTTTCTCCTTGGATCCATCTCTTCATGTTATATCACTTATGTACATGCATAGAAGACTATTATCTTTCTTCTTCTCTAACATGTAAGCTGACAAGACTAGAGATTTAGTATATTTTTCCAGTGCTATATATGCAGCCCCTGGCACACAATAGGGACTCAATAAGTGGTTATTGAATAAATAATGTGGAGCTATATGTAGCAGCATGGAAATATCTTCAAGGCATACTGAACAAGAAGAAGAAGCAAGTTACAGCATAATACATCTAGGGTGATATAATTTATGTACAATAAATACAAAACCAATTTTTCTTTCAGTGTCATTCTAATAATCCCATACTTTCCTTATCCCTTTTTGTTTCAAGCTTGGCCATCTTAGGCTCATCACCTTAGCAAAAAGATACATTTGAGCAGTAGGTAGGAATGCTGCATATATGCTTCTTCCTAAGTCTAGTTTTCAACAGTGTAAATTCTCTTAGGGAAACAGAATTCTGAACCTTTCCCTCCACCCTCTCCAGAACCTAAACAACAGCAACAACCAACCTGGGGCTGAGTGGAGAAGAGAAAATGGGGTAAGTGATAAGAACATAGATTCCTTTGGGGATGAGCTCACCCAGCAGAGCTCAGGAGGTGAAAGACAGAGGGAGTTTTGGCAGAAGAGAACTTGGATGGTATTGCAGAGATTATCTTGTTTTAACAGGCACTACCAGTAGGCTGATTGTTACTCTTCCAATCTTGATGTGGCAAGAGTAGGCTCCAGTTCTAAGGAGCCAGGCAGAGGGAAACAAGAGTTTTCTCCACAAATGTCTGTCTATGAGACAGAGGATTTAGAGGACAGATGCTTCCCTAATTGACACCAAATATACTTTATTTTTATTATACTTTATTTTAATTAGCCTTTTTATTTGAGCATAATTGACACAGAATATTACATTAGTTTCAGGTGTACAACATAGTGATTCAACAAGTGTAAACATTAAGCTATGCTCGCCACAAGAGTAGCTACCATCTGTCACCACACAACACCATTACAATATCACTGACTGTATTCCTTATGCTGTGCTTTTTATTTCTGTGACCTACTCATTCCAAACTGGAAGCCTATACTTCCCACCCTCCTCCATCCATTTTGCCCATGCCCCCCACCTCTCCTCTCTAGCAACCCCCAATTTGTTCTCTGTGTTTACAGGTCTGATTCTGCTTTTTGTTTGTTTATTATTATTATTTTCTAGATTTTACATAAGAATGAAGTCATGTGGTATTTGTCTGAGTCTGACTTCTTTCACGTAGCATAATATTCTCTAGGTCCACTCATGTTGTCACAAATGGAATACTTATGTACTGTGAGTGGGAATGTATATTGGTTAAGTCAACTGGAAAACAGTTTGGTGGTTCCTCAAAAAATTAAAGATAGGACTATCATATGATGTAATAATTCCACTACTGGGTATTTACCCAAATAAAAACACGAATTCAAAAGGATATATGCACCTCTATGTTTATATGTTTATTGCATTATTCACAATAGTCAAGATACAGAAGCAGTCCAAGAGTCCATTGATAGATGAATAGATAGGGAAGATGAGTTATTAATATATATTTATATTTATTTAAAAATATTTTATATATTTAATCATGAGAAACACAGAGAGAGAGCTAGAGACATAGGCAGAGAGAGAAACAGGCTCCCCATGGGGAGCCTGATGCAGGACTCAATCCCAGGACCCCAGAATCATACCCTAAGCCAAAAGCAGACACTCAACCGCTGAGCTACCCAGGCATCCCAATATATATTTATATTTATTATATAATATTTATATTATATATTCATATATTATGGAATACATATATACATATATAATGGAATATTACAGAATATAATGGAATATCATGCAGCCATAGCAGAAGAGAGGAGGGAAGGGGCTGATGGACTAGTTTTTATGCTACCAGAATAAGTACTCTACATATTAATGATTTTCCTTGCAACTCAGAGTAGAGGCTGAGCGTTACACCTGTACTTACATAATTCAAGTATGTAGAAAAAATCTGGAAGTTTGCAAGCATGGACAGGAACTTGAGCTGTGGTTAGTTGTGAAGAGAAGTTTTAGCTTGGTCTGTAATGTTTGGATTTTGTACCAAGAATGTGTTCATGTAGTCAGTGTAATTAAAAATAAGAATTTCCAAAAGATAAAAAGACAACCCAATGTATTTTCTTGCCAAAAGGTGGGGCAAGAGTTATCAGATTTGCTAAGGCCATGTAGAGGGACTGAGTTCAGAGCTGCCAGGCTTCTAAGGGGAAACCCGATAAAGCTGGGTAGAGCTGGCTAGATTTGACTTCTAGGAAGCTGTGATTGTGCATTTTTACTGATTCTTCATGTAGGTAATTTCTCTGGCCTCCCTACAGATTTGTCTACTGGCCTAAAAATACCAGAATTTATGAGAATTTTTAACTGAAGAATTAATCAAAGGCTTATGAAGAGAAAGATGAAACATTAAATCTAAGTTCTGTCATGGATATGCCTTTTTAATTACTTGGGAAAACAATATAATAATCTGATATTTATGACTGTCTCATACTTTTATAGCTGGTTTTAATTATGATAAGTTGTGTATAACTTAAATTTCATTTTCTACGTGTCCTTGCTTTAACTGGTATAGCTTTAAACTTAATTTTGTTCTTCAATTTCTTGATGCCTTCTGTTCTTGAAGTTAATGAATGTTTTGAAATAATTTTTAGTAAGTTGATAAACATGTAATTACAAAAAAAAGAAATAGAAAAACTTTGAAAAGCATCTCATTTATAATTCATCAGTGTTTGAGGGTCCTAAACTCTGGTACACTGATGTCTACCTATAATTATTTATTTTAAAGATACTGTGTCTCCTTAACCTTTTTCTTTCCATATCATTATTTTTCCCGCCAGTTAAGTTATGCGTTGAAGACTGATTCAAGAGGCCAGAATGAAGTAATCCACTCTCTCAGGCAGTTCCTATTGACACCTTTTGATGTATCTGATGCCCTTGTGATTTCCATTGGACCTACCATGATGCAGTATGTGTACAGTAAATGATGATTTATGCACAAGAGAAATTTAGTAATACTGGCTAACTTTTAGAGTCTCTGTAGCTGGAAAACCGGTACTGGGAAATGGGCAGGAACAAACCAGTCTAGTGAGGAGGAGCACTGCTATCATAACTGCTGCACCACAATGGATGCCATAGCTTACAATACCACCATTACTGTGAGCAAGTGTGTCTGACAAATCATGCCTGGGGTACCTGTTCAACAACTGCCAGACAGACTATTAAAGTAAGTGTTCTGCATTTTGCAGGTCTAGAGTGGAAGGAAATGCTCTACATCTCACCAAGACTCAGAAGGTAGAAAAGTCACAAACACAAGAAGGGGGTTTAAAGCCCAGGAATTGCAAAAACTCATAAATGTTATAGGGATTAAAGTGGAGCCTTTTATCATTTCCTGACCTGGAAAGATTTACAAACACCAGATCTCTAAATATTGGGTATTAAATGCATAACTGAGTGTATTAGTTTTCTATTGCTACATAACAAATTATACCAAAAATTAGCAGTTTAAAACTAAAAGAAGCATTTATTATTTCACACAGTTTCTGTGGGCCAGGAATTCAGAGGCAACAGCTGGGCAGGTCCAGCTTGGGATCTATCATGAGGTTGCAATCAAAGTATCAGCTGGGACTGCAGGCTTCTGAAGATTTGACTGGGGCTGAGGGATTCTCTTTGAAGAGGGATTACCTACAGTTAATACCAACAGTTGCCAGGAGGCCTCTGTTTCTCCCCATATAAACTTCTCTACAAGATCTGAATGCTTTAATGATATAGAAGCTGTTTGTAAGCCAAGAAAGAGAAAAGCAGAAGCTGCAGTGTTTTCTAAGATATTTTTGCATAATATTCTACTGCTAATACAGGTTAGTCCTATTCAATATCTGAAAAAACTATATAGGGGCATGAACACCAGAAGGAGAGGCTCTTTGGAGGCTGGACATCACACTAAACAAAATAGGAATTTGGGAATTATCTAGTTAATTTCATAATCAAAGTGGAAAGTCAAACAGATTTGCTATCCATTTGACTCTGAGATATATAGACAGGAACTTGGAATGAGGTTATCATAATTATTTGACTTGAAGGCCAAAAACTTTCCTGAATCTATTAAAGTATGATGATTAAAAAAGCTAGCAATTAAAAGTGTCTCACAAGATAGATTTTTTTTTTCAATTTAAGCCAGTTTGGAATCTCTTCATCAAAGATACCTCCTGTTACTCTTCCAAAACTGTCAGAAGAAAATAAGAAATTAGAAAATTAAGGGGACTTATTCCTCTTGTTGCATTGTTTGACTGAAGTGCTACCTTACTGGAAAGTTCTTAAATTGTTTAAAATATTAGATTCTCTTCACCCAGAATGATGAGCAGTCATGCAGTGTCGGACATGAGTGGTAAAAGATAAAGACCATTATTTTCCATGCTAGGACACGTCTAAACCTTTTTCTTGTTTTAACTCTCACAATCTTGACTTACTCTCTTCTTATCCCATTGCTCCCACAAGATCAGTTGAGAAATGGAGAAAATTTAACAAGTTTTTGGTCCTAAGTGAAATTATTTATATATATGCCCCTTTGGGTTTAAATAATTATCAGTGCACTCAAGATGAAAGAAAGAAAGAAAGAAAGAAAGAAAGAAAGAAAGAAAGAAAGAAAGAAAGAAAGAAAGAAAGAAAGAAAGAAAAGAAGGATGGAAGGAAGGAAGGAAGGAAGGAAGGAAAGAAGGAAGGAAGGAAGGAAGGAAGGAAGGAAGGAAGGAAGGAAGGAAGGAAGGAAAGGAAAACCTCCTGACAACCAGCTTCTCAAGGGTAAAGAGAATGGGTTACCATCCTCAGGAGGTGAGTGAATTTATAATCTAATCCTGGAAGGGCTGGGGAATTGACTGAGCTCAGGGGTATGTCAATCACTTTAGTACTGCAAATGGGCTAAAAACTGGAAGTGTCCCTCAGCAGGAAGAAGGACATAGTAGAAGGTCCTATGAAGTTTGATGGGGGGGGGTAGAGAATACAGGAGACCCTCCCCCATCCCAATAAAAGAAGGGACATTTGATGGGCATCGATACCAGCCATGTGCTGGAGCCAGCTCTTACTAGCTTATGAGATTGAATACGAAATGTTCAGGAAATTTGGGAGCTGGTTGTTAAATTATTGGTGTCTTGAGGTAGGCTACAGTGGGAATATTTATGCCAGGCTGCAACTCAGGGCTCCCTCTTCACTCCCCTGCACCTTATGAAAGAACCAGATGTTATGGGCTGAATTATATCTCCCCAAAATTCATATCATGAACACTTAATGCCTACTACCTCAGAACATGATTGTATCAGGGATAGGGCCTTTAAAGAGGCAGTTAAGTTACAATGAGGCCATTATGGTGGGCTCTAATCCAATCTGAATGGTGTCTTTATAAGAAGAGGGAATTGGATACAGAGAGACACCATGAATGATGTATGTACAGAAGAATGACCATGTGAGGACACAGCGAGAAAATGGATATTTGCAAGTCAGAGAGAGAGGTCTCAGAAGTCAAACCTGCTGATCTTGATCTTGGACCTCCTGCTTCTAGAACTGAGCAAATAAATTTATGTTGTTTAAGCCACCCAGACTGTGGTATTTTTATTATGGCAGCCCTAGCAAACTAATGCACCAGTTTCCTGTGACCTGTAGGTGGTTTACAATGGAGACCCCCCTGCAAAAACGATACTATGATTTAGTTTACAACAGTAGGTGGTAGCGGTGATGATTTGAAAAAAAAAAAAAAAGCAAGCTGAGTTGCATCTGGAAATTAAGCTGGTGAGACAATGCTCACAGGACAGAGAGAATTGGTTCAGGGACATATTTAGGATCTAGAACCATGAATTTTTTTTTTTTTTTTTAAGTAACGGTAACTTCAGATCAGTGTGGGATGGTCTACAGCCTAGAAGAAGAATTTAAGGTTTCATTAGGAATGGGAGACAGAAGCCAATACTTATTGGCACTTGCTTTAGGTGTTGTAAGCATTTCATCCATCTGCTCAGGAAGGCAGTGATTTATGGTTTTATCTATTTTACAGTCAAGAACGTTGAGGCTCCAATTAGTAAGTGATGGAGAACCAAAGTTCTAACTCAGGGTTGTCCCATACCTTCCTCCAGAAAATTGTGTATGGGAATAGGAAGAAGTATAATGGTTTATGGACCAGAAATATCCAGAAAGAGCAGATGACATCTCCAAGTTAGTGAAGAAAGACGTGAAGTTTAAGGGGGGAGTATCTGAGCAGACCAAACCTTCCTCACCAAAAGGAGACAGGCTGACCTATGAATTGGGTTTTGTATCTAAGTTTCTGCTGTAATGCCAGGAAACTATGTGCATGAATAGGAGAACTTCGTTCTTTTAGGGGCCAGAGGAACATTTTTATAAGTTAGACCTGAGCCATCATACATAGTTGACAGATCTATAGCCCTTCCTGGAGGGCCCAAAGGTAACAGACAAGGATTCCTCTTTGTCTTGCAACTGACCTAATGGGGGAAAGTGCATCCATCTTCAACTTAACTTTATTCTGATTACCTTTTTTGAATGTCTAGTTCCTTAAACTTGTATTCTCTGTGCATGAGGAAGGACACCAAGATGGAGACTATTTGTTCTCCAAAAAGATCGTATGCTCCAGGAGGACAGAAGTTGGTCTTTGTCTTTGGTATGTCTCTTGACAACATGGCACACTGGGTGAACAAAAATTATTTTTCAATTTTCAATAAATGTGTTGAACAGACATCTAAAGACTCTGCTAAAAACAAAATTGGCTTCAGGTTCTGTAGTTCTACCTCTGTGGTCTCACTGCACAAACATATGTTTTAGATCTTACGCTATTCAAGACATGTGTTCTGACTTATTATTTATAACAAGATGAAATAGAAAATGCAACCAAGAGGCTTAAAGAATTTGCCTGAGGATTACAAATGGAGCACATACAGTCCGTAAGATGGAAATTTGGGGGCCCAAGAGTAAGCAGGAATTATTCATTCAAGCTATGTGGCTCATGACTGCAGTGGACTTTTCCCCTCCTCTTGTTTACACAACAGAGGATCTGAGACCTTTGGCTCAAACTTTGTTAAAACCTCGAACATTATATTTTTGTTTTGTTTTGTTTTCATTCTGGCTCAAAATCCAGAAGATATTGACACAAACGCAGCCTTCTTTGTTATTCCCTTCCGCCCAGCACTATTGAGGTAAAATTGACAAATAAAACTGGAACATACTTAGAGTGTACAATGTGATGATTTGATATATGTATTTATTATGAAAGGACTCCCCCCAAGTTAATTAACACATATAGCACCTCACATATTATTATTTGTGTGTGTGAAAACATTAAGTTCTACTCTCTTAGCAAATTTCAATGATATGATACAATGTTATCAACTATAGTTACCATGTTATACATTGGATCCTCAGACCTTAATCATCTTAAAATTGAAATTTATATCCATTTATTACAGGTCTATATATCCTCCACCACCCACCTCTGGCAACCCACCCCCCCCCTTTTTTTTTTTTATATTCTAGGAGTTCAAGTGGCCTCTTTATGGGGACCGGAGGGCGGCTGGGTGCGGGAGGGAGGGATAGGGAGGGAGGGAGGGGGGGAGGAGGGATGCGGATTCGGATGGGGGGGGAGGTAGGGAGTGAGTTGCGGGAGGGCGGGAGTCTTTATGAGGGAGGTATGTCTTCCCCTCCTCCTCCCTTTCTCTTCTTAGTTCTTCTTTTTTTTTTCTTTGTTTTTTCTTGTTTTTTCTTTCTTTTTCTTCTTCTTTCTTTTCTTTCTTTCTTTCTTCTTTCTTTCCTCCTCCCCCCCCTTTCTAGATTCCACATATAAGTGATACCATGCAGCATTTATCTTACTCTATCTGGCTTATTTCATTTAGCAGACCCCCCCATCCAGTTTCATCCATGTTGTCACAAATGATAAGGATTTTTCTCTTTTTAAAAGATGTATTTATTTTAGAGAGAAAGAGAGAGAGTATGAGCAGAGGGAGGGGCAGAGGGAGACGGAGAGAATCTCAAGCAGAATCCCCGCTGAGTGCAGGATCTCAGCACCCTGAGATCATGATCTGAGCCAAAATGAAGAGCCAGCCCCTTAACCAACTGAGCCACCCAGGTGCCCCACGGATTGTTTTTAAAGGCTGAATCATACTCCATTACATGAATATACCAAATTTTCTTGATCCATTCATCCATTGATGGACTCTTAGGTCATTTCCATACTTTGAATAATGATTAATGATTGTTTCCATAATTTGAGTCGTGAATAATGCTCTAATGAACATGGGAGTACATCTTAGAAATGATTTTGTTTCCTTTTTTAATGTCTAGAAGTAGAATTGCTGGGTCATATGGTAGTTCTATTTTTAATTTCATGAGGAATCTCCATACTATTTTCCATTGTGACTACCAGTTTATATTCCCAATGACAGTGTACAAGGTTCCCTTTTCTCCACATCCTTGCCAGCATTGTTATCTATCTCTTGACTTTTTAATAATAACTCTCCTAACAGATGAGAGGTGATAGCTCACTGTTGTTTTGATTTGCATTTCCCTGATGATTTGTGATGTTGAGCACCTTTTCATGATTCTGTTGGCTGTTTGTATGTCTTCTTTGGAAAAGGGTCTATTCAGATCCTTTGCCTATTTTTAATTGGGTTATCTTTTTGCTTTTGCATTGTATGACTTATGAATTTTGGTTATCAATCCCTTATTGGAATTGTGGTTTGCAATATTTTCTTCCATCTCAAAGGTTGTTTTTTTATTTTGTTTATGGTTTCCTTTGCTGAGCAGAAGCTTTTTAGCTTGATGTATTCCTATTTGTTTATTTTTGCTTTTGTTACTTTTGCTTTTGCTATCAAATCCAAAAAATCATTGCCAAGACCAATGTCAAGGAGTTTACCCTCTATGCTTTCTTCTAGAAGTCTCAAAGTTTCAGGTTTTATATTCATGTCTTTAAACCATTTTGAGTAGATTTTTCTGGACAGTGTAAAATTGGGGTCCAGTTTCATTCTTCTGCATGTCGCTGTCCAGTTTTCCCAATACCATTTACTGAAAAGACTATCCTTTCCCCTTTATATATTCTTGGCTCTTTGTCATAAATTAATTGGACTTGAGTTTATTTCTGAGCTCTCTATTCTGTTTCATTGATTGATGTGTCTGTTTTTATGCAAATATACTGTTTCGATTGTTACAGCTTTGTAATATAGTTTGAAATAAAAAGTTGTGATGCATCCAGCTTTGTTTGTCTTTCTCAAGATTTCTTTAGCTTTCAGAGTATATTCTGGGTCCATATGAATTTTAGGATTTTTTTTTGTGAAAAATACCATTGGAATTTTGATAGGGATTGCATTGGATCTGTAGATTGCTTTGGGTGGTGTGGACATTACAACAATATTAACTCCATGAGCATGGAATATTTTTCCATTTATTTGTGTTCTTCTCAGTTTCTTTTATCAACATCTTATCAGTTTCAATGTATAAATCTTTTACCTTCTTGACATTATTTCAAAGTATTTTATTCTTTTGGATGTTACTGTAATTGGGATTGTTTTCTCAATTTCTCTTTCTGATAATTCATTGTTAGTGTATAGAAATGCAACTGATTTTTGCATATTGATTTTGTATACTGCAACATTACTGAATTCATTTATTCTGACTTTTTTTAGGTGGAATCTTTAGGGTTTTCTTTTTTTTTTTTTTTTTTTTATTGGTGTTCAATTTACTAACATACAGAATAACACCCAGTGCCCGTCACCCATTCACTCCCACCCCCTGCCCTCCTCCCCTTCTACCACCCCTAGTTCGTTTCCCAGAGTTAGCAGTCTTTACGTTCTGTCTCCCTTTCTGATATTTCCCACACATTTCTTCTCCCTTCCCTTATTTTCCCTTTCACTATTATTTATATTCTCTTTAGGGTTTTCTATATATAATACCATGTCATCTGAAAACAGACAATTTTACTTCTTCCTCTCTAATTTGGATGCCTTTTATTTTTATTTTTAATTTTATTTTTTGCACAGTTGCTCTGGCCAGAACTTCCAGTGCTATGTTGAATAAAAATGGCAAGAGTAAGCATCCCTGTCTTGTTCTTGATCTTAGAGGGAAAGCATTCAGCTTTTCACCATTAAGTGTGATAGCTATGGGCTTGTCATATATGACTTTTATTATGTTGAATTATGTTCCTTCTATACCTATTTCATTGAGAGTTTTTATTATGAAAATGTGTCAAATTTTGTCAAATTCTTTTTCTGGGGACACGTGGGTGGCTCAGTGGTTGAGCGTCTGCCTTTGGCTTAGGTCGTGGTCCTGGGGTCCCAGGATCGAATCCCACATCAGACTCTCTGGGAGGAGCCTGCTTCTCCCTCTGCCTGTCTCTGCCTCTCTCTGTGTGTGTTTCATGATTAAATAAATAAAATCTTTTAAAAAATTACTTTTCTGTACCAATTGAGATGATCATGTAATTTTTATTTGTTAACATGGTATGTAACACTGATTGATTTGCAGATGTTGAACCATCCTTGCATCCCTGGAGGATACTTAGTTGGTCATGATGTATGATTTTTTAGATATATTGTTGAATTCTTGCTAATGTTTTGTTGAGAATTTTCACATCTATGTTTATTGGAGTTATTGGCTGTAATTTTCTTTTCTTGTAGTGTCTTTATCTGGCTTTGGTATCAGAATAATGCTGGCCTCATAAAATGAGTTTGAAAGTATTCTCTCTTCTTTAATTATTTGGAAAGTTTGGAGAAGGACTGGTATTAATTATTCTTTAAATGGTTAGTAGAATTCACCAGGGAAGCCATCTGGTCTTGGACTTTATTGCAAAAAAATTTTTAAAGATTTTATTTATTTATTTATTTATTCATGAGAAACCCCCCCACAGAAAGAGAGAGAGAGAGAGAGAGAGAGAGGCAGAGGGAGAGGCAGGATCCACATGGGGAGACTGACATGGGACTCAGTTCCGGGTCTCCAGGATCATGCCCTGGGCTGAAGGTGGCACTAAACTGCTAGGACACCAGGGCTGCCCTATTGCAAAGTTTTTGATTACTGATTCAATATCTTTACTATTAATTAGTCTATTTAACTTATCTATTTGTTCATAATTTAGAATTGGTAGGTTGTATGTGTCCAGGATTTATCCATTTCTTGTAGGTTGTCCAATATGTTGGCATCAATTGTTTACTATAGTCTCTTGTGATCCTTTGTATTTCAGTGGTATCAATTGTAATGTCTCCTCTTTCATGTATACTTTTATTTTCTTGAGCCTTCTCTCTTGTTTCTTGGTAAGTCTAGCTAAAGGTTTAATCTATTTTGATTATCGTTTCAAGAAAATAGTTCCTAGTTTCATTGTTCTTTTCTATTGTCTTCTTGGTCTCTATTTCATTAATTTATGCTCTGATCTTTGTAGCTTTTCATCCTTCTACTAACATTGAACTTCATTTGTTCTTCTTTTTCTAGTCTTTGATGTATAAAGTTAAGCTGTTTGAGATCTCTCTTTTTTCTTAATATAGGCATTTACCACTATAAACTTCCCTCTTACAACCACTTTTGCTGAATCTTATGTTTTGGTAATCTGTGTTTCAATTTTCATTTTTCTTAAGTTTTTTTAATTTTGATTTTATTTTTATCCATTGGTTATTCAGGGACATGTTTAGTTTTTACATACATGTGAATTTCCTAAGTTTTTTTTCTTTTAATTGATTTCCAGTTTCACATCACTGTAGTAAAAAGAAACACTTGATATGATTTCAATGGTCTTAAATTTATCAAGACTTGGTTTGTAGCTTAATATATAGAAAGAGTTTCATGTGGGCTTGAGAAGAATGTGTTCTGCCACTATTAGACAGTATAAATGCCTGTTAGGTTCATCCGATCTAATGTGTAGTTTAGGTCCAACTTTTCCTTGCTGATTTTTCTGTCTGGATAATCTATCCGATGTTGAAAGTGGGTTATTGAAGTCCCCTAGTATTATTGTATTGCTGTCTATTTAAGGGCAGTCTTAAATATCTGTTTTCCCAAGAGTAGTTACAAAAATTTTGAAGTTTGGGACATAGGTCAATCTTCTCTTGTCCTTTAAGCAAGCAAAAGTGCTATCAGGTAAAACCAGAGAGCTATTGAAATCTAGTGTTACTGTGTTTCTCAGCTAAGAATACTGAAAACCAAAGTGTGAAAGATCCTGATCAAGGGAAGAGCTTGAATCACCTTCTGTTCAAGAGGAGTCCTCATGAGAGTTATGACTGCTCATTCCAAATATGTTTGTCCACCTTTGCTTATAAATGCAACACTATTCATGAAGTACTTGAGACACTCAGTAGGTGGACAGTAGATAAACAATATATTGTTGTAAATGAGGATATTCTTATTCTCTTTTTTACATAGCCAATGTGAACATGTGCGACTGTTGAGCTTTAATTTTCATGTGCTCAGTTTCAACTTTAATAATTTTATTTCCCTTTATTTTGTGAGCTAAGAGAATGGAAACAAAATTAAAAGTCTGGCAGTCAATTCTCAATTTTTTTTCTCCTTCCAGGTGATTGGTAGGGCTAAAACACTAGAGTTTTCTTGTGAAATGCTACCATTTTACAAATCGCCATCGTTTAGTGGAAAGAATCCCAATTGAGAGCCTATAGTCCTGTGCTCTAGTATCAGGTCATAGGTATTTAGCTTTCCCATGCCTTAGTTTGCTCATATGTAAAATGAGGAGTTTAAATAGATGATTCTACTTCCCCTCTAATATCTGGCACCTGGGTATAATTGCAGAACTTTAAAAGGAAAGGTAGGGCAGTCCCGGTGGCGCAGTGGTTTAGCGCCGCCTGCAGCCTGGGGTGTGATTCTGGAGACCCAGGATCGAGTCCCACATTGGGCTCCCTGCATGAAGCCTGCTTCTCTCTCTGCCTGTGTCTCTTCCTCTCTTTCGCTCTCTCTGAATAAATAAATAAATAAATCTTTAAAAAAAATTAAAGGAAAGATATTAGACCCCAAAATCTGGGGTTTAGATCTGACTTTGTACATTTTGTGGTTTTATTTCCTCATCTCTAGGAGATAAAGAGTAATACCTATCAGTTGGTCACAGGTGTGATGCATGATTAGATATTACCTTGCGTAAGAAGTTTGTGAGTAAAAAGGTCTATGGAAGAGAAGCCCCTCCCCTAAGGGTTTGAACCATATTAAAAAGCTAGATGAAACAAATGTGCCATCTATGTAGGAAAATGCAAGAATAAAGTACAAAAAGAGCTTATGCATGCATTAGTAGTAGTTTAAGAGAAAGTGCAAACAACCCATACATTCATTAAAAATGCTCAATATTTTTATCACATGTCAGTGAAAGTATAGGGAAGTGGTTGCCATGAAACACTGCTGGTCAGAGTATAAACTTGCATAGACATCTTGAAAGATAAGTTGACAGTGATAATTTTAAATGTATATATCTTATGATCAGTAATTACTTTTTTATATTTACCACTTTACCAGAGAATTGGTCAATTAGTGCAGTGATACCCATAAGAGCAAAACATTTGAAATGATTCCCTTTCCCTAAGTCAATAGCTAAAATTTAAAACAAATGATAACACATTCATACGGTGGAGTACTATGTAACAGTTAAAAAAAATGAGGTGGATATCTGCATACTGACACGGGGCTATCTCTAATATACATTGTAGAGTAAAAAGCTAATTGTAGGACAGTTTGTATTATTTATGTACAAATACACACTAATGAAATGATGTGTTTCTATAAATATGTTACATACTAAAGAAAAGGCGAGAAAAGACTTTGAAAGGGATATACAGGGGCACTTGGGTGGCTTGGTCAGTTAAGTGTTCAACTCTTTTTTTTTTTTAAAGATTTTATTTATTTATTCATGAGATACAGAGGGAGAGGGAGAGACATAGGCAGAGGGAGAAGCAGGCTTCCCCCAAGGAGCCCGATGTGGGACCTGATCTCGCACCCTGGGATCATGTCCTGAGCTGAAGGCACATGCTCAACTGCTGAGCCACCCAGGCATCCCAAGTGTCTGACTCTTGATCTGAGCTCAGGTCTTGAGCTCAGGTCATGAGTGCAAGCCCTACATTGGGCTCCAATATAAGAGATATACAATGAGGGGCACCTGGATGGCTCAGTTGCTTAAGCAAGCAGCTCTTGATTTCAGCTCAGGTCATGATGAAGCCCTGCATCTGGCTTCACATCCAGTGTGGAGCCTGCTTAAGATTCTCTCTCTCTCTCTCTCTCTTTCTGCCTCTCCACCCCCCCTCATGGGTTCTCGCTCTTAAAAATTTAATTAATTAAAAATAAAAGATACACAATGAGCTGATAATAGTAGTCACCTTTGAGAAGGGAAGTGGTGATGAAAGGGACTTAAAATTTAAAGGGTTTGATTTTTTTTCAAGTAGGAATACATTCATGTATTATTTAGAAATTAAAGAGAGGGTTTTTTTCCCCCCACAATAAAGGAAGATAAATTAACTTAAGCATTTCCTATTCCACTAAGCTAAATCAAACTCAAGTTATTATTCTCTGGACAATGTTATTCAACTTCCATGCATATCCCATTTTCTAGCATTCCACCCAATTCACTGGGTCTGATACTTTTACGAACTCAGGCTTTCATTAGCCTTATCCTTTGCTTTATCCAACAATGCAGCCAACTGGCTATAAAATTTGACTGGTAGAGTGTTTAGACATGAATATTCAGACTTTTAATAAAGGTAATTCTGAGATTGAAATTATCATGGAAGTATTTCATTTTACTGAATTTGAGAGAATAAAGTCACAGAAAGTGGTGGCATATCTTCAGAGATGGATAATTATCTTAATCACTGCTGTTCCTGGTGTTCTGTTGTGCAGTTGCTATTTGCCTTTGCATACAAAGTGCTCCCTCAGAAAATACTGTTAAGTTCCAGAATTTAACTATAATTCTACCATTGGATTTTTTTTTTTGAAGGCTAGTCATTCCCTTAGAAGTTAGTAATTTGAAAAAACACAAATACACACTTAACAATGGTTGTTACTTTTAGGAACAGAAGGGAAGGAAGAATCTGAAGATTAGGAACACAGAGAGACACATTTTGCTCTCTCAATAAGCCTAGAAACTACAGAGAGGAGATATTATTATTAGTATAACTCATTTTGCACATTAAAAAAATAAGACTCGGGGGTGCCTGGGTAGCTCAGTCAGTTAAGCTTCTGACTTCTGATTTTGACTCAGGTCATGATTTTGGATTGTGAGATTGAGCCTTGCATTGGGCTCCACACTGGGCATGGAGCCTGCTTAAGATTCTCTCTCCTTCTCCTTCTGCTCTTCCCCACCCCCCAAAAAAAGGAAAAACGGGGAGATGTCTGGGTGGCTTAGTTGGTTAAGTACCTAACTCTTGGTTTCAGCATAGGTCATGATCTCAGGGTCATGAGAACAATCCCCACGTGGGGCTTCATGCTCAGTACAGAGTCTACTTGAGATTCTCTCTCACACACAGTCTGTCCCTCCCCCACACATGCATGTGTGTGTGTGTCCTCTCTCTCTCTCAAATAAATAAATAAATCTTCATTTTTTAAAAAGATTTTTTATTTTATTTGAGCAATAGAGAGAATGAGAGAGAGAGAGAGTATGAGCAGGGGGAAGGGTAGAGGGAGAAGCAGGAGACTGGATCTACTGGGGACTGGATCCCAGACCCAGGAATTATGACCTGAGCCAAAAGCGGATGCTTAACTGACTGAGCCACCCAGGTGCCCAATAAATAAATTAAAAAAAAAAAAAAAGACTCAGAAAAGTTGAAAGTTGAGCAATTTGCCCAAAGCCACACAGCAAGTAGTAAGTACAGGTTTTTTTGACTCAAAGTTTAACATTTTTTTTCCACTTCTATCATCCCTACCTTCTTGAAACTAGGTTCTGAAATTTGAAGACACATACTCAAATTGAGCCACTGAGTCAACTAATATTTCACCTAACATTTGTTGGATGCTTGCTGTGGATCCATCTGTGTTCCAGATTCTTTCATAATAATCACGTCAATCTTACTAGAACTCTGTGAGATACATAGTATTATCTCTGCTTTACAAATCAAGAAATGGCAGCCTAGAAATTAAACAGTTCACTCATACCATATCACCAGGAAGTAGCAGAATAAAATTTCAAATGTGTAATTTCTGGCTTAAGCAAGTACTTTTCTCATTAGCATTAGAATTTTAGTTTTTGCAAGAAAGAGCTCTCAGCAGCAGACAGCATGAACCTTGAACAAGGTTTGCCCCTAAATAGACCCATGATTTTCAACCCAGCTAATTATCTTTGTTGTGGGACACTTGTCAAACAAATCAGTGTGGGTTAGAATGCTTTTATATATGGTTGGAAACCATCTGGTGATATTAGCAAAACAAGCTATTTCAAAATAATGTCATGTGTGAACCAACAAGAGATCCATTCTTCCACTTCTTCTCAAGGGGCCTCCCAGCCTCCTCTGGAGCAATGAGTGTTAGGGCTCCCCTTACACTGACACAGAGAAATTTGTTTTAATAATGTCTGAGTTCTCTGAGGTAATGGTCTTCTGATCTCAACTAGTGTTTTTAAGGAAGAAAGAAATGTGCTAAATAGAACATCTGCATTTTTTTAAGTTCAGAAATACCTAGAAAATTGGCTATCGAAGCAACGAATTAGGATGCATGTTACCACAAGCCTCAGGAAAGTGATTTGAATGAAAATACTTACTTATATGGAGAATTTCAAAATGGCAGACATCTGCGATAAAATGAGAACAAGAGAGAGAACCAGAACAGATTTTCCTAGCTTGGTAATTTGTGTAAATCATGATGACATTATTTATGAGTGTTTATTGCACAATGGGCACTTTGCATGCGGTAACTAATTCCATTCTTATAAAAGCCCAATGAGGTAGTTTTTTAGTTCCATTTTACAGGTGAGAAAACTAAGGCCAGAAAGTGGCAAAAGCTGGAATTCAAACCCAAATCTAGCTCTGTTTTGAAAGTCAGTGTCCCTGCTACACCAACTCCGGGCAGAGGGCAAGAGCATGGAATCCATACTAAGTGAGTCTTTGGGTGTTGTTGAATAGACACCCAGATTATAAATTTGGGACAGCTTCACAATCTTCCAGAATGGGATCTTCCAAGTTGTCTTCATTGTTTCATCTGAAATGTAAGTTCTCAAGAGCTCAATCACAGCCATGATCAAAAGAAGGCAATATGTTCCAAAGGTAATGAGCAGGCCTTTGCTTTGCTCATTTGGTGGGCAAGGTTGGTCACTGAGGAGTCTTTAAAAAAGTATGAAATGTTTAAAAAAAACCCTAGAAGATGTAAGCAGTATAAGAGACACATCTCAGAGATCTCCGAGCTTACAAAATAAAACCTGACAAGCCCACATAAAGCCCTCTATGTACCTCACTCTGATTTCATTTCCTTCCCTCTCCTTCAGATATAACCACTGTTTTGAATTTAGTGCATGTCATTGTCATGAAATTCTCTATAGATTTACATGTTCGTATCCTTATAAAATATATTATTTAATTTTACATATTTTAAATTTTATGTAATGGACTTATTTATGTATCCTTGTGAAATTTCTGTTTTACTTCTCATTGTGTCCACAATATTCATCCATGTGAATGTGTTTAGCTCTACCTTACCCATTTTCACTTATGAATAGTATTCCATCATATGAATATATCACAATTATTTAGACATTCTACAATTGGTATATTTCCCCACGTTTTGACTCTGACCAATAATGCTGCTAATTCTTCAATGTGTCTCATTATGTATATGTTAAGAGTTCTTCTGGAGATAATCTTCAAAATGAAGTTGTTAGACAATAGGTTTCCACGGGATGAGCACTGGGTGTTATTCTGTATGTTGGCAAATTGAACACCAATAAAAAATAAATTTATTATTAAAAAAATAAATAAATAAAAATAAAAGGCCTTCAAAAAATAATTTTAGTAAATACAACCAATTGTTCTAATTGGTTGTGCCAATTTATAAACCAGTAGTTTTATTTTTCTAAATTATCTCCAATACTTGCAATTGTTTCTTTTTACCTTCTGCTAATCTGAATGTTTAAAGAAGTATCTCAGGATTTTAAAATGCATGTATTTGATTATTAGTGAGGTTGAATGGCTTTTCATATGTTCAAAAGCCATTTGTTTCTCTGCTTGTTCATCTTTATGTCTATATTTCTATTGCATGACTTGTTTTTCCCTATTGATTTATAAGTCTTTTCTCTATATATAGATGTACCATTTTTTTTGGTCTATGTATACATTGCAGATAACTTCTGTGATTTATACTTGACCTTGGCATTGGTAATACCAAGCAGATGAAACCAATCACAATCTCACAATTTTTGTTGATACTATTTTTATTTTCCAAGAACTTTTAAATGAGTTCTCTATGAAGACTACTGTGATTTAAAAGCATCAATGTTGGAGATCCCTGGGTGGTGCAGCGGTTTGGCGCCTGCCTTTGGCCCAGGGCGCGATCCTGGAGACCCAGGATGGAATCCCACGTCGGGCTCCCGGTGCATGGAGCCTGCTTCTCTCCCTGCCTGTGTCTCTGCCTCTCTCTCTATCTCTCTGTGACTATCATAAATAAATAAAAATTAAAAAGAAATAAAATAAAAGCATCAATGTCACTGGTACTTGTAGCAAAATTTTCTACAGAGACATTCCTTTTAGACACATTTGAACTTTCATGTAATTTTCCTTTAGGACAAAATAATCCTTATGTTATTAGTTCAGAAGTTTTTGCCTGTGAATAATTTTGCTCTAATTTTATGTGGCTGTTTTTTGTTTGTTTGTTTTTAATGCTTCAGAAGATGAGAAAAGAGTATTTCCTGCAAGGCAACTAATTTTAGTATCTTTTCTTCCCCCAGTGGAACCAGCTGAAAACTGGAAAAATACAGACTATGGTTGTGGAAAAGAGTTCCCTTCAAAGCAAAGATCACGATTACAGGTGTTCCTCTAATTTGGAATGTTCACAGATTGGTTCTTGGTTATCTAGTACCTCTACCTACTACTCCCATGTGAGTAATGTTTCCCTCATGTCAAGTTGGGAGGCAGTGTGTTTTAATGGTTAAGATTTAGAGAGAGGAAGGCTTGAATTGAGGTCAAAAATTTCATCAATTTCTTTTCTTTCTTTCTTTCTTTCTTTTCTTTCTTTCTTTCTTTCTTTTCTTTCTTCTTTCTTCTTTCTTTCTTTCTTTCTTTCTTTCTTTCTTTCTTTCTTTCTTTCTTTCTTTTTTTTTTTTACTTTATCACTTTCTAGATTGCTTTTGTCAGCAAATTATTTAAGATCTCTGAACCCCAGTTTCTGCGTCTCAAAATGTGACAAATGCTACCTTTGTCCTGAGCCTTAGGAGATGAAATGAGATCATGTCAGTTTGGTACTTGTACGGACTAAACATTCAGTTAATGGTAGTCACTATTACATGGTCCTAAGAAACCCTCATTCAATTGAAAAAAAATGCTTTAAAAATGTTATAATTTGTCAGAGAAACATACTCCTTTCCCCTTCTTTAGAGGGTACTTTGAGGACTAAGACTTTCTGGAAAAGGGAACTGAACATTAGCTCCTCCTTTCTCAGCTCCCCAAATGGAACTGTTGGTCTTATTGAATGTCCCAAGAACAGTGTTTATTAGGCTGGGCCTTGAAGGTCAATGAACCTGAAAATATAACCTGTTCATTTTGAAATGATAGAGAGCTAACCATGTTGCTCCTGACAGAACATTTTGTTTGGCGACAATGTTTTTCAAAGCTCCAGAACACTCTAGTTGTTTTGTTGTATACAATACGCTTATTCTTTGGCTTTTTCTAGCTCTATATTAAAGCTTCTTTGTCTACCCCACGGATACTTCTAACACATACACACACACAATATACACAGTAATGCTTAAATTGAGCTAAAGTTCATAAACAGAAAGCAATTTTTTGTAAAATAATCGACAGAATTGTTTAGACTTCCCTTGCCAACTGTGATCTATTGGTATCTGCCAGAGACAGACAATTTACTTAAAATTTCATAAATGTCTGGTTTTCCTAATAAGGATTCAGCCTCTCTTAATGTTAAGAAGTTTCAGGCTTCTTCAAGTATCTATCTAAAATAACAAATAAGCCTAAAAACTTTTTGGTGAAATATTCATCCAAGAAGACCACAAATGGATAAAGACAACCAGAAATCTCAGCTTGCAGTCCCAGGCTCTATAGTTTACTAAACGTGGGACCTGGAATGAGTCATTTAATCCCTCTGAGCCTCAGTTTACCTGATCTATATAGTAAGGCTGGAAAAGAAATGAGAGACTGGAGAGTAAGGGCTTGGGCTGATGATTGCCTAAGCCAAGTGAAAGACAAAAGAATATCCTATAAAAATACAACCTGTGATTTTCTAGAATACCTCCCATAATTGGGATATGAACATTTATATCCTTTTAGACGTCTGAGTTTGCCATTCTCAGAAGACTAACAGAGGGTTTGGGTAGAACTGCTCTGAAGTCATATGTCAGGGTTTAACAATCTCCTGGGCACCAAGGCAGTGGATCAAGGTATCTGTTGCTGAAGATCACCTGCCAGGTCACCAGAGCCCAATGAAGAGGGAAATAGCAGCTGCTTGACCTCATTTTCCCTACTCTGTGCTGTCTGTAAACAAGTGGTGTGAGGGAAGTATGAGGTCTGCTCAGTGCCAGGGTCCTTTTGCTTCCTACTAGCACTGAAAGCTATTTTTAAAGGCAGTTGCCTTTAAAAGGTGGAGTCTGCCTTTTGGTTAACTAACCCAGAAGTATTGCTGATGGTCTTCTGAAAGATGAAGTCAGGAAAATGTCTTCCTACGGACTGTGTCCTTGTAAGCATGTCATGTCTCCCATGGGCCAACCCCAAGAATAACATCCCTGCTCTCAGGATTTTCTCAAATGCTTTGTGCTTTGAACTATAGTGGACTCCTCTGGAGGGGGACCACTGCCCCGCCCTGAGGAGTACTAGAGGAATCATTTAAAAAGTCTCCTTCTTAACATAAATAAATAAATAAATAAATAAATAGTCATCTTTGAGTAAAAATCTTACTTGCTTCTGCAGTGTTTTGTTGAAAATGTGTTGGAGTGTTTTATTGCAACATCAGTTAGTGTTTTCTGTTTGCAGACTGTTTTCCTCTCCATCTCCCAGGAAGTTGACTTTACCCACTAAACCCCTCCCTTGCCACTTGGGAGGTTTGTGTAATGGGTGCAGAAAGGAAAACAACGACTTATAGGTAGGGCAGTAGCAGAAAAAACCCCTGACTTTTATTTTCCAGGACCAATCCTTGAGAGGATTTTGCTAGGGGGATGGGAGAGAAGTGAGTTTCCTTTGGGAAAGGAGACCTTCTCAGACCAGAGGGAATGAAACTCTGCATGGAGAATCTTGCCCCATGAAAGAGACCCAGGCTGGAGGCAGGACTCCGGAAGTCCTGTGCTAGGGTCCCTACACAGGTTAGGAAACTACGGGGCCACCGGACAACAGAGAGAAACAGGTTAGAAGGGACTGTAGGCTCCTACTTTTTGCCTCTATTTTGAAGAACCACATGAAGCTCCTAGATTTTAAATGGAGCCTGAAACGGGAAAGACTTCTCCTCACCACTAATGATAATGACAGAAGTAGAATGTTTGTACAATTTCAAGGGGGAAGAGACTCAAACTTGGATTTCATTCGAAGAAACTAAAGAAATGGTACCCTTCCTTATGCTCAAATTTGTGGGGTAAAGTTTATATAGCCTACAAATGCAAATGATCCAGGGAACTAAATTGCATAAAATATACCATTTATTACCAGTTATTAACATTTGGCGCAGATTTGCCTAATAGAATAGAACACATTAGAACGTGTTCTCAAAAAGTGGGATAGATAAGAGGAAAATTTTGAAAGGGTTGAAATTGATAGCAAGAAACAAAGCTCACTGCCAACAGTTGGTAAAAGCATTGGGCCATGTTTAGGTACTTTGGAAAATGACCCTTTGTGTTTATCCACAGCTCAAGTTTTCCCACAAGTTTCTTCTTCAAAACTAAACGACTGTTAGGATTGGGGAGGGAACAAAACAAAACAAACACTGATCAATGCTCAGGAATTTCTTTGTGTACCTGTCCTTTTTCTCAATCTTTAGGGAATGGCATTATGCATAAAACTGTTCTTCTAAAATGGACTTTCCAGGGCACCTGGGTAGCTCAGTAAGTTATCCACCTTTAGCTCAGGTCTTGATCCCAGGCTCCCTGCTTAGTGGGGTGTCTCCTCCCTCTACCCCTCCCCTTGCGTGTGCTTGCTGTTCTTTCATAAATAAATAAATAAATAAATAAATAAATAAATAAATAAATAAATTCTTTAAAAAACAATCAACAAAATGGGCCTTCCATGATTGGATGATAAGTAGGGTAAATTATCCTTTGGCAGTTTTCTTTCCCTTTCAAAAAAATCATTTTTCCTTGCTACATCCTTACCAATTTATGGGTACCATATAGCATATACCATATACCATACAGCTACCAGCTGGTGCTACACGGACTCTTTTTTCCATCCTCTTCCTAACCTGAACATTTCTTTATTTCTCTAAACCACTAGCAACAAGAGAATTATTGAACAATGTATTCACAAAAATTCTGGTAAGATTGAAAAGGGATAGAGTTTTCTTTGTACACTCAAAAGCAACCTCCTTTAACACATTGTTAAACATTTCTGTTCCCCAAAGTTCTCATTTTGGTTACTCGGCAAGCAGGATATTGTCCTTTTCATTTTCCCAAACACGGTCTAGTTTTTTTGCTGAGCAATTCAGTTCTTTTCCTAAACTTGGAATCTCTTCTCAGCTAGGTACTTAACAAAGCAAAAAGGTCTACAGTGAATAGGACTCCTCCTCCACAGAAGGAAGTTTAGCAACTACTTGAACATGAACTTAAATGTCTCTCTCTGCCCTACTCTCATCTCATTCCCACAATTCAGTGATAAAATTGTATTTTCCCATATATAGAAAGAGTAATCTCTCTTAGAAGAGTTGTGAAAAATAAGAGTTTTCTCTGCCTGATTACATATTATGACTGCTTGTCAGGGCCATTAGCTGCTAGATAATTCTAGAAACACCAGGGTGTTGAAAAGTTCAAGGTCAAAGTATCTCAGAAAGGATGATCCTTTCCTGAAGGTGGCCAGAAAGTTCAGATTTTCTTAGATTCTAAAGCAGTCTGAATATCAGGAAGTAAAAGTGAATCTGAAATGATTCTGTGACCTCATGGTGACCTCATGGTAGTTGGCCTTCTTACATGGCAGTTCCAGGCTCCAAGTATAAATACTCTAGTGAAGAAGACAAAGCTACATTGCCTTTTATGACTCATCTGGGAGCTAACACGGCATCACTTCTACCATTCTCTACTAGTAGAAGCAGCCACAGCCCTTCCCAGAGTCAGACCAAGAGGAATTAGACTCCCTTCTTGATGGGGGTTGGCAAGGTCATACACTAGAAGAACAAGAAGAATGGGGGATATTGTTGCAGCCATTTTGGAAAATGCAATCTCTCTGCTTACATGCAGGTCACAGTCAGAGATTGAACCATGCGGCAGACACAACATAGCCACTACGTGAGTCGACAAAAATGCAATGTGGGATTGGGTCACTGATGTCCTTTTAAAAGAGTCATTTCCACAACTGTCTTCCATTGCCACCATCTTGTACTAAATCACTCATCACTGTGCTGTCAGAAATGCATCTGACGAGATGTGGCTTGAGTTTCATCTGTCAGTAGGAAGGATAGTATAGACATCTGAGGATATACAATAGATTTCTTCCTTGTAAATTTAAGTTCATTATTTTATGAATACATGGGAATTCTTTTGTTTTAGTTAAAGTGATCGGATCTAGTCCTATATGGGCATGAACCTTATATTCCACTAGTTTGGCCTACCTAGGACCAAGGCAGTATTAGACCTTTAGTCTATGGAAATCTACACAATACAGCCACCTCACTCTATCTATAATATTTTTTCTCAAGCTACCCTATGACCAAGCCCACAAAATACCATATGCTCAGATTAGGCTAAACTAATTGTTTATCAGAAGAATGGTTTACACTTGATTTTACGAAACTTCCTACCCAGTCTGTCCCATGATACAAAGTAATATACCCTATCCTTACCAGTTTATCCATTGAAAAACTATTTAGGCACCATTAACTATCAGGTAAACTCCATGGTTAGCATACAGAAAATGGGAAAATTTTTATGTGTGTGTGTTTGTGTGTGTATGTGTGTGCTTTGAATTTGTAATGCCCTTTTTTTCCAGTGGAGAAATTTTAGAGTTTCTTCTTCTATCATATCCAGATTTCTGAGTTATGGAGGTCAACACCATTTAGTATTTGGACATTATTTTTTTCCTAAATGAAAATACAACTCCAAATCACACTGAGCAGTCTGTTTATGTTTCTGCATAACCGAAGTTCAACTTTATTTAATGGATCTTTGAGCTCAGCATAGTGGGAAAAACAGAATACTGTCTCTGGCAAAGCTATGTGGCAGTTTTGCAAAATAAGCTCCCAATAAGGCTATAATCCCTTTGTTGGTTTAACCATGATTAGATTTGAGATTCTGGAAAAGTCCACAAAGGACTTTTTCATGTAACATGGGTAATAAATTTATTACTCACATATTCAGAGGGATATCAGAGGGAGAGAGAGATTTTCAGGACTTTGTTTGATACATGATTTCAGTAAATCTTTAAAGTAAAAAAGTACCTGTAATTCTGAGAAAGATGAAGACCTTGCCCTATTCTTAGTCCTCTGGGGGATAAACTGATATAGTTGGCACAGCGATAAGTAAAGAGTTAGTATATCTTCCAGCCCAACCTGTCTTATGGGGCCAAGATGTACTGTCGTGTTTTAGTTCTGAGTTTAAGTTCAGTTGGACTGAAAATCATATTCAGGAACCAAATAGCAGTTTAGAGGGATTCATTCTTGGCCCACTAATCCTACCTATTGGTGGTCGGTAGGAGATGGAGAGGCTTTGATCAGGCTTTGTAGTTTTGACTCAAATCTGTGAGATTTGTTGGAAAGTGCAGCATGTGGGTGTGCTAGGGTGAACTTCCACCCTCGAGCCATCGTTACCATTTAAGGAAGTGATTTGCAGAGCCACTGACAGCTCTACAAAGCTAAGACCATACTCACTGGCATTCCATCGAATCCTGCCTCCTTGTCTCCTGGAATCCTCTGGTGTGCCGGGAGGGAGTCGGGACCTCAGATGTGGCATTCCACAGCAGTGGGTCTCAGTCTTGTTTACAATGAGAAAAGCCTGGGGGTAGATTTAATGCCTAGGTTTACGCACTTGATTAAATTAGAAATGCTGAGGGCCAGGGCCCAGGCATTAGTAGTTCTTAAAGCTGTCAAGGGGTTCCACTATGCAACTCAAGTTGAGAACACTATGCTCACATTCTATGTTTGATATTACTCCGGAGAGTAATTCTCCGATATCACACTCTCAATCTCTTAACCTGTGGTATGTGGACTTTGGTGGGGGGCCCCAGTATGGTCTGGGGCCATGTACTATAGATAGGAGTTTGGGAATTTAGGATAATATTGAGCCTCACTATAAATTCAATACAGCTGGAATCAGGTGAACTCACAAACTCCATCAACAGCTATCAGTTTACAGATATTAAAAAGTAACAACAAAACCCAGGCCCCATAGAGCTGAGTGTTGCTGCTCTTTCTCCTTCCTTTCCTTGGTGGTGTTCTGCATCCTTCCATTCAGCAGCCAGCCCCCAGATTGCTGTCTGACTCTGCTCTTATTTTTAACTAAGAAAAATAAATTTGTGGGCTGTGCTGACTATTCTTTGCCCTTCTGATAAGGCAGTCAGCAGCTGTGTTCACAAAGATGTGGAAGGTGGATCTGTTCCAATAATCAATCAAGGATAATCCTGCTTTGAACTGTAAAGAGGTCACTGAGGGAGGGTGATAAAGTCCATTTTATTTCTTTTTTGAAACTGGATGAAGGAAGGGCTGTGAGGAAAGAGAGTAAAAGATTCTGTAGGAAGTGATATACACGGTTTTGTTGCTACTTATCTTCTAAATCAAAGATAAAGAGCTTGGAAAGCAAGGGCCTTTAGAGTTGGAAGCCCTTTGGTGTCCTTTCAGCTCTCAGACTAGTTCCTTCAGGCTGGCCCCTGATAAATCTCTAATAGGCGGAACTCTGGTCTTTTAAGTGCCTTTGCAGTAGGTCCTGGAACACATCTGCTATCTTCCCATCTATTTCACCCAGGAAATCATCTTTCTCACTTACAGAGGGAGAAATAGTAAACAACTCAAGATCCCAAAAGTTTATATACCACACAGGCTGAAAATCCTATGTTAAGCAGGTGAGGCAGATGTTTTAAGTGGAAGTAATTGCTAAATTCTTGCCTCCCTCAGAAGCCTGGAGAAGGTATTCTCTGTTCTTAACCTGTCCCAGTGATAGTGCTAAAAGCATAAAACTGTGATCTTGTTCTTGGAAAAAGCACACACATAGCTGTTTTCATATATGGTTGAGCATATGTAGGGTGTGACATCTGTTTGGAGAAACAGCTTCTTGAGTTGCGCTTAGCTCTACATCTGT
Source organism: Canis lupus familiaris (assembly GCF_011100685.1). NCBI lineage: Eukaryota > Metazoa > Chordata > Mammalia > Carnivora > Canidae > Canis > Canis lupus. Next base: position 17,876,922 of record NC_049254.1, on the reverse strand, counting down.
TTGCTCAAATTTTTTTTGCGTGTGTTTAGGAAAGCAGTTTCTTGTGCAAAACGATTTCAATCACTTGATGAAAGTGGATGGATGTGTATATCACAAATATGAATTTAAAAAAGAGGACAATATATGGACATTAAGAAAAAAGGCACAAAACGTTTTTGTTTGAAATTTCGTAGGGAAGATTATTAGAGCAACCAGCATTCAAGATTTTTCTGTCTTTTTTTTTTTTTTTTTTCCCTGTAACATCAGCTAGTCAATCTGATGCACTATAGGATAGTGAACTAAATAGCTACAAGATTTGAAAGGGCCAATCCTGGCTCTGTGACTTAACTAACCAGGTGACTTTGAGCAGGTTACTCAGCTTTTCCACATTCCAATCTCCACACTTGTAAGTAGGATTTAAAATAATGTTTACTTGATAGGGTGGATATAAAGATTAAACCAGATCATAATAGATAGTGCATTTGTAGATAGTGCATTTTTTTCTGAGAACATCAAGGGCAATTTTCATATAAATCCAGTACCATAGTGGTACTATGGCGTTGGCTTTGTCCTCTTTTGACCAAACACTATCTCGGTGTTTGTCCTCTTATCCAATTGGCTTTGTCCTTTTTTGACCAAATTGGCTTTGTCCTCTTTTGACCAAACACTATCTTTTTCTAAATACCCTCTCTCTTTTTAAAGATTTTACTTATTTATTCATGAGAGACAGAGAGAGAGAGAGACAGAGAGAGAGAGGCAAAGACATAGGCAGAGGGAGAAGCAGGCTCCTCACAGGAAGCCCGATGTGGGACTTGATCCTTGGACTCCAGGATCACACCTTGAGCTGAAGGTAGATGCTCAACCACTGAGCCACCCAGGTGTCCCACTCTCTCTCTTTTCTAGGACTTCTTATTAGGAATATTCTTTCTTCTATGACCCTAGTAGCAAGTTACGAAAACTTGTATATTTTGAAGTAACCTGGAATTTGTGTTTAGAGGTAAAAATCAAAGTAATTCAAATTCTGTTCTATTACTCTGGTGCTGGATAATTTTTTAAAAATTGGACTGCCCCCTGAGTTTTCAATCATCTATGTGCTGATGATAGAAAAAGCCTTTGCTATTTCAATAGGTCATAGAGAAGACAGTTAAGGAATTCATTGGCAAGCTTTGGGTGTTAACTTTTTACAGTATTAATTGTGAAATGTAGATGATTCATTGCCAGATTATTGCTACAAGACTGAAATAATCTCAAAGAATTTTTGTATAAGATTTCAAATGGGGTTGTAAAAAACAGATTTCTGAAGAGAAACACACACATAAATCAACAGTATTCATATGTGGTGCCATGCGGAGGAATCCTGGTATAGCATTAATCCCTCTTGGAATGTACTGAATTTATGGAATGTGGAACATTTTTGTTGGAGCCTGAGTATTCATCTTAATATGCCACCACCACTTGTCTGAGACTAGAGTTTGCTTCAATATTTACTATGAGACTATAATATGATCCATGCAGTGATCCCTCATATGGATTTTTAGCAAAGAAAACTATTAGCTAGGTGATGAAAAAGCTGACCACGTGAACAAAGGTTTATTGACAAAACTACTACATGTCAAATATTTTGCCAGATTCCAGGAATACAGACATGAATAAACACAGTCCCTGATTTGGGGGAGATTTGCAGTCCCAGCCAGGAATTACAAACATATGACATGTACTCCACTACTCCTTCATATAGCATCCAGGGCAGATATGACATTCTTTTTATTCCAAGCCTAGCTGCCCAGTGGACATACTCTTCCACACAGCCCTCCAAGAAGACACCATTAAACTATTGGTATTTGCATCTGAGATAATATTAATACTATCTCATTACTAATAAGAGCTAATAATGATGGGGACTGATTGCAGCCAGGGCACTATGCCAGTCCATGTATTACCTCATGTTATTTCCACAACAATTCCAATAGACAGCTATTATTATTATTATTATTATTATTATTATTCCCATTTTACAGATAAGAAAATTGAGTCTTAAAGAGATTAACCAGTTTGCCACATTGTAGCTGGTAAACATCAAAGTCCCCATCTGAATCTGGGTAGTTGGAATCAAATGTTCATACTATCCAATACAACCTATTATATTCCATCTCTAATCAAGCCCATCAACTGTTTAATATCAAATCCTCTTACATTTTTCTCTTCTTGAAACAGAAGCAAGTCTGTTATATTAGCTTTTTAGATTTCCTTTTACAAATCTGTAAGTCTGTTAGATATTCTTTTTCTTTAAAGATTTATTTATTTATTTGAGAGAGAGCATGAGTGGGACGGGCAGAGGGAGAGGGAGACAGAACCTCAAGCAGACTCTGCACTGAGTGTGGAGCATGACGTTGGGCTCATTCTCATGACCATGAAACCATGACCTGAGCTGAAACCAAGAGTTGGATGCTTGACTGACTGCACCACTCAGGTGGCCCTGTTAGATATCCTTTTTATCCATGCATGCAAGAATTACTGAACAGACACAAAGTTTTAAACCCTCGGCTAGACATTAAGAAGTAGCAGTGAATAGGTGAAGGAGTTTCCCACCATGCGGACCTGATAATCTGTACTTGTCTGAATGAGCATTCTGTTCTATAACTCTAGAACTTTGTCCTGGAAACTTTATTCTGTGAATTTCAGGAGCAGCTCTGTCCCAGGAACACTGCTTTTAGGGGACTTGCTGCAGCAGGGCTATGTGCCCACCACTGCTACTATCATTGTGCCAGGTGCCATGTCCCACAGCCTCAAAGAGAAGCTGGCTTTGGCTATCATGACTGTGGCTTCAGGCTAATGGGCTCAGGGAAGAATAGTGAATCAGGTTGTTCTTTCGGATGTCACAAAGACTGGGTATTGGAACTTCAAGACAAGACCAAGTCCTTAGAAGGATATATCAACAAGTCCTTGAGTCTGAAGAGAGGAGATTCAGGCCACAACTGGTTATCATAGACCCAAACTGATTCTAAGGTCAATGAAGTCACTGTGAACCTCAGTGAGACAGAAAGGAAGTTTCCTAGGCAGGTAGGCAGTTAGAGAATGAGGCATCAGATACAGCAACTCAACCATGTGACAAGGGGTTCTTAGGTAGGCAACTATTGCCTCTTAGAGAAGTAGTGATAGGTTTTTTTGTTTGTTTGTTTGTTTGTTTGTTGTTTTTTTTTACCCCTGGAGAACAAGGTAAAAATCTAGTTACCTTTTGTGGTTCAGCTCCCTGGGAGCATGTGTATTGTAAAATTTAAAAAGAAAGATCAATCAGAAACATTATGCACAATAAATATGTATGTAAGTTTATATATTCCTGGGTTCATATATGTGAAATAAGAGGTGTCTTATTCATATAAGTGAAATAAGAGGTGTCTTACTAAAGACAGCTGTCTCAGATGACTAAAAGTGACTAGCGGGCTTAAAAAACAATAAAGACAGGGTCTCCTGAGATGGGCTTAATAATTTCCTGCCATTCTAAATGAATGGCATAGAAGTAAGTAAAGTATACTTCTGATGCCTAAGAAATAAGAGTAGAATCAGATTAAAGGTCTCATGTAGGTGAAAAGCCAGCCCATATTCTGTGAAGATGGAGACAAGTCCTGGTAATGTAAAAGATTGGTATGTGTTCTTTGTGAGGAAGGTGTTTTGGCATCACTGGTGCTTCCTTTAGTGTGATGAATTTGGTTCCTGGGATAGGCAGGCCAGGGATGAAGCATTGGAGGGTATAGAATGCCTTTGGATGGATATAAGTGACTTGTTGGAACCATTCAAAGTTCACAAGCACATATCAGTTTAGTTCTCTTTTTATTAACTCTCCTTCAAAATCATCCCATCGAAAAGGTACTCATGGGAACCCCAAGGTGAGAACTGAACCATCAGAAAGACCAATCAGCTGTGTGGTTAGTGTTCATTATAAACCACACTCCTCACCACCACAGGACTTCCCGGGGACAACGTTGGCTCCAAAGAGTGAAGCAGCACCTTATGGACTGAGATTTCAAGGTTATCATGATGTAGGAGACAGGAAGTAAGGTCACTGTAACATGATTGATTTCTATCTTGAGGTATATCAAAGAGGCCAAGGTTCTATGGAGATGAAATTTCCCTGTAGCAGATATAGTACTTTCAAGTTAGCAATAAAGGCAGTAATAATCAACCATGGTGTGGCGGTGCTGGGGCAAAAACAATCTGAGGCAAAGGGAAGTAGGTCATGATTTTGGGCTCTTCACCTAGGGAGCTACATTAGCTGAGGGGACATGTAGAGTCCAGTGGCTCGGGGCAACGTGGCATGGGAGTGGTCAGAGGGCAAAATGAAAGCATCTGTGTCAATTAAATAGAATATCAGCCAATAGATGTGAGTAGAGTCAGGCTACTAGTAACATGCTTCTCATCTCTGTGTACCTGCCACTCCCTGGGAGCCAGGGTTCTAGGGCTCAGCTTTGGGCATGAGTCCTGCTATGTAATCAAGAAGAGGAGATACTTAATGTATCTAACACAGCCCCACCTAATGGAAGCATCCATATTGGTGCCCACAGGAAATATATAGATGAGGTTCCTACCTGCACCTGTGAGGAACAGGGTCGGAGTAAGCATAGTTCAGTCTAAAGAACATGAGTAATTGCTATTGTAGCTTTGTACCTAAAGATGCAGTTAATCTTTTAAGGCTCTTTCCTCTATAGTTCTTGTTTATGGCAGATGCTAAGTTCGGATTCTTTTAAAAAAATAAAAGTTATATTGAGCATCTACCACAAATCAGACACTGAGCTAGGTTCAATCACCTGTGTTCCATCATTTACTTCTATCAGCTCTAGGAAGCTGGTACTGTTTACTTTGCAAATGGGAGAATGGGTTTCACAGAAGTCAGGTAGCTCGTGTTCACAGAGCTAGTAAGTGAGCAGCCTAGATGAAAACTCCAACCATCTGATGCTAACTCAGGGCATATGTAGGTGCTGATAAAAAATGAAACATTGACTTGTTTTATTTGGAGGTATATGACACAAGAAGATGCTTTTTTGCAGATTCTGGATAACATCTCTTCTGGCACCCCCTGGCTGATCACCCTGGGAAAACATTGACTAGACATGTGTAGGACATATGTAGAAGAAGTTCAGCAAGAGCACGTCAGGGCCTTTGTATGGGAGGGACTTACATTTTAGGCAGGCCATTGAGGTGAGGCTTGGTATAGTGAGACAGAAACCCAGGTTCAGTTACAGCCAAGTCCTTAACTTGCTTTATAAGTTTATAAAGCTATCAAACTTTAGAAGGTTTACCAATTGAGTCCTCAATTTGGACAATAAATGCATGTGGTCACCTTATTTGTAAGGCCAGTCATTATCTGGCTCTTACAACTGGAGTCACACCTTTCACCCTTCCCCCACGGTCCTCTGTGATTTCAGCCATATTGAATCATGTTCAGATCCTGAAATCTGTTCTGCTTTCTTTAATCTCTAGGCCTTGAACTTATATTCCTTTCTCCAACATCACCGCCCCACCTACACCTGTGGCCCTCTTCTTTGCCTGGTACACATCTTCTTGTCTTTGCATGAGGGTTTAGTTATCACTTCCTCTAGAAAGTCTTTCCTGTCCCACCCTCCCTCCCTCCGCTGGGGTTAGCTGACCTCCTACATGTTTCTATTTCCCCATCCAGCACTTATCACAGCCTACTGCAATTTCCTGTCTACTGGACCCTTTCTCTCCCTAGCCTGTAGTCACCAGGAAGCTAGGCCAGTAACTTTTTTCTAACTGTATCTCCAGTGAAGGTCAGAGTGCCTAATTCATAGCAGGGGTTCCATAGACATTTTTGAGCTAAGGTTGAGGCCTAGTTTTCAGAATTGTGAGTCAAATTCACAGAGAGTTTAGAGGCTACAGTAATTGGGGCCGGAACTCAGATGATGGCTGAGCAGGATTGGCTTAAATTTCTCAGGTCAAAGAAATGGATGGGTATTGAGGAAGCTCAGGTGGAAGGGCCATGGAAGCTGGTACCCAGAAAGAGATGGTTCTGGAAAACAGACAAAGACAACTCACCAATACCAATTTGGCATCAAATTGGGAAGACAAAATCTCAGAAGATGCCTCTCCTCCTTTGGATAAAATAGGACCTAGTGTCAGCCCTGCTCTCTGCATATGGAAGTGGGGGGTGGGGTAGAGACAAAATATACTATAAGGGAGGAGACATGGATAAGGGGAACTAACAGAACCTTCTTCTCTGGCCTCAAGGCCAGTTCTCAAGACATGATCTCTTTTATTCTTTGTTATTTTACTAATTCCAACCTATCTCACTCTTGCACATCTGGCCCCTGCCCTTATCTTCTGTGCCCAATCTCCACCCCAAAAATGGGCTCCCAATTTGGCTCTTCCTAACAGATGCTTCCTGTTTGATTCAACCTTGCTTTTGCAACATTAGTCCTTGCCTTTTTAAGGGTTCATTGTGAGCATCATCATTCCTCAGGCTGATCCATTTCCTTACAGAGGACCTCACTGTGGTCCACAGGGCCTTGGCCTCTCTCCCTCTTAAACTAGCTGATGACCTAGCCTTCAGGTCCTTCAGATACCCATCCAGCCATACCTCCTGCTAGTTCTTCATCTGGGGCTAGACTAAACTTCATCTGGCATTTTTATATCATATTCCAGTATAAATTTTGTTAAAAAAAACTTAACCAATATGTGCCTTATAGTATCAAGATAATATGTGGGAAGGTGAGGGCCATCTCAGCCTGAGTAAGATCTAGAGAACAGAAGAGCTGTGCTGTGCAGTGACTAGTCACTCATGCAACAATATTTACTAAGAACTTACTAGATGCCAGCTATTGATGCATAAAAAATTACTTAGAGTAAAAAGTAATAAGAAAGATATGAATAATATTTAAAAATTAATTACCTATTATTATGGCAATTTAAATATTACTTTCTCTTCTCCAGCATCCAGAACTGTGTTTCACCATCCAAGCACACTGGCCGGCACTACAGAGACCAATGTGCGAGTCTCCAGCCAAATGGCATCACTCGCCATTACTTCACAACACAGGAAGCTGCCTGCCCATCACCTGGTGCAGAGCCTCCTTCTCTGTTCTCTCACCCCTGAGGGCTGCACACCTCCACACATCCAAGTGCCAATTTTACTGTCTATCAGATTTGGTGAAATTGGACACTTTTGATTTCTTTTCAGAAAGAAAAAGGAACCCTGAGTAAGAAATAGCTTACCAGTGGGTGAGGCAATGGGTGAATTACCTGCTTTCTGCTTTTGAAGTTTAATGAACTCTTAGGAGACAGACATAGAGGAAACAGAACTTTACTGACTTGCCTCTCATAAAAAGAGGTATTTTGGGGGCTATTGGATTCGAGATCTAGACCTGGGATTGCTGGCAGCTGGCTATTAAGTGTATACTGGTTAGCATCTTTATGATGATGTGGGTGCCAGGCTGAATTTAAATGACACCCTTAAACAAGCCTCAGGATCTTCTCTGGAGCTGTGCTTACTACCCCTGTGGAGCAGAGACACATCTCCTAAATTTATCAAGCATTTATCATACTTTGCCTACAAAATGTTCCAGTCCCTCAGGGGCTCCTGGTTAGATGCTTACACCTTCTACTATTGACAGGCATTGAGCCATAGGCAATGGAGCCCAGGGGATGTAGAGCCCAGGTGACATGTTGATAGTGCATGATCTAAGTGATAGTGCATGATCTTCCAGAGAAAATGGAAGCTTAATTTAATAGCCTGAATTAACTAGTGACATCTGTATTATCCAGGCTACTGAGAGATCTTTGATAATAGAATTTTCTGGACAAGGGGATTTTCCCACTCCATCAGGTTGCATTGATAGCCTTCAGGAGCTCCAGAAGTCCAGCAGCTCCAGGGCCCAGAACCACTGGAGGCCTACCCTTTCCCCAGTGGCTCTCCTCCCCTTGTCCTGTGCTGAAAACACCTGTCCACGATCAACAGTGGCTCCCAGAGGCAGGGACTCTTACTTGGGGTTAGGGAGAGGGAGGTGTGTGCTCCCTTGGGGTGTGCAGGCCAGAATCCCACAGGGAAGCACTTTGAACACCTTCCACCAGGATGATTCTGATGTCCTCCAAGGTTGTGAGCCCACTATTTGATAATCACTACAGAATTTAGGGCTCTGGAGTGTGTAACGGCGCAGACTCTTAAGTCAGCCACGTATCCTAGAGCTGTTTCTCCACCCAACTTGGATAGAAGTCTCCCAGACAGATGATGTCAACACAACTGGAGAGAAGACTTGTTAAAATCTGTGCTCTCATTGGCTGAGAAAACTTTTCCCGGAATCCTCAGGAACTGATGGTGGGAGTGTAGACTGGGACAGCAACTTGGTAGTACTTGATGAAATGAAGTGTACACCCTATGACCCAGCCATCCCTTTCTGGAATCTACACTCCAGAGAATCTCAGGCCCAGGTCCAATCAGAGGGCGCTCCATGCAGTACCAGATTATGTATACCCAGCACTTTACACGTTCTCAGCATTTTACATGAGATAGATACTACTTCTCTCTCTATTTCAGAAATGGGAAGATGAAATATGAGAGGTTGAGTGAATGGGCTCATTTCACACTTTTGGTAAATGGGAATGATGCCAGCCAGGCTGGCTCCCAAGCACTCCTAATCACTGTGTTTTATGGCTACCTCTGTGTCATCGCTGATGAAAGAATAAGCAAATGTGACATAATGTTCATCACACACACGGAAATCTTAAAAACAGAGCTGACTGAAAAAAAAGATGTGAAAAAAAAAAGAATGAGTTCCCTATCCACTGCTTGCTCTCTCTCTCTCTCTCTCCGTGTATGCAGATACACACATATGTACATATATATTTAAAATGCGCACAAAGACAATATAAAATTTCAAGTGTATCAATATAAACAAACATCCAAGTACATATTAGCGAATATCTGGGGTGAGGGCAAGTAGAGGAAATGTGTAAGACAAAACCAAACAGAACAAGGAAAGGCCTTGCCTGGTTGGTAACGATTGGGTGCCATGAGTTGAGGAGGTACTTAACTCTCTTCTCTCCTCCTGGGGTTCCTATTTCTGCCCCCCTCCCCATAATTCCCTTCTTGAAATTAGATGCAAAGCTCCTTCCCATGTTTTGGGAGGGCCAAAGAAGACAGGACCATTCTCATTCTCTTCCTCAGGGCTCCCTCAGGAGAGCAGAGAAACCCTGCAATATATGCACTTTCTACCTGGTGTTTTACTTTACCTAAAAATGCAAATCTACTTCCTTCCATTTTACAGAGGAGAAGAAAAGCAATTCAGAGAGGTAATTACCCTGCAAATTATCAGCGGAACTGTCACTTGACCCACGTCCCTAGCACAAAGGTGTGGTCCTGTGGTTTATAACACACCCGCTGTAATGGTCCTGACCCCCACCCGTTTCCTCTGTGGAAATAGCCACTTTTTGCATGAATCAGAGGAATTCCCCTGGCATTGTTTTATGAAGACCTCAAAGCAAGTTCTGTTCATTCAGGGATGATAATAAAATTATTTTTAAAAAGGATTTTATTTATTTATTTGAGAGAGTACAAGCACCAGCGGGGGAGAGGCAGAGGCAGAGAGAGGGAGAGGGCGAAGCTGACAGCCCCCCCCCCCAAACAGGGAGCCTGTCTGGGGACTTGATCCCAGGACCTCAGGATTATGACCTGAGCCAAAGTTCAGACTCTTTAACTTCCTGAACCACCCAGGTACCCCGATAATAAAATTATTTCAATTAAATTTTTCTGAGGGTGACCTAGGAATAGGGAATCATTGCAAACCTTTTGAGAAAATTATTTATTTACATTTCATGCGTCTCTGGAAGGGGCATTGTTTAGGACATGCCCACATGCCATGTTATGCTTGTCTGTAGATGAATATCTCAGCCCATTCTTGCGAGAGCATCTAGAAATGTGAATTCCAGTGTTTCCAAGCGAGTTAAATATGTGCATAGCTCACATTACTGCATATCATTATTTCCTATACAGATGGAGAATTAATTCATAGCTAATGTTGTAATATGTAATAAGACAGACTTCAGGGAATGATTCAACAGGCTGTTATTTGGCAAATGCACAATGACCATAAAGTGCAGTTACCTCATTCGTCCTGTTTCGAGAGTCACATCGGTGTGGGAATTCAGCTTCTTTCAACCCTTGAATGTTTTATTCCCACAACAGTTATTTATAAGTCTCCCACTGTCTACCTGACATTGACAGAAGACACAGCTCTGATTGGGGGGACAAATTCGCTAGGAAACTGGCCAGACAGAGGTATTTGAGGTCACACTTACAGGATTTTGTGGTCCAAACTGGGGTTGCTGATTAGAGCAGGGCTCTTCATAAATTATGTGAGGAGGCTGTATGAGGGTCCTAAGCAAAGGGTGGGTGGGACTTGGAGAGGAAGAGAGGAAGAGGCAAGAAGGCAGACTAGCAGCCCCGAGTTGTGAAGTCAGAAGTGAGGAAGACAGTGCGTGGGTGGGAGAGGCAAGGACAGTGGAGAATGAGCCCTGATGGGAAGGAAGACGTAACAGGACGTGAGGGTCCAGGCTTGGCCTGCATCGTGAGACTGATGGGGATGTTGCTGAACGTGGGGCTCGTGCTGGCTCATACTCACTACGGGTCTGAAAACCTGAGTTCATGGATGTGTGCTTTCAGCTCTCTTTAATCACTAGAGGCCAGAGGGGTGCCGAGTGGGAAAGCAGATTTCCCCGAGAGCAGTTGTTCAGGTGCTCAGATTCAGGCAATTCGTGGAAAGATGCCCCAGATGCGCAGAGCACTCCCATCTGTGAGCCTTTGCACAAACCATTCTGCTCACTTGGATGGTCCTCCTCTTTCCTCTCCAGTGCTCTAGACCTGGGCTGTCCAAAACGGGCTCACTAGCCACATACGGACTTGAAGTGCAGATGTGCTGTGAGTGTAAAACACTAAGGACTTCAAAGACTTAGTGCTAGAAAAATGATCTCATCAAGAGTTATTTTTATATTTATTACGTGTGGAAATGATAATTTTGGGGATGTACCAATTTAAGTAGTGTATAATATTCAAATTAATTCACCTCTTTCTTCTTTCTTTTTCATCTGTGGCCACTAGAAAATTTAAAAGCCCCTACGTGGCTCCCCTTGCATGTCTGCTGACAGCCCTGCCTTAGATTTCATGGATATGTCAAGAGGCTGCACAGCATAGTGGCCTGAGTTTCCAAGTTCTGGAGCCAGGCTGTTGGAGTTCAAGTGCTGGGCTCAGACCTTGCCACCTCACAGCAGGTGCCTGGGGCTGGGCACTTAATCTCCCCATGCCTCAATTGTCTTCTCTCTCATCACTGTACCTACCTCTTGGGAAAGTGCTAGGCTCAGATGCAGTCTCTGCTGCCTCCTTGAGGCCCTCCGCTGCACTCTGTTGCCGGGGCAGGTTCTCCTTGTTCATAAGTAAACTTATTTTTGACGGACCTATATATGACCTCCATTTGGAAAAATACTAAATTCACAAGTGGACAAATCAGTGAGTTTGTAAAATTTTTATAACCTTCAGAAAATGAGATCGTGAAGATCTTTCCAGCAGCCCCCTTGTCATCCTTCTTAATCACTTCCCCCCCTCCAAGGATGATCACTATCTTGCCATTGAGCATCATAGACTGTTTTGTATCTTTGCCAACATCTCCCCTGGCCCCACTTATAGGACAAAGAGTGGTTTTAATTTGCATTTCCCTGATGACTGGGCTCCTTTTCATATGCTTACTGGCCATTTGGCCATCTTCCTTGTGTAGTTCAAGATTTTTGCCACTTCACTGAGGGGGGCACTTGATGGGATGAGCACTGGGTGTTATTCTGTATGTTGGCAAATTGAACACCAATAAAAAATAAATTTATAAAAAAAAAGATTTTTGCCACTTGCCTCTCCCCCTCAAAATTTTATTTATTTGGGTTTTACCTGGGTTACCAATATCTTTTCCCAGTCCATAGCTTGTGTTTTTATGCTCTTAATGGTGTCTCCTTATGAGCAGTCCTTAAATCTAATGAAGACTAATTAATCTTTTCCTGTAAGAGTTATTTTTGTAATCAGTTTAAGATATTTTGCCCACCTGATATAAAACCTGTTAGTTTAAAATTAGGGAGTGTCACCAACTCACATCACAGTGCTGGAGACTAAAAGCTAATAAGGACTTGCCATCTAACAATTCTGGAAACCATCTGACAAACCAAATCATCTGTGTTAACCTTCTAAATGGCATAAATTCTGTGCTTTGATTCAATTTCTCCTCTCCTCCAGACCTCACACCCAGATTTACCTGCTGGCTCTGTGGTCTTTCTTCCCCTATTTGTCCTTCCATCCCCCAGGGCTACCTCTGTGTTCTATTTCAAACACTCATGTGGCTCTCCTTCGTATTTAATAGTAACAAATTATACTAGTGACTGAGTCCTTACTATGTGCTAAGTTACTGAGAGCTTACTCTGTGCAAAGCCCATGTGTTTTCTCCTGTAATCTCATGAGGAACTCATCAGATACCCACTAGCACGTTTTCAGATGAGAACACATTTTCAGATGTGAACACATTTTCAGATGTGAACACATTTTCAGATGAGAACACATTTTCAGAGAACACATTTTCAGATGAGAGTAAGTGAGGTTAGGAAGGTCAAGGTCTCTAGCTAGAAAGCTACAGAGCCAAGCTTCAACCTGAGGTCTACTTGACCACAGAGGTCCCTGAGCCTTCATATCATGCTGCCCCTCCCAGCCTTTAGATTAGCTTTCTAGCCCTGATGAGACCCCACTTCTTCAACCCAGGATAGAAAGGCTATTTAGAATTGTTTTTGACCAATCAGTCAACTTCTGAGGAGAAGTTCAATAGCCTCCAGTCCAAGGGGGTGCCCTTCCTTTTCACTTCTGCTGGCAGCAGAGGGTGAGCCAGCCTTTCAGCATATGCCCCTCTGCCCTCTAACATACTCCATTATCCTCCCTCCTGCAGCACCTCCTTCCACTTGTGAGATTCATCACAGCTGTTTCCGGCCCAACTACAGCTCTCTGCATGCTGCAGGGCAGGGCAAGCGGGGAGCCAGTCCAGTGTGTGGCCCCAGAGAGAAAGGTAGAAGGGGTCCCCGTGAGTCACACAATATGGAAAATTGCAAACAAGGACTTGGCGACAGCAGGGGGTGCTCTCTGAGGGGACTTAGAGAGCCAGCCTGGGGGATGGCAGGACATTGTTTTAAAATAATTCTTCTTGGGCAGCCCGGGTGGCTCTGTGGTTTAGCGCTGCCTTCAGCCCAGGGCCTGATCCTGGAGACCAGGGATCGAGTCCCACGTCGGGCTCCCTGCATGGAGCCTGCTTCTCCCTCTGCCTGTGTATCTGCCTCTCTCTCTCTGTTTCTCATGAATAAATAAATAAAATCTCTAATAATAATAATTCTTATTGGTGCTGCATGAATTGAGGTGCAAAGACCCTATCCCTGGCTTCCTGCAGTCCAGTCTGGACCAAGGAACATGGCTATAAGCAGGAGGCTCCTGAAAAAAACGGTCTCACATTTGTCCGGCATGTCTTACTTTTATACTTTGATGCCATGACCTCATCCAATCCCTAGAGGGATCCTTGTGAGCTCAAGAAGGCAGGTGCAGGGGGTCCATTTTATAGTGGAATAAGCTGACCTTTAGGGAGGCTGATAACTTGCATACATTAGTTCAAGTAAATGACATCAGGCCCAGGGCTAGAATTCAAGTCTCTGTATTTCTAGTCCAGTGTTTTCCCACTGGACCTTGCTATGTGGATAGCAAAGGCCACTAACATTTTTTTAAAGATTTATTTGTTTATTTATTTGAGAGAGAGAGAGAGAGACAACATGCTTGCGTGTGAGCATGGGGGTAGGGGCAGACGGAGAGGGAGAGTCTTAAGCAGACTCCACACTGAGTGTAGAGCCAAACACAGATCTCGATCCCACAACCCTGAAATCATGACCAGAGCTGAAACCAAGAGTCAGCCACTTACCCTACTGAGTGCCACTCAGGTGCCTCAAGGGTGACTAACATATAAATCAATGCTTCTTGATAACACTTTAAGTGCCAGTCATTTTGCTGTAGATTAAGAGACATTCAGAAACTAAGGTTCTCAGGGAATAGTGAAGATAGGAATAACCTTTTAACTGAAATATAATGTATATAGGAAAGCACACAAATCACAAGTATTCAGCTTATTGGAGGGAACACACGTATGAAATCACCACTTAGATTAAGAAATGGAACAATACCGGCACCCCAGCAGTTCCCTTCATGACCTTGGGTTAGGAGCACTAACAATTAAATACAGGGCAGACCAAAATTAAGGTAAATAGTCGCAGAAACTAAATTTTCAGTGGCTAATGAATGAAGCCAAGGTCACTGAAGGGGGTTTCCCAGGTGAGGTGACCTGAACAGCTGCCTAGGGCAGTGCCCAGTAGAGCAAAGTGTCACAGGGTGAGGGGTGAGAGGACAGGAGGAGCTCAAAGAACAGGGAGGAAACTGCCTCTCAGCCCCATAGGAAGGGAAAGGGGAATGAAAAGGGCTGAACATCCCACGCCCCAAACCCCACAGTGGGCTGGGGAGCCCCAGCTGCTGAGGAGACCAGGGAACAGCTGAAAGCTTCTCCGTACCCTATGCCCAGCCCTGCCAACCTCATTCTCGCACTCTCTCTGTGAGGTTTACATGGGGCAAGAAAGGTGAGAAAATGTCAGTGTCCTCATATGAAGAGAGGTAAAGAGACTTGTGGCTTTAGCTCAGCTGCCTGGACTACAGCCTTCGAAGGTTCTGCCCAAGATCAAATACAGGATGAACCAACCACATGCACTCTCTTTGCGCAATTCAGAAAGAATCTAGGGTGCATGTGGTTTAACTGGACACTTCCTCAGGAAAGCCTCTTGCAGCATTTGTAGAGCACGTGATACAGGTGACTAAGAACATAAAACAGACTTTTTTTCATGTTCAAATGGCAGCTGCTTATCATATAACCTAACACTGGGGGCTCTATGTACGTTACTATTAATCTCAATATTCAAAGCAGGGGCACCTGGCTGGCTGGATTGCTGGAGCATGTGGCTCTTGATCTTGGGGTTGTAGGTTTGGTCCCCATGTTGCATATAGAGATTACTTGAAAATTAAATCTATCTTAAAAAAATACTCAAAAGCAGAAATTCTAAAATGGGAAGCAATGTAAAAAACTAGTGGGTTGATCACCCCCTCACTATACCCAATCCAGGAAGGAAATAGAAGTCTCTGGTTGTTCTTGATCTGTTTCCTGTGGACATCACCCTGGACCAATATTTTCCAAGGCAGGAGTCTATGGCATTTATGCCAGAGGCAATGGTTATGGGGGTGGGGCTTAGGAATTTAGGAGCGTGGTGTTAGGGATGGGCAAATGTGTATGTAGGATGTGGTATGGTGTGGTGTGTGTGTGAGTTTGGCAGAACAGTGAAGGACTGGCCTGTTTCTGGTACCTGCCCAGGTGCCTGTCTAACCCCCTCACCACCCTGCTTTCCCCAACATTTCTCTTTCAAGCCTCTAGAATCACTTCCGCTCTACCCTGGGTTCTTACCATGTTCTTATCATAGGGTTTTTAAGGTTTGTGACCATGGAAAAAATATTTTGCCTTACAAACACACACACACACACACACACACACACACACACACACATACACGTTTATAAAGTTCATGAAACAATATCTGCATAAACCATCTATTTTATACTTTGACATTTTGTTTTATTATGTTGTTTCATTTTTAAAATGCTGAACCCCACCCACCAATCTAATTTTCACAACCTATGGCTTTTCATAAGGTATTCCTTCACCTCATCCCAAGAAAGGTATTGATAAGTAAGGTCAATTTTTGTTTGGTTTGGTTTTGTTTTTTGATAAGCCTTAAGGTTTCACCACTGCTTGAGCTTTGTGAATTTTGCCCATGAGCTCCAGAAGGCTCTCTCAGCAGCCTGGGTAAAGGAAAGAGGTTGTAGGTAGACCCTCAATTTCTTCCTACCCAGGAGAGTGGTCCCCAGGACTCCAGGGTGCTGCCCCGCAAGCAATGTGAGGGAGACTTGTGGAGCAGTGAGTGCTCTTCCAAAGCACAAAGAAGTCAGATAAGATGGGCGTGAGATGGAGTAGCTTTGCCAACATTTGAATTCTGAATTATTTTATCATGTTAATATAATACCATAGTAGGTTCTTTGAAATACGACATCAATATGGTTTATCACAGCCACTTTTATTTTAACCTTCATTTACTTCAAGAATGAAGAAGGACTTGCAGACTCAAGTTCAGAATGGGTTGCCCATCCTCTTTCTAGGTGGAGAGTGAGACATCACTGGAATGGCTGAGTCTGGGAGGTAGAGACTGAAGGTGTCTTGGAAAGGGTGGAGGAGAGGAAGAGCTACAATGAGAAAAGTCACAGCAAAAGCTACAATAGGGCTGTGACTGACTGGCTGACTCAGTCAGAAGAGAGTGTATGACTCTTAATCTTGGGGTTGTGAGTTTGAGCCCTGTTTGGTGTAGAGATTACTTTAAAAGAAAAAAAAAAAAAAAAAGCTAAAATAAAGCTGTAATGGGAGTGCCTAGTGAGAAGGCCAGGAATGCAGAGCTCAGCTCACAACAATGAGAAATAAACAAGTCCAAACAAGAACATTAAAAGTTGTTAAACTCTGATCCTAAAAGAGTGCCATACATGAAAAAGAAAGGGGAGTATTCCTCTCTAACAGCTCTGGTATGTAAAAATAAGCAGGCTTTTTTTTTTCTTTCTTTCTTTCCTTCTTTGTTTCTTTCTTTTTTTTTTTTTTTTTTTTTTTTTTAGTTCAACTTCCATTTATTAAGCATCTCCTCAAATTAAAGGAATTTGCCTAAGGTCACACAACACAGAATTGCATGCAATTATATCCAGATCTTTCTGATCCCAAAAGCTGTGTCCTTTTCACAAAATCCCACCGACACCCCAAATGATTCCTAATCTAGTAGGAACTGTAAGCAGGTTTTTTCCTCCCTCTTCTTTTGTATTTTTCAGGTTCTTCTGGTGATCATGAACCTAGCTTTTTTTTTTTTTTTTTTTTTTTTTCATGAAAAGCAAACTCAATAGACTCTATTTTTAAAAAACAGTACCCACCAGGGAATTATTTCCAGTCTCAGATGGAAGCAATATTCCAACTATCTCAAACTAGTTTGCCAATGCTGGTTTACTCTACCCCTAAAGATTTCTTCAGATTGGAATGTATTTCATATTTGAGAAGTGCCTTATTCTAATAACCATTTTTGTCCAGTTGTAGTGGAGCTATCTTTTTAGACTCAATTCCATTTTCTTTCTTGTCCCCATTAGGTCAAAAAGGCTGAACTTTCTAGCTCTTTTCTTTTTTCTTGGACTGATGTAAATTCCCCAGTGAAAGGAAGTGACCAGAGTGGAAGACTTAATTATCGAGGTTAGAGAGTGGTCCCTAGCAGTTTGAAAGTTTATGTCCATAGAGAAGCTTTCTTTTTGTTCTAAAAAGGCATTATAACAAAGCAGACCTAAGTAAGTTCAGGAAGAGAGAAAACAGGGCTAGACTTGACTTCAAAACTTACTTTCTTCAGGAAAGAGAAGGTGGGGGAGGGGGTAGGGAGAGAGAAAAGGAAGCAAACCATAAGAGACTAAATGATAGAGAATAGAGGGTTAATGGAGGGAGGGAGGTGGGGGATGGGCTAGATGGGTGATGGGCATTAAGGAGGGTGCTTGTTGTGATGAGCACTGGGTGTTGTATACAAGTGATGAATCACTGAATTCTACTCCTGAACCAATATTACACTACATGTTAACTAATTAGAATTTAAATAAAAATTTGAAGGAAAAAAAAAAACTTACCTTCTTCACAAATTTTCTTTTTTAACTGGCCTCAGCTATAGGTCTTCTCGTTATGATCATCTTCACATGTGAATTGAGCAATTGTGACTTCACGCTGTTTGGATCCACAGGTCTTCCAAGAGGACACTGTGTGCCTGAACTCTTTAAATCTCTTACTCTGAGACAAACTCACTAAAGTGAACACATAGGAGGAACAAAAAAACCAAATGTGCCTTAAACCAATCATATGAGCATGATAATTTGGTCAAATGAAACCACTATCTCCTATCCCTCTCGAGTCCTTCTCCAATAGTGTCTGTACTCTATAGCTTGCTTTTTTTCTGTATGTGCTAGTTTGGCCCTCGAGGCATGATAGGGAGAGTAGCATAGCACATTCCAATCCTTTATTGGATGATGTTCTGGCATCATGAAGTGACGGGCTAAGGAGAGCAGCCCTTGTGACCAGGGCTTTACTGGTTTTCCCATAGACAATTGACACTGAAAGCAAAAGACCAGAGCATCTAAGGAGCAAAACTTTTGTGGACCAAATAACCATACCTGAAGGCACATGGCACCAGGAAAGCGTTTCAAAAAAATCTTGGCATTTGGGAGTATAGATTCCCTATTTCATTAAACAAATATCAAAGCTGCAGGGCCACATAGACAAGAAATGTTGCTGTAGCTGCAGCTATAATGAAGGTGTCTAAAGTGTAGCGTAGAAGGGAAAAGTTGTTGTGGTCTGGGTAGATCTTGTGATCTTGGGGATAAGTAATTCCGAGTAAAGAAATCTCCAGGAGATGTCTTGGAAGCTTTCTGCAATATGACCGAGGGCCAAAGAAGAATCATAAGGGGGACTGGGAAGGGCATTCAGAGACTTACTTTGCGGGGAAGAAATGCATTGCTGTGAAAGGACCAAAAGCCACAGGGAAGCCTCCCATCTGGTGCAATGCCAGACTGGAGTTCCCATAGGGAACCATTCTTAAAGGCTATAATCATCTTGTGGGATTCATGGCCTCAGATCCAATGCAACCAACCGATTAAGCATGGATGTGGATCAGAAGAATTCCGGTCATGATGAAAGAAGGGAGAATCAGTCAGGAAAGCATCCTTCTCTTCAGTCTGAAAATGCAATCTTAAGTTAGAATCTGAATCAAGTCCCTTGTTGTGGGTACCTCCATCCTGATTCCTTTCTCTGAAACACCTGCTCTTGCCAGATGCTTTGGCAAGTGGGGCCTTTGATCAGGGCAGACATTTATCCAATTCAAAAAGTATTCTTTCACTCTCTCTTCGTCCACGCTCCCCCAACTAACTCTTCTCTTGGGAAGCCCAGTCAAAGGTGTTGGGCTCTGATCTCAGCTATAACTCATGCTAACAGAATGGTGGTAAAACTCACTGCTTTGCTTTTAAGCTTTATTCTGTTAGAGACTTGAATTTTTTCTAATGTTTCTTGCAAAATTGAAGAACATGCATACATAAAGATGTAAATTGTTATTTCTCCTCTTCTATGTACATAAACACTCTTTCAGAAGTTATTGCATTAAAAAAACATCAAACAGCCTCTGTTTGTAAAAGAGCACACTCCTGCTGAGCTGAGGGTTTAGAATAGGGGAGGTGGGCGGGGGGTGGGGGTGACTGGCTGACGGGCACTGAGGTGGGCACTTGAAGGGATGAGCACTGGGTGTTATTCTATATGTTGGCGAATTGAACACCAATAAAAAATAAATTTATAAAAAAATAGAATAATAGGAGGAATACATCAACTGCTGTATCTGGGGTAATGGAATGGAATATGGAGTGGGATTGAATGCATTTAGCACTTCTTAATTTTTAGACATAATCCATTCAGTGACCTTAACTCCTGTAAATTCTGGTGGTTTAGGGTCTTGCTTACTGGACCCATATTGACAGAAAATGTTAGTGACATGGGGCAGTCTCTTAGCCAGGAAAAAATGTAGAGCCCTAGGTAACTGGTACTTGTTTCTAAAGGCTCCTTTGTTACGTTCATAGGAAAAAAGATTAGGAGTGGTAATTTTTTATAGGACTCATTTATTGAGTCCCATCTTTGGATTCTTCATTGCCTTTGGGAATTATTTGCAGTGTTGATAACTTGATATATTGACAGGTTTTTTTGAGCCCCACATTTACATTAAGAGTATCTGGGTACAGGAGTCAAAGAGAAATGAAATTGGCCTAGAGTTCTGATATATACCACATACAATCTTTTCAAAGGGTCAAGTCTGACACCTCTTAAGTCTGCTAACTTCCTATAATGTCATCTCTGATATTATGAGTCCACACTAAAACAAAGGAAATGATGCCATTTCCTTTAACTGTGAGTGGGATTTTAGAAGAGACTTTTGTGTTGTTGTTGTTGAAAATGCTCAAATATGCTAAATACCTCTCCCAAAAGATGGTGAGATAATGTCTGCTGTTGTAACCTGAACCTCACCAGTGTCCTGGTGCACCTGTTAGTAGATTACAGTTATACAGTAAGGTGGGTGGCAGGATGCTATTTGTTTTTATGTCTCCTAGCTCAGTTCTTTTTATGGAGTAGAAACTCCATAATTTTCTTATTTCAATCATGATGGACTCTGGTATTTTACTTGGCTTCAGTGTGTACGAAGCCCAAGGTAACTCAAATAAATCTGTAGGAATAGGCCACAGGGGATCTGTAGTGGGTGAAAGGTGGCCCCACCACCATGTCTTAATTCCTGGAACCTGTGAATGAGACATGTACTTGGAAAAGAGGTCTCTGTAGATGTAATTAAGTTAAGGATCTCGAGATGTCAATCCGGATTATCCAGATGGGCAGCAAACCCAATAACAGGTATCCTATAAAGAGACACATAGATGACAGACACACACAGAGGAGAAGGTGAGGTGAAGATGGAGGCAGAGGCTGCAGTGGTGTTTCAAGTCAAGGAACACCAGTACTTGCTGGCAGCCCCCGCAAGCTTACAGAGAGCTATGTAACAGATGCTCCCTTGCATTCTCCAGAGGAACCAAGGCTGCTAACACTGAGTGTGGACTTCTAGTATCCCCTAGAAGTGAGAGAGAATAAATTTTTGTTCCTTTAAGCTGCCAAGTTTGTAATAATTTTTTTTATGGCAGCCGTAGGACACCAATACAGGATCTACAGAAAGTCTAGAGAAAGCAGAGTATTTTTCAAAGTTTGAACATCCCTGAAGAACTGGCAATTCTCATTGAGTAGTAGGGAGAGGTAGACCAGCCAAACATGGGCAGGCCACAGTGTTCACCCTAGGCACTGTAATACTGTGAAGTTCATTCCATAAGGATTTTCTGCTTCAGAGGTCTGGTCCAGCTTTATTTTGGGTCTTTCTTCCTGGACTTTAATTTCCTTGTTACAGATTTGAGGTTCTCTTTCTGTATTCCCATATTTTGCAGAAATGTCTGGGCCAGGGTGGAGTTGATAGAAGGAATGGATGTGAGAGAAAATTACTCGAATGGCACAATTTGAAGCCTGGTTAGTAAAGCAGTGAACAGTGTAAGATATTTAGATTATGTGGTAGCTTCCTAGCACTGCATTTGTGACTCCTATGTAATTTCAGAGAGGGTGAACTTGCTTACTTATTTTCCAGACAGACCCAGACCAAAACTGATGTTACATTTATACGAGGAATTAACAGTCTTCGGCCGATGACACAGCTGTGTCAGCTAGAGTGCCTGCAGCTGAGTCAATAAAAACCATAACCAAGAATATTGTAGGCCAGAAAAATGGTCTACCCTGAAAGAACATCAGTCCCAAGAGAGACCACCTGGGACCTTGAGCTTTCACATGGAAGGTTAGAGCTTCCACTTGGGCCCCATGAATTGAGCCATCCTTGATGTTCCACAGCTAGCTTGGACCCTAGCAGCCACCAGTGAAGTGATAGGGATGCTTCAGAGCTAATTTGTCCTAAAGGGTAGGGCATAGGAGCACCTGGGACAGTTGCAGGAACCTGCCCTTGAGGGCCCATAGCAGAAGACAACTCTGAGTTCTCTTGAGATCCCCATTCAGGCTTTTGTCCGGGTGCCACCAAATTGTTAAATGAACTGAGCAACATTTCTCTGATCACCCAATTTATCCAGAGCCTTTTTAACAGAATTTAGATTTCTGAAGGATGCTTTCCACAGAACATCCATGGCAAATATACAGACATCCATGAAGCAGGCAAAGCTTATCCCACGTAGCCCCTCCTAGCACAGGATCTAGCATTTGGTAGTCCAATAGGAATCTTGGTTCTGTCTTTACTCCCTGTAGGATGTTACTTTTCCAAGTCTCAGTTTCCTCTTTTGGAAAATCATACCACTTAACACATAGGACTGCTGTAAGTATTAAATTCAATAATATAAATGAGTGGCTTATCAGAAGTAAAGGCATAAAACATAATAAATACTTGAAGAGGTTAGCTTAAAAAAAAAAAAAAAAGACTGATTTCTGTGTCCTTTTGTTCTTGCTTTTTGGTGTCTTCCTAATGGCTTATTGTCCTCAACCTTTCAACACACACATTTCTGATATCTCCAGACTCACTTCCCCTAACTAAACCATTGGATGCCTCAAAGAAATAAAATACTCTTCCTTTTTTTTCTTTTTTAAAAGGAAGCAAAAAAGGCAAGCTACCAAATTGAATAAAATGTTTGCAACACATATCTCTAATAAAGGACTTGTTTCCAAAATATATAATCTGAGCTTTTTTTACTCATAAATACTTGTGACAGCTAATGCGTGGGTTTTTTTCCACACTAACTACCAGTTCTCCAACTCTTTGAATACCAACTGTGTGTGCTCCAATTCAACCCAGAGTTAGTGTCTGATTCCCCAGCCCCACAAGGCTGCCCTGACTTCAGACACCAAGTCCCAGGTTGCCACCTATACTTCTGAGCAACTAGCTATATGCCTCCTCACATTTGATAATTTGCTGGAATGCCTCACAGAACTCAGGAAAGTCCTTTACTTATTATTATTGATTTGTTATAAAAGATACAACTCAGGAACAGCCTTTTGGAAGAGAAGCATAGGGTGAAGTACTGAGGATGGTGTGGTGGGGAGGAATGGATCTTCAATAACCTCTCCACACAAGCCACCCCTCCACTGCCTCAACATGTACCAACCTAGAGATTCTTGCAATCTCATCTCATTGCTTAGGTTATTTTGGTTTTTTGTTCTGTTTTGTTTTGTTTTGCAAGTTCGTTTTGGAGATGTGAATAAGAAAATATCTGGAACCCAGGAAATTCACCAGGGCATTTTTGTTGATTTCATATGTGATGATAATCATGAACAGGCAATTCAAGCAGTCACTGTTTGACAAGGCAGTCATGGCTCAGACCCCTCAGGGCTGAAGGTTCAAGTTACCACACCAAGCAAGCACCTAAGGCCAGACAGACTGCTGACAAGTGGTAGAAGATAGAGATGATAATTACCAATTATGACTTTAGGACCGACTGCACCAATGGAGTCTGTTTCTTGCCCCAGCAATCTTCCCATTTTTCTTTTCTCTTTTGAAGTTCTAATGAATCACCCCCTTGAAGGATCAGAGACAGGAATGAGTCAATATAACATAGGGCCCAAGGGGATGTCAGGGATGCTACAGCAGACTCTGTTGGAACCAACCTATGTCCCTCAGCATCCATCAGTTTCTATGTGTTGACAGCTTTCTTCTTCAAGCCCCTGAAACTCAGGTCACCCCACTCCATACAAGTGGAATCTAGAGGAGCTTGGGGGAGACAATACCCTGGAGCATCCCTCAAGCATGAGGAACAGCAGTTGATGAATAAATACCTCAGCTCCTTATGCCTTGGTTGGGAAAACTCTGAGATGTGCTCTGCAGTGTCTCGGAGGTGCCCAGTTGCCACAGTTGTCGATTGCACAGTTGTCAATTATCACGCTATTGCTTTTCTCATTTCCTTGTATCACTTCCCTATTCCCCTACCTGTGATTTCTTTGATCTGATCCTAAATAAACTACTATTACTTAAATCTTTGTCTCAGCAGGTGCTTCTAGGAGAATCCAATTTAAGACAACCTCCTATCCACTGAAACATCTGATCTGGGTGCTATTACATTAGTTATTCCAAGTAATTGTTACATGCACTCTAGCAAAAAGTGTTTACAGCTGG
Organism: Canis lupus familiaris; assembly: GCF_011100685.1. Taxonomy (NCBI): domain Eukaryota; kingdom Metazoa; phylum Chordata; class Mammalia; order Carnivora; family Canidae; genus Canis; species Canis lupus. Next base: position 17,853,003 of record NC_049254.1, on the reverse strand, counting down.
TTTATATGCTATTACTTCCACATAATAGTTTAAAGTTATAGCAGACCTAAACATAATAAAGAAATGTGATGTGAAAACGGAAGGCAGTGGGTGACTAAATGGGTGGGGAAGACATTCTGGAATAAGAGGTACTTTCTTATTCTTCTATGGGTAGGAGTGACCTTGACATATGGATAACCACTTCTTGAAATACTTCTCCTTTTTATTTTTAGTCACCTTTGAGTTCTAATGTGTGGCATCCTGAATCTGATGCCTGAATCTGGCATCATCCTGAATGACTGACTAGTAATTTTAGAATCTATTGAGAAGAAAGAATTTTCACTAAAAGTCTATGTTCAGGCTCAGAGATATCTTTCCATTGTTTCTTTTTTTTTTAAGATTGATTGATTGATTGATTGATTGATTGATTTATTTATTTATTTATTATACACATAGAGAGAGAGGCAGAGACACAGGCAGAGGGAGAAGCAGGCTCCATGCAGGGAGCCCGACGTGGGACTCGATCCCGGGACTCCAGGATCGCGCCCTGGGCCAAAGGCAGGTGCTAAACTGCTGAGCCACCCAGGGATCCCTCTCCATTGTTTCTTTTTGTGACATTCTCTCTTTTTTTTTTGACATTCTCTTTTTATAAGGAAATGTATATTTAGATTTCAACTAGAATTCTTAGAAGCCAAGAGTAAATAAAATATTCTTTAGCACTGTACCTTCTACTGGGTAAAAGAAAAGTATATGTTTGAATTGGTGAAGAAAAAAAGAGGATATGGAAAATGGCTTGTAGAATTGTAGTTACAAGCCAGATATTTAGTCTGAAATAATCACTATATATGCATTTGTGCATAAATAGTGAGGACTTGTATTTGTAGGATGTTTGTTTCATGACAGTACAAGTGATGGCTATGCTTATTACTAGTTTTGAAAAAGTTAAAGCTATTACTAAAACAGTGTTTTCTACTTTTATTTTGATCACAATCACATGGGAGAATTGGTTTAAATGCAGATTCTTAGGTGCTCATAAGCCCTTAGAGCAAAACTCAGGGATCTGCATTTTAAGTAGTTGGTCCTGGTGATTCCAGTGTGAAGGGTTCTGGGGTTAGACTTTGGGACATACAGCCAGAAATGGGCTCTCTCATATAGAACTTGCATAGAACTCTTGGGTTGAAATTTATCAAAAGCCTAAGAAGGAACTCAACAGAGGCCAAGTTTAAAATGGTGCTACACATGTTGGAAGGCAAAAGGGCGAACCTAGAAGCCTGAACAGATTGCATGGTTAGCTGGATCAGCCTTTGGTAAAGAGCACAGATTTTAGAATAAAAAGCAGAATAAGATCCATAAGCCTAGACCAGCTAGCTACAGCACAGTTATGTACTTTGAAGGTCAGATGAATTTCATTTATTGGTATTTTCTTTGCTCATGTCCTTATTGCTCCCCCTTGTCATAAAACAAAACATTTAAAGTCACAGTTTTGAGGAGTGCCTAGGTGGCTCAGTTGGTCAAGCATCAGACTCTCTTGGTTTCAGCTCAGGCCATGATCTCAGGGTGTGATTGAGCCCTGTGTTGGGCTCTGCACTCAGCATGGAATCTGCTTGAGGTTCTCTCTCTCTCTGTCTCCCTCTTCTCCCCACCCCACACTCTTTCTCTCTTATGAATAAATAAACAAATAAATAATAAATAAATAAAATCTTTAAAGCTATAAATAAATAAAGTTACCATTTGAATGTGTCTACATATGGCTGTAAGAAGAAATTTACATATGTTTAGGGGTGGTGGCTACTAAATTAGCTTCCTACCTCTCTTACACTAAATGGTTTTTCCTTTCTGGCTAATCATTGAAAGAAGAGAGAAACAGGTTTCCCTATCAACTTCCTGGGTATTTCTAGCTAGTTCTCAGCAGAAATTAATGGACAACTCCAAGAAAATGGATAAACAAGAAAATAAATATATCTTTAGGTGGGATGGGCTTCGGAATGGCTGATTTGGTGGTTCAACAATGTGAACCACTTCAAATATGAAAATATTTTCCATCTCTTTCTGTGTCAAAGGTTTGCAACAACTTAAGATTGGTTCCTCTTGTGTTTCTAAAATGGCTGTCAGTAGGAATCAAATGGACTTGTTCATTTCCAGCAGGTGCGAATGATAGTATCTTCTCCAATCATGAAATAAAAGTCCTTTCTTTCTGTCTGACTGGGTCTAGATAGATCACACACCCTGTCACAGGGCAAATCCCATGCACTAATTGGTTTAAGACTGAATTCTAGGCATATCACTTGATAATGGGGTGGAGCTACCATTTGTCTATCAACTGAGAACTGGAGATAGGGTCAGCTTCCCCTAAATAACAGACTGAAAAGAAAAGACATGGTGGAGACCTAAAAAATTTTGCAATCTGTTTATAGAAGATCAGAGAAGAAATGGATATCAGAAAGGCAATCCACTAACATACAGAGCTTTTCACTTAAAGGTCCTGACTCAGCTCAGGATATAAGCTGCTCCACTTAGTCCTCTCAAGTAAACTTAGAGAAGAACCTCCCCAGGACTCATAGGATGGTCTGGGGAGCTTAACATGTCCTAGGATAGACAGAGTAGCAATATGGTCCACACAGTGTCCCTGTGAATAACAGGGCAATGATCTATGGCAAGGATGCTGTTGTGTCCATTGTGCAGCCAACTCAGTGAGCTGTTGATAAGATGGAGAAAACTTTCCTCTGAGGGTTCAGGTACAGATTTGGGGATGACTGTCACTTATGTCAGCACTGGATGATAGATGAAGAGCACTATGATTCTTCTCACATTCAAAATATTTTTCTAATTACTCACCCTATATTTCCACATCAATGCCCCTTTCCCCATCTCTTCCACCCCATTTATTTGTCCCAGACAACTCTCCTCTTCTAATGACTCCCCTATGGTCTTGCCCACTGCTCCTAAATTGTAGTATTTTCCACAGCTCCACAGTATAGACCCCTCTATCCATGGAGGCCAAAGCCCTATTCTATGTACTTTTCTTTCATGCAGTAATCTTAATGGCTATGAAATTCGAGGTCCAAATTGCTAGAAACTAAACACTAGTTCATCTTTCCAGAGAAGGGAGACTTACTCATTAGACACTTGCTAGGAGGAAGGAGAAGTGTTTGCTTCCCCCGCTGAGGTGCAGAGTATGATGGGTATTGAAAGAGGACAGAGAAAGCTCACCCGCTCCTGGAATGGGTCCAATCACTCCTTCAAAAGCAGAGAAGCAGAGACAAACAGAAAACAGACAGTGGTGTTTCTGAATTAAAACAATTTAAAAATGCCCATCCTGCTGCCTTTGTATTATTATACATTGTGTCTTGGAGGCCTATAGTAATTCCTTATAATTAAAGGGAGAAAATTATGGAGCCCTGAGAGCTCTGTAAGTCTTGGCTCCTGTTTGCCCTCTGCTTGATGGCATCCGTGTGGGCTGTTGGAATTGAACTGGTGTCAATGATTCCATTGTAAACTTCTCTTTTTTATTGTTGCCTGAACCCTGGTCACCAAATCTCTGGGATAGCCTCAGTTTAGGGGCAGATCTAATGGCGGAACTTTGTCACATTAAGCACCTTGAATATCTTTATAGTGTGCACATGCACAAAGGAATGAGAAAAAGCAGGTGTGCTTTTGTTAGAAAAATCCTTAGGTACTGCACGTGCAAGTCAGAGGATGACGAGAATTGGTTTCAGAAAAAGAACACTCTGCCGTCTATTGAGCTGACACCTGAATCTTTAAGGGCTGAAATCTTAACTTGGTGTGCATAAGTCAAAGACTTAAAGTTTCAGAGGAAAAAAGAATAAATTCTCTCCCTTCTACATTCAACCGGTTCATTTTAGACCACAGAGTTTATTAATATTCAGTAATATGTGTAGGCTTCAAAGGATAAAAATAGCCAAGCTGATTCATTTAGAAATAAGTTTCTGTACCAGTGGTCGGCATGTGGGATGGAAGTCACCACCTCTACTCACTTTATTTGTTTTGTGAAAGGCTGCCTCCTTTTGGGCTCTGCCTCTCAGCATCTTACCTGCCTATTTCTTTTTCTATTGCACTTCACCTCACCCCACAAAATAATAAAACAGGTTAAATATCTGTTCAATTTCCCTTCTATCTGTAGAAGAAAATGGTCTCCTGTAAAAGATGTAAAATTCTCTGGTTAGCCTTAGTCTTGCCATAATCTGCACACTATAGGGCCTCATATGGCCATTTAAATTTAAATTTGTTACAATACAATACAATACTTCAGTTCTTCAGTTGCAACTAGCCAGATTTCAAGGGCTCAGCAGTTGCCTGTGGCTTGTGAGCACCATAACAGACAACATAAAATATTACCATCTTTTCAGAAAGTTCTATTGGATAGCGCTGGTACAGATGGTAAATTGAGTAAAGACGCCATATGGAAAAGCATTTCTTTCTTCTTTTCTTTAGAAAACCATTTCAAATTCCAGTTGGCTGTAACTATCATTTTTAGGCCAGTTTAAGAATTCTAATTGAGTATAGCTAAAAAGATTTTGTTGTTGTTTTTGTTCTTTAATAGCTCATGTTTTTCAATCTGTGAAAAACATTCCTGGATAGACAACCAGAGAGTAATGATCCAAAAGTTACATAGTCCTGGGTCTAGGTCAGATGTTACCACTACTACCAGCAAAATGTCCTTCTTAATCTCTGAGTGTAGATTCTTTCCCATAAGATGAGACAGTTATGTTGTCTGCTGTGCTATTTTCATCATCGATAGGAAGGGATTGTGTTATCTCTACACAATCTGTTTAATCAAACAGATTTAAACAGTGACTGGTACACAGTAGGTGCTCAATACATGTTCATTGAGCTAAACAGTGAGGTGATCTACATGGATTCCCTTTGTAATTTTAACCTGTTCTTCAATACGTCAGCATGTAAGTAGATGGAGGATTTTATTCATCAAAATTTGAGAGAAGGTGCCCATGTTGATATGAAACTTGGGGAATAGAAAAGATATCTAGAGAGGATGCTTAGAAAGTTTTAAGGAAATTACAACAGAGATCTAGTAAATTTTTGAAAGCTTTCTGAGTCAGAATGGTCTGGTTTAAATGTCTTGACTGCACCTGGCATCAAAATAAGAGTAACCAGGCTTCATTTTACACGAGCGGCAATCATTTGAGAGATTAAAAATAGATCATGTAAATTAGTTTCTTAGAATCCTTTAAGTCATAATCATCTTCTCTTTAACCATTTGTTCCTCACAACCTTCACTACCTCAAAGTTTGTACTGCAGCCAGAGTTTGGGGAGAGCTTAGAGAGAGCACAAAGACCCCTCATCCTGTAGAAGCCATTTTTCCTTTTTTTTTTTAATAAATTAATTTTTATGCCATTTTTCCTTAATAGGTATCGTAAATAAAGCTGCATCTGTTTATGGACATTCACTGAACAAACTGCTGCAGACCACTGACCAACATACACATCAAGAGTCAGATTTTTGTCAAGCAGCATCCAAATTAATAGGGAAGCAGACCAGCCAAGCAGATGTATGTGCAATAGAATTCCACCTGAAGGAACACAGAAGTTGGGCCGTATTGGCAGCTTGGTGGAAGGGTTGGGTTACTCTGGGAAGATTTTCTGGAAAGAAAGACTGAATGTTCAAAACAGATTAACACCCTGACAGATTGGGAATGGGTTTGAGGATCTTTGTGGCCAAAAGACTATGAGGATTAGATTGTCCCTTGCTTTTCTCTGTAAAGCCAGAGCCCAGATGTGCTGAGCTCCAGGGGCTAGCTAGCCAGTCACATGGCCCAGGCTCAGCTCTATTTTTACTTCACTGAAGGATGAAAGTCTGCTGTCTGCATTCACTCAGAACAGAAGAGCTGGCTTGGTGCTTTGCCGTTCATCGCATGCTATCTTCTCTTGGGTGGTTTCACATACACTCATATTCATAGGTCATATATGCTGGCCTGTTCATTTGCATGTTTTAGAAGTTCTATGTGTGACTCAACATCCCAGAGGAGGGACTTGAGGTGGTGAAACGGCCCTGGCTATTTCTTTTCCAACTCCGACTTTTACATCTTATCTAATTAAATGGGAGTTGTGTGTGTGTGGAGAGGTTTGGGAGGTCCTCCTCTTTTTTGGTCTGATAATACTTTTTCTGTTATTACTGATATTCTCAAAATGCACTCTAAAGAAGGTAGAAAATATACTCTTCCAAATATTGATTTGATTCAATATGAAGAATGAATTAATCATCCCAAATTCCTTCCCTGTCACTTTTTTTTTTTTCCTTTTTGGGATAATCACTTAGGATAGTAAGTCCAGATCTGGGCTCCTTCAAACTGTCACAAGCTCTTTTGCAGACAGCAAATAGTATTTCAAGCCTCTTCACCACTTCTTCTTTTTTTTTTTAAAAAAAAAAAAAGATTTTATTTACTTATTAGAGAGAGAAAGAGAAAGAGAGTACAAACAGGAGGAGCAGCAGAGGGAGAGGGAGAAGGGGGCTCTTTGCCAAGCAGGGAACCCCATGATCCTGGGATCATGACCCAAGCCAAAGGCAAACACTCAACCGACTTAACCACCCAAGTGCCCCGAAGCTCCTCACTTCTGTACTAGAACTTTGTACTTCCTTTGGGTCTTTAGGATACACAGCCTGATGGTGGCCATGAACACATATGTGATAGGTCAGTCTTGAATCCTAAGCATTGCCTCACCCCTCTTTCCCAAAACACATACAAACACAGCTCATTCTGGGAGAGCATATGGTCCAGGCCAAGGACACGGGAGGAGCAAGGCGTCCAGAGGCCTAGGCTGGGGCTGCCAGCAACTAGCATGTGTGCTTAGCAAAGCTTCTTCTCCCCTTTGTTTTCCTCAACTGCAAAGTGATGGGGCTGGATTAGGTAATTGCTAAGGCTCTGCCAACATTGCCACTGCTTAAATCCACAAAGCCCGGAGAACACTAAGGCAAATAACAGTAGGGAGGACAGAACTCATAAAACAACTGCATCTGTATGATTGTAAGAAAATTCCAAGCAGCAGACTTTAGACTTCTCAGTTGATACTTCTCATCTGGTTTGGAAAGAAGCCAGGAAGTAAAAGATATCATAAGAAAACACTTGCTCAAAAGTGCTCCTTTTAATGAATTTCTTTAAAAAAATGTCCTAAGTGCTTCTCCAGAAATAAGAGATTTATTCTTTCCCACATCTCCTGATTCCAGGGAGTTTCTTGGTTCTCTATGCTGCTAAATATCTAATAGTGTATTTGAGTTATTATGTGAGATTATGACTATTATAGAGTTATTTTCAGATATTCTTTTAGTTAAAAACCCTTAAGCATTCTTAACTATGATTTTTTAAATGCTAATTTTAGATTTGTGCTTGTGTGTGTGTGTGCATCCAAGACTGTAGCTTACAGTGTACGTCAGCAGGAAAATTAATGCATTTCCCAAAAAAGTGAAATTCCAGAAATTTATCTATTGTGTAAGTTAAGTTCACCAATACACTCTTTAGTCTCCTCCCCAAGTTCCACATTGAGTTTCTGTGTCACCTTGCTCCTCATCTTGTCATGTCCATCTGTTCCTCCTCTGCCCCTCAATGTATGCACCAACAGCTGTCAGCCCACTTTTTGGCCCCTGGTCCTGACAGGATTCCTATAGAATCTTAGATCTTGGGGCACCTGGGTGGCTCAGTGGTTGAGCGTCTGCCTTTGGCTCAGGTTGTGATCCTGGAATCCCAGGATCGAGTCCTGCATCGGGCTCCTTGCAGGGAGCCTGCTTCTCCCTCTGCCTGTGTCTCTGCCTCTCTCTCTGGGTTTCTCATGAGTAAGTAAATAAAATCCTTTTTTTAAAAAAAGAATCTTAGGTCTTTATACATAACTTTTCATACATTCAGTTAATCCAAAGAACATTTTCTATGCCTGATACTTTGTTAAGTAGTGAAGATGGCAGCAGTAAATGAGAGATAAGGGCACTGCTCAAGTTCCCCCGCAGTGTTGTGGGAGAAGTGAACATGAAGCCAATAGGACCTAATACTTTGTTACCATTCAAGCTACACAGAAGAAGTCAGGGTGCCCCAGGAGCACAGACTGGGAACTGACTAGCGGGTGAATATATGGGAAGAATGTCCAAGAAGAGATGCCGGAGGGAGTGACATTTCCTTAGGCTTAGAGGAGGACGAGGAGTTGTTCAGTAAGGGTAGTGGTGTGGGCATGGGGTGGGGAGAATGAATCTCCCAAAGTCTCATATCAACAGCAAAATTAGCTCTAAGGCCTCCAGTTCCTAACCTCCATCAGCATCTCCACAAAGACTACAGCTCCTCAAGACACATGACAATCCTTCAGGCACAGAACACTGCTAATTTATGTGCAAAAAAGACTCTCCAAGTGAATAGTACTTATCTACAGAGGTTGTTGCTATTAGAAATGCTATTAATTTTCTCCTTTGTACCTTTCCACAGTCTCTACAATGATCAGATAATACTTTTATAACTTTTTAAATAATGAGGTTTATTTTTTTTTAAGAAGTAGGAGCAATGGGAAAATGTGTACAGTGTGTGGTTGATTTAGAACAAAAAGACCTCTTGCATGTAAGTTGGTTGGCATAGTCCTTGGGACAGCTGAGGCTTCAAATGTTTGTTCCTTTTTCTCTTATTTATCTCCTAATTCCCGGTACTGGGCATGGTGCCTAGCATATTTCTCAATAAATATTTGTTGAATGAATACATAAGCAAAACCTCCAGCTAGAATTGTGGGTATTGATTATGAGGATGCTGACCATAGTAGTTAGCAACTGTAAGAAAACAGAAAAAAGGACAAATATTTTAGAAGCAGCAGCTCTTATTCATCCTACCAGTGACGTGCAATTAAGAAAGGCCAGCTGACCTTCTGAGGTCAAACTTTTGATCTTGCCCTAATTATTCCCTGGTCCTTTACTACTGAAGTCAGTAGACACAGACAATTGTGATATTTGAATACTTATAAAGCAATTCAAGAGGAAGAATATTGTCTTTTATGAAAAGACTCCTGATCATAATGTTTGCATTACAAACTGAAACCTAACAGACTAAGCCCTGGTTGGTTGGCTTGTATACCAGTTATACATGGTATAACTATCATATTTTTTGCAAAGGCTATGGAAAAATCATAATTTCAGGGTTTCATACCTAATGTCTTTCAAGATGAGTTAGTTTTAGCAAAATGCATCTTCTTGGCTCTAGGGACTGCAGTCCATCTTTGTGGCATCAAAGGAGGGGAGCATAAAGGCCAGATGGAATCCCAAAGCTTTCACCTGCCTTTGGTCCCGAGTTAACACAGGCTTTCATCAGAAGTACATAAATCCTTTTATATGATGATAACAAGAGTTGGTAGTATGATCAATGAGTTGCTTCACTGTAGAGGAGGAAACTTCAGCTTGCTTCTTTCCTTCCCGGCTCCTTTCCTCCTGCTCTGTGAGAATGAAATGAAATCTTACAACATCTCCAAGGATTTCTTCTGTGCTCCATCTGGAGTACCTCCTCTTAGGTTACCAACTGTCTAACAGACACTCCACTTCCATGGAAGACGTTCCACAGAGCAATTCATGACTTCCTCCTATTCTCACTTCTGGATGTCCATATGCAAATGGATGTTTTATCATGACCTGAACACCTCTCTAACTCACCCTATGTCATCTTTCCCAGAGAGATGGAATTTAAAAAAAAAATCATTTTTTTTTTAAGGTTTGAACATGCCCACTTATAGGACTATCAGCATCTGCAGTCCTGATTAACTCCACATGCAGTTTCTAGGTCTTCTTGTTGAAAGGAGAATAATTCAAGATAACAGCTAATATTTTAAAAGCTCTTCCCCTCTAAACAATATTGTGGGTAGGAGAAAATTTACTAACTGTATAGACTTAGTTTGGAAACCCCACAATATCCTAGAAGATGGGTCAATTTTCTTAGTTCTAGAATAGGTCAGATTTGTTTTTTGACTTTCTATGTGGCCACAAAAAACTAAATGTTTATGAAAAACTATGAAAAATACCTACTTCTGTAAAGAATCCCACCAGAATGAAGGCTTGACTTAATGGCTAGGTTAGAGTTAATAATGTGGAAATCTGGTGTCCAGTCATGGAATTTACAACAACCTTTAACATTTTAACATTTCTAAGCCTAACTTTCGCCCATATGTAGAAAGGAAAAAAAGTAAAAGCCTCCTGCCAGACCCAGAGTCTTGATGCAATATTGTGTAGCTTCCATTTAAAGATACGTTTTCTCTGTTTCTTGATCAACATCAAAGTTGATGTTCAAACATATGATTTTAAAGCAAAGTGAGATACTGAAGTTATCTGTCTTTAAACTGCTATTGCAAAATATGATTGCTTAATTTATAATTCATGGCTAGAAGTTGATACAAATCTTGCAAACCACAGTGAGATCATTCTAGATGAAATCATGTGGCAATTATGAGCTTTTCTATTATCTGTCACTATCTCACAAGCTACTTTGTATAGCCTTGCTCTAAGATATACAAGTGTACATAATTTGAGAAGAAAAGATCATTTGGAACACAGGAAAAATAAAATCAAACATAACTGCTATCTTTGATATTGAAGAGATGTCTTGCCAGATTCTTTAAAATATTTTGTGTCTTCTCATCCACCTCCTCCATTCTCTCCAGGACCCAAAAACATTTTCTGTAGAGTGACAAAAACCCTCCAATCTATATTTAAAGCTTCCTCCATTAAAAAAAAAAATGAGAAATATCTGAGGGAGAATAAATGAAATGACACTACTTGAAGCAGCAGTTGCTAATTCCAAACACAAAGGCTGGCAGGTCATACAGAGCATCTGTCTGCCATGTAGACAAGAGAATTGGACCAGGAAGTTCAGAACGAAAGGCCGCCATCTTTTCACTTTTGGCACTTTTATAAATGAATTGTATCCTCCATCTTCTCCATGAACTCAGGGCTAATGCTGAACTCCCCAACTTGATAGTTGACCCAAGGAAAATATGAACTAATTTTCAATTGTGGATGGGCTCTTGGGACTCTGCCTTTTCAGGGTCTTCTATTGTCTAAGTTCCCCATGCAGTACAAAGAATTGTAACCAAGGCAAATTTCCTGCGGGCTCCAATGTCTTGCCCACCACAGGGCAAGGGTACCTGCTTTTCAAACATTTGCATTATGCCACTTTGTTTTATGAAACACCTACATTTGTACCTGTTCTGCTAACTGAATGAAACCCAAAGAGGTTTATTGTTTTTACCAAAAAAAAAAAAAAAAGGAAAGCAAAAATAGAGTTCAGTGTTTGTGTTGCAATGAGCTAGTGTAAGGACAGCATACAACCTGAACAGTACCAGTGACCCCACCAAATTCCTATCCCAGGAACTACTCTCAGCATCTCAGCATCAAGCCACCAGCTTTGAACTGTGTCTGTGAGCATCTCTGCTTTATCTTGATATCTTGTGTATCTGTTGGCAAGTTTTGTCCTACAGTAACAGAAAAGCCTAAAAGAGGTTATTTTGGGGGTCTGAGAATGCTTAAAAAATTTCCCATATAAAGTGAGGGTAATTGTTTCTTTCCTTTATGCCAAATTTTCCCAGGAACACTCTCCTTCCAGATGGCAGCAGGGGGAACGAGTGGACACCTGAACTGAGGTTTCAGCATGTTCTTTCAAATATTTTTGCTTAAAAAGTCTCATTCTATTTCTCCGGAAGTCACTACGTAAGACTGATCAGATTAGTGTTTCCAGCCGCCAACCCCTTCTAAGGGGTCAAAAGATTATCAAGAAAAGTGTGACTTCTTCGTTGGTTTCTTGTATTTTCCTGTCTTTGAACTTGAGGAAAGCTGACTTTGGATGATCACAAAATCAACCAATCAACTAAAACCAGAGTCCCTAACAGGAAATTCTGCATTTCTCTCAAAGCAAGTAAAAAGCTAATTGGGCAAAAACAATGAAAAGTTATGGATAACTCACTACAGGTCAGACTTTCAAAGGTAAATGTAACAATTAACCTTTGGCCATCAGTTCTTGGAGATTTTCAGGAGAGGTAGTTATACTCCTAAAAGTCTATACACTTGGCCTTTTATTTTTTTACAATTTTTGTCAGTTCTGGTCACTTTGACTAAACCTGTTCCTACTGCCAAGTGTTCACATTGCCCACTATTAAAAAGGCAGTGCTTTTCACACTGTGCACTATGGAGCCCAAGAGGTCTGAGAAAGTGCTTTAGGGGCTATAATGGGGTGGAGGCAGGGTAGGCCCTGAGTGTGTCAGGAACCAGATTACCTTGTTCCTATGACCTGAATATTTATTTGTTTGTTTTACACAAAGGACCTCTGTATAAAACTTTGTTTTGAAAGAAGAGTTCTTTGAAATGAGTTGGAAGATTTCTGAGCTGAATATCCAAAAAAATCTATATATACTTGAACACAAAACATGAAATCCTAAAACATACAGTAACAGAAGGATGCTGGTGAGATTCTTAATGGATGAATACACAAAGTATAAATCCTTCTTTTTTATGATTAGCTTTAAGAGATTTAAAATTGTTGTGACAGACTGATGAAAAATTTTTGAATGCTGCTCTCAATTTCTGTATAATTCTGTTCTGTACTGATAAGAAAAAGTCAGCAGTGATTACAAACAAATTCTGAATAGTGCTGGGTCAGAAGATCTGGAATTGATGGGAGTTTGATTATTCAAAATTATATATACAACTGTCCTTGAACCTACAAATGTGGCCAAAAATGAGCACCTGAAGGAGAGGTGAAAGGATTCTTCACTCTCTATACTTTATCTTATCTAGAGAAAAATATAAGGGAAATTTTGTTCAACAGTAGTCATCCTATGTTTTATGCAAAAGAAATGTCCCAATCAAAAAGGCCATAAAGGAGGTCGTATGCACATTCATCAGAAAACTCTAAAGATTTAACTGAAGTTGAGATGATGAAAGATTTTGTTTCCTCCTCTGTAGAATGGGAGGTTATATTAATGTTTGTGAATGTTTTGTGCTTTTGCCTTGGAAGCCTACTCCATACCTGGATATTGTCAAGAACCAGAGAAATCTCTCTGGTGGAAGCACTTGGCCTGCTTCTTTGATGCTTATTATTACTCACAATCCTTAGCTTTCTTCTTTTTTTTCTGCTGGCATTTTTTTAGAATGCCAATAGAGAGAGAGCCACAAGTGTTGAGTGTCATACTTTGTCAGGAGGTGCCATTGACTAATGTGTGTGGAATATACCCCTCAGTTAGACACTTTGGGTCATGCACAATGGGCAGTTTGGTAATTAACACTTCAGAAGTTCAAAGCTATTTGGGCAAAAATGTTTATTTTTGGCTTCTGGCAGTCTTGGTTGCTGAGCAGCAGGTTATAGTGGGCACGTTTAGAAAGTATATTTTGGGAGCTTTCTACAGTGAATGATCTGAATGGTTCTAGCAGAAATTCTTTGTGAACTACAGTTTATCTCTTAAGACTTGGCCATTTAGAAGTAAAAGCAGATTTGTAGAGGCCACATCCTGCCTTCTAGATAGAGATAATCAGCTTCTATCAGAAAAAAAAGCTCCTTTCATACTACACTTAAATACGTGATAAGAATAATTAGTAGTACACTCGTTTTTTTTTTTTTTTGGTTTCTTGTTTCCTCCCACTGTAGCATGTATTATAATGCTTTTACTGAAATAGAAAATTTCTGAGTGTCCTCTTCAATGTTACATGAAGACATATTTCACAAGCAGGCCAAAGAAGGAAGGAATTGGGGTCATCTGGGTGGCTCAGTCAGTTACGCATCTGACTCCTGATTTTGGCTCAGGTCATGATCTCAGGGTTGTGGGATAAAGCCTCATGTCGAGCTCCACATTACATTCTGTGCTGGGCGTGGAGACTGCTTAAGATTCTCTCTCTCTCCCTCTGCCACTCTTTCACTTTGCTCTCTCTAAACAAACAAACAAACAAAAACGAGTAGGAACTAGAATAGAATCACAAGCTGGTTTCTTAAATAGATATACACCAGCCAGGCTGAGATTCCACCAGCATTGATTCAGCACTGCCCTTTTGGTGGCTTGTAGCTAGCATCTGCTCTGATTGGCTGCTGTTTGTGTCATTTCAGTGTTCAGGGTTTTGAATACCAGCTCTGGGTGCCAATTCTTTTTTTTTTTTTTTTAATTTTTTTTATTGGAGTTCAATGTGCCAACATATAGCATAATACCCAATGTTCATCCCCTCAAGTGCCCCCCTCACTGCCCATCACCCAGTCATCACCCCAACCCCTCACCCACCTCCCTTTCCACCACCCCTTGTTCGTTTCCCAGAGTTAGGAGTCTCTCATGTTCTGTCTCCCTCTCTGATATTTCCCAGTCATTTTTCCTCCTTTCCCCTTTATTCCCTTTCACTATTTTTTATATTCCCCAAATGAATGAGAACATATAATGTTTGTCCTTCTCCGATTGACTTATTTCACTCAGCATAATACCCTCCAGTTCCATCCATGTCGAAGCAAATTGTGGGTATTTGTCATTTCTAATGGCTGAGGAATATTCCATTGTATACATAGACCACAGATTCTTTATCCATTCATCTTTCGATGGACACCTGAGGCTCCTTCCACAGTTTGGCTATCGTGGACATTGCTGCTACAAACATCGGGGTGCAGGTGTCCCGGTGTTTCACTGCATCTGTATCTTTGGGGTAAATCCCCAACAGTGCATTGCTGGGTCGTAGGGCAGATCTATTTTTAACTCTTTGAGGAACCTCCACACAGTTTTCCAGAGTGGCTGCACCAGTTCCCATTCCCACCAACAGTGCAGGAGGGTTCCCCTTTCTTCACATCCTCTCCAACATTTGTTGTTTCCTGTCTTGTTAATTTCTCTGGGTGCCAGTTCTCTGAGAGCTAAACTGGTAAAATAACACAAAAACACTTGTAGTCTTCAGATAATTTTCAGAAATACCCAGAAGAGTTCCCATAATGTGGGCATAAGAGCACCCAAATGCAAGGTGCAGACAGAGGGAAGCAGGCCTGGAATGTGACTGAACCTAAGAAAGCCTACACCTAGATAATTATATTTGTAAATGGTGGCTAAATGGGAATGAGATAGTGATAGGGCCCCAGCTAAGAGTGTGACTACAGCTATGTCTCTCTGAAGTTCATGCAGGACATAGGCATCAGGCACCAAGAGAACATTCTTGCTTCTATGAACTTTTATCCCAATTCCAATGGGGTGGCCTGGTGAAGCAGGCTGAGGATGCAGAGACCTCCCTGTGATACATTTAAGGAAGGCCTACTTTTCTCATTTTCTTTTGGGCTCAGACCAAAGGCTCTGTCTTCTCAATTGTACCACACTGATGGTAAGAAAAAGCAGTGCAAAATCCTGCTGAGGACAATGGAGGCACAGCCTTCCTAGGGGACACAGGATGCTAATCCATCTACACTGCCCACCCTGTGCTCTCCACGGTTAGGAGCTGCTTCCGATCATCTACCTGATAGGTAGATGAGGAAAGACAGACTCCCAAGAAAGAAAATAATGGGGAAAAGGGACCACACCCTTAGTCTGGTGGCTCAATAAAAGTCTTTCTGGAAGCGTTCAGATATGTGTGCCCCAGGGTGCGCAAAGTGGTGGGAAGGAGGGGGCATGAAACTGGAGGCCTGGAGCTCCCCCTGGCGGCTAATTGTAGTCTGCCCTGACGGAGAAAGGAACGTGGTATTAGAAGGTCGGTGGCTGGTAAGGCCTAAAATACGAGTAAATCAGCTGTATTTTGTCTGCCTTTTCCAGGAAAGTGAGAGATACTAAATTTAGTGACCAGAGCTGGGTATGTAAAAGGAAGGAAACATAGGCCCAGAATCCTTTATGAACACTTGCAAAATCCCAAACACTGAAAATGGAAGCTGTTTTCTATTTCATTTGGCAAATAGATCACAAAATGTGATCTGAATTGATATGAAGCAATTTATAGTCTTCATTTATCTCAGTGTGACTGTTTCTATTTATTTATTTTTGTTACAGATTTACTCATGTGTTTGATCACGAGATGCTACCCTAACCTACCAAGGGTGTTGCAATGTACATTATATGAACTGTTTGCTTCTCTAAAATCTTAAAAATTATGAAATCTGAAATATAGCTGGCCCCATCAGCTAAGGGACCGTGGGCCTGTGTATCATAACACTTGATATTGTGTGGGTCTTGCTCCAAACTTAGCCACTCACACACCATGTGACTTTGAACAAGTGACTTAGTGACTTACTGGCTCTAAGGTTTGGTTTCTTTTTTAGTAAGATGAGGATATTACTAGTTTAGGTATTAAATGAAGTCATGTACAGTGTTCAGAACAGGGCCAGGAAATAGTAAACATCTAATAATATTAGTGTTTATTATCTTACTTGATCTGAAAGAGGGCATACTTCATCTTCCTTTGATTCATAATCACCAAGGAGTCATCTGCCTACCAGCTACCAGGAAGGTGGAAACTTGGATAAAGAACATGTGTTTGGGGTCGCTGATGATCTGTTGTTAAGTCAATAATTTAGTGCTCTACATCTAATCTCAACCTCTTGAGTATCTAAAAAAAAAAAGAGAGAGAAAAAAGAGAGAGAGAGAGGGAGATCAAATCAAATAGAAATTATAGATAGACTCATTTCTGAGATATACCTATATATCTACAACCTTCCTGGTTGTAAGCAGATTTTAGTTAAAGACACCCAAGAGCGTTTTGAAGTGGAGTAGATCAAGAAAAGAAACTAAGAGAATAAACTTAAAAAAAAATATATATATATACACATATTTCATATATGAGGGAAATCATATGGTATCTTTCTTTCTCTGACTTATTTTCACTTAGCATTATACACTCTAGCTCCATCCAAGTCATTGCTAATGGCAAGGTTTCATTCTTTGTTTTTTTTTTTAATTTTTTTTTTAATTTATTTATGATAGTCACACAGAGAGAGAGAGAGAGAGGCAGAGACACAGGCAGAGGGAGAAGCAGGCTCCATGCACCGGGAGCCCAACGTGGGACTCGATCCCGGGTCTCCAGGATCGCGCCCTGGGCCAAAGGCAGGCGCTAAAGCACTGCGCCACCCAGGGATCCCTAAGGTTTCATTCTTTTTGATGGCTGAGTCATATTCTGTTTTATATATATATATATTTATAATATATATATTTATTTATATTTTATATATATACACACACACACAACAACAACAACAACTTCTTCATCTATTCATCAGTTGATGTGGACATTTGGGCTCTTTCCATAATTTGGCTACTGTTGATAATGCTGCTATAAACATTGGGGTCCCAAAGCCATCTCCACATTTAATGCAAGCCCTATCAAAATATCACTAGTATTTTTCACAAGAGCTAGAACAAACAATCCTAAAATTTATGTAGAACCACAAAATACCCCAACAAGCCAAAGCAATCTTGACAAAGAAAAGCAAAGCTAGAGTCCAATTCTGGACTTCGAGCTGTGTTAAAAGCTATAGTCATCAAGACTGTATGGTACTGGCACAAAAACAGGAATATAGATCAATGGAACAGGATACAAAACCCAGAAATAAACCCAAAAATATATGAATAATTATTTTTTTGGCACTAACATTATAATTTTGTAAGAGTCTTGGCTACTAGTTTGTTACTGGTTCACAAAGTGGTAAAAATCCAATAATCTAGAGTAGAATTTTCAAAAATGTTTGCATGGAACACAAGTTCTGTGAGAGATTCTGTGAATAAAAGCTTTTCCTCATATTATTTTAAAATAAAACCCTTCTTTCAGGGAATATTTATTAACATCCTCAGAATTAATGTTACATGGAGTGCCTTTGGAAAATAGTGCTCTAGAGAGTGTCAGCTTCTGGTATATTTTCTGGAAGGCTAGTTCTTGGCTACTGAACATTCTAAGGGTGTTAAAATTAAATTTTTAAAAATAAAATCACCACTGTCATACAGATTCAAAATGAACATGTCAAGATTTTATTTATTTTATTTTGTTTAAAGATTTTATTTATTTATTCATGAGGGACACCGAGAGAGGAGCAGAAACATAGACAGAAAGAGAAGCAGGCTCTCTGAGGGAAGCCGAATGCAGAACTCAATCCCAGAACCCTGGGATCACAACCTGAACCAAAAGCTCACGCTCAACCCCTGAGCCACCCAGGTGCCCCCACATTTGAAGATTTTAATTAATGAAAGAATCAATATGATGTTAAAACTGATTTAAAGGAGATTCTGAAGAACAGATACATACATTAGAGAAGCAGCAGTGCTGAAATAAATTTACTAATTGATGTAGAACTGTTTAATATTAATACAGCAAAAGATAGAGGTTAGAATTATCTTTCCTGTAGGGCAGAAATAAATTATATATTTATTAGACAAACTTATTTGTATGTCTATAAAGAAGAATTATTTGCATTGCCCTCAATTTCTTCAGTTTACAGAGTTGTAAAAGAGCCTTGACAGAGACAAAGAGGACATCCATGTAGTATCAGATACTCCCAGAGTGTCCACTCAGTAGATAACAATGAGCATTCCATTGAAAGAACACTGTGGTAGGCAGAGGGATGCTCCCCCACCGCCATGTCCACATCCTAATTCCAGAACCTGTGAATATGTTATGTCACATGAGAAAGGGGTATTAAGATTGCAGACAGAATTGTTTGCTAATCAGATGGCTCTAGAATAAGGACGTTGTCCTCAGTTATCCAGGTGGGCCCAAGATAACTACAAGGACCTTTAAAGTTAAAAAGGGAGTCAGATGAATAGGTCATAGTCAGAGGTTTGAAGATACTGCACCGTTGCCTTTAAAATTGGAGGAACAGTCCCCACTAGCCAAGAAATGCAGGTGGCTGCCAGAAGCTGGAAAAAGCAAAGGAACATGTTCTCCCCTCGGTCCTCCAGAAGCAATGTAACCCTGTTGACACTTGGATTTTGCCCCATTTCAGACTTTGGACTTCCCTAAGTATACAATGATAAATTATTTTATTTTATTTTTCTGAAATTTTGTGTTGTAATGGTAAGAGAAAACCAATGGGGACATCTAATAATTTCTGTCCCTTTCTAAGTCTTTTACAAAGTTTTGTTGACATATCAGATTTTGTAATAAATAAACCCTGTAAATGCTTCCTTCGATGCTGACACTTTATTATACATAATGGTGCATGGTGATATAGATGAGAGTTTATATATATATATATATATATATATATATATATCAAATAGGAAAATGACAAGTACAGTGTAAAGAAGTAATTCAAATTATTTGGATTACATTATGAAGAATCTGGAAGTTTTTTCAGGCTCTTAATGGAAATGAAAGTTCATTACTTTTGTTTTGAATCAATAAACACCAATCATACTACAAAGGCCTGCTGAACTGCAACCTGTAGAAGGCTGAGCCAGGCCTGGTGTTTCATGCTTTTCACCTAGACCAGGTACCCCCACATAGTCCTGCTCTGAATTCAATACCCTCTGCCTACAACCTGATGAGTTTTTGTAGTAAGGCAAACCACCATATTTCAGAAGCATATGAGTTTTTCACCAAAACAGATTTAACTCAATGTGAACTTTCAAGAACTCACTTTGCAAATAGATAAGAAGTTGTCTTATCTGTTGTTTGCAGAAGATCTTTCTTCCAGCTGGCTTTATGGAGAAAACGTGTAGCAGCAGGGTGATTTGTAAATTCGTAGTGGAATGTGCCCCTATCAGTTCCATTCTCCACCCCTGGGAGATTTATTTGGAAATGGTTGTTCTGGATACAAGCTACCTCAAAGATAATAACTCAGAATCCAGATTACTGAATTCAAAGGAAATTGTCTAAGGGCCTGCTCCAACTCCACCCCCCCAACCCCCCCCCCACCCCCGCCGCCCTGGGAAGAGACACTGACAAGCTGCAAGAGAAGGCTGACAAAGAAAAAATGCTTTAAAATGCAAAAATGGAGAGGGAAGTGGTGGTGGTGATTGTGTGTGTGTGTGTGTGTGTGTGTGTGTGTGTGTGTGTGGTAATGGGGGTGGGGTGGGGTGAAAGAGTTACTAGGTAGGTCTCCCTGCAAAGTGCAGTGGATAAAGCAATACCATTGCCTTAAATGAATTTTACTGAGCACCGCCCTAGAATTACAGGGCTATGTGGACAATAAGGCAGCTAGGCTCAAAAGGGAGTGAAGATTCTCCAACTTGCCACCTTCAATTTATCTTCAAGTTTAGCAATTATGGGACTTTGTAATTTCCTTGTGGCTCCAGAGAGCGTTGGATGTTAGCTGGTAGTAGTCATTTGTCAACTCTTGAGAGTTCATCTGGCCAACCAAGGGGACAGAGAGACACCAAGGGATGCTCATTAATTTCTATCTGTGGTAAGAGGCATACGTGGCTACAGCTTCCTAGAATCAACTGAACTACAGATTTTCTTTGAAAGAGAATGATTGTCAGAGACCAGCCAATTTTTACCTACCCAATCTCAGGAGCAGGCTGTGTGAAATTGGAGAGCCTGTGAACAGAGAATATAGGAGAGATACTGAGTAGGTAAGATACCCCCTTTTGGTTCTCCTCATAATAGTCAATGCCAAACTGGCTCAGAGAAGAAGAGAAAGATGCATGTATGTGAACTGGACTGTTGATGAGGAAATTTTGAATTTGACTGGATGAGAAGAAGTCTCTGAAAGTGACTGGATTCATTTCTGCTATCATCACAAATGGGGACTTAGAATCACAAGACTCATGTGAAGTTATGAAACAAACTATGTTTTTAGATTCATGAGTTAGGTGGACAGTTGGAACAGGAAACACCATACCAGTTTCAACAGAATGGAGAAAGTAATCCAAGAGAGAAGTCAGCAGGAAAAGTTATCCCAAGCAACTGAAGGGAATTGAAGCCAATGTCAAGAAGTTGATGTGTAGAAAAAGTGACTCAGAGAATGGGGTGAGTGAGTCTTCTGAAAAAAGTAGCAGCAATTGACTCTCTCTTAAACCCACCAACTACTGACTGTTTTGCTGATCTCTTTGGGAATTAATTATATAGGAGCCAAAGAAATCTGGAATGTATCACTGGTGATTTTGAAGCCCAGGCTACAAACTGAAGCATTTGGAGAATTTGGACAAGAAAAAAGCCATGGGGGAAGTGAACCATTGGCCACAGAAATGGTTTTAAAATGTTTTAGACCACGGCTTCTCATGCCAGAACATCTGAGCCTTGGCAAGGGATGAAGTGCAGCCCATGAAAAAATGAAAACTGTGTTTGACAGGAGAATTTCTAACCTGTTCCAAAGGGATTTAATCTGAAATACGAACGAGAGTGAGAAAAGGAAAAGCATAGATAAAGCTCTAAAAGTTTGGTGATTAACTAACAAGACATCAGAGGAACCATAGCAAAGTGTAAATACCAGGGAAGAAAGTCAACAAGTGAATTTATGGTCCTGCCTTACCACGTATCCCAATACATACAGACTGGGTGCAAACCAGTAGAACTTGAAATCCAACACGAGGTGATCAATGCCATTTCATGACCGTCACTGTGAAGAGATAATGGGATAGGGCTTCTGACTGTAATGGGTGCTATGGAGTGTGGTAACTCGACTGCTTCAGCTGGTACAGCCATGCGACAGCTCTCAATCGGACTGCTATATATTTGTTGAGAACCCAGAAATTGGGATTTGGGGTATATATCTCAGAGTCTTACACAGGTCCATAAAGATTTATTGTAGCTATTTTCATGGTGATAGGGAACTGGAGGCAATCAGGGTGTGCATTGGAAGAAAATGAAATGTGGTAAATGAAAGCATGGAGCGTTATGCAGCAGTCAGAGCAGAGTGGAGATAGATATAGCAACATGTATAGAACTAAAAATATGCTGCTGAGTGAAAAACAGAAACAGGATGAGATACAGAACACAATATCAATTATGTATTAAAAAACACGTGCACATGGAAAAATCATACACATTTTGAAATTATTTTATAAACATTTCAAAATATAATTTGAATACTTGTACATGTACAAACACACACACATATTTGTTTAACATGTGAAAGTAATTACCTATGAAGGGTGGTTGGGGTATGGTGATGAAAAAAACTTGAACAGACTAATATTATGTCATGAACGAATGAGTTCAAATTATAGGGGATGAAAGGGATGGCGGGGAGAGAGAGAAGGCACAGAGGGAGAAGTCTAATAAAGCAAAGCAATAGTTTCTCTGCAGACCAAGGACTGAATGATTCTCTTGTAGAGAATCCATGTCTGTATTTTCATTCATGACCAAATGCTGTCTTATGTTTTATAAAAAATCAGAATAAAGTTGTAAAGAGAAGAATATTCATTAACTTTCCATGACGCAAATCTGGGATAAGTTATTACTCATCTGGATAGTGGGAATCAGAGATACCATCTCAGGAGGAGCTAGAGAAACAGTGGCACCCAAGCCTAGTGCACCATCTTGCTCGGATGGTGATGTGTAAGATACTTTTTTTGGAGACAAAGAACCTGGGGCAAGATGCCTGACATGTAGGGGAAAAGTGTGGCATCCCTGGGTCTATGGGCCATGACTGATTCAGTGTTTGCTGTGATGTGAGATGCTCAGGAAGAGTCACCCATGGGATCTGTGATGTACTGACACCCCTAACTTTTTCTTTTTCTGGGAAATATAAAGAATTAACATGATATTATTATCATTAGCTCTTTTTCTAAAGCAATATTATTAATAAGCAGCCTTAAAAAAAACTCTTATTGTGGGCCTAGTATTACAAAGTCTTCACATCCATTACCTTTAACACTCTACGACCCTGTGAAGTTAGGGACCATGATCATTCAAGGTCACACCAGACTTCACACATGAACTACCTGATTCCACAATCAATCCTTTTAATCATTACACTGCAGGTGTCTGAGAATGGAGCTGCATTTTGCACCAAGGAAAGAGAACATGTAATAATGGCAGATTCCTGATTAAAAGGTCATTTTGGCTTAAAAACTCTGTTCACTTGTTTTTTGTATGTTTGAAAGAGAAAGAGAAACCTGCTCCCAGGATTACAGATGAGACGGGAGAGTCCTCATGAAATGGCACCTGGCTGCAGGTGGCACACCTCCTTTTGCAGTCTGCCTCGGGTCACTGGGGAAGCAGTGTTGGGCCTTTGGAGGAACGAAGAAGCCTGCTTTCAGGCAGAGGGCAGGAGGCCACGTGAGTAATATCTGGGGCTGGGCTTGGCACTACACTTGATGGGTAATAAAGGCCATGTAAAACCTTATGGTTTTCCTCTTAGTATGCTGAAATTTCCATTTCATTATAATCCAAAGAATAAAGTATGATCTTGCCTGGGGAGAGGACACTCTTAATTTTTGCCTTAAAACACTGCTTCTTCAGCTGTCTTATTTTTAAAAGCTATGCCACATTTCTTCACTCAGAAAATTTCAATCCTTCAGTATTTTTTCTCTACCTGCCATTCTTCCCTATTTTTCTCCTTTGTAGTTTGCTGGGTTGTATACTTAGCTGACATCCTTACTACATTTTAAGTTTGTTGAGAAAAAGTGTTTGTTTTCCTTACCTTCTCCACACCTCACTTGCCAATGTAGGACAGTATTTTGCATGGGTATTTGGCGAGTTGGGTTCTGTATGTACATAGCTATTTATTAGCTGTGGTTACTGATTTGGTTCTTACTGAAAACACCTAGGGAAAAGCCATTGCCTCTTGTTATCAACTGGTATGATTTTATAAGTCTGTCTGACCTTTTCTTCCACTCCCTGGAAAATGTAACAGAAAAAGTTTCTTGCATAAACCTGGAAAAGAGGCCTCTTGCTGTGACTTATCCACTACTCAGAATGTCTTACTTTCCCCTTTCCGCCTCTTTCCTCATCCTCGTCCTCTTTTCTTAATTTACTGTATGCTTCCGGTGGGTTTTTTTTTCCAAAGAAATAGAAGCTTGCATAAAATGAATAAAATATAATGATTAACTTCAGTAAGATGTAGGCTATCAACAACTTTAATAAGATATAGGTTTTTATATTAATTTATTGGCTACATTAATTTTTTTCAACCCAATGACTTGAATTTGATTGACTTTTTTTTGGCACAGAAATGTAATGTGACCGTCTTTTACTTAGGGTATGGGTTGGGTAGGGTGGAGCTAAGTGTGGTTGGGGAGCCAACCTTGGCTTCTGAGTTTGGTTCGGTGCCAGTTGGTGGAAACTTGAGAGTTTCTAGTCCTTTTCAATATGATTACATAGTGAGGAGAAAAATGTCCAAACTAGGCAGCTGAAAAATAATTTCCCTCAAATCATGTAATAAAAACTCAAGAAGCATTTTTACTTTATTTGGCTGTCATAAAGAAGGGAAAATAAGGGATATTTAAAGATTTGTAATGCACCCACAGAAGCCAACTGCAATTTAGATGATACTTACAAAAGGTATGCATTTTTTTTTTTTTGTACAGAGTGGTATGAACTAACCTGCTTTGCCATAAAAAAAAGAAATACTAGTGCTTCAAGTGGGATGGTAGACAATGGCATTTATTAATCAACTTTGCAACATGTCTTCACAGTAAGCCAGGATTTTCTTTGAGACTATTAGCCGTAAATGAATGGCAGTCTTTACTCACTACCTCTCCTGTTTATGAAGTTTTGCTCTCTATGACATTTATCCAGATTCTTTACTTCTCCATCTTCCAGAAATGCATTTCTGTCTTCCTTGCACTTCTGGCCATACATATCACAGATGTTCATCTTCCTGAAATATAATTAAGGCTGGACAGTTTCATGGAACATTCTCATTATCCCAGCCTCATTCCTACCCTGCATATGCTCAACATTCTCACGGATCATTGTAAAATGTTTATTGCTTTTTAGTGTTATCTGATGAATATGTCCATCCAGGAAACATATCTCATGTTTTATTGCACTAACTTTTTATTCTGGGAGTCCTATCTAGGGTGATAGGATTAACCTTGAAAAAATTGTACTGATGGCATATTTTTGTCTCCAATACAGTCCAGAATATTCTATAAGTCTCTGCAAGTTTCTCTGAAGCTTTTGGTGTGTTTTCTAAGATCTATATTCCTCAAGCAGATTCCACATTGTTTCTCTGTTCTTCTCAGACCTCTTCTTTGGCCTGGGAGCATTATATCCCAGGTTTGGCCATATGTTGAGTTCTGGTCAATAGAATCTGAGTGAAAGGAACATGGTCACCTCTAGCCTGGCCTCAAAACCTCTGCAGTGTTTTAAGCCAGTGTTCTCAACCAGGGAGGGTGTGGTTTTGCCTGCAGAAGTTTTGGTAATGTCTGAAAACATTTTGGTTGTGGCAACTGGGAGAATGCTACTGGCATCTAGTGGGTGGAGCCAGAAATACTGCTAAATATCTTACAATGTACAAAACAGCAAAGAATCATCCAGCTGAATATGTCAGCAATGCTGAAGTTAGGAAACCCTGTTTTAAACTTTTTCTTACTCTGCCTCCTACCTAGATGCAGGAGACCCATATGAAGATTCAGAGAATGTAAAAGTTGCCCAAGCCTCCAGCTAGAAGGAGACTGGCCTTCACTGAACAATTGGTTGGCTCACAACTTGAGGAAGGAATAAAGCTTTTACCATGTTATGTCTCAGAGATGTAAAGGCTATAAAGTGGTTAGAAATTTTTGACTAATTTAAGCTAAAAATCTTGGACAAGTTAGTTAATCTTATTTTGACTTAATTTCCCTTATTATTAAATAAAAATAATACTAGTACCTACCTCATTAGGCTTTTGTGTGGACTGAGTGAGTTTGTACTTGAAAACACTTAGTAGCGTGTCTACCTAATTGGTTAACCATTATATTTATGAAAATCTATTTATCTTTGGACTCATTCCTATAAAGGACTACTCAAAAGTTTGATAATAGCCAAAGTGGGAGACTAAAGGTGCAGATTTCTCTAGGTTGTAAGCCTTCTCCAGATAGCATTGTTCAATAGAATTTTCTACAGTGATGGAAATGTTCTGTGTGTGGTCTAGTATGGTAGCCATTAGCCACGTGTAGCTAGTGGAGATTCAAAATCTAGCTGGATTGACTGGCTAGAATCACTGAGAAACCGAAGTTTAGATTTGACTTGATTTTAATTAACTTAAATTTAAGTGACTTTTGTGCCAGTTGTTACTGTATTAGACAATGCAGCTCTAGAATGCAAGTTCTAGGAGACCAGGGAATTGTTCTGACTTGTTTATTGTATCCTCAATGCTCAGATTATTCCTGGGACTTAGTAGCTCCTCAGTTAATATGAATGAATTTTAGTCCATAGAGAATATTTTTTAGGGGATCCATATATCCACAAAACATAATAAAAGCAAAATTATTACCTGGACTAAACTGTTAATTTGTTGCTCCTCATCCTCACTGAAGAGCTCCTTATGTCAGATGTATGTTATGTCACTGCTATTCTGGATAACCTAGAGTCCCTCACAAGAGTATCTGTATACAGAAATAAAACTGTTATTAATGGCATTTTAGGTCATATAATTCCATACATTGTAGGATTTTAGAAGTATCCCTGACCTCTACTCACTAGATACCAGTAGGCCCTGTCCCAGGTGATAACTAGAGTGTCTCTAGGTAGCTTCAAGTATTGCTTGCCCTGCCCCGGCCTCATAAGAACCATCTCTCTATTCCAAGAGAAAGACAATGGCAAATAAATAAATAAATAAATAAATAAATAAATAAATAAATAAATCCCCAAGAGAAGAACCAATTGTTCATTTCACCAGGAGATCTTGCTTTGGATGAGATTGCAAACCCAAATTTTAGAGAAGCTGGCTTTGTTTTAAGTTGTATCCCTAGGTTATGTGCTTTTAATATAGACATAAAGACTCTTCTTAGTAGTGGCAGCAAGAATGAGTGTTTAGTGGTTGTCAGGGATTCAATTAGCATTTTGCTTGGATTGTCTCGTTTGATGCTTAAAACAACAACCAGCCAATAAGTTGAATATTATTACTGGCATTTCATATGGGGGAAACAGGCACAGAACTGTTAAGAAACATGTCTAAGTTCAGGCAGCTAGTGGACGCTAAAACTCCAGTGAAAGAGCATGTGATCTGACTGCAGTTTGTGCACACTTCCTGCATTACCTTCCTAAAAGAATAATTCTAATAGAAAGACTATCTGATCCCTGAAGCTGAAGGCTGAAGTGAGAATGAGATAGTTGGTTCTCTCTTTGCCCCTCCAACCACATCAGTACTCCATCACCTAACCTACTCATGTCTTGGGCAGTCCTTTCTATGAATGGACAGAAATGCAGAAGGAAAGCTCAGAGCAGAATCTATCCTTATACCACCACTGGGCCATTTTCCCTTTAGGAAGAGTAGTCAGACCTAGATCATCAAAAGCTTATCCAGTGGCAGTGAAACTCATGGGAAGAAGATGGCTTATAGTCACACCGACATAGAACCAAAGTGTAGTGTGGCCAAGGAGCTTCCATTTCTGAGCTTTGGCTTCTTCATTTGCACTTTAGAAATCACAAAGACTAAACCCTGCAGAGTTATGATGTGTATAAAGCATCAAGCCGAGTGTCTGGTACACGGTAGGTGTTCAATTTAATGGTAGTTATTCTAGTGGCTGAAAGGATAGTCCTTGCTAATTTACCTCTGAAATTGGACTCATCGCTCTCTGTACTCCTACCTTGAACCCTGTCTTCAGTTTTGATTCTTTTTGCTGTTTGCTGCTGGCTTTCTCGTCTGGCCTATATTCTACATGTCTGACCTAGTCACTTGCCTCTTATGATCAACCCACCTCTGGGGCCTTTGTGTCACAGGTCTTCCTGTTCTGGAATCAGCTTGCCCTACATTTTTAGTTTTGGTTTGGTGTCAGGCTCCCTGACATGTGAGCTCTGGAATCAGCTTGCCCTACATTTTTAGTTTTGGTTTGGTGTCAGGCTTCCTAAACCTGTCTAAGGCTGCCTATAAGCTGGAGCAAGTAGAATTCAAAGAAACAAGAAAGAGAAGGTGTAAGTAATGCTTACTAAAAGAGCCAAAGAAAAAATAGCTACAGAATTAGAGAGTCACAAAACGGAAGCAGAAAAACCACAATGCAGAAACAACAAAAGCTGAACAATTTGGTATGAAAGAAAGCCAAAGGTCTTTTCCCTCTGGCATGTATGTGGTTTCGGGTCTCAGTGCTCACGTCTTCGTGAGACCTACCTAGGTCAGAGAGCTTGCACCGAATAAAAAATCAGCTCAGAAGAAATCCTTTGAAGCATGTTGAGTTGCTGCTGCCAAAGAGCAAACTGCTTGCCTCCTGTGGGCAGGAGCCTACAAAGCCTCGGAGACGTGTGTTTGCAAAGCAAATGCTGGCTTTTCATGTGTTTGAAAGCTGCCAGGAACAAATTTTTCTTTCTTTTGTGCTAGGCTTCTTGCCAATACCAATAAGCAATTTTGGTTCTTAAAAACAAAAACAAAAACACAAAACCACCGGTTTCAGGTTGACCTTGCAATCTTCAACCACCACCTGCAGGACTGGAAACATACTTCCATATGATACTTCCTCTCCCTTGCTGAAGCTGAAGGCTTGAAACCCAAGGCTAAGAATGTCCCCTTTGATCCAACATCACTGGTAAGAAGAAGTCAGGACACGTGCATCAAAAAGGTTGACTGGAATAAAGGAAACTTTAAACCCAGGATTTACAGATGATAAGTAATCAACATACCTCTGGCCCCCGTGTGGCTGGAGGCAGACCATTTATTTTATTTATCTGAAACAAACGAAATCTGTTTAGTTTGTGGTACATTTTCACAGAAACAAGAAGAAAACACTCTGGATTTTATTGGTGCCTATAAAGCAGATTGCCCCCTCAAGTCTAAAAGTGTAAAGAAACAGGGCTTCTTAGTCCTCTCTGTTCCCATCATGCCTGTGAGCAAAGAAAACCCTGGAGGGAGAGGGAGAAGGGAATCAGAGGGAAAGAGTGAGGGCAATAAACACATAAGCCTAAGTGTCTGCTTGTTGAGCAGATCTTTTACATCCTACCTGGAATGAGTCACAAGAGAGTTCCAGGCAAAACTTGAGAGAAGCCTTTATGTTTCAGCTTTGGTGAGTTCAGCTTACTGGAACTCCTGACACAGCCGGCCCTCAGAGAAAGAAGCACACAGAATTTGCATGTCCTGGACTTGGCCCTTCGCCTGCCTCATGCCCAGCCTGGCTCCTAGTTGTGACCTCCCTAGATGTCCCGCTACCCATGGCTCCTATTTTCCAGTTGAGTTCTTTCAGCATTAGTCTTGACCAGCCCTGTTACCACATCCAACTTCACCTACTCATGATACTCTTTCTTCTGGCTCTGGAAATTCCCTTGTGATAGGAAAGTCGGGGGTTGAGAATCAGGGATTGGTGAGTGGATGAAGCAGGGAAACACTCATAACTTTATTCATTCAACAAGTATTTATTATTTACTCTGTGCCAAAAGCTAGGACTTCCATGGTCCAAAACATAGTCAAGGATCTTGCTCTTATATGTGCTTGGGTTCCATGTAATACCACATGCAGGTAACATCTCCTGATGGTAATGATCCACGCCAAGCACTGTACAAAGACCTTCATCCTACAAAATACCCACAGAAGCACTATAAGGAGTAAACTTGTCAGTTCTGTTTTGTAAGCTGAACATCTGGAGGTGGAATACATTGTCTAGGCTCGTAAATAAAGTCAGTAATGGGTGAAGCTAGGATTTTATCCAAGCTCTAATTCCTGCCCCACTGCACTTAATTTCTGTGCTGCACTCTGCTAGTTTGGAATCACAGATCCTTGCACATTGCCATTCTAAAACGTTTGTAGAATTGGACTGTTTGTTCAGAGAAGTGTTGCAGGGTAACACTGTGAGTGAGGAGAAGGTAATGACATCGGTGATGGTAATGTGACCAATTGCACATAACTTGAAACCCTGGCTTTGGGATTTACTGTGGGAGGTGACTAATTAGTCCATTTTTAGTTCTCTTCCAAAGACTGCATAGCTCTAAGGTATGATGAAGATTTACATTCAGGGCTGAACATCTTAATGAGAATTCTTTTATGTCTTTTTTCCCTCTGGAGATAATAAGCATCCTAAGAGAAGGGGATTTTGAAGAGGGTATAGAATGTTCTGACAGCCAATGAGTCTTCCATCACCATTTGAACCCTAGGGATGTTCCTAGGACTCTTAGATCAGTGTTTTACTTGAAACCAACCAGGCTCTTTTGGGACCTTATATTTGGCAAGGAATCTATCTCAGATCATAGCATATCCCTTGGCCATTACTCAGCATTTCTGAGAAACCCTCTATCTATCTGAGTTTGCAATAATCTCCTTGTTTGGTAAAGTTGCCAATCAAAACAACGTCACCATCTCTGGTCCAACATGTTTTCCCTAGCATGGTAGACTCAATTCCCACTGACATCACACAGGGGTTTTGGAGGACTGTAATCATAGTGGATGACTATGATATTCCCTGGGGTAGGTTCACAGGGAACCTACCTTCACCCACATGGGGAATTCTCTACGGTCAAGGAAAAGACATACCACAGTAGGGCAAAGACCTAAGCGATTGGTTTCAAAGGCATAGCCATTGTATTGTCCAGGTCTGCAAAAATAAGCAGAGTCTCTTCTGGGACAGTGCCCTTGTAATTCAGCTATTGTCTAAATTCCAAAGCCCTAGACATTTTGTTTGGTTTGTGGCTCAGCAGTGACACAGTTGCTATCAACCCCTAGGCAGACACAACTGTCTGGTTGGCAGGATAAAGCCCATCTTCACTGGGAAACATGGGATAGTTCTAACATTGTTTGAGCCAGGAAAGCTCTGTAAGGAGGGAAATGTTAATTTCAGACCTAGAAGTTGCTTTTTCTCTTGAGCAGACCCAAAGATAGATAAAGAGGGGCACCTGGGTGGCTTAGTGATTGAGCGTCTGCCTTTGGCTCAGGTCATGATCCCGGGGTCCTGGTATCGAGTCCATGGGGAGCCTGTTTCTCCCTCTGCCTATGTCCCTGCCTCTCTCTGTGTGACTTTCATGAGTAAATAAGTAAAACCTTTGTAAAAAAAAAAAAAAAAAAAAGAGTAGAAAAAGAGGCACCTCAGTGATAGCAACCATTTGTTTCAACTCTGAGAACAGTCTGCTTTCTTTCATCCATAAAGAAGAAGGTGGCTGTATCAAATGAAGCCCAAGAGGTAAAAGGATTAAAAATTCTCCAAGGGGATCCCTGGGTGGCTCAGAGGTTTAGCGCCTGCCCCTTTGGCCCAGGGCATGATCCTGGAAACCCGGGATCGGGTCCCACATCGGGCTCCCTGCATGGAGCCTGCTTCTCCCTCTGCCTGTGTCTCTGCCTCTCTCTCTCTGTGTGTCTCTCATGAATAAATAAATGAAATCGTTAATAAAAAAAAAAATTCTCCAAGGACATAAATTCTAAGTCTGACAATCTTTTAAATAATCTATCTAAGGAATTTTATATCTTACCAACGAATTCTCCCTTTTGAAGGTTAGCATAATAATAACTGATATTTACACAGTGCTTAATTTGGGCTAGGCAGTAGTCGAAGTGCTTTTAAAAAAATTGTATATTATATCTTTGAATTCTCACAGCAGCCCTATAAAGTAGGTCTTATTTTAAAAATGAGGCAACTAAGGCACAGAGAGGATCAGTAACTTGCTCGAGTTTTCACAGTGAGTAAGGGCAGAGTCAGGAGTTGAATTCAGGCAGTCTAACTCAGAGGCTGAAGATACCCCAAACCCTTTCATCAGAGAAAAGAGAGAATTTAAAGGCAAATAAAGAAGCGTCTGTCATTCCTTCCCTTTGATTTAGGTGGCCATGCTTCATGTCTCAGTGACAAAAACTAATCCACAATGTTCCAACCAGCAGAAATACTCCATGGCTCTGGAAGCCACTTCTCTATCCCTTCATTCTTACTACTCCCTCCTTGACCAACAGCCTGCTCCATGTGCCAGCTGGTATCTGTGGGCTGATTATGTTTGGAATGATGCTAGGGAGTGTGGCATATGTTCACTCATAAGAAAGGCAAGGAGCCCTCAGTTGGGGGTTTAAGGGTGGGTTGGAGCAAATCACTTTGCTCTGAGATCTGTTACAGGAAACCAATGGACTCTGGTTAGACAGCATATGTCATTTTCCACAACTCAGCACGTGATGACCAAACTTCTACTCAAAGGTGACATTTTATGAAACACCAGATGCAGTTTGGTGTCTGACTGAAGTTAAGTGTAAAAACAGCCATGGATCCCTAAGAACAGAATAATAATCTCCCCAGGAAATTTTTCCGTCTCTGAGATTACTGACTAATAACATAGTTGACCAAATAATAGTGCTGGAGAGGGAAAAGAATAGGCTATAATGGGAAGAGATGCTAGCTAGCTGAGCTCATCCAGGTTACAAAATACATCTTTGCCATTCATTTGTTTATTTTCTGTTCCTTTTCATGACTTTCCCCTACTATTTTAATAGTTTCCCACTATTTTAGTAGTTTTATATTCATTATTTAATATTTTGCATCAGAGATACATGGTGATTATCTCTAGTTTTAGGATCTTTGAGTCTAAGGGCTTAGACAAACATTAGGATCCCCTGGGCCAATCATACTGTTTTGTGAATGAAAAGGCTGAGACCCTTTCAGGTTAAGGGACTTTTCAAGGGTAGTGAGTGAGATGGCTGGAGATAATGCCTCACAGCCGTGGTGGTGGTTTGAGCTCAGCTTTCTCCAAACAAAATTGGTGGTGAGGCAGAGACAGAGTGGAGCAGCAGCTCTTTGACCCTGGCTTTACCCCTTTTCCAATCCCTGTGGTAGTCACCCTGTTATAAACACCAGGAGTCATATTGATGACTTTAGAAGTATAGGGGTGAGACAGGGTGGTACATGGGTCTATTCATTACAGAGTGACTCCCTTCCAGATGCCATCTACCTGCTTACGGTGTTCAGTCCTTCACTTCAGGTCATTCTTTACCTAATGCTTTCAGCCGCTGAGATACCTACACTGTGTCCTCCTCAAGGACAAGAGAAGGTTTAGGGGCTTACAACTGTAAAACCTTCACAGTCTTGATCACAGGCACAACAGATTTTTACTCTTTTCCTTATCATGTTTGTTAAGAACAGCTTATTTTTATTTAGAAGCAGTTAAGCAACCTAAATGACATCTATAATTGCCTATATTCTTCAATTTTCTTATTCCATGTACAATACAGCCAAAATGTGTGCATGTGTATATATGTTTCTTTGTATTTGCATAACTGAATCTAGGATAGCAGTTTCTGAATCTGAGAACAAAGTAGGGTGAGCTTGATTTTTAAGTCTCAGAGTTTGAACTAGAGTTAGACTGAATTAAATGTTTAGTGCAGCAGTTGAATTTAGTTTTAAGCAATAGTATTTATCTACTTGTAGAGATTTGTGTCTTGTTCCACTTTATACAACTCTTTCTGATGCATAGCTTGAACCTAGATATTAATTCCCCTAACTTGATATTTAATATGAAGTTAACTTTTAAGGAAACATTTAATTTTATGTTCTGGGTTCATTAATTCAGGGAAGTACTAATGGGCCAAATATAATCATGATTATGCTGGGTGGCAGCTGCTAAGGAAACACAACGAAAGAAAAATGAGATTTTTTTTTTATTTGTGGCAAATATCATAAGACCTTTAGAAGCTGGGTTTAATTTTCCTGTTTCCAAGTGGTGAAAACACAACCTCTAAGAGTTTCTTTGAACTGACTGTGTTCATGTGGCAAGCTAAAGGAGGAACCTGCAGACTATTCTAGATATCAGTGTGTTCTCTTTACCTACTTTACTTCCTTTCTATTTGCCAAACTCAATTTGGTCTCAACTTCATTGGCTTAGATTGTTTCCTCAGATAAATAACCCCAAAGTAGGCTCCGAATTATACCTGCCTCAGCATATTTGAGTGCACTATTCTATGAACTCCTGTATCTAAGGTCATCAAAGAATAAGGAAAAAACATCCCTAAACAGCTAACAAGTTGGCAGAAGCCAGGAAGTATGGTCCTGGTATAAGGGGAAATCTCATTGAGACTTCTTAGGGCAGGGAATGTTTTATTGTTCTAATTTCAACACAGTCAGTAAAGGGGATGTTGGCTGTCTGCCAGATAAGGAAATGAAAACTGTAATGAAAAAAAAAAAAAAAAGCCACCATCAGAAATAGAACCATGTCTATCCTAACACTCATTTGAATTTTGTAAAACAACTCTTACAAAGCAACCGGGGAAGTTTAAACATTACTTTCATATCCACCCAGGGCTCAACATGTCTGGACTTGGGATGCCCTTCAGCTCAACCAACCAGAGAAAAAAGGGCATTCCCAACTATATCCTAGTGAAATGATTTGTGGGCTGAGCCAGAAGGAAACCCAGGTAGGAAAGCTGAGCCCAGCCCTCAGAGGCTCCATGCTGCCTGCAGAAGCCTACTTCACTTCAAAAGAAATTCCAAACAGCCAAGAGAAAAACTTGACAAAGTCCAGAGAGTTATTGCAATAATCTTGATTTAAACTTGGTTTAGTGGATTTACCTAGAGTAATCTATTTAAAATGATTGAAATCTTATGAAATATAGTCTCTGACCACAGTGGAATAAAATTAGAAATCATAACACTCAGAAATTTGGGGAAGTCATAAATACATAAAAATTAAACACACACTCCTAATTAACCAATGGATCAAAAACTGTCTCAAGAAGAAACGGAAAATATGAATAAATCTGTAACAAGTAGAGATTGAGTCAGTAATTAAAAACTTCCCAATGAAGAAAAGCTCAGGACTAGAAGGCTTCATAGGTGAAATCTACCAAGTATTTAAAGAAAAATTAATACCAATCCTTCTCAAAATCTTACAAAATCTAGAAGATGAAGGAAAACTTCTCAACCCATTCTGAGGCCAGCATAACCTTAATTAAAAAACCAGACAAAGACATTACAAAAAAAAAAGAAAGCCACAGAAAAATATTCTTCATGAATATAGATGCAAACATTCTAAACAAAATTTTAGCAATATGAACCTAACAATATGTGAAAGAAATAATATATTGTAACCAAATTGTGCTTATCCCATGAGTGTAGTATTGGCTTAATATTTAAAAATCAATGTAATTACCCATATCAACAAATTAAAAAAGAAAAGCAAACCATGCTGTAAGAATTGGATAACTTTGTGCAAAACAAAACTAAACAAACAGAAAATGAAGTTTGATCCATATCTTACACTATAAAAAAAATTAACTGAAAGTGGATAACAGACCTAAATGTAAAACTACGAGTATAGAATTTCTAGATGAAACATAGAAGAAAATCCGCTACTTTGGGTTAGGCAAAAGTTTCTTTTATCCAACACCAAAACCAGTACCCATAAGAGGGGAAAAAAAAAAAAAAGATAATTGGAGTTAATAAAAATTAAATTTTTTTATTCTTTGCAAAATGCTATTTTTTACAAAAAGAGTTTCAGGTCAAACCATAGGCTTGATTAAAATATTTGCAAAGCACATAACTGAAAAAAAACAGCAATAAACTTGCATCTGGAATATATAAAGAATTCTCAAGCCAATAATATGAAAGCCACCCATCCGATTTTAAAAAATGGGCAAAATACTTGAATAGATACTTCACTTCAGCAAAGAATATAGATGTAAGTAAATGGTAAGATTAACTCAACATTTTTAGCCATTAGGAAAATGCAAATAAAATCATAATGAAATAACACTGCATACCTATTAGAATGGTTGAAATTAAAAAGGCTGACTATATCAGGTATTGATGAGAACGTAGAGAGACTACTGGTGGGAATGTAAAAAAGGATGTAATTACTTTGGAAAAGAGTTTGGTGGTTTCTTAAAAAGTTATAAATATGCTCTATGATTTAGCCATTTGTCTCTTAGATATTTACACAACAGGAACAAAAACCTATGTCCACACCAAAGCTTGTACACACATACTCAGAGTAGGAATTTTTGAAATAGCCCA
Organism: Canis lupus familiaris; assembly: GCF_011100685.1. Taxonomy (NCBI): domain Eukaryota; kingdom Metazoa; phylum Chordata; class Mammalia; order Carnivora; family Canidae; genus Canis; species Canis lupus. The sequence goes on along the minus strand of NC_049254.1, from coordinate 17,817,144 downwards.
AATCTGGACACAATCCAAACGTCTACCCACAGGGGAGTAGATAAACCATGGTACGTCCACACAATCGAAGGCTACTTACACAGCAATACAAAGGAATGGACTATCGATACCTGCAGCAACACAGATAGACATCAAAATAAACACTCTGAGTGAAAGAACACACGCAAAAAAGTACATACTGCATGATTCTATTTATACAAAATGATAAGTGACAGTAAATCAGTAGTTTGCTGGTAATAGGAAGTGGTAGGGAGGTAGAGGACTAGGAAGGAGAGAACTACCAAGGACCACAAGGAGACTTGGCGTTGATGTATGTTTTCGCTTCCTTGATTTTGATGATGGTCTTACAGGGTGTATGTAACAGATATTCTCAAAATTTATCAAATTGCCTACTTTAAATATGTGTAGTTTATTGTATGTCAATTATACCTCAGAAACAGGTTTTAAAAGAAATAACAGAATTGTGACTATAAATTGAAATTTAAAAGAGAAATTCAGTGATCAAAAACATGAAAGTTTTGGTATTGTGGTAAACTTCCTCATTCCTCCCAGAATTAAGTAATACTAAACAGGTATACTTGGTGAAACCTCTCTTGAATTACGTATCATCTTGAGTAACTTACATTTATTTACTGAATACTCACAACATCCCTGTGAGCTAGATAACCCACTATAACATTTTATAGTTGGGGAAACTGAGGCACAGATCACCTTAATCAAGGGTTCACTGCTAAAACTAGCCAAGCCAGGATTTCAATCCAGACCGTCTGGCTCTACTATGTTTACTCTTGACCACTGCGCTGTATGACTTCTCAGACAAAACTCTCAAAAGATTGTGAACTGAGCTAATTGACTGGAAGTAGAAATATTGAGACAAGAAGGAAGACCTTCAGGGAGCCAAGGAGAAGGGCTGCATGAGGTCTGGACAGAGTGGCCCAAGTCATCCAGATCTGGCTTTGTGCCTGTCCCGCAATGGCCCACCGGGCTCTGTGCATGATACAGCACCACTTATATTCAAAGGATTTAGCCTAAACCTTTGACTCCTTCCCTCATTAGGCAGGTGGACTGTTTCTGCCCCAAGCCAACCTCGAAGCTCAGGGTCCCTCACCAGTTTTCACAAGAAATTCAACCTCCCTGAGAAAATTCGGAACATTTTTAGTTTTCATAAAGATCTGGGCATTCGTGGGAAAGAGTGACACCTCCCAGAGAACAGCATTTCTTCAATTCCTTCACCTCATGCAACTATCTACCTTCTAATCCTCTCTTCTTCCTTCCCCAGGCAGTGTCCATTCCCCCCTATATCTTTCCTGCAATGCTTAGTCCTAGCTTCCCTTTGGTTTTCCTTCTCCACTTAAAAAGCTAGTCCATGGCTTTTACCCTCCTCCCAAGCCTGTCAAAGTCATTCTGATGTCAGTTGCTAAGAAGACAAAGTTATCTCCATATCCTCATAGGAGCTCTTGGCGGACTTCCCAAGGCTGACCTGACCATGGTTGCTGTTCTGAGCATATCTAAAAGAAATGCATGGAGCACAGGCAGGGACCTTCCTCCCAGATAGAACCTCAGCCCTTGGGTTCTATCTTCAGTAAGCAAAGGCCCAAACTCAATGCACCCTTCAGGAATCTGACTGAGATTTTCTCAGACTGATAACCAGATATCTCCCGGTGGCTAGTGGGCATCAGTTTATATGGTTCTGTTAGGGAGATTTAAAAAAGCCTGGAGAGCTCTCCCCTCTCCTCGAGCTTTGTATGGCTGTCCCACTTTGGCTTACAAAACAGTTTGCAACATGAAGGCAGCATTGGCAGGGGGGCCATTTATAACTCAGGATCTCAGTCTCCGAGGGTGGGAAGAACAGATGGAGGATGATCTCAGCCCCCGCAACGATCTGGATTGCCCTGTCACCCCCTCTCTGTGAGGGTACGTGGGAGAGTAAGGGGGTGGAGAGGGAGGAAGAGAAAGCAGATGGGGCCTCTCTCCAACAGTGTGTGCAGAGTGAGGTGTGGGAGCAGAATAAACTCTGTGAAAGGAAGTGAAATCCCCAATGAGACAGTCATGCTACACCTCTTCTTTGCTGTGTCGCCCCCTCACTCCAGTGATGACTAAGCTGATTCATTTAGGGCACATCCATTTTCAAATGAAGAGGAACAGTTAGGGCCTGGGAGAGGAGGAGAGAGACACAGGCTCAGTGTCCTCTCCTATAAGAGCAGAGATGTGTGTGCAGGACAGAGGATCTGTGGATGTGCTCAGCAATCACAGTGTCTTACACAGGCCTGACCTAGTTGTCAATGTGTGAAGAGGGAGCTGGGGATTATTTTCCATAAAAAAATCAGAACTCTTGAATATCAGCTCATCTGGCAACCTCACTGGATCACTTTAACAGCTTCCTAGCAGGTCTCCCTGTTTACAGTCTGTTTTAAACCCAGCAGCCAGAGGGATCCTTTTACAGCATAAATCACATCATGTCACTCCATTGATCCAATCTGCCCGTGATGTCCCATCTGGCTCAGAGCAAAAACCCAAGCCCCAGAAATGCTCTGCAGGGCCCTGCACTGGGGGAGGGGAGAGGGGGGTGGAGGACACCTGATTTCCTTAGCTCCCTCCTCTTCCTCTTTTCTCCTTCTCCTCCTGTCCCCACAGATTACACAGATTCAAGTCCTGACATTATTCTCTGCGTGTCTTTGGGTAAATAACTGGTACGTGTCTCACTTCCTCCTCTGTAAAATGAAGCTAGTAATCTTATCTTGCTCACAGAGTTGTTATGAGAACAAAGAAACTAATATTTTAAAAGCCCTCAAAACAGTCTGATACATGGTAAGAACAATCCTGTTGCCTCTCTGCTCCAGCCATGCTGGCTTCCTTGATTTTTTTTTTTTTTTTTAAATAAGCTTTGTTTGTACCTGCCTGGGTGCCTTTGCAAATGCTGCTTTCTCTGCATGGCCCTGCTTCCAGAGATACCCATGAGCTTTGCCCCCTCTGCCCCACCATCCCCACATTCAAGCTTGCTTACTAGTATTTGGGGTGAATCAAAATTTTAACAATTCAAAGCAAAGATGGACCAAAAGAAGAAGAAGAAGAAGAAAAAAAAAGCCAGTTCAGAAGAAATTAAATGGGTATTGATTGAATTTAGGAAAGAAATGGGAGGAAAAAGACAATTATCTCAAAATGAAAATTCAGTTACAATGTGGCTAAAGGAGAAGAGATTCGAATAAAAAATTAACAAAGAGCGTTGAGAAAAGCCTGAAAAATAACAAAGATAATTAAGATATATGATACATTTTTCTAGAAAATCATGAGAGCACCTAAAGTTTTAAGCTAGATATGGATCAGTGCTGTCTCGTTTAGGATTTGTTCTAGATGTTCTGGAGCATCCAAGACCAGCTTACCACCATCCTGGCTACTGAAAACTTTTTGCCATGACCTGTTGGCATGAACTGTCCAGGCTGAACTGTCTTGTCTGGCCCTGGGGCTCCGGGAGGCAGAGGGCCCACGCTCCTTGTGACTGTGTCTAGCCCTGCCTGGCTGAGATACACCATCACGAGGCTCCCCAGAGGTTCCAAGTGGCAAATTATGCCACGTGCCCAGCTCCTCCACCCCCTGTCCATCCTCTTCCTTCTCCTCCAATCTCTAGGGTCAGGGTCAGGGTCAAGGGTAAGGTCAGACCCTGTCGATCCCTCACTTCTCTGCAGAATCACAGTTTCCATTTCTATTTGGCATGCCAGCAATGATTACTTTCCTTCATTCATCAACAATATTTATTTTAAGCAATAGGTATCTAGTATTGCCCTTATTTTCAGAGAAATAGAAACAATTGTATGTTTTTTCTTATTTCCAAAGAACTCTAAACAAGTATAAATGGAGGCTTCAGTGTGAGTGCCTTAAATCAGTATCACCGATTCAGAGGCAATAGAGGATGGAAGAGGGGCAGTCTCCACGGTCCTGCTTTGGTCCTAGGCCAGGGAGGGGAGGCCACAGGAAATGGTCTTGGAAGATTGCTTGTAGCTCCTGACTCATCCTGCCCTTGGTCAAGGTCTTCTGGGCTCCTTGGCAGCATGGGGGCGATGTAGCGAAGCCTGGGCCAAACTATAAGAGAAAGAGAGACGTTTTCTCCTTTTGGCATGAGCCCCTCCGCACATTATCTGGAAGAAGCGAGGCTGAAGTCTGAGAGTCAGGCACACCAAAGTGCATTCAGACCTATGGAAGCTGGCAGATGGGTGCCAGTGAATGTCATGTGATTGAACACTTTTCAACACTTTTCAGGGTGGGGAAGGGAAACAAAAATAGAGGGGAAAAAAATCTCAGAACATATAAAGATTTTGCTTGATGCCTTTTGAATGAGAGCTAGAGTTAGAGTGGAGACAGTAGTCACTGGCCTTCCCTGCCCGCCCGCCCCCCCTCCTGGAAACTTCTCTTAGGGGTGGGAGGGAGACTTAGGGATCGCAGATGTTGAGTAATTTTTTTTTTTTTTTTCTTCTCAGGAAGCTTGTCTGCTAGAGTCCTCATCTAACTCTTCTCTGCCCCTTCAAGTGAGATCATTGCTTTGCTAACAAGCTTTGGGGAGGAAAAAAGTCTCGTGGATTCGTTGCAGAATATTGTCACTTTAACGGAGGTTCACTCAGATTCGTGTTTTCCCTCAACCTGAAACAAAACCAACTTCCCATTCCCTCTTTTCTCCTCTCCTTTTTACTAGAAACAAGTTCTGTGACCACAATGGGGAGGAAGTGACCTGCTCCAGCCTTCCCACCTCAGCAGAACCTAATGAGCATGAAATGACTCTGTTTAGGATCCTATAAACACCCGCTGTTCCTGACCTGGGGCAGAGGGAAGAAGGGGCAAGAAACATGGTGCCAGGGTGAGGGATAAACTAAGAGGCCAAACAACGTAAAGAACGCTCATCAATGTTTTGTAACTAAAATCTGGGTTTATACAAATTTTAGGAAAATTCTAGATTTGTACATTTTTCCAACTGAAGACCACGTTAATATTCATTTCTGTAATCACATAGTATGCTACTTCGCCTAGTTTTCCGTTCAACCCCAATACTACTGCAGTCTGAGATGATTTGAGATTTTAACCATTTCAGTTTTGACTTTTGAAATTAGATATGTCTGCGAATATAAAATAAACTGCTTTTAAAAATCCAGAAGTGAGGGAAGCCTGGGTGGCTCAGTCAGTTGAGTGGCCGACTCTTGATTTCAGCTCAGGTCATGATCTCAGGGTTATGAGATAGAGCCCCACCCCCCCCCACCCCAGGCTCTGCCCTCAGTGGAGAGTCTGCTTGGGATTCTCTCCCCCTCTCCCTCTCCCTCTCCTCTTCCTCTCCCTCTCCTTCTCCTTCCCCCTCTCCTTCTCCCTCTCCCTATCCCTTTCTCTCTCCTCTTCCTCTCCCTCTCCTCCTTCCCCCTCTCCTTCTCCCAATCCCTCTCCCTCTACCCCTCTTCTCTCCCCCTCTAAAAAATAAATCAAATCAAATCAAATCAAATCAAATCAAATACAGAAGTGAATGGCTTTAGGTCTGATCCCACATTGAACATTCCAGGGTTTCTGGGGCACTTCTGTATATGCCCCCGCTCTCATGAGATTTCACTGCCTGACACATGGATATACTTGCCCACCTCTGTTCTCACTTGCTACCCCTAGATGAAGCCTGACTGCTCTTTATACATGCTAGGGTGTGTAAGTGGTTACGACCGCATTCTGAGGGCTGACTGCCTGAGATCATGTTGTGGTTTTGCCACTTCTTGGATGTGTGGCTTTAGCCAAGTCACCTATTTTCTCTGTGCATATTGCTTCATCTTTAACATAGGGGATAGTTAGTCCTTATGTCATAAGAATACTGTAAGGAATAAAATCAGTTACATGTATAAAGTGCCTAGAACAACGCCTGGCAATGTTATGTGAATATTAGCTATGGTTATTCTTCAGTCCTAGAGTCCACATGATCATATCCTCTCTGTGATAATCCTAACCCTTCCTGTTCCTTTTAATCTCAGATAAACTTCCTCTTTCCTAGGAAACCATCATATGTACCATGTACTTAATCCATAGCATGTCTTATTTTATTGTATAATTAATTTTTCTTTGTGTACCTTTTATCTGCCTCAATTATACCAAAGTCTTTAAGGAACAGTAATGCTGTTATATGACTTTTTGTATCTCCTATGTCCTGTACAGTATTTTGCTCACATAGGTCCTCAAATAATTTTTGTTACCGGGACTGTGGAAATAGTAACAAAGATGAATTTGGGAAAAATGTGGCAAAAAAAAATAGAGAAACTCTATTTTGGGTGTGTTGGTTCCCATTCTGATACGAAGGCAGAATTTTCATCCTTTGTGAGTTGGAGATCTGAGATGATGACAGTTCTCTTTGTTGATACCATGTGGGTTTTTTTTTGAAATGTCATCTCTTCAAACCACATAGGAATTTTTATCTTCAAATTTGTCCAATAAGGAAAAGATGCTGATGTGCATTAGCCAATGCAATTGCCATTTGGTTTTTCTCTCACAATAGTGTACAGGTCCCTCTGTGGAAAGTTCTGCAGGACTTTGGCATGAGTGTTGCCCAGCACCTTGTCACCACATATGGTTATCTAAAAGGAAGACACTCTACCTGGGTCAGTGTTCCTGTGTCTGGTATTCCTGCTGAGATTCTGGTAGAGAGATGGATGCACCAAGGTAAGTGCAGAGGAAAGGTGGTGAGAGAGATGCATGAAGGCAGTCTCATATTCTCTCAGGCTCAGGTGAAAGAGCCCGTCTAGTCTGATTTAGCTTAAAGGATGTGGTTTTGTCCTGGGGTGAACTTGATGGGAAAAGTTTGCTCTAGTTCTGAACTCAGTTCTTGGAAACTCCTGCCAAATTAATGTCTGCTGAATGAAGAAATGAGTCAGTGAGTGAGAGAGTGGCCTTAAGAAAATGACGTTTGGTATAAGCTCTCAAATTGAAAATGGGAAAAAGACTACATTGGTCTGTGTGGCTATCCTAGAGGCTCAGGCCATACCTTCAAAGTTTCCTGAGTTTTAGAATAAAATGGCATCAAAAATTATACAATCTTTCCACCTGGGGCTCTAAGCCTCATACCAACCTCTAATCGATTTCTACAGTTATCTAAGATGCAAACATGATCACTGTGATACTCACTCCTTCAGTGGCTTCTTGTCACATTCAGAAAACGTTCAAAGCCCTTGGCATATCATGCAAAGTGCTCCATGTTTTTCCCTCTGTCTTTTTCTGTCATCTTGTCTATTGCTCCTCAATTCAGTATTTAAAGTTCCATTTCTTGTCCTTTGATGATGGAAAGCTGTTTGCTGTCCTCCAATATGCAAGATGCTCTCAAGCCTTCTCACCTTTGTATAAATGGTTTCTCTGCTAGGCATGCCCACCAGCCTTTTCTCTCTGCTACCATCTACTACTCATTTCCCAAGGATTAACTTCTGGGAACTTAACTCAAGAATTAATTCCCAAGAGTTTCCTCTTGGATGAATCTTTCTCTGGTCCCTTCTAAGTAGTTTAGGGCTCTCTTCTCTATGTTCTTCCAGCAACTTTTGCCAATTTCTATTGTAACACACTTTCTTTTTTTTTTTTTAAAGATTTTATTTATTTATTCATGATAGACATAGAGAGAGAGAGAGAGAGAGAGAGAGAGAGAGAGAGAGAGAGAAGCAGGCTCCATGCAGGGAGCCCGACGTGGGACTTGATCCCGGGACTCCAGGATCGCGCCCTGGGCCAAAGGCAGGCGCCAAACCGCTGAGCCACCCAGGGATCCCTGTAACACACTTTCTGTCTCTCCAAACACACTGTGACCTACTCAAGGAAAAATATTTCATCGTACACATGAGCATAATTCTGGTAGACAGCTATAGTTGTCCCTGAGTATAATTATGGAATTGTAATAAAGTATAATGTTGATATTATGGATATAGAAGTTAGTATTGCCTGAGTTTCCATTATAGATTCCCCATTTTCTGAATTGTGCTGCTTTTGTAACCTCTTTAAGCCTCAATTTCTCCATCTATGAAGCAGAGATAATCATCAGCCTCGTGTGAGTATTAAAAGGAAATGTTGACTGTCAATGTCTTAGCACACAGTTCCTTGAACACAGTATTTATTCCATATTGTAGTGCAGACACAGATGAAGATGAAATTTGTTTTGTTTTCTCTGCTTCAGCAAAGAAGGAGTTAGAAAAGCACTATTATCTCTCCAAGGCCAACCTTATTTAGAAGGAAGTTGGGATGAAGGATGTATTTTAGAATCACTGTGGATGGCTACCATTAGAAGGGGTAAAAAGATGGAATAAAACAATGGAATAAGACTCTGTTGAAGCCCAGACCCCGGGGTTCTGGATACTGCAGACTGCTCAGCCTAACCTAACTCTGTGCTTCAGGTCTGACATGCAGTTAGAGTGGGGTTGTCTGTACAAAGGAGAAAAACTGATGTAAAAATCCTGGAATTGAGAATTAGCCCTACAACAGAGTGCTGGGCTTAGGTCTCACAGCCAGCTTTTCCTTAGCTCTCCGTGCCTCACCACACAGAGGTAGTGCAGCAAAGTGGGATGGTGTTAGTCTGGAATATACCTCCCAGTCCAAGATACTCTTTTATTTTTTTGGAAGAGAAAGAATGCCAGCCAGGGGGAGGGGCAAAGGGAGAGGGAGAGAGAGAATCATCTTAAGTAGGCTCATGCCCAATACAGAGCCCAACATGGACTTGATCTCAAGACCCTGAGATCATGACCTGAGCCAAAATCAAGAGTTGAACACTTAACTACAGACTCACCTAGGTGCCCCCCAGCCCAACGTACTCTTTGTACTGGAACAAAATAGAGTCCAGAGACTTGGATTGGCTCCCATTACTGGTAAGTAGAAGGATGGGCTTCTTCGTCAGATCTCTGGATTGAAACTGGATCATATGTGTTGTATAATGACACTTAGGAAAGGGTTAGGGCACCCATATTATGATGTTGCCATTAGTTGTTAAATGGATGGAATCTGTAAGGTGGGGTTGATTTTGAGTTCCCTAATAGTACCCAAAATGAATGGATATGCCACAGGCTGTGCAAGACAGTCCACTGAAGTGTGGGAAGAAAATATTAGAACTTCTATTTGTAATTCTTAATATAGGTATAAAGATACATAGTTTTTGGTTTTACCTAGACAAACCTCACAAAATGGATAAAGTGGCATAAAAAGGATTTCTGCAAAAAACCAAACCCCCCAAATTTCCACAATACTCCACATTTAACGATAATACTAAGAGTATAAAAACAAGAAAATAATAAAACGTGTCAAAACTGACAATTTCTTCTTTTTAGTTGTTAAAAGATAAACTGGGGATATTTAAATTTTAAATTTTTTTACTTTATTTTGAGAAAAACTTGATTTATCTAGCAGCATCCAATCTACAGATAGAAAGAAGCTCTGAGGAGCAGCACCAAATGAAAGACTTTTACAGGGAGAAGAGAATGGGAACTAGGAAGTTGTACTGGGCAAAAAGCTGGCTGGTGATTGCAGTTACTTTCCCTTAGGGGATGGCAAGGGCCTATGGGCCAGATGACCCAACTACTGCTAATCAAGTGATAGCTGATCCAATGGTTTAGATTTTATTCTGGGAGAGTTGAAACTGCAGTTAAGTCCCAGTGTGGTGATGTGAGGATAAGCATAAGCAATTCCTTTTGGAAACTGATGTCTTGTTTTTAACTCAGTAGAAACTTGTCAACCATGTAATTATATTAAAATGATGATTTAAGCAGTTCTTTTTAAAAAATTTTTTAATAATAAATTTATTTAATTTAAGCAGTTCTGACAGTATGTTATATTATAGATATTTTGTAAAAGTAAACTCAACATCTACTTCCAAGGTAAAGAAAGTATTTTAACAATGAGCGGGATAAGAATTGCTTGTCAAAAGAAACTCGAACTCTGAAATATGAAAATGATGCTTCCATTGATAAGCAATTTTTTTGCTGAAAATGATTCCATGTTATCAGGTATTCTTTCTCTGTACACCTACAAAATTAGAAAATACTGCTTCCTGGACTATTTTTAAAGCCTTCCAAAAAGATTAGTTTTGTTTCAACTCATGTGCTTAAAATATATAAAAGTGCAACACCCTGCAGTTCACTTCCAAGAATAACTGATATCAGGGCAAATGTTAATTTGCCAGTTAATTTCATTAAAGTTTTTGACCTAATTTTTAGTGATTTGACTATTTACTCAAATTCTAGAAGCAAAGAAGAGTGAACAGAAATGTTCTTTCACCCTACTATCCTTCCATTATTAAATACCTTTCAATGAAGCAAAACGAACTCCATCTCTCAATTGGAATATAATTTTGTGTCTACATGAAATAATTTTTCCCCAACAAATATTAAGCCACATGAGAAGTATTATCATATTGGTCATACTGTTTTTTTCCAAAGCAGGAAGTTTGAGCCACAACCTTGTGAGTACTTTTCTTTCTGAGACTCTAAGTTTCTGGGGGAATTTGCCTTCAGAAATAAAGAACTGGCCAGCATTCAGTTAAAACTGAACACAGACCCAAGGACCTAGATTTTGGGATTTCCTGTGGGTAAATCACTTAAATGAAAAATATTAAAATGGACAGTTTATTTAATCTTCATGAAAATAGAATAGAATAGAAAAATAGAATTGTAACATACTAAAAATTACACACACACACACACACACACACTTGGAATTAAGAAAAGAAAGGAAAAATTATACTGATACATTTGACTATATCTTTTAATAGGTAACAGGGGCTAACCCAGCAGGTAATCCAGGAACTGCTTCAGTTTCTAGGTAAACTGCTTCTTGTCCCCTTCTCTATGGAAAATTATGCCTACAGATTGTGACTCAAATGAATGCCAAACCTTCTGACTATGGGCTGTCCTGATGACTGCCCCACTCTGCCCCGCTTACCTCCAGCTGTCCCCCAAATCCAGCACACATTCCAGCAGAGTACTAGGAATGGGAGAATAAAACATATCAGTTAGGATTAGGTTCATCTGAGAATAAAATGGACCACTTTTCTCCCTTCCTCCCCCCCACACACAAAAAATGCCTTTAGAAAGATAGAAGTGTCATTTTCTCAAGTGAAATAATTTCAGAGATTGTAAGTCCAGGAATGATAACAACCTCATGGTCATCAGGAACCAGTCTTTCCCCAAGGTTCTGCTTCAACATGCTTAAGACGTGGTCTTAGTTCTTATGGTTCAACTGCCTGCTGGAGCTCCAACCGTCAAGTCAGCAGGTTGGAAGAAAGGCAAAGGAGGGCTTTTTAATTGAGGAGAACTCCTGAAGTGTCACACAATGCTTCCTCTTATGTCATATGGCCCCAAATTAATCATGTGGTAAGTCCTAGCTTAAAGGGAGATCGAGCATGCATATTTTTACTATATTCTAAACTAAAATATATATTTCTTATTACTAAAAAAAAAGGAGGGGGGATGAATATCAAAAGACAAGTATCAGTGTTTGCCAAAGGAATAGATTCTTTATTTCATGTTTTATAAAAATGACAAATTCCATCTCAACTATGTAAATGGAACCCTTTTATACTATAGTGTATATAATTCCTTATATTCCACTTCCCAAAGAATTTTAAGTTATTGGCCCAGATGCCAAACTCCAGAAGTCTAGGTTTCCATATGGCAGTGGTCTCTCTCTCTCTCTCTCTCTTTTTTAAGATTTTATTTATTTATTTATTTATTTATTTATTTATTTATTTATTTATTTGAGACACAGAGACAGAGAGAGAGGCAGAGACACAGGCAGAGGGAGAAGCATGCTCCATGCAGGGAGCCTGACGCGGGACTCAATCCCCGGACTCCAGGATCATGTCCCTGGCCAAGGGCAGGCACTAAACCGCTGAGCCACCCAGGGATCCTGGCAGTGGTCTCTCAATGTGACTCCCATCTTTTCTCTCCAATCTGAAGGTCAATGATTCTCCCAACCATTTTGTTTATTGATCCCACAGTCCACCTTTTTATTAATAGCTACAAAAACTGGATCATCTCAAATATATTCATATTCACAACATGTACTCAGAATTCTGGGAATTCTAAGTGGTGTTATTCAAAGTGGTATTATTTTTTTTTTTAAAAAAGGAATGGAATTATAGGGCCTACATGACAAGTGTAACTCAATATTTCCAAATATCTAGATAGTAAGGTATTGCAAGATCCCAGCTATTTGATAATCAACCAGTATCTTTTTATATGGGTGTTTTGGTCTCATTTAAAAATATTTTTTTTTGTCCAATTCCAAATTTTTGAAAAATCATCTTCTTGGTATTTCAAGTTTTTCTGTAAGGATTTTGTGAACTATTTAGGATATCTGCCATTTTTCATTTGATACTTATTAAATCCACTTCTTTATAATTGCTAACTTCCTAACTTATCTTCTTAGTATTTTTAGTTTTTTCTTACAATCCTGGACCTAAATCTCAAAACTTCTAGAAGAATTCCTAATAATGGAGGCCACATATGCATGAATGTTTCAAGTCCCACAAAAAGATTTTTTTGTGTGCCAGTGATAGATGGAAAGAGCACAGAGATTCAGGAAATTCCAGACCTAGACTGTACTCAAGTGTTTCCCTCACTTGTTTGTACACAACTTTGATGTAGCCGAATGATCAAAGAAACATACAGTGATCTGTGCATGGTCTTTGCAAGATGTTTTCTAAAACCCACATTTTAGCTATTGAAATAATTAGCAGAGTTAAATTAACTTACATGTTTATGGGGGATCCCTGGGTGGCTCAGCAGTTTGGCGCCTGCCTTTGGCCCAGGGCGTGATCCTGGAGTCCCGGGATCGAGTCCCACGTCAGGCTCCCAGCATGGAGCCTGCTTCTCTCTCCTCCTGTGCCTGTGCCTCTCTCTTTCTCTCTCTACATCTATCATGAATAAATAAATAAATCTTAAAAAAAATTGAAAATATATTAAAAAAAATTTACATGTTTATGTAAAATTTGTTTATACCTCTCAACTGGTCCTTGTGGATTTCTGGCCTATTTCTTCTCAGTTGAAGGTATCGGTATGTGCCTGTGGTATTGTTCTTGTGGTTTAGTTTTATCTATTCTCTTTAACTTATTCTGAGTCATATTCCCATGTCAGAAGAATAAGAGTACAGCAAAGGAGAGAGCTGGAGGCACATAGAGAATGAGAGAAAATGGTGGAGGTCATATGGAGTATAAGCTGCCATATCACATTGGTTAGGCAACGAATTCCTTCAAAACTATCATCTCTATTTATTATACATTACATATGTGTTACACACTGGGTATGTCTTGCCGAGAGCTGAAGGGTAAACTTCCCTTGTGTCAACCAGCAGGGTTATACCTGCTTGGAGCAGGAGGAGGCATTAAATAGCTCTTATGGTGGGAAATTCCAGTGAGAGAAAGGGACTAGAAGAATTTACAGATGGGCAGTAAGGACTGAAAGTAGGCTGGTGCTCTACCAAGGCCAGAACCAGACAACTGAAATGAACTGATGTTAAACCTGAGGACAAAGAAATGACAGTTAATATCAAGTGTGTGGTAGTTGTAAATCCCGAGGGGTCAGGATTAAGGACTCTGGTAAAGAAAGGGAACTGTGCTCATTACAGGTCGCAGGGGAAATGGAATGAGATTTCAAGGCATTTGCAAGAATCCCTTCTCTTACATTGTTGGTCTTGATGACTTCTCATCTCTTTGGATCTGGGAACTCTACAGAACTGACCTGAAGCCCTAGAGTATATATGTGGATACAGGGGCCTATCAAAGAAAAAAACTACTTACTTTGCTATCTTCAGAAGAGAAACTTCCATTTTTATTTAAATGTCATATATATATATATATATATATATACACATATACATATACATATAATGGAATATTACTCAGCCATCAAAAATGAAAAATTTTTTACATCCATATAAAAATGTGGATAGAGCTAGAGAGTATTATGCTAAATGAAGTACATCATTCAGAGAAAGACAGATGCTATGAGTGCATAGCCCTCAAGACCCATGAGATCATGACCTGAGCCAAAACCAAAACTCAGAAGTTTAACCAACTCTGCCAGCCAGGCGCCCCTATCACCAGAGACTCTTAATGACAAAAAACAGAGGGTTGATGGAGGGAGGTGGGTGGGGAATGAGCTAGGTGGGTGGTGGGTATTAAAGAGGGCACTTGCTGTGATGAACACTGGGTATTGTATACAAGTGACGAATCACCGAATTCTATTCCAGAAACCAATATTGCACTGTATGTTAACTAAGTGAAATTTAAATTAATTAATTAATTAATGCAATTATTTAGAAAATTCTATTTAAAAGGAGTGCCTTTATTTATTTATTTATTTTTATAGTTTGCATTTCAGTGTTCCTAACTCCCTTAGCAGATGTCTCTCTCAAGGGGCCCCTGGCTATAAAAGTACCTGGCAACAAATTTGAAGTGAGGCCATGAAGACTGTAGCGAGAAGACATAAGATATCTTTCTAACAGTTGTTTTCTTTTGAAAAGCTTGGGTTCACATAAATATTTTGCACCACAAGAGTAGCCATGAGGACAGAAATTTTTACAAACGATTCTGTGTGATGTCAGTTTTGGATCACTTTGAGAGTAATGGTTCCATCCAGGGATTTTTAGATGTTGCTAATCTGCTATGTTTTTAAAAGGTTTCTTTAAATTCATATCACAATGATAGGAACATGCTGTGGGTAACAAGCAGGGCTCATGGGAATGGTATTAGAGCACAAAACTTTGGCCTTAAGGTCTTTTGTTTTGATTCAATACACTTTGTGAATGACTAACTGCATACCAGTAGTTTGGTAATTGAAGTCTGCACAGAAACAAAGAAAAACACGTTGTCACTAAAGGCACAGTAAATGTTAAAGATGCAAATTGGATGATGAGTAGTAAAGAAAGATTATAAAATATAAAGATTATAAAAACAGAGATTTATAAAATATTAACAAACTGGACTCTATCTTAGAAATCATGTTGAAAAAAAGAAAAGAAATCATGTTGAAACATGCTACCTTTCATTTTTTTTATTTTTTTATTTTTTTAATGCTACCTTTCAAATGAAGTAGTTTCAGACTTGGCTTCCCAAATGTATGTTGAGAAACAGAAGTCAAAGAAATATATTGATCTTGTTATAAAAAGAAAAACATTTAAAATAATATTATTATTAATAATAATTGAGTACAATGCAACTCTCATTTTTGCAAACATTATTTAACTCTCATTTAACCAAACACAGCATTTCAAGCCCAATTACTTGACCACCAACCATGTGAAAACACTAGGAAAGAGGACTCAGAAAATTACAAAGTAATTTTTTACAAAGTCATACCTTTTGACTTAAGGTATGAAGAATGTTGTTAAATGGGGAGAAAACCTTTCCCCAAATTTCACATAAGTAAAAAGGAGAAGATTTGGACAATTCAGTCGTATATTTTTCCTTTGAAATTCAATAGATATAAAAATAAACCATTCTTAAAAATAAAAGCAATTAACTTCCTTTGTAAAATAGTGGTAATAATAATGTCCACCTCATCAGGTTATTCACCTCAATAAGTCCCAGCTAAGGAGATCACTCAATATATGTGTTAGTATTCTTTCTTCAAAGAGCAATCAAAATGCAACTATGACTATTCATATGGGTCATTTAGGATAAAGTAAATGGTGATTGGAACTTATTTTTTCTCTTAAATCATAACAATTCTTTCATTTCAAAGAAAGCAGAGAACTACAATAGAGGTAGAGAAATCTTTAGAAAATCATTTCCTCCCTTCTAATAGTCTACCCATCTACCCCATCTACCCTCACACAATGATACCATCAGACTCTGTAACTGTGACTAATAGCTTATCTACTATTTTGTGATTATGATGTCTATTATTAAGAGAAATAAATATTTAAGACTTAAGGTAACTCTTGAAGATGTCTTTCTTCTTATAGAATTACAAGGCAATTAAAAGTAAAAAAAAATAACAAAAGAAAGACAACTTAAAGGCACTTCATAGAAAGCTGATGATATGAAGGAAAAGACATGATGTGTATAATCCCAAGAACTGGGTTTCCATTTCAGCTATGCACACAAGCACTGTGTGCCCCAGAGACTAGATTTCCTTGCCTGTGAAATGGAGATGATACCTGCTGTGAGAATTGAATAGTGTATGTAGAACATTCAGCCCACTGCTTATCTCATGGTGTTCACTCCTTCTTTCATTCGGCAATGTTTAGTGGATATTTACACTATGTCTGGCCATGTGCAAGGCACTGGAAATTTATCAGTGAATAAACAGACATGGTTCCTGCTCTCATGGAGCTTACAATATGGTGGAAGAGGCAGACATTAAGAATGATGCAAATCATAGTTTGATAAATAAGTAAAAGTTAATTCTGACTAAAAATTAGTTCCATTTCCCTTCTCATTTGTAATAAAGAGAACACCGATTCTTTGTAGTTTCACTTATGAGAATTAACTGAATTGCTGCATGTGAATCCACTTTGGAAATTCTAAAGCTCTCTATAGATGCCCATTGCTATATTTGTAACAAAAAATGGATCACACACCCACTGTCTGCAAGGCCCTAGGGCAAGTAAAAGAGGAGCTGGACACGGTTCTCCTTGCCCCTGCTGGGGGAAGGTAGGACAACTGGGTACTGCGAGCTACAATTCCAGGCAGAAAGTACTAAAAAGTGTTTTGAGAGAGGAAGGAGGGAAATTTGGAGGCAGCAGAGACAGGCTTGATTGAGAAGCTCAAGAAGACTTTATGGAGCAGGTATATTGAACTGGCCTTGACAGGGAGCACTTGGACTTGAAATCAGGAAACCGAATAGGCAAAAGCACAGGAGTGAGAGACAAGGGGAAACAAAGAAACAGTATGTGGTGCATTTTGGCTGGATTGAAGGAAGTGTTAATGGCAGTAGTTGGCAACTAAGAGTTTTGACAAGTAGTTTGAGATCAGGTCATAAAGGACCTTGAATGCCAAGCTATGGAGTATGACCTGTGTTTTTGACAGCTGCAAGCCATGGAAGGAATTTGAGTAAGACAGTAACATGACTGGAGCTGTGAGTCAAGAAGAGTAATCATCCTATAACAGTGTGTCAAAAGGAGTGTTATGACTTTCAATATAATTTTGCTGAAGCCCCTGGAGAGGGAGATTTTGAAGTCTTATATTTTGTCTTCTTGAAATCCAGGGTCTTGAAGACATCAGAATCAGAGTGGTCTAGGGAACTTGAAGTATTCTTGTACCTGTCTCTACTGAGACGCGTAGAAAATAAACTTCTTTCTCCAAATAATATGGAACTCATAATGTAGGTGTGAGCTCCATATTATTTGTGGTTGCAAATAATTTGTGGTTGCAAAAAAATTTGTGCTTTGCAACCACATCTCTCATTTGCCTTAGCATGGGTCATGTTACCTCATCTCATAGAAATAGACAAGAGAGACACCAGGAGGTAAAAACAATCGCTCTAAAGACTAAGCTGCTATGACTCACCATTCTAAAAGGTACACACCAGACCCGGTTTCACACACACTCAGGGCTGTGACTTTAGCACTCAGTAATGGCTGATCAGAGCAGCTTAATGAAATATCCTTGCTTCTGGAATTCCCATGGGCTGCAGCACAGAACAAGCTGACCCTGACCCCCTCCCTCCACACCCAAGAGCCTCTCAGAGCCAAAACAGCTGTGGGAGATGAGTGGCAGCTAGTCAGCCAATCAACAAACAGCTGATGGATGACATGTTCCATATGTGACTCTACAGAGGAGGGAGCCAAGTTGCCCTACCCAGCTGGGTTCAGAACCTCTTGACTGAAAGAGAATAACAGATGTTCATTTAAAAAGTCCAACTGCAAACCCTAAACATGATTTTACTGCACAAATACATGCCAGTGAATATTTGGAGCATAAGAACATTCTTTTTTTTTTTTTTTTTTTTTTTTTTTTGCCAGCCCTCACAGGGCGTTTGGAAGACAGACACAGAGAAAGGTCTACATATTTCTAATCTTTATCACATTTCCATGATGAACTCCAGAGAGTGTGAGACACTGTCTTGGTATGTCCTACAGAGCTCTCAAGGCTTGCACTGGGTTTGTTTAGAGCTGGGGCAAACATGGGACTGGTCTTTTTATTCCCAAGGCGAGGAGAATAATTAAGTAGGAGCAAGATAGGTAGCTGAAGGCTTTGTATCATTACTTCATATATAAGTTTTCACATTAAATTAACACATTTGGCATGAGTTTACCAACATAGAAGAAAACGACACTAAGCCATTGACATAAGCTTTTAAAGAATTCAAAGTCTAAGATTTAAAATTCCCTTCATCCAAATAAGCAACTGGCAACTAGGGTCGGGCCTCGTGATGTACATATTATGTAATGAAGAGAGGCAGCCAGAGGTTAAGCCCTTTTTCCCAATGATGAGCAAGGAAGTGGAAATTTCCTACCATTGAGAAGATCACCTGAAGGCCTGTTCTTCAAAAGCTTCACCTTGCTGCCTTGGCCCAAAGACCAAAGTGTTTATGGCCAATGTGTGAAGTTGAGCTCTGTAAAGGACAAAGAAGATGCCAGAAATGTCTTGAAAGGTTGTTTGGGCTAGTCTTTGGACTCTAGTCTATTTGTGGCTCTGTCTTGTCGAAACTGCCTCCAACGTCTTTCTAGCTCAATTACAAGAAGGCCTGAGCTTCCACCTCTATATCAAGATTTCCTGACCTCTCAGATCTTTCTTTGAGGGCATTACTCTATAAGGAGGAAAGGAGAAAATTGGTTTAAATTAACTAGAGGTTCTGGGTATCCAGGCCAACCTTTCCTGGTACTTCACTTGGGGATAGAGTTAAATTTACTTTAAGAAACCAGGTGATACCTGTGAGGATTGTGAGAGTAGAAATGGACTCCAATAGGCACTCAGATTGTTGTGCTGGATCCCAAAACACTGGAGGTAGGTCAAGAGACCAAGGTAGGATTCATGGAGCAGAGGTCACAGGCAGAGCTGGGATAGACCTAGCATGGGAGTAAACCCCTAGTCTCAGAATGCTGAATCACCTAAAAATACACCCATAGTCACCTACAATTGCACTCAGTGACTGAGATCCCAGGGCATGCTTCCTGCCTTGTGTAAACTGTTTTTAGTACAATTGATTAGTGGAATTATTTTAGATTTCTAAAGGAGCTTCTGACACAATAGGCATAGACTTTTTCCTTTTAAGTTGACAACATATGTCTGCTATTTCTACTGTGGACTTGTATAGGGCGGGAAAGTTCAAATAATTTCTTAAAAATTATTAATACAATGCCTCTCATTATATAGGTGTGTTTCCAAATTGCTTTAGGGAGCTCCCTTGGAAAATACAAGAAGTCCTTACTGCTTAACAAAAATGTAACCCTGAGAGAAGACCACTGAAATCAATCCATCTCAACAAGTAGTAAATGAAATAGCCAATAGTTCAAAGTTTGTTTGCAACTTTATCTTGAAGTTTGAGAGAAAAATATACAGTTTATTTTAGGTGTAGCATATTGAGTTGTAATTGCAAATGTGTGCCCTATTCTTAGGATGATGAAGGAATGACTCAGCCCTTGCTTTGGGGCAGAGTAAAATTTTCCCAACCAAACTGCATAATGTGACTTGGTATCCATCACTTCACAGTGGACTTTTATAGCATAGTCCCAATGAGGATCACATTTTTAAGCTTATTCAATGGCTTTTCAATGGCTCTTCACTGGTCTTTCTGAAAGACCCATTTCCAAATAATTTTCATGGGAAGTACCAATCATTTTTTTTATCCTTGTTGATTTTGTTTTCTGCCAGTTTTCTGAGTGTAACTTTAGCAGTTCTTCACTATTTCTTGTTAGATAAAGATGCCAATTGATGGGGACCGTTGTGACATGGAGAACAACACTTGGGAACTAACTTTGTAAGTAGATAGTCCACTACTTTTGTATTATTATGACACTAGCTTCTTCTCTACCTTGTGTCTTTAGATAACAATTATGATGACAGGTATTTCATTAATTTTTTTTTTTCCTCTGGGACGCCTTGGTGGCTCAGTGGTTGAGTGTCTGCCTTCGGCCCAGGGCATGATCCTGGAGTCCCGGGATTGAGTCCCATATCGGGGTCCCTGCATGGAGCCTGCTTCTCCCTCTGCCTGTGTCTCTGCCTCCTTCTCTCTCTGTGTCTCTCATGAATAAATAAATAAAAATCTTTAAAAAAACAATTTTTTTTCTCAAAAGCAAGCCAAGGAAATGACTTCAATTCATACACAGTAATCATAGTAACCGTAGACTCCCAGAATCTTCAAGGCAAAATATTCACCTGGGGTAGCCACTCTCCAAATGTATAAATTCTCTGCAAAGGAACCCCTATTTTAACACTTTGTTCAACAAGGAGCTTACTACCTCCCCAGGCATCTCTTTCCATGTTTGAACAGCTCTGGTATTGATACCATTTTCCTTATAGTAAGCTGAAATCTTATCTAGTATTTGGGCGTATGTAAGTACAGCTGTCGGATGCTGGAAAAACACAGTGGGGAAAAGTGAGGGAAAAAATTAACTGAGTTATTTTTGCCATGGAGACAAATTAAGTTTGAATAGTTGGGTGAACATTTAACTGGCTCTGCTGCAGTTGAAAACACAGAAAAGCAATTGTTCTTTTAAGCATCTGTCAGACTGTCATGCTCTGAATATCCACAGAACAGATAGTTTGGAATTTCTAAGTACTTCAATAAACTGGGTGTATATTAAACATTTAAACAATAAAATATTTATTAAAAAAACTCTTAAAAATAACCTCTGGATTTAAAATCTTTTTTTTTTTTTTTTTTGCTATATGTCCATCTATATTCACTTACTGAATCAGAAATCTTGATAATTTAGACATACTAGCTCACCATGAACAGGTGTACATGTGTCATGTCTAATGCCCATCTATTTTGAGACAACACTTAAATGTAAAATAATTTAAAGTTATAATATTTTTAAAATCAAATAAATTATTTTATTTCCAAAAATAAAATTAAAGGCATGATTTTCCTTTTTTAAAAAAATATTTTATTTCTTTATTCATGAGAGACACATAGAGAGAGGCAGAGACATGGGCAGAGGAAGAAGCAGGCTCTCTGTGAGGATTCTGATGCGGGAATCAATCCCAGGACCCCAGGACCATGACTCGAGCCAAAGGCAGATGCTCAACCAGGTGCCCTAAAGGCATCATTTTCTTTCCTGCCTTTTTTCTTTTCTTAAATTATAGACAGGTTAATTTAGGTGCAACATGGTAAAAAAAAAAAAATTATTTCCATCTTATTCCAAGTTTACAGTCAGGAAATTTTTTAAAAAGATTTTATTTATTTATTCATAAGAGACACACAGAGAGAGAAAGGCAGAGACATAGGCAGAGGGAGAAGCAGGCTCCATGCAGGGAGCTCAATGTGGGACTCAATCCGGGAACCCCAGGATCACACCCTGAGCTGAAAGCAGACGCTTAACCGGTGAGTCACCCAGGTGTCCCAGGAAAATTCTTTTATGATTAAGTTATTAAAACCCTTAATTAATGGAATCACTGCTCGATTTCCAATGCAATTGCACTACTTTTTAAGTGAAGACAGAGTCTCTAGGGCTCCACTTTCCCTTCATACATGAGGATGTTTACAATTCAGTGTACCTTTTAAGATATGACTGGGGAGTTTCACAGGTCCCTGAATTTTGTGCAACTCACATTCAAACCATCCAGTGATATTCTTCTGAAGACCGTGGCCCTGAAGGTCATGCATTCCTCTTGCTTCTCTAGGGCACCTTCACACTCATCTGTTGGTTAAAGTTCAAAATCTTCTTTGCAGGAGGAAATCCCAGGGTCCCAAGCTCCACTCAGGCATTATACTGCCTGGTCTATATCTCACAACTGCTTTCAGCTTGATCTGACTTTACACCATCAGATTTCCGTGGTTACTGCTAGACACAGTGCCTATTTTTCAGCTCACTTCTAGACCAGAGGAGCCTTGAGTTTTCTCTCTAAAGTTCTCTCTTACTGTTGAGGAATTTGCAGCAGGAATGAAACATTGATATTTGAGGAAAATTACAGTGACAACCATTGAGGGGATAGATTGGAAGGACGAGTCTGGTGGCCAGAAGACCAACTGGAAGACTTTTGCAGCTGTAGAGAGGTGAAAGCCAACAGGTGACACAGGGTGTCAGCACTACACTGCCTTTTGATTTTATGACAGATTGGCACAAAATACTTAATAGGTGATTCCTCTTCTAGTGGTTAATCATTTCTCTTTGTGTTTGGTGTTTAGCACTCTGTTTGATCCTTTAGCTCCTTCCATTGCTCCAGTAGCCTTTTGTCTTAGGCTGGACGCTTGAGGTTATGGGCTGTTCTTGTGCAGGCACTGTTCCCCTCTCCCCCAAGTAGCTGAGTGTTAGCGTTGTGGTAGGCACATTGCATACATTAAAAATAGCCATTCATAGTCCGATTCCATAAAGACGGAAGGTAAAATAGTGGTTTCCGGGGGCAAAGGAAAGGCAGGCAACAGAGAGCAATCTTTAATAGGTAGAACTGTTTATTCCCCAAATGAATGAGACCATATAATGTTTGTCCTTCTCAGATTGACTTACTTCACTCAGCATAATACCCTCCAGTTCCATCCACGTTGAAGCAAATGGTGGGTATTTGTCATTTCTAATGGCTGAGGAATATTCCATTGTATACATAGACCACAGTTTGGGAAGATGAAAAGGTTCTGGAGATGAACATTGGTGATGGTTGCACAACAATGTGAATGCATTTAATGGTGCTCAACTGAACACTTAAAAATCATTAAATTGAAAAAAATCATTAAAATGGTAAATGTTATGTTATCTATATTTTACCACAATGAACAAACAACAAAAAGATTGAGAACTTCTGGGGCAAATCAACACAGAAATTTGCCCTTCTTCAAGATACTTCACTTGTGTGAATCAACAAATTCCCTGTTGTTTACAGCAGTTAGCTATGGATTTCCGGTAAGCATGAAGCACTCTAATAAAATCATTGTTAGAGAAAGATTAACCCTATTATTTATATTAAAAATAACCATTCACATTTTAATAGATGAAGGAACTGAGAGGTTCAGGTAGGTTGACAGCTTGCCCAAGTCACACAATTAGTGAGCAGGGAACCTTGGATTCCAGTCTAAGGCTTGTTTGGCTGTAAATGTTGTACGGCCTACTCTTAGGCAAAACAAATCTATGAATATATGAAATCCCCAACCGTGGGAACTAGGAACTATTCCCCAACCAGGAACAGGAATTTCTTTTTTTTTTCAATCTAAGCTGTTTCTCTTGTTTTTGATGCAGTTACTTACCAACATTTATTTGCACTGACTGAATTTCCTGAGAGTTAATGCCAACACTTCTGTCAAAATCCACCATTGAAAATTATTTGTAAAGGGACCACATGCTTTTATTTTCCATATTTAACTTTTAAATAAAAGTAACATTTAAAGCTTTAGAATGTTACCTGTTAACATATTCAGAATGAATTTTGCTTTGAACTTTTAAACTCACTTTGAAGACCACATTGTATTTGATCTTTATTCTGGAATTTTTGCAACAGACTTTGGTTAAAAATATTTAAGTTATAACAATATAGTTTTTTTTTTTTAAGATTTTATTATTTATTCATGAGAGACACAGAGAGAGAGAGAGGGAGAGGAGAGAGGCAGAGACACAGGCAGAGGGAGAAGCAGGCTCCATGCAGGGAGCCTGATGTGGGACTCGATCCCGGGTCTCTAGGATCAGGCTCTGGGCTGAAGGCAGTGCTAAACCGCTGAGCCACCTGGGCTGCCCTAACAATATAGGTTTTAAACAGAAATTCCTGAGATGTGGTTACAAACTAATATGACTTTTTAGGAAACAGTGGAATCCAAATTCATATCACTGACTTCAGAGCAAACATCTTGGGAAACTGTACATAGTAATATTTCAATGGTTCATTCACAGAAACACATAAGAAGTACTTATTCTATGTCAGACACTCAGAGAGTTTTTGAAATTCCTTTTTTTTTTGTATTTCTTCTAAAGCCAGTTAACGACCCATGCAGAAAGCTTGCTTATTTATTTATTTATTTATTTATTTATTTATTTATTTATTTATTTGATTTATTTACTTAAGAGAGAGAGAATGCACAGAGGGAGATGGAGAGGGAAAAGCAGATTCCCTGCTGAGGAGAGAATCTGACATGCGGCTTGATTCCAGGACCACGAGATCATGACCTGAGCTGAAGGCAGATGCTTAACTGACTGAGCCACCCAGGTGCCCAGAAAACTTACTGCTTTATAATCATCTATTATGTTGACCCAACCAGAAATATACAATGTGATCATCTATTTTGTCCTATAGACATGGCTTCTAGAGATTTCAGGCCATGACTAAAACTCAACGCCAACTTCAGAGGTTGAAGAATTAACGAAGTGGAAAATATGATAAAGATTCCTTTGTATGTAGCGGACAACTGCTCTGGTAAGTCTTGCACTTGGTAATATCTAATCACCCAATCTTAAACAGTACTTTTCTTCCTTCATTTGCTATTACTTTTCCCTACAGTGTTTTTCTCTTCAGTGCTTATCTCTCCCTAATAGAATGTGAGTTGCCTGAGAGCAGAGACTTGTCTGTTGCTGTATTCCTAACCCTGGAATAATGCCCAACACATAAAAAGCGCCGCATCAATAGTTTTTGAATGAATGAATGAATGAATGAAAAAAATGAAGATTTAAAAAAAATGAAGATTTATATTACTTCACATAAATGTTTTGCTTTAATTTCACAATTCCATAATTCAATGAAAGAATAAGGTCTCATTTTGATGATGTACAGTGCCACGGTTGTGTTACTACTATTATTATTCAATAAATAGGGACAAAGGGATTCTTTGGTTCATTAGCAGTGTAGATTCTCTTCTTCTGTTCTTTCTTACTTTAAGGTGATAAGTCATAGTTGGGTTGCCTTCTGGAACAGTGCTGTCTCTCTTTTTAACTGTATTAGAGAGGACAGACTTCCCATTTTTGTACCATAACTACACGCAGGGTGCTAAGAAGGTGCAAAATAAGTGTAGGGTTACTCCATGTTTTTAGAAGCTTAAAGCTGTGCTTGGAAGAACAAGAGCCCATATTTGAAGTACAAAACAATTAGAAGAGTGATGTTGTCCTACAGGATACCTTCGCAGAGAAAGGAGAATGATTTGTGTTAGGGCTTCTCAGAAAACTGTATGGAGAAGAGAATACTGGGCCTGGACATTGAGAAATGAGCTGAATGTGGACACGTGCGTTAAGGACCTGTTGAGAAAGGTCAGAAGGAACATGTGATTCAAGCTGTGGGGCACCGGAAAACAGCACGTGCTCTCACCTTCCTCTCACCGCATCAGCTGGTCCTCTTCCATGTCCTCGGCTCCTCGTCTTTTAAATATTGTGCTTCAGGCCACAGGACTCTTCCTCTCCACGAGTACTCACTCCTTGAATGACTTCTTCCAGCCTCATGCTTTAAACAGCCTCCCAAATTTACAATTCCAGCCCCAATCCTCCTTGACGTCCAGACTCACATACCAATTGCCAGCTGGACCTCTGTACCACAGTGTCTAATAGGATTTTCAAACATAACATTTGATTGTTTCTTCCCCAAACTACTCCCATAAGTCTGTCTTGAAAATACATACCGAAGAGGATGACTTTTCTGTACCCATACTCCTGCAGCGGCCTAATTTAAGCGACCACACTTGCTCTAGTGTGCTTAAGTGTCACTTGCTCTAGTACAATGTCTTCCTAACTGGTCTCTCTGCTGCCATTCTCTATTCATCGTGTAGCACCCATAGTTATCGATTCAAATTATGTATCAGTTCTGGCCACATCCTTGCTTAAAATCCTTGAAACACTGCTCTTCTGCAACACACTTGGGTAACAGAGTTTGCCTCAGTGACTATGTACCTGCTATTCCCTCTGCTTAGAATGTTCTTCTCCTCCCCCAATACTTGGGTGTTCTAGCTCCAGTAGCTTCACTTAAAACCATTATCCTTGACCCCTATCTAAAATGGCCCACCCTCCCTTCAGCAGTTTTTAATCCCTTCTCTTTAAAAAAACCCTTCCAACCACTTATCTGAGTATAGGTATATGTATATTTTTTTATATTTTTGTTTCCTGTTTCCTACCACTGGAATAGAGTTTCCATGAGGTCAGGGAGTGTTTGTTCATTGCTATATCCCTTGTGACCAGAGCAATGCCTGGCACTGAGTAAATATCTGTTGAATGAATGAACTGCCGTCCTGTTGGTTATCCCCTCCTTACGTAAGGTGGTATCCTGAGTGATGTGATCAAAATCCAGAGTGCAGGCTCAATACAGAGAAACAGCAAGTGAAAGATGGGGCAACCCTAGAAGAGCAAGTGCAGCAGACAGAACCAAGATGGGGACCAGGAAAATGAAGATGGAAGGACTGTCAGGTAATCCAGTGCCACCCAGTTTATCTCGGACTCTCGCAGACTCCAGTCCACTCTAGAGCCTATGAAACATACCAAGCAAGATTTTTCAGTGCCACATAGTAACTCCTCTTTCTGGGGAAAGCCTGCTCCAGGAATCTAAGGAGCAAACTCTCCAACAGGAATGGACTCTATGCATATTGGCTGCAGCCATAGTCAGCACTGAACTTTTTTTACAAGAAAGTTGGCAGTACTGCTGTGGAAATATAATTGATATTTGTTTAATTTCTCCAATGGGCTGTGAACTTCTAAGGGGAACAGACTTCCTAGTTCGGTACCGTTCCTGATACAAAGTTTGCACTATTGGCAAACATTCCAGAGAATGGCTGAAAGAAGGGGGAACAAATGGTTCAGTGATCTCTTCTTGGCTATACCCACAGGTGTGAAGAGCAGCATACTTAGAGTTTACCTCTTTAAACTAGACTGATAGAAATCTTTTGCATGCATTGAATGGCCAATAGTTAAGACTTTGAACATGGTACTATCTATCCCTTCCCAACACAGAACTAATGCTCCGAGCAGCAAACTGATATGCCCACAAATTTACATCTATTGCACAGACAGAATGGCAACCAATGTAGATCTAAACTTCAAATTATTGACCTTAAAGATTTACAATAAGCTATTAGGTTATTCACATAATTTCTTAATCTCTGCTAGGGCAAGATCTTTCAATTTGCTCTAAGTTAGGAGTTCAAAATTCTCTTCATTAAATAACTTTCCACTTGGAATAAAAGGTAGCCCTTTATGGCTCCCTCAACAAGCTCTAAAGTAAAATAAATGAATAAAAAAGAATATTGATGGCTATTTCCCAATAGCTTTGGCCATTATCCTGTCAAGTATTCCTTACTTTTATTTATTTTTTAAAATAGACCTATTTATCAACTGTGGATTGAACACATGACCCTGTTGACTTTCCAGAAACAACCCCAGATTGTTTTTTCTTGGGGATTAGCCTTTCTCAGAGCCTCTCTGGGTTGGCAGTTTCCTGAATTAACACATTGCTGGCTTTCTCCTGGACCGTGTTGTTTATTTCTTTCATTATCTTACCCTGTGAATACTGAGAAAGAGGATAATTCTTTTTCATTCTGAAGGACATACATGTGGTCTTCATTCTTAAGAAGGAACGTTTGATTAAGGTCTGCAAATGAAAAGGAAAAGCACAAATCAGTATCTTCAATGTGCAATTCGATGTCTCTGCCACAAAGGTGTGATGAAATGGCTCTGTTATTTTCCAGAGTCTTCATCCCAGGGTGCCGAGCCTTAGGCCAGTGTGTGACTGACCAGTTAGCACACCTCCTTCTGGATGCCTCTTTACATTTATTCCAACCACCAAATAATTACTGCTACCTTCATGTCGCTAAAGCCATTCTGTTTCACACACTCATTTCCTTTCCTTCCTCTAAATTACTGTGCAACCGGTGTCAGGCAGTTTCAACACAGTGAAATTCCCAAACTAGCATTTCTAAAATCTACTTTCAAATTTGATTCCTTTTACCTTTGTCTGACTCAACAGTCATCTCTTTGAAATCTCTTTTCTCAGCTAATGGGTTAATGTTTCTTTTTTAGGTTGAAGAAAAAAATGGAAAGATCTAAGTGGGAGGGTTTTTTTTTTTTTAATACAGAGCTCTTAAAAGTCTTGGACTAGAGCTTGAGAATCTTTAGAAACCACATATCATGATAGGATTCTCCAGAAAGGAATGGATGCTAACCTGCTTCCTAGTTACTTTTATTAAGTATGTGCTCCCTGGACTTCTGAGGTCTCAGGGAAGACTTTAGGTATTGAGGTGGAAAAATCCTGAACAGGTAGAGAAACCCCACATTGCCAGTCTGCCTGTGAGGGGGATGGGGACCTCTGGGGAGACGTGGAAGTGGTCTAGTCAGTCCCCTCCCACCTGTGTGTTTAGCGCGCCATCTAGTGAAGCTCGCAGAAGGGAGAAAGCCTGAGGGCCGCAGGAAGACACACTCAGCTCAAGGTTGGGCTGTCTTCCCCTCTGGGTCAAATCCTTTGGCAAAACTGTGTTTCAACTCTGCCAGTGCACAGGTGATGAATGTTGTATGCATCGTTAGAAGGTTGGTGAAAGTCATGGGATACTTAAGAAGAAGGATAAAAGATATTAAGGACTTATTAAGAAAGGCAAAAAGTACTGCTATACAGTCATCCCAGAAAGTAGCACTCGAAAATTATAAGTACTCTGGCTAAGCAAACAAATAATACTTCTGTATGAATATGAGAAACACAAAAAAGGAATTGAAGGAAGGGAAAAAAGAGAAGGCATGGGGAGAAAATGAGAGAGGCATGATGCTTTCTAGGTAGTTCTAAACCTGGGTTCAAATTTCAGAGCTACCATTTGCCATTTGTGTGATGGTAGGCAATTTACTTAAACTTACTAAGCTTCAATACATTCATCTGTAAGGTGGGCATCATCCCACCTATCTTGTAGGGATGCTGTGAGGGATAGATAAAGGAAGGTATGAAAGCACCAAGCCCAGAGACCCAGGTGAAAATGCTCAACAAATGGTAGTGCTACTAAAGGGGAAAAGACAAAAGGAAAAGAGAAGAAAAGAGGTCTCAGCAAAGGATAGTGTGGAACACAGTATGATCTGAGAAAGGAAATAACATCTGGGACTGTCCAACTTTGCAGAAGGCATTGATTTGGTCAACTTAACAGGTGAATCCCATGAAAGGGGATGTCGTCTCTGACTCCAGTGGACAGAAGGCCTCCGTCTGAGGTCCACCTTTGTTACTGCTCACAAGGGTCAGAAAGGGCTCCACAGGAGAGCCCTTCTTGTCACATCTCGTCTCGGTGAGCTAAGACTACACTCAACACCCTACAGGTCTTTAGCTCAGTGCTGGGAGCTTATGTGAAGGAAAGGTGAATGTGACCAGTCAGAGATGGGGCCGATCAAGGGGTAGCAATTAGGAATCAGTATTTAGCCGGTAAGGGTAGCCACTTACATGGCCTAGCTTGAAGAAGCCTTCTGAGAATCCTGGGTTGCCACTGTCTGTGCAGTTAATACCAACTGAATGATGCTCTTTGAGACTGGAAGAAGTATCTGTGTGCCCTGAGAATATTGAGATCATCACCAGATGAGAGATCAGATCTCTCATCACCAAAAGCTGAATGCCCTTGGCAGAGCCAGGAGGTGGATACACAGAGCTGCCTCAGTCTCTCTTTTGGAACCTGATCTGGTGACTTCAAAGGATGGCCTAAAATCCTCCAGACTCCTGAAACCTCTGGAGAGCACAATCAATCCTGTGCTACACTCCCACAGCAGCCTCCCTCCCCAGTCCCATCCTCCGAGGAAGCTCCTAGCCTAGCATCTCTAGCCAGAGCCCAGAACTGGAGATCATAATGCCCTTCCCTTGATGTAATGCCAACCACAAGCTCAGGGGAACAGCAGCCATTGCCTGCCATTTCTAACCTTTTCCCAGCTTCCTTCCATGCCAAGGAGAAAACGAGGAACAAGAACTCAGTAATATGATCCCCAATTAACATAAAATAAAAACAACCCAGTCATGTTTTCCATGGGCTTTTCCAATCTCAAACTAAACACATAAAAGGAGGAGAAAGAGATAAAAATACACACATGGAACTATAAATATATATGCTGTCCGCGGATGTACAGCCAAGCACCCTGACCCAAATGAGTATCTGTCTCTAGGAAAACTGAGCAGCCAGATGCAGAAATCTGAGAATTTTCCGTTTCCAAAGTGCAGTGTGATTCCAGACAGGAAGGGAAAGTATCCTGATTCCTTGGCATGGAAGGGGTTAAGTCCTCAGCCATCCTATCCTAAAGTGATTTATGATGATGTGTAGCGTTTCAAAACTTTCCCCCACCCCAAAGCACAGCCCTCTCCTTCCCCACGGAGTCCACTCTCAACGTGCTGAAGTGGGAAGGAGGTGGTGTTTTGCTGATCTGTTAAATTCTTAGCGAAGTTTCCTTGATTTCCAGCGGCTGCTGTTGTTGGGAGTTTGGTTTGGATCAAAACTGAGGTTGTCCTGGCATTTCTGGGACCGAGTCCAGGCAAGAGGAAGAAGAAAAAGAAGGAGAAGGAAAAGAAGAGGAAAGAAAGAAAGAAAAAAAAAAAGGTGGAGAGACGTAAAGGAGGGGACAAGCGCAGGAAAAGAAAAAAAAGTCCTTTTTCAACATCACATTCCTGTGTTTTCCCTCAGCCTGGAAAACATATTAATCCCAGTGCTTTCACGCTCGGAAACAAAGGGACTCAGCCAGACTGTGGGGGAAAGGGTGATAAGAAGGATCCTGGAACTCTAAAGAGAGAGAGAGCAAGATTGAGGAGTAGCTGGGACTCCACTCTCAGGGGCCCCTGCGTCGCCGGCACAGGGGACTGGCACACACAGCCACTCGGGACGAGCAGAAACTACAGACAAATGGAGATGCAAAGCCTCGCAAGGACAGCTCCTTTCCCCTCATCCTACTTGTCAAGAAGGTGAAAAGACAGCCAGGGGAAAGAGGAAAGCAGCTCGGCCGGGGTCAGGACAGGCGGTGGCCGGTGGCGCCTTTGGGAGCCGGAGCTGCCCGCACCCCCCTTTGTGCTGCTGAGCCTGAGCCGGGCTGCGGAGAAGGAGGCTTGGGAGGAAGAGGATCTCATGTAGGAGACCGTCCTGGGACCACGCCTGGGATTGCCTTTTAAACCCTCTGCATTCCATCTCCATGAGCCACAACGTAAGTGTGCAATCCCTTCTGTCCTTGGTGTGCTTGCTTGTGTCTTTGTCGCTCATTTGAAGGCACGAACTAGGAGTGTTGTAATTCGTGTGCCCAGTGTGCCTTTGCCCTGGAGCATCCGAGCGCCGGCCCTGCCCGGCTGGCCTTCCTGCTTCCTGCGACTGTCCCTGTGGAGCGCTAACAGATTACCTGGGTTTGAAAGCAACAGGCTGTCACCCTTCTTGCCAGCGCCTGACCTCCCTGCCTCGCCTCTCACCGCCCCTTCCCCCCACCCCCCACCCCTTGGCCAAGACAGAGAAAGAGAAAATGCCCAGTTCTGTTTGCAATTAAATGATTTTTCTTTTTCTTCTCTCTCTCTCTCTTTTTCTCTCCATTCTCCCTCTTCCTCCCCGCCTTCCGACCCTGCTGCCTTTCAAAGCGGATTGCACAATGACATGGACAACGGCACTCAGCTTTGCCATGCTGGTGGCAGTGTGGCTGGTGTGCGGCTCCGAACCCCACCTCCCTGCCGCGAAGAGGGGGAGCCACGGGGCGCGGGGAGCACCCCTGGTGTCCCCAGCCCCCAGAAGGCCGGCCCGGCTTCTGAGGCACGCGGGGAGGTCCCGGGGGATCGGGAGAGGCGCCCTGGAGGAGCCGAGCCTCCCGCCCCCCCTAAGGAGGAGGGGTGTGCCGGTGCCCAGGGCGGCGCCCCCCGCGCCCCCCGCGCCGCCGCGCATCAGCGGGGCCCCCGCGAGGCCTAAGCAGAGACCAGGGGCCCCCAGGTCTCCCCGGGACATGATCCGAGACGAGGGGACCTCGGCTCGCTCGAGGCCCTTGCGTTGGCCCGCGGGGTCCGGCTCGCCCAACGTCCTGGCCAGCTTTGCGGGCAAGAGCAGGGTGTGGGTCATCTCGGCCCCTCACGCCTCCGAGGGCTACTACCGGCTCATGATGAGCCTGCTGAAGGACGACGTGTACTGCGAGCTGGCGGAGAGGCACATCCAGCAGATCGTGCTGTTCCACCGCGCGGGCGACGAGGGGGGCAAGGTGCGCAGGATCGGCAGCGACGGCCGCGTGCGGGAGCAGCGCCTGGAGCCGGGCCTCGTGCCCAAGCTGATGAGCTTCCTGCAGCTGGAGCACGGCAAGTTCGGCATGGTGCTGCTGCGCAAGACGCTGCAGGTGGAGGAGCGCTACCCGTACCCCGTCCGGCTGGAGGCCCTGTACGAGCTCATCGACCAGGGCCCCGTCCGCAGGCTGGAGAAGATCCGGCAGAAGGGCTTCGTGCAGAAATGCAAGGCCTCCGGGGTCGAGGGCCAGGTGCTGCAGGAGGACGGCAGCGACGGCGGCGGCGGAGCGGGCAAGCAGGGCCGCGCGCCGGGGCCGCCCTCCAGGGCCGGCCGGCCCACCGCGCCCCCCGCCCCCGCCCCGACCCCGACCCCGACCCCGACCCCCAGGGCCGCCACCCCGCCTCCCGCCGCAGCCCCCGGCCGCCCGGCGAGCCCCACGGCCCCGCCCGCCACGCAGAGGCCCGGGACCCCCAGGGCGCCCCCGTCCTCCGCCGCCCCGCACGGCCTCTCCCCGCAGCCGCGGAGGGAGAGGCCGCAGGGCGCCCGCAGGCCCGGCAAGGCGGGCGGCTCGGAGAGCCTGGCCGCGCCCCCCCCCACGGCGCCCGGGCAGGGGCAGGGGCAGGGGCAGGGGCAGGAGCACGGGCAGGGGCACGGGCAGGGGCAGGGGCAGGGGCAGGCCGCGCGCGCCCGGGACAACCGCACCGACCGGCGGGAGCACGGCCCCCGGGGCCCCGAGGGCGGGCCCGCGCACCCCAAGCCCGCCAAGGGCAAGGCCGCCCCGAAGAAAGGCCAGGACAGAACCGGGAGCAACGAGTACGAGAGTAAGTATGACCCCGGCAGGCCCGGCGCCTCTCAGCGGGACCCCGAGCTGCGGGGGGGCGACGGCCGCGCTCCCAAGGCCAAGGCCAGGGAGGCCAAAAAGCACGAGAAGCTCGAGAAGCTCGAGAAGCTCGAGAAGCCCGAGAAGGAGAAGAGGAAGAAGCTGAAAAGCGAGAAGGCAGACAAGTTGCTCAAGGCGAAGAAGGAAAAGGCTGAGAAAAAGAGCCGGCAGGAGAAGGAGAAGAGCAAGAAGAAAAAGGCAGGTAAAACGGAGCAGGAGGGCTACCTGACGCCCACGGCGCAGCACGTGGCGCACAGTCCCGGGAAGTCGGTGACCCACCTGCTGGGGTCCTTTGAAGGCAAGCGGAGGCTGCTCGTAAGTAATCTTCTCCCCAGCTTTGTTCTGTGGGCTGACGCAGGGCAGGGGCGTATGGGTGCTTTATTTATTTATTTATTTAAAAAAAATTTTTTTTTTTCTAAAATCATGTTGCTGGATGGCAGACTGTGGCTGAACCTGTGCCACGTCAGGGAGATCCGGAGGCTTGTCTTGAAAGGGCTGCCAGGCCAGAAGCTCCTCTTGGTTTGGTGCTCTGTGGCCCCAAGGTTGCAGACTCAGTGGCCACGGGCCCTTAGACCTAAGCGTAAGGAAGCACCTCTGCTGGGGTCCTTCCAAACCCGTCCTTACCCATCCCCCATCCTGAGCTCTCTCTTCCAACGGAGAGTTCTTATTTTATTTTATTTTATTTTATTTTATTTTATTTTATTTATGCATGAGAGACATAGAGAAAGAGAGAGGGAGAGAAGCAGAGACCCAGGCAGAGGGAGAAGCAGGCTCCATGCAGGGAGCCCCACGTGGGACTTGATCCCAGGTCTCCAGGATCAGGCCCTGGGCTGAAGGCGGGGCTAAACCGCTGAGCCACCCGGGCTGCCCCCCAACGGGGAGTTCTGAGTATAGCCTCCCTTTTACCAAGTTCAAAGAATAAAAGAAGAACAAAGGAGTTCCTAAAAGGGCAAGCGTTGACTAAGGTCACAACTTGGGCAAAGGATTTATCTCTTCGTGAGCTTTGGAACTAGAAGCATGCGCATGGGGAACTGGTCAAGGTTTTTCCTTTTTCTCCTGGTTAGGTCTATATGAGAGTGGAAGCCTCAAAGAGGAAAGTAAGGCAGCTTGGGTGGAGAGTGGGCATGTATGACTGGGAGCCGGGAAGGGCCCTTGTCGGTGTGACCCTCCCAGATACTTTAAAACCAGCTGGTTGAAGTCTTCTCCCCTCCAAGACTGCCTCTCCCATCACTGTCCAAGTAAGAGGCCAAAAAGACAGAATGGGGAACTGGGTTACTTGTCCAATCTCCAGTACGCTAGAGACAGAGGTCAGTTTGTCCTGTGTCTCTGTCAAATGAGTGTGTATGTGTGTGTGCGTGCGTGTGCACGTGCGTGCTTGCATGCAGGTGAAAGGAGATAAGCAAGTCTTGCTTTCACTTTGCCTTTCAGTGTTCCTGAAGCCACTGATACTGAGCAAGCCATAGGTCCATCTCAAGAGCTCTCTCTCTTTGGGTCATTACTTGCCTCCATCCAAAGAATGATAAAAGAATCTAGTCAAGCCCTGGGAAGCCTTTGGAAAGAAATCAATCCCATCCTAAATGTAAGGGCAGTTCTCATCAGCCACGTGAGAGTGGCTCCTTCTCCTCTCCATGTCTCCTTGTCCCCTCTTTTAGTGCCCTTCCAAGATCTTTATCCCTTCTTAATGCTGTCATTTTACTTACTCCAGGCTGTCAAGGGGGAGAAGGTGCAGTACAATCATTGCAGAGAAAAGGATCAGTAAATTAATGTCACGCAGTGTGGGTCAGGAACGATTTTTTTCCGATACATGGGTGGGAAGGAGACATCTCATGCCACTGAGGACAGCATTTGTCCTACTAAAGGCACAAGGTGACCGCAGCCTGCATTATCCCCATCCAAAGAAATAGACACTCTTCTCTCAAGGCATCTCTCAAAGGGGCTTTTACTTTTTCCAGTCTGGTCTAAATTTGGATTAATGATCTGAGCAGAAAGGCGCTGGTGTCCATTGATCGTTAGTGGTCTCAAAAAATTTAAATTTGCATTTGAAATGTTACTCAGAGCAGAATCCCCGGTGGTGTTTATCATGGGTGGGGTATGTCCCAAAATTCTCTTATCAGGTCCACAATGATGTACCTGTGTATTAGAAAAAAACTCAAGTTTTCATTGATTCTACAGGTTTGTGTGTGTGTCTGCTGTTATGTATTTTTTTTTGTATATTTTACCCATCTTTAAACAGAGCTTTAAAGTATATAACGTAACTAGCAGAGGATAGGCTGTATGCTAGAGCAGTTTGACAGCTACTTGGTTATTTTCAGAGTACATAAATTTAAATGAGAATATTTTAGTCAGAGCCAAAGGAATCATTCATTTCAGAGGAGCATTCTATCCGGTACTTAAATGTTTGTTACAGAACCCCAGGGAGCCAACTGCTCTCTTTGTGGTGTGGGCAAACCTTACTCGTGTGCTGCTCCTGAGGACCTAGGACTTTGTCCAGGAGGCTAAAGCACATCACCCAAGCCTGGCCATTCAGGCAACGGGGCAGGTGAAGTGTTCCTCTGGGCAGCTTTTAAGCAGGGGGAAAATAATCATGGGTAAAATATCAGGATTGTAATTGTGCACCCATCTGGCAAATACTTCCATTGCCCCTGGTTTGTGAGTCAAAAGAAAGAGGTTTTCATACTCTTTCCCCGATATTAGTCATGCCTTTCTTTTCTCCCCTTTTGCTCTACTCCCTTAGTCAGGGATTTGAAAGCCCAGCTGGGTATTTTCTGCTTTAAGCAGTAACCCTGATCATAAATTTCTAGCAAATGAAATTCAAGCGACAGCCTCTGCTGATGTCATGTGAGGCAAAACAGAACCCAGCTGGGATTGCTCATTGCCATGAGCAAAGAGTGTTGCTCTTTGGGGCTGGCAAGAGAACCGAGTTTGTTATTAGGAAGAAAGTACCAATAGGAGGCAGTTCAGTCTTACCATCCCACATGTGCCCAGCTGATGATCATATCAGAAATGTGTTTTCTGGAAAGCTTATATCTAAAATGCGAATGGATTAGAAAAGACAAGATGAAATAAAAAAATGATACGATCTCAAAAGACGGAGAGAAAAGAAATCTATTTCACCAGGCAGAGAAGAGACTTGGGTTTCTGGGTGAAAGTGCTGGTTGGTGCCATGTATCTTTTTTCCACTCATTTTCCCCATGAAACATGCTGATGTTATTCAGGAAGTTTGGTGATTCAATTAATATTCACTAAGGCTTACCACTCTGCGAGCTGTAAAAAGACCCTGACAACATGTACCTCCAACTGGCCTCGGCCTACTCCGTGTGCTGAAACCGAAATGAGGTTAGATGCCAAGAAATCATGCAGGACTTTTAGCTCATCTTCCCAGTTTTTCAGTAACCTGATGCCCAAACTACAATATATCATACACTCCTAGGGCTTTACATTTATTTATATCATTCTTTGGATGTGAAAATATCATGTAGCTGCTCCTTACCCCCCTTTTAGAGAAACAATGGCCACAGTGGTGAACAGCATCCGAGGGGCCTTTCAAGGAGCTGCAGGTAGAACCAGGTGTTCTATTCTGAGGCCAGAGGTCAGTCCTTCAAACCCTCTGCCTCTCAGTCTATAAATCAGAAAAGGGCACATCCCGCAAGGTGCTTTGCCGAAGCTGTGAGGTTTAACTGTCACAACAACCCTATGAGGAAGGACTTATTAACTCCACTGTACAATCAAGAAAAAAAGCTTAGAGAGTTTGAGAAGTTTCCCAAGGTGTGTAGCTAATACCTGGCAAAGTCAGAATTAGAACTCAGGTCTGTTTAATTTTAGTTCATACTCCAGCCACTCTCCTCATTCTGCCTTCCTATGGGTGTGAGCCTCCATGGTCATATGCCATAAAGTGGAGGGGAAACTGAGATACTATCCTGTTAGTTAATCAATGCAAATGTTTTAGAATTCACTTTTAACCTTAAATTACTCAGATAAATGGGAAGGTCTATCAATTGTCAACATTTTGTGCTAAGCAACAGTGTAGAGACTCTGTCCTTAATACCCAGCTGGTTCTCTTCACCTGAGCTCTCTGGCTTGTCTGGGGGTCAGTCGAGAACGACAGAATGAATCCCAGTTAACCCGACCCCTCAGACTGGTTGGTGCCAGTTCGGGGTTGACAACGGTACGGATATAGAAGAGGCATTTATCACTAAAACATTGGACTACGTGGAGTAGAGCTGAAAAGCCATCAGCTTATGCCCTGAGATGTACCCACTTGTCATGAGCAAGAGGCCTCATAATGCAGAATTACAGACTCAATTTCAACTTTAAGCACACTGGAGACTGAATCTCCTGTAATTCAGTTGGGTTCATACATTTAAACTTACCTCAGAAATTTGGGTACTGGGAGAATAATCAACTTATGTGGTTTAATTTTAGAAAGGGGTATTAAGCTCTGCTTTACTAAGGCGTACTACTAGCTTGAATGATACTTTCAGAGTCCTGTAAAGATCTAGTGCTTTGAGCCTAACACAGTGCTTAGAATAAGCTGAGACCTAAAATACCTTCCCTCTCGCATCTCCCCATTCTGGTTTGCTCCTTTCACTTATGCAGACTGGCTTCATTATATTCTGAGGCTCCTTGTGCCAACGCACCAGTTGGAACAGAAACGTAAAAAAGAACCACAACGCAGTTCTGAATTCATGATACGTGCCCTGATTTATCACCACCAAACTGGAAAGAGGCCAAGTGTCAGACAATAATGTTTAGTGAGAAGTGCGAGGATGCTCTTTTTACGAAGAGGGGACTGGACACGGTTACCATTTCAAACACCATTTGAAAGACTGCCAAACTCAACAATGAATGGGACGGAGGTGTCAGTACACAAGGAAAGAGTGGCTGAAATATGTTCCCTTGGTCAGCCTCTTCTACTGTCCCTGAGGCAAGCTAGAGAGTAGATTAAATGCAAAAGAGGGGTGGGTCCTTCAGCAGCTGGTTTGCAGGCGGCATCTGGCATCTAGACATTTCTAAGCAGGGGACCACCCCTCCTCTCCTCTGTCTGGAGTGATCTATGGAACCTGAGGAACAGAGGCCAGCATTTGAACAGCAATTGAAAGGAGCAAGTGGCCATTGTGGGCTAGGAAAGATGTTAAGGAGGATGCTGCATTTGAAGACTGCCTGTGTGCCATTAAGGTGGAGGGGAGGGGAGAGCGTCCTGGGTGGAAGAGGTAGGCGCCAAGGCAGAGGAAGGAATGAGAGTCAGCTCCTCAGAGGCAACACACACCTAGGGTGCTTGTGTGCACACAGCCTGTATATATTTCTCTTCTTTCTTTCTTTCTTTCTTTCTTTCTTTCTTTCTTTCTTTCTTTCTTTCTTTCTTTCTTTCTTTCTTTCTTTCTTTCTTTCTTTCTTTCTTTCTTTCTTTCTTTCTTTCTTTCTTTCTTCTTGATTCTCACTACTATTATCAGGGAAGTTGTTTCATCGTAAAGATGCAAAGGCCAAGCTTCATAAGGCTAAGTGGCCTGGTGGAGGCTAAAGGTAGCCAGCGTTGAACAAGGAACAAGTGCAGACCCTGCCACTTTGACTACAGTCCCCCTTTCTCTGTGCCACTCTGCCCAGATTCCTTTCATTTCATAACTGAGACCAATCTGGCCATGGAGTGAAGAGGTCACGTAAGGGAGGAACAGGAGGAAAGGTTAGCAAGAGGGAGCCTGGGGCCAGGTTGTGGAGGGAGGAAATGAGTCATGCAAAATAAATGTCACCTCATGGGTAGGTTAAGGCATCCCTCAGCACAGGTCCTGAGGTGAAAATAAACATCAGGGCTCTTTATTTATTTATGTCGCTTCCCACTGGGTACCCAGTGGCCTCAGGCTACTGTGTTCAGAGGTTCTAAGAGAAGCTGCCAGGCGGGGTGGGGGGAAGGTCCTGTATTATTCTATGCTGTCTGAAATTCCCAGTTGTGCACAAGAGGGAGAAACAGACCAGAGGGAGCTTTGAGGAATCTTGTAATCCCGTCCTATCATGATCTGGCCACGGGCTGTAAAGGTCCATGGCAAAGTATGACAAGAATGAAATGGAATCTATGTATGGCTTTGAAGTTACAAAGGCAGGTGATTATCAGTCATCTAGCACGTGGGCAGCTGTGCCCTACAGACTCCTCTAAATATATTCTAAATACAGGTATATCCTTCGCTTAGAGAAGCGAGTCCAAAATCATTACTAGTAAATCTTACCTTTGTTTCTATTTTGTGTTTTCACTTAAACATTCATTTATTTCAAAATAGCGTGCATTTGTGAGCAAAGAAAGGCCAGAAGGAAAAACCTAAAACCAACCGAAAAAAGTTCCATCAAAACCTGGAAAAATATGTTCAAATGTCATAAAACCAATTAAACTGACAAAGAAAGCAAAAATACCATCACCATATCTTTTTATAGCCACTTCAAATCTCTCTTAAGGCTAAGTATGAATCCATGAATACATTTAGCGAAATATTATTTTTCCTCTTGGGAAATTGCATTTCTAAAATAAGCATGTTCTACCCACCTTGGTCCTCTGAACTGGCATGTAAACACAAACTCAAAAATAAACAAAATCATGGCTACTTAAATAAATAACAACCTGAGGGAAAAAAATAACTTCATCCCAGAAGAATCTTTGTTAATGTTCCATTCAAAAGTTATTGAACACATGATTTCCACGAGGGGTAGTATTTTGTCAAGCACACGGAATTTTTAAAAGAGAAAGCCTGCAGGCAACAATAAACACATCTCTGACAGAGAAGGATAAATAGCAGTATCAAGCTGGCAGCAGATTTACTAACCATTTTGATAAAGTCTTTGGAAGAGGTTAACTAAATGGCACCTCCCCCTCCACCCCCCGAAAAATGCCAAGCTAATAGCCACAAACTTCAGAAATATTTTGTAAGGTTTGATGGGTAAGTAGAAAAGTGGCTGATAAATTTGAATGTGGTCAGGTTTGAGAAAGTGTATAGAGAGGCTGGTCTCGAAGCCAAGTGATGAGTTAGCAGACAGTGAATCGACAGTGTTCATGCAGACAACAGCCTAGTGAACTATTTGGAGTCAGAGAGCTCAACAAAGACCTGGTCATCATCAGAATGACATTTCACGTCCTTCCATCTCCAGGGTGAAGAGCACCATGCCCGCTCACTCGTGGCGTGTGGTACATAGTTATGGTTTCCGCCCATGAAAAACCTGGTAAAATTGGAGAAGGCTCATTAAAAGTCTACAAAAATAACCAAGGAAGTAGAAAAGCTTTTATATCCAGTTAGATGGAAACATTGAGACATTCTTAGGGCATTCAACAGGAGCCCTAAAAATGGAGGGTATCCTCCTTTTTATCCAAAATTACAAAATATGCTTTCCCAGATGGCTCTGGTAACTGCAGCATCTCTTTCTTTTGCTCTGTCTTTCCTCTTTTTTCCCCCAGAAGTCAGGGATTCAAAGTGAGCATGAAAGACACACAGGGGCTAGTTGATAAATGCCAGGTCTGAGTTATATATAGAAGGCTGAACTGAAAGAGTAAAATCCATCCTGTTAGGGGTCTCTAGCATCAAAGAGGTCTGCCACAAGCTCTGTACAGGCCCAGTGTGACAAAACATAGGACATAAAGCCATCCCAAAAATTTTCTGCAAGGTTGCCTAGAAAACACTCTTAAGTCGTTGAATGTTCCATAGTGCCCGAGGCCTGGCTAGGAAGCTCTGTCAACCCCGTGGGACATGAAACAAAAGAGTAGTAACCATTGAATTCACAAATGTCTGAGCACCCAGTTAGGGTAATAAAGACCAAAGGAAGGTAGGGGGTTAGCACTTATGGAACAATGATTACATGTCAAGTACTCTGTAACGTTCACAACAGCCTTGCAAAATAAGTATTCCTGTGCCAAGTTCACAAATGAAAAAACTAGGATGGCTGAAGACTAGCAATAAAGGTAACTAGTGGGAATAGATAACTCTAAGGTATCTGGAGCCATTAAAAAAAAAAAAAAAAAAGAAGGGGACCTTTCCACATGGCCTGTCTTGGCCCTCATTATGCTAACTGCCCAGTAGAACACCTTGGTTTAGTTGACTTTAGTGTCAGTCACTACCCAGCCCCCTATTCCAAATCATCCCTTTGGATTTTGCCTCTGCGGGCAACTATCATTGTGAACTAATGTTTGCTTGCCTCCACCCACCTCTAGCTGATCACGGCTCCGAAGGCTGAGAACAACATGTATGTGCAGCAGCGAGATGAGTATCTGGAAAGTTTCTGCAAGATGGCCACCAGGAAGATCTCTGTGATCACCATCTTCGGCCCTTTCAACAACAGCACCATGAAAATCGACCACTTCCAGCTAGGTTCTCTTAAATATTTTAATTGCATTATTGTTTTTCTCCTATTTAAGGTAGGGCAAACTTTATGGGAGAGGTCAGCGGGGAATGAAGAGGAAAATTCAGATATTCAGAGGGTTCTTTCCTTGTGGTAACAAAGGTCAGTTTACCTCCTATTTATGTAACTATTCTGGATGGTTTTGGTGTAAGATTTTTGGCACTTTAAAATGAAAAAACATGCAAGCATTCTATGATTTGAAAGTCAATAATGTGGAGAAAAATCAGAGAAGCAATACAGTTGGTGGGAGAGCCGGTAGGGTACGTAGACAGTTTCTTCTGGATGCGGAATCTTCTTGCCTGTGAATAATACCATCTGATCTTCCTGCTGCCTTCATGCTGCAGGTGACTCACTCACAGATGGGGACCTGCCAGACCCTTGGAAGCACTTGACTCTGGCAAGCCTGGGGAGGGCTGAGAAAGGCTATTTAGCTAAATGAAAAGTCACTGAAAATATGGACTATCCTGCACCCAAGTCTTTTGGAGAGCCAAAGAATTTGGCTCAATGTAGAGTTTTCACAATTTTTCATATTAATGGTGCGTGTGAGGCTCATGAGGCGTACAGCTCAGCACTGGGCAGCTAACTCCTTGCAGTTCTCATGGGAATGTTGCAAGAATTAACTGTGAGTAGTTTGATCGCAGAGTCAGAAGCCGCAGATCTGACCCACCCAATTTCTTTTACAATCATTACATCTCTGGGGCTTTATGTTTAAAAAAAAAACCAAAAAAAACAAAAAAACACAACTTTTTCCCTTCATGCATTCTCTACTTTTTAAACTTTTTATTTTAACTACAACGAAAGTCCTTCATACTTTACCAGTTGCATATCCTGCATATTTTTCATAAAGTACATCTCCTCTGAAAGAATATAAAACATATTTTCCCTATTAGTTAACATTTAACTTCAATATATATGACACATTATCTCACAGATTTTTCTGTCATGTGATCTTGATGTAATAGAATGCATAGCAGTCATAATTATGTCATGACAATGCCAATTTGATTTGAATATTGTCTGGCTTCTAAATAATATTTAAAAAAACCTTTTTTTTATATTTTAAAAATTGTACCTAAGGGGCGTCTGGGTGGCTCAGATGGCTAAGCATCTGACTCTTGGTCTCAGCTCTGGTCTTATTCTCAGGGACATGAGTTCAGGCCTCATGTTGGGCTCCACATGGGGCATGGAGCCTACTTAAAAAAATTGTGGTTAAAACACATGATCCAACCTTTTCTTTCTCTCTTCTTTCTTCTTTCTTTCTTTCTTTCTTTCTTTCTTTCTTTCTTTCTTTCTTTCTTTCTTTCTTCTTTCTTTCTTTCTTTCTTTTTTCTTTTTTCTTTCTTTCTTTCTTTCTTTCTTTCTTTCTTTTTTCTTTCTTCTTTCTTTCTTTCTTTCTTTCTTTCTTCTTTCTTTCTTTCTTTCTTTCTTTCTTTCTTTCTTTCTTTCTTTCTTCTTTCTTTCTTTCTTTTTTTGAGGGAGAGAGACAGAGAGACAGGGAGAGATAGGGAGGGTCAGAGGGAGAAGGAGAGAGAGAGAGAGAGAGAAGCCTAAGTAGGCTCCATGCCCAGTACAGAGCCTGACACGGGGCTGGATCTCACAGCCTGGAGATCATGACCTGAGCTGAAATCAAGAGCTGGATGCCCAACCAACTGAGCCACCGAGGTGCCCTGAGCCTGACCTTCTTAACTGATTTTTAAGTGTACGATACAGTATTGGTAACGATAGGCACAATA
Organism: Canis lupus familiaris; assembly: GCF_011100685.1. NCBI lineage: Eukaryota > Metazoa > Chordata > Mammalia > Carnivora > Canidae > Canis > Canis lupus. Next base: position 17,773,957 of record NC_049254.1, on the reverse strand, counting down.
TTGAACAGCAGGTCTCTAGGTACATTACGACTCTGGGTCAGATTCAGATATGAAGTTTCAGTTATGCATTCTCTATTTTTATTAGCTCACTTTCCCCTGAGTTAGCTCCAAAGGAAAATAAATACCATCCTTTCCAATGCCCCATCATAAAACACTGCAAATCAGTGATTGGTTTGTGGACATTAATCCCTGTGCTGCATGTATGTTTGGGAGGGAAAGCAACAACAACAATGAAGCCCTTAACCATGACAACAATAATCATACAAACAGAAGACACAAAAGAAGTTCTAAAGTCAAACAGACTTTAGAAACAAATAATTCAAATCCACAGTCTCCACTTACTTGTTGTGTGACTTTGGGCAAGTTGCTTCCTAAGCCTCAGCCTAGAAGATAATTACATATATTTCATGGGCTACGGTAAGGATTTCGTAAGATAACACCTATGAATATCTGTCATATAAAAAATACTATTGTGTGGTCATCATCATCATCACCATTTTTTCTGGCAGGCTTCTGGAGATCAATGAGCTGTCACAGGGACTAGAACACCTATAGTTAAAAAGTACTTGCAGTTGCTTTCTGCTAATTACAGAATGTTGACGGGGAACCCCCACAACTGCCCTTCCAGGTGACAAGGTACATTACTACTCCGGGTCATAAAACCAAAGCCCAAAAAAGACTAATACTACAAAGACACATATTTAGTGTTTAACTGAGACTCAACCATTTGCTTCTGGATTTTCAAATAACAGCAAGAGCCAGTGAGCTTAATTGCAATCCAGATGACTAGAGAGGAAGTAGGTTTCCAATCCAGTGCAGAAACTGGTGCTGGCTGGCGATGAAAGGCCTCCTCCGCCAGGCGTTCCCGGTGTCAAATGTGTTGCCCACCAACCCTTACGCAAAGAATCCTCATTCCTTATTTCAGAGAAGTTTGGAAAAATCATTATATGTTCTACTTCAGCCTCTATGTGGTCCCAACTGTTATAAGCATCTGGTGCTGCCTTGGCAAATTTTTAGCATTAAACCTGCTGTTTGTTAGACATCTGGATTGAATATGAGCTGTAGAGGCACTGAGGGGATTTTTCCTGCCCTATTGGAAGTCAGGTATTGTGCGTTGGGTGTTTGCCTCTCCCTGGATGGCAGCTCGGACATGATCTGAGGGGACTTCTATTTTGTTCCTCATTTAATTCCTGGAAGGCCTTTTTTTCCTTGTGTTATGTCCCAGCTTACCCTCCTTATGGGAAAGGCCATAGTACTTTTCAGCCAAGACTGGGAGCCAGCCATGGGAAAACAGGAATTGGCGTGCAGCGCGGACTCAGTGAACCAAACTCTAGCCTTGACCGATTTTCAGCTGGAAATCTATCAGATGGCCTTACTTTCCTTAAAAATAAATCAAGCACTCTCTACTCTTCCAGACTTTTACTGGGCCTTAAAAACAGAAACCCACATCCAACTACACTGTGGGCTGTACTCACCAGCTGGTCCGTCCTGCTAAATGTATTTGAACTATAGATGATGGGCTTACAAATACCAGGAAATTTACCTTAAGATTTCGGTCATTAGCTTAATGAAAGTCACTCATGCCTGAGCAAATTGCAACCCAGAATAAGCCCATCTGGTTTTGCCATCCAAGATACCATTATATGTGAGAATTTAGAAAGACACAGCACATAACAGCATTCCCAATTGTTAGTGGTATTTAAAATATCAATTGGATAGAAAAAAAAATGGTGTGTAGGTAAAGAGGATGGATTATAGACAAAGTTTGCCAGGTAGGACAAAGTAGTTGGCTAAGGGCACTTTACTGGAAAATCTCAAAAGAGAAATGAGGGGAAAACATTGTGAGCATGTTTCTCTCTTAGCAAAACAGAGGGATAAAAAAATATTAGACACGGATATTCAATCATCAGCTTTTAAGGGCTAGAATATACAGGACATTTTTATGGGGCAAACGGAAGTCCTTTGATAGCTTCCTTTAAAGGAAGAAGAGTTTGAGAGTAATTGATGAAAAAAGGAGGTGGAAAGTTGATGGGGATGTGGCTAGACTGTAACAACAGGAGAGAAAGTGATTCCATAGTCATATGAATAAGGAATTCATGAGTAAATTTCTAAAATACCTTTTATAGGTGAGAACGATAGACTCCATTTCACCCTAATATTCTCTTTCTGTCTTTGATCTTGTTGAAGAGAATTGTTCTTTATGGACAAGCCGCACTGGCTCCATACCAATGCAGAAATGTCACTTTCCCTCAGGAGCACTGGAAAATTTGACCCTTTGCCCCAGCTCCTCCTTTTATCAGTGGTGACAATGTCTGGCAGCTGCCTTCTCTGGACTCTGTGCCCTTGTGCTGGGAGGGGAGGCTGGGTGAGTGATCAGATTTCCAGACACTGGCTGGGTGTCCCTCTCTGTTTATTCAGTCTCTGATTATCAATCACTGTGGCCCTGGAGGCTGGGGAGCCTGCCCCCAGCTTGTTCAGTCATCCCATTTCACTGCCCTCCTGCCTATCAAGAGTATCAGTGTCAAGATCAACCTCTGATGATCAGAGAATGTGGAAAGCACCTAATAAGTCAACCATACAAAACAAGTGCTTGAAGAATGTGGTGGAGGGAGATAGGCTCTTCCAATTGATTGCAGTCATTAGAGAAGATGTAAGTATCAGAAAATGTTGAAAAGTGGGTTGATTTATTGGAGGGGCCTTGAAAATGGAGAATTTTTTTGATAGTGACGACTCTATCAAAGTACTTTTTGTTTTTATTTTATTTCTTAAAGAGATGATGCATTTTTTTGTATCCCAAAGTCAAAACTACATAGAGAGGTACAAATAGACAAGCATTATGCCCATTCCTGACCCCAGGCCCTATTAATTTCTGCCCCATAGGTAGTTTATGATTCCTTATTGATAAACTTAGTGCTCCTTTATGCAAATATAAATACATATAAGCAGCTATATCCCCCCTTTTAGTACAAAATATAGTATTTATAATACTATGAACTTTGCTTTTTGTTTTTTACCTAAAAAACATTTCCTGAAGACCTTTCCTTATGAACTATAGAAATTGTCAGATTCTACAACAGTTTATTTAAGCAGTCCTCTTGTTAATGGACACTCAGATTGTTTTCAATATTTTATTATAAACAATTTCACAGTTATTTACTGGGCCAAATGAAAAATGTATTTAGTTTTGTTAGATATCACCAGATTTCTCTCAACACAAGGTGTATCATACTGCCATCCCACCAGCAGTGTGTAAGAGTGTCTATTTCCCCAAACCTCTCCAAAGGAGTGTATAACCAAACTTGTGAATGTTTTTAGCCAATGCGATATTTGAAAAATGATATCTTAGTGCAGTATGTTGTTGGGTTGTATTTTTCTTTTTATGAGTATGATTGAACATCTTTTCACATGTTTAGGAGGAATTTATATTTTATTTTTAGTGTCCTTTGCCTATTTTTCTACTGGCTTGCTCTTAAAAAAAAAAAAAAAAGATTATTTACTTGAAAGAGCATGAGTGGGAGGGGCGGAGGGAGAGAAAGAATCTCAAGCCGACTCCATGTCTAGTGAGGAACTCGATGCAGATCTCGATCTCACAACCTGAGATCATGACCTGAGCCAAACCAAGAGTTGGATGCTTAACCAACTGTGCCACCCAGGCACCCCAGGATTGTTCTTTTTAATCCCAATTTATAGGTACTCTTTATAAATTAGAATGAAAGTTCAGATTCTGGCCCTCTTCCCCATTCCAAGATACTGAGCCACTTTGGGGATAAGGTCCAGGAATTTATATTTTTAAAACGTTGCTCAAGTGGTTCTGATTTGCAGCTAGGTTAAGTGTAGAACAGAGGGAAAAAGAGGTTGGTACCAGATTTTAGAGGATTTCAAATACCAGGCCAGAGAATTCAAACTTTATTTGGTAAATCATGTGAAGTCATTAAAGATTTCTAAATGTATTTTTCAAATACATTTTTAAAAAAATTTAAGTTTTGGTAGAGTGAGTCTGTGGGACAGACAAGAACCTGGCAGGAGACTTTGTTCATAGATGAGTCAAGTTGCTCTTTCTAAGATCAAGTGAAAGCAGCAACTTTGTGATCAGGAATGGCCAGGCTAGTCCCATCTATAGATTTAATCCAGACATTCCTCTCACAAAGGGCTGGTAGGCAGGCAACCAACCCACTCAAATAGTAAAAGAGGAGCAGGGGAATCAACTATGAAGTCATTTAAATTGATCTGTTTCCAATCAAAAGAAAGTAAATCCCGTCATTGGAGGCCAGGGTTATCCTAACTGAGATTAGTCTACTACAGATGCCTCAGCAATCCCAGAAATATTCTTCAGATCAAAGCAATTCAGCTTCTTCTGGAGTCTTTGCTTTCAGATTTATCCACAGCTTTGGCCTGTGCTGAATTCTTGAATAGGATAGTTCTATTTTAAATACCATATAACCATATAAACACATTTTATCTATGTTGTATGTGACCCCAGACAGGGTTTATTAAGGTATGGTGGTAAATGGGCATCACAGTGAATGACACCCAAAATACCAGAATGCCACAGAAAAATAGAATATGTTGCTCATGGGCCTCAGACAGGAAATGGCAGCATACCTCCCGGGGCCACAAGAGGTCAAGGTTGGGTCAGAAAACAGAAGCAAGAGCAGAGGGGAGATCTTAGGTCACTGCCTTTCCTGGGGTTTCCAAGAAAAAGACAAGAGGGGACAGGATGAACAGTTTCTGATTGGCTAGTTTGAGTGATTTCAACAGGCTTTGGGTTATAGGGGTGGACTCTAGTTGCTTGGTACCTGACCTGAGGATAATTAAAGCAGAGGAATACCGTTTCCTGGGGTGCATGTGCCAGATTGAGGAGGTAGGGCATTCAGTTGAATGGCTTACATTTCAGAAAGCTACTATCGGCTGGACCTTTTGCTGTCTCTAAGAATTGAGTAGTCTTGGGAAGAGCAGTCTCTCTCCAGTCAGAAAGGGTTTTTAAGATCTCAAAGGATCATAATATATAGAAAATAAAAAAATATGATTGATACAATTATAAGACTTCATAAGTGAAAACCCAAATTGAGAAAATAAATCTATATGATGAGTTTTTTCAAATTACACTTAGACTGGCTGTGTTGTTGTAGGCTCATCAGATAAAGGAAGTGTAAGGGTTTGATGATGGTTCTCTATAGAAACCCAGAATTTCTCATCTTATTTATTCTATCCTTCACTACTATCTTTTTTTTTTTTTTTTGTACATGACATCTTTCTTAGGGGAGAGATTTATGATTACCAAATCTGTACCTACTGTTTATGTGTGCCAGGCTACAGGGATTTAGAAGATGATCAAACATCTGTCCCTATTGATGAATTGCTCATATCTGGTGGGAAGATAGATGTGTAAACAACTGGTGGAAATGTAGGTGATAAGCATTATTGCAGAAGTGTGTGTGTAAAAGTGTTGTGAGTGCCCAGATGAGATAAAGACAGGTTGACAGGTAGTTAGTTCCCATATGGACAAGGGTAGGGGTAGCATTCCAGAAAGAGAAAGCATATTTCTAGAAACTGAAAATAGAGGCTGGAGCACAATATCTGGAAGAGTTAAGGAATCAGCTAACTAAGATGGACTGAGTCCAGGACAGAAATGGCCTTGGTTGCTCTGCCCAGGATTTGGATTTTATGCTGTTCTTAGACAGCATAACAGTCACCTAGAAAACCTGCTAAAACGCAGATTCCTGGGATGCCTGGGTGACACAGTTTGTTAAGCTTCCGCCTCTCATTTTCAACTGGAGTTGTGTGCTCAGCGTCATGATCTCAGGTTTGTGAGACTGAGCCCTGAGTCAGGATCTTTGCTCAGTGTGGAATCTGCTTGACATTTTCCTTCTCCTGCTGCACCTCCTGCTCATTCTCTCTCTCTCTCTCCCTAAAATAAGTAAATAACTCTTTAAAAGAAATGTAGATTCCTGGGCCTCACCACTAGCAACTCTTTTTTTTTTTTAATTTTTATTTATTTATGATAGTAACAGAGAGAGAGAGAGAGAGAGGCAGAGACACAGGCAGAGAGAGAAGCAGGCTCCATGCACCGGGAGCCCGACGTGGGATTCGATCTCGGGTCTCCAGGATCACGCCCTGGGCCAAAGGCAGGTGCCAAACCACTGCGCCACCCAGGGATCCCTAGCAACTCTTATCTAATCGGTCTGGATCCAAGGATTGTGATTTTAGCAAGTGTCCTAGGTGATTTTGATGAAGGTAGACCGTGGATTGTGCTTTGAAAAAATCGCTGGAGGAGGTAAGAAACTCCTGAAGCAGTGGGAGACATGGTTCAGGGACACTGATGGAATGCCTAAAAGTCAGGTAGGACAGGGTGGGAGGGGTAAATATACCATGGATATCACAGAGAAGAAGCCATCACTGATGGAAGCTTCCAACGTAATGCCTGGCACATGGTTGATGATTACTAAGTTGTGGCTGAAGCTGAATTTTTCTGCAGTGTCATTGCTGTCTGTAGTCAGACACGGAAGAACAGATACATGAACGAACCTACTTATTACCTGAAATTGGCCACTGACTTTTGTAATCGAGGTCCTTCAAGGTTGGAACCCCTGGCTAATGCCCCCACTTGCAGAACAGGTCCTTGCCAGTATGTAACAGAGTTCACACCCCCTTCTGTCCCTCCTCAGTCATTTTAGGTCAGGGACAAGCTGTGTGGAATAGCCAAATCCCACCAGATGGGTCTGGATCTGTGAATCTGTTTGCTGTATCAAGACCATGTGGACTGTTTATAGGATGTATCCAAAAGAATGTTTGCTTCTAAGCCTTACGAATGAAGAGTAGAGCTTTGGCAAAACTTGGATAAATGTAACAAGAACCTGCCAGATTTATGCTGCATTTCCAGACTGAGGAGCACCTCGTGTTCACCCGGTCCTATCTCAACCCTGCTGAGACAGAATGCAGAGCATAACAGAAACCTGGGACAGGGGTAGGCAGCCGGAGGTGGGAGTTCATCTAGCACATACCTCGCTCGGAATTGGACCAGAGGGGAACTGCTGTCTTGCAGTAGAGTTGTGCCCATCCTAGAGCCACCGTTGATCAGTGCTTCCATTGTTTTTGTAGGGCAGATTCTCTTCCTCGACACAAATGTTCATTTGGGATGTAAATATCCTATAATCTGGGGGTGTAAAATGTTTTATTTTTAATGCCAGGGCAAAATGTTTCAGAAAATATTTTAGTTGAAAGGTGAAACCAGACCATGAAATTGGTTTCTTGACATATCCCGTTAGAACAAAGTTTGGCTTAAATCTTGGTCCTAGGTCCTCTCTGTCCTTGAATGGGTCTTATTTTGGTAAGCTAGAGAGAACAGTGGAGAAGAGCGAGGTCATATTAAATCTGAGGCTTAACCCTCACTCTGTTACCAGCTAGTAATGTGAACTTGAGCAAGTTGCTTCCTTCCTGGGCTCTATGATAGGTTTATCCTTTGGGAAAAAGACTCTAGACTCTGAGATTTGCATGTGTGACGTTAATTGGGAAGTATTCTCAGGAACAATCCTTGTGAGAGGTGAGGATACTAGAGAACAGAGAGGGAATCTTAATCATAATGCAAGCGACCCTTCAGTGTGGCTCTCTAGGAGACCGGGGCGGTGGGGGGGGGGGCATCTTTTAGATCTACGGCCTCCCTACCTCATCAACCATTGAATGTGGGCTGCCCCCTAGTTATAGTGTGACTTGGGGGAAAGGCAGCTCTTTTCTAGGGAGAATGATTTTCAGAGAGGGAGTCAGCTGCTAACCTGCACAGTGACCTTGCTTCTGAAAGTAGAATCTGGACGGCGCGCCACAGTGTCTGCTTCAGTTCCTGTTTCATATGTTTCCTATATTATTGTTTCTCAATAGCATGACTGGGTTGTGCCAGATAATGTCTGTATCACTTCTCTTGCCCCAATAAGGCTTTGTGATGAAGACTTGCACACTTCAGTGGCGTATAATTATTAAACGGTCAGTCATGGGTCTGTAGGGTTTGGCTCATCTGGACTAGGCTTGGTGAGTCTTGGTAAGGCTGGTCCATGTATTTGCTGTCAGCTACTGGTTGGCTGGGTGGTCCTGCTGATCTTAGTTGGGCTTGAACACTTTAGGGGTCAACTGGTGTTGGCTGATCTGGAGTAGCCCTGTCCAGGCTGAGGACAGGGTTACTTGGTGTAAGTTTTCCTTCAGAAGGCTGGTATGGATGTTTTTCTCATGGCCAAAGTAGAGGCAAGAGCAATCCCAAATGCACAGGTCCAATTCTAGCCTCTGTCTGTGTCACTCATGCCAACATCAGCTAGCATTGGCCAAAGCAAGTTGTGTAGATGGGCTCAGAATCAAGAGGCAGGACAGTTTACCTCATTCACCTTGACAAGGAGCTGCAATTACTGAGCAAAGGGTGTAGGTATAGAGAGGGGTGATGAATTGGGGCCATCTTTGAAATCTACTACAATCTCCAGCTTCCTTCCATCTCAGCCATTCAGTGGTTTTTGTAACTTTCTCTGTTAGGTAGATATAATGGTCTCATTTTGATTCTAATTAGAAACTTTAACTCTATCCAAGTTGCTGATCTCTGAATCCAGGGCCCAGCATAGACTAAGCACTGACAACAAAATATTTGTTGAATGAACAAAAGTAAAAATGACTGTATGTTGGGAATTAAAAATAGTAATCCCTAGGGTCAAGATAAAATCTGGTTTGTAAAGTATTAGGGTATTTAGCTGCTATAAATATTTTAAATTAATTTTTAATGATTTACATTATTATTATTATTAATTGTAAAGTATGTTCCTTGTTAAATTTTAAATATGTGTGGAATAAACAGTGAAAATTTCCACCTCACTTTTTCCTTTCCCTAGAGGCAGCCATTGTTACCAGTTCTATGTCCTTCTGGACATTTTCCAATGTCTATTCCTAGGCAGATGTGTTTTCTTTTGTTTGATATCGTTTTAACCAAGAATAACGCCTACTATCCATTCTCTTCAGCAACTTGCTCTTTTTGCTCAATGAGACATATTAAACAAAAACCGACATGAATCTCGAAATTCTTTTAAATTACTTTGTAATTAATTAGGCAGCAAAAATGTAAAAAATGGCAGCAAAAATAGGTCATATTTTATATGAACTTCATATGGATGAAGCGTATCATTTTTCATTTTGCAGACAGTGCTTGGTCCTCACATAACTATCTATCAGCTCCCATGCCTTTGAATCGCCTCCACAAAGAGCTGTCACAGTTTGGGGGAGGAATACAGATTCTTTCTCCTCGAGTTCTGATCTGCTTTGGGGGAAATCAAGTTCCTTGTTTGTATACATTCAGTGATCCTAATCACATAAACCAAAGGAATAGTTAAATTGTAATCATCCTTTTTTTAAGAATAAAAGGAAAATGGTCTATGATGCTCAAGCTCTGTAACCTCCGTATCTACAAAACTGTGAAACTGTGGTTGTTTCTGCTGTGGTATTACTCACTGAATAGCAATGTTGATAGTAAGTGATAGACTCTTTTCACTAATAAATCTACTATCAGTTATTTGCTGATATTAATTTTTCACATTTATTATACAGGGGATTATTTTGCAGGGGAAAATTTTAGTGCGGTTGAGGGAAACACTGTGACCTGTCAGGAAAGAAAGTAGCATTTTCATCTCAGAAATGTTAAAAGTATTTCCAGGGACATAGAGTTGCCATGTTCATACTTCCCATCAACCTGGGGACATCTTCAAGAACGTTTCAAATTGTAATAATTTATTCTTAGGGCATGGTTTTAAAAAATACATAATAGTTAAAAACTTCTGTCCATTTAGTAACATTTGGCTTGAAATTGTATTCACTTACAAAATTTGTATTATGAAGAGCCCTACATTTTTGGAGCTAAAGCGAACCTGTGGCCAGGTTTGAACATAGGTTTATTTTTCTCTATAGCAATGACATAGTTCACTCAGTCCCAAAGTGATTCTAAAATAAAAGTGAAGAAGAGATACAGATTTTAGACTCAACTAAATAAATAACTAGAACTAAGATAAATTTAAAAACTCCTTATTGAGGTGGGGTAATGACTCATCCCCAGGGTAAAATTGGCAGTCTTCTTCCAGGGATGACTCAGCTGCCTTCACTCTCACTTTGCTCCTTCTGATTCACTACTACCAGGGTAGGCAGAGATGGGGCTTGATCATCTGTAAAAGACAGACTTTCAAAATTAACTTATTCATTTATTTCTATATTTACTTATTCACTTGTAAAACTTTTGTTTAAACAAAATGTTGGCTAATGTGTGCAATTAATGAAAGCTGTTCTAATTCACTCAGGATGGAGACCCAGAGCCTTCACTCATTCACTTCCCACTTATTTCTGTCTTGTCACACTCATATTTATTCACATTTCATTTGCCTTAAGATAATGAAAAACCCATGCGAGTGGTGGATGATGAGGATTTGGTAGACCAGCATCTCATTGGTGAGCTGAGGAAAGAGTATGGAATGACCTACAATGACTTCTTCATGGTGCTCACAGATGTGGACCTGAGAGTCAAGGTACAAGTTTTCTGTTTGAGATGATACATTTCTACTCCTTAGAATAGCAACTCTGGGAATTTTTTGTCAATGAACTGATTAAATATATGAATAAACACAAATTACTTTATACGTGGGAAGGCTTTAGAATGGGTCCGATATTCCATGCTGCCCCACAGAATGTGTACCTAGAAATGAAGTCTATGGAAAGAGCTGGGTTGGATGCTCTCCTGTGGCCCAACTGTTTGACTCAGACTAAATTCAGTGCCATGCAGTCATCAGACACCGGTTGAATAGCTATCATGTACCAGGCCCAAGGGATAAAAGGTGAAGAGTATTTGGCTTCTTCCTTCAGGAAAGCCAGATTTAACATAGACCTACTCTTTTGGAAGGCTCTGGAAGTTTATCTCCTGATCCAACATGGACAAGACAGTAGGGTTTTCTACCTACTTTCCTCCCATGCTTAGGGAAAGAAGTTCTGAACCATAAAAAACTGTGCCATGTAATAACACTAATAATAATTATCATAATAATAACAAAATATCTAACTTTATTAAGTGCTTTCCTCATGCTAGGCACTCACCTCAACCCTTTACAATCCATGACTCAAACCTTTGAGATAAATAACAAGTATTATCTATATTTCACAGAAGAACAAAGAGAGTCCCAAGTTCACCCAGTTAGCATTGCACTCCATACCCATACAGGTGGGCTCCAGATTGGATGTCTTAACTCTTCTGGTACACCACTAACATATCATGCTTACCCAGAAATCGTCAGGGAAAAGGTCACCTGGGCTAACAGAACAGCTGATCCAACCTGCAGTATTCTTCTGGATCTGAAGAGAGGTCCTTTTATTAACTCCTTCCTCACTTGTGTTGCCTCACCTCTAATGTGAGGGGCTGGATTAGATGGGCCTGAAGGTCTCTACCAGCTTTCACATTCTGGTTTACTGAACTCCCACTGGGTGCATAGCTCCAAGCCACGTCCAGACTTCTCTCTAGTTTACGCTGCCTGTGCTCAGCCGGCTGCCAAACCCATCTTAGGTTGCTGTTGTAAGTCCAGACGGCTATGACCCAGGAAACGGAATTGGATTATCTTTAAGTTAGATTCCAACTTTTTTCTGAGACTATGTATAGAAACAAGACCTAATTTTAAGTGACGCTCAATAAAACAGACTCCATGAATTACAAAGAGTTTACGTAGATTCCTGATGACCACAGGACAGTCCCCTTTCTGGTGGAAAAAAAAATTTTTTTTTAAGATTTTATTTATTCATGAGAGACACGAAGAGAGAGGCAGAGAGACATAGGTAAAGGGAGAAACAGGCTTCCTTTAGGGAACGCAATGAGGGACTCCATCCCAGGACCCTGGGATCATGACCTGAGCCAAAGGCAGATGCTCAACCACTGAGCCACCCAGGCACCCCTTCTGGTGGGAAATTACCCTTATTGTTGAGGTCAGATACTTTCACAGCTTATTCCATTTCTGTGTTGGTTATAGCATTTCTTATCTTCTCCCCAGTTGTGTAGTGAAAAGAAACAGTTTAGTCCCAGAGAGAGGGAAGCGAACCTAAGATAGTGTGATGAGGAAGGCACAGACCCTTTCCAATAAAAAAAAAATGCAGTTAAGAAATGCTCATAAAAGGTAAGGGACAGTTGTCTCATGGATTCTAAACCTCAAAACCTCAGCAGAGGTACTTTTGCAGACAAGAATTTATAAATCAATGAACCCTCCAGGTTCTTATTTCCTCCCTGTTCTCCTGAATTCTCCTGGGCCCTCCTAGCCTCTGAACAGAGGGAAGAAATACCCTAATGCATTATATACATACTTTCTATTCTTTCTTAAACAGCAATACTATGAGGTACCTATCTCGATGAAGTCTGTGTTTGATTTGATCGATACATTCCAGTCCCGAATCAAAGACATGGAAAAGCAGAAGAAGGAAGGCATTGTTTGCAAGGAAGACAAGAAGCAGTCATTGGAGAACTTCTTATCCAGGTACCCCACCCTTGGCGTCCCCGAGGAGCCAGATGGGAATGTGTTGTGGGTAAGCTAAAGAAGAGGCCAAGGAAACACAAAGTAGATCTGTGTGTAGACCTTCCCTGGTGAAAGGTCTGTCTGCTTCATAGCCCTCTGGCCACTGGGCTTAGTCTTTTCCTGTTGAAAGGGTTTGGTCACAAGTTTGGGGTCATCTCCAAGCTTGAATGTTGATTTGGTGGCTTTGGATAGATCTTTTCTCTCTTTTCTGCTCCTTTTGGGTACAGAATAAAGAATTCTGACCTGTGAGGCTTCATTTATTCCATCAGTGAATTTAGAGGGCTTTGCATACAGCATTTTTATTTTACATATTTATTTATTAGGCCCCTCTGGTTCCAAGCAGGATTTGGAACATTCTGCGTGATTTTCTGCTTCCTCCTAACTCTGCAGAAGACAACAAAAAGCCCTCTGGGACTTCAAAAGGATAAATCCTCTTGACCCAGCTCCCTGATTCCCTGGGGAATAGGGTTTATCGAAAAGTGTTGTAGGAAAACTTCAGTAAATACACAGAGAAGACTGTTTTTTAAAAAAATTGCTCCACGTTCTCCCTTCTCTGTCCCTTCCCCCATGTTGGATGAAAATTGTACAGGGCCTTTGGGGCCCTGAGAGGTGCAAAGCTGCAGAAATTCCACCCACAACAAATAAATACAGAGAGATCTCAGCATAACATCTCCCCTTCTCACCCCCGACACTAGCAGTACTGTGTGGCCAAGAGGCTTCAGAAACAGAGCAAGCATTTACTTGGGGCTCATTAACTCGGAGGCTGTTAACTTCCTTACTTGTGTCTATAAAGCATCGTCTCCATATGTGAGTTGGAGAATCAAGAATTTCTATGCTTAGTAAGTAGATAGATCATTTGAATTTCTCTAGATTCAGGATGCTTGGGTCTCTTAAAAGAGAACCTCATGATGTGTATGTAACAGGTATAGGACTTGTTCATCCAAGTTTTGGGTCTGCAATTTACTAGCTATGTTGATTTCTCTATGTTTCTCAATTAACCTGCCTTAAAAATCTCACCCATAAGTGAGAATATTAGCAAGTAGCCCTGACCCCATCCCAGGGTTGCTGAGATCACTTTTTTTTTTTTTTTTTTTTTTTTTGAGAGAGTGAGTGCACACGAGGGCAGGTCAGGGGGCTTGGAGGTGGGAGTGGGCAGAGGGAAAGGGAGAGAGAGAATCTTAAGCAGCTCCATGCCCAGCATGGAGCCAAATAGGGGGCTCCATCTCATGACCCTGAGATCATGATCTGAGCCAAAACCAAGAGTTAGACACCTAGCTGAGCCATCCTGGTACCCCAAGGGATCATTTTTTGTATGCTCACCTTTAAGCCAAGCACCTCATTTTCCTTCCAGAGTTTAATCTTTACAACAACCTAGGATCTGAATACTGTAACTACTGTTGTGTTGTAAATGGGACAGGTGAGGGAGGCTAATGGAGATCAAGTAACTAACTTTCTGTTATCACTGAACTAGTGTCAACTCTAAGACTCAGTGGCCCCAGGAAAATCTGGGTCCCAAAGTCTGCATTCTTATCTAATACTCCTTTTGAAAATATAATGTGAATTATTTTTAGTCTTGGACCCAGAAGGCCACAAAGTGAAGCAAAGGGAGATATCCCTAAAACCACAGGATTTCAGAGTTGAAAGGAACCTGAGGTTCTTCCTTCATTCAAATTTTCAGTGCAGCGGAAGCATCTGGAATGGAGATGGAAGGGACATGTCTTTATAAAGACTTGAGTCTCAACTCAGCCTTCAGGCCACTCTCTTGGCTGAGAAAGGGCTCTAACACACCACTGGGCCAATGGCTCTTTGTCTAATCTTGGGGGCACTGAAAAATCAACTTCTGATCTAAGCTCAATGACTTAGAAGATTGACGATAAAACTTGTTGCCCTTGAGGTGTTTTTCATCCTTTTCCTTCCTTCTCCTGCTCTCCCTCGCCCTCCTCCTTCCCTTTCTTCTCTCCCTTCCTCCCTCCCTTCCTTTCCTTCCTTGTTTCTTTTTTACTTACTTGCCTTCCCCACCTTCCTCCCTCTCTCCCTCTCTCCCTTCCTTTTGGCAGATAAGATTCTTTAGAAGTTCACTTTAAAAAAAAAAAATTATTTATTTGAGAGAAAGAGAGTGTGAAATAGAAAGAGAAAGTGAGCATCAAGTAGGGGGAGGAGGGGATCCCCGGGTGGCTCAGCGGTTTAGTACCTGCCTTCGGCCCAGGGTGTGATCCTGGAGTCCCTGGATCGAGTCCCACATCAGGCTCCCTGCATAGAGCCTGCTTCTCCCTCTGCCTGTGTCTCTGCCTCTCTCTCTCTCTCTCTCTCTCTCTCATGAATAAATAAATAAAATCTTAAAAAAAAATAGGGGGGAGGAGAGCAGTGGGAGAGGGAGAAGCAGACTCCCTGCTGAGCAGGGAGCACCAGGTCGCGACCTGAGCCAAAGGTAGACACTTAAGGGACTGAGCCACTCCTAGCAGTTCACTTTTGATTTTCACAATTAGTGTTAAATATATCCAAGTTATAGATTTAAGACCATAGCTCTCTCTTAAACTTTTAAGGTTGGCTTTTAAATTTTATTATTCTATTTATAACCTAACACATTTAAGCTATCACTTTTAAGGGGCTTTGAATAAGGTTTGATCTTGCTTACAAACTCAATAATTGAACAATCTTATTATTTCAAACATCTATTTTACGTTTAATATATATTTTTGAATTGTTCAAAAAAAATGAACAAAACCTTGCTGAGTTATTAAATGATCCATTGATCTCATAAATACAGTGAATCTGAAGTTTTCTCAGATGTCGCAATAACTGCACTCGACTTAAAGCCATACATGTAAGCCAATTACTCAATTATACATTCTAATTTAAAGTTCCAAGGTTGCCATTTTATTAAGCTAAATTTTCTTAAGTTTCACAAGAACATAAATGATATATCTATCTATATCTATATCTATATCTATATCTATATCTATATCTATATCTATATCTATATCATGAAGACCAGGATCCTTCTTAGAAATACATATTATCATTATGATTCTTTGAAAACTTTTTCTTCTTAGTTCTAAATCTTCCAGGACTAAAGCATATCTGCAGAACCAATCTCATAAACTCAGGCTGCCCATCCTTGACAGCAGACAGTTAACCACCCAGTTCACTGTTATTTATAGCCAAGGATTTCAGCCCTGAGACCTGCAGCTACAGACATTCTAAGAGATTTTTCTTACCATCCCCAGGCAGGCTTCTTACAATTACCATGTCATGGGTTTCAAAACTTGACAGAGAAGGCTTGACATTATCTCAATGTTAATCACACACAAAGCTCGCAGCGCTCATTCTGGTTGATTATTGATCCTAATGGCATATCTTTGATTTTTAAGACTTGTATGCACATTTTTCATTTAAAGTCTTTTGTACTGGATAGGGCACTATGATAACGTAAGTGTGTTTTCCTTCTGACGTCAGAGCCTTATGGGCTTTAATATTCAGTACTATTTCAGGAACAGGTATTTGTTGTGGATACTCAGAATAGACATGATTATAATTTGGATGTCCTATAGCTCTGTATGATTTATCGTCACAACTCTTGGAATCACTTTGCTAGTAATTATCATTGACCTTAAAAGTTAAAGTGGAATCCCGTATTACCTAAAGGCATGAGTAAGACAACCCTGAGTTTGATTCCTGATTTCTCCACTTATTAGCTGTGTGACCTTGGGCTGATTATTTAACTTCTCCGGGTTTTAGTTTTCTCATTTGCAAAATGCAGATAATAAGTATATCTATTCCTAAGATTGGTGAAAGGTAAATTCAATACTAAAGGTAATGATGGTGCACAGCCTGGTACAAAGTAAGTAAGCAATGAATGCTGGCTATGAGTAGTACTGGGACCAGTCATTCAGCTCCTAGTTCGAGAACTTTGTCATGAAAGGAGAAGTAGGAGGAGATTTAGTAAACACATCAGGATTGAAACCCAGGCAAAGAGAACTGAAAAAAAAAATTTTTTTTAAATAGCAGTTCTATAAATAAATAAGTATCCAAATGGAAATTTTCCTTGAAATTTGCTGAGTTGTTGGTGAGTCTATACAGCCTGGTTTCAGCTGACCAGACTCTGAAGCCAGTCTGGTCTGTAGTGACACTCATCTGGTTCAGGCTATAATTACGTTCCTCTGAGACAGAAGCCCCAAAGAGTGGGCAAATGCACACTAATTTGGGAATGCCAGTTGAGAGAAGCAAACACACACACAGCTCATAGAATTTTTATTTACTGATAAGTTAAAGTAACAGGAGAACACGGTCTGAAATAAGGATCTGGGCCGCATTGACATCTCTTGTTACATCCTATGGAAGTGATTTCCTTCAGTGTCATGAGCTGGAGCCTTATACTTTAATGTGAAGGTCCATGGGAGAAAGAATCATTACTTAGGGGAAAGGACTTTCGCCTGGTTGTGTCTGCGACGGGGAGTCTCAGATCCTGTCCCTGTCCAATCAGGACAGCGTTCAGTCGTGCACACAGGTAAACAAGTCAAAATATACCTCACCCAAAATAGCTCCTTCGAGGATACCCTACGGCTCTGTGTGAGGCCAGGAAGGCTGGCCTGGTTTGGATGCTGGCTGGGGGGCCAGTGCTGGGCTGGCATGCCTCCTAAGGAAGCAGGGAGGGTACAGGAGACCGTGTTTGTGATCCAACAGCAGTTCCCTTTCCCAGGAGATCTCAGACGGTCTCAGACACTGCTCTCCCCTCCTCCATGCCAAATACATTCATCTCCCTATCTTCAGTGGAGATTTTAGTTTTTCTTTCCCTTTGAAGAGAGACAAGCAGAGGAAGCAAATGTAATGTCACAGCAAGCAGTGCTTGGCGAGCCTTGCTACAGGCATCCATTCAGGGGTTATATTTCATCAGACTATCATTTACTCTCATTCACCCAAACCACTGTTCCCTCAAGAGGCCATTTTCTTTGGGCTTGAAAACTCTCGTGTTCACTGTGAGGCTAGAATGGGCACAGGGAGAGAAGTCACGAATAGAATCAACTGGCTTCTAGCTTAGTGAGTGTAGTAACACTCCACAGTTGTCTGCAGAACTCAGAAAGCAAAACCCTGCCTCTATTGAAAGTGGAATTGGAGAAAACTCCATACTGTTACTCCTTGGATGCATACCCTCTCTCCTTCATATGTCCCGAGGGACCCTGACTGTGTCAGCCACGCCACAGGATCTCTGAGGGTGATAGACTAGGGAAACCATTGACCTGGGAATCAGGGAAACCTGTTGTTTTGGTACCACCTCTTAGATTTACTAGTTAGGCCAATTACCTCTCTTCTCTAAGCCCCACTTTGCCATCTGTAAAATGAAGACAAAAGGCTGCACCTTCATTGACCTCTAATGTTGTCAGTGTAGACAAACTCAGCTATGAAATGATACGAATGTAAGGACTGAGTCACTTACCATATGGCATTATGATAGACAAATGTCCAAGGTCTATTAATAGACAAAGTTCTATATCTAGAAGCCCACAGAACAAGCCACCATCTATATCCATGCTATTCCATGGATGACTTACACTGATGGGTGTATTTTAATTCTTAGTGTTATTATCTCTTTAAAGTAGATGCTCTTTTTGGTTCTAGAGATAAGGAAAAATTGAGAGTTGGATGAATTTAGTGACATGCTCAAGGAGCCCAAAAAGTTAGCAGTGACAAAACACGAACTCAGGTTACAAGACAAAAGCTCTTTCTACTCCCCAACAGTGCTGGAGCAGAAACAAGTTTACCATATATGCTAAATTCCTGGGCTCTGGGTGTAGTCCCATCCCACTTCACAGGAAGACTCTATAATGTTGGTTTTTCCTAATGACAGTAGGCTACATTTTAGAACTTCCATTTGCCTCTGGAAGAACCACTGGCTCTGGAGAAAAATACCCAGGGCTTTGCTTTTCCAGGAATCCTCCTTGACCCTTTGAACCACTTCCCCATTTTCCTTCTTCATGTCACTGTCACTCTGTCACTGTCACCTACTTAAAATTTCACCTGTTTTCTTTTTCTACTCTATTTCCTGTCCATACATTCAATTCTCAATCCTCTCCAAGCCCTAGCAAAGTCTACTAGCACTTGAGTTCTCTTCAGTTACCTTCCTCTTTCCTATTTCTATGGCTACAATAGACCTTGCTATTTTGGCCAGTCTTCATTGCATCTGAGAGCTTCGTGTCTCCCCAAGTGACTTCATCAGGCGTGGTGGCCAGATGCCTGATGTTTCATGCAAATGCCACAGTAGGCAGACCGTGAAGTTATAACAGAAAAGCTCAAGAAATGTGGAAATGCAATTTAATGGTTTTGAGGAGCTATGAGGTATTTCTAAGGGCCAGTGTTTTTTATTCTGGGCACAGGAACACCCGACAGCCAAAGTTACTGTGCCTTCTTACACTAAGCCTCTATTGTTTGAAGCAGTAATAACGGCCTCCTGCTCCTTCCAGGTTCCGATGGAGGAGGCGGTTGCTGGTGATCTCTGCCCCTAATGATGAAGACTGGGCCTATTCACAGCAGCTCTCAGCCCTCAGTGGCCAGGCCTGCAATTTTGGTGAGTGGGAAGCCTCGTCATCACTGTTTTCCCATACCGCTCTCTTCCTGGTCAACTCTAAAATGGAACATAGAAGCTTAGATCATCCAAATATTCCTCAGTCCAGACTGGAGATTCCCAGACACTTACTCAGTTGTATTGAGTATAAAGTTGCTTTCAGACTGGAGCCTTAGTAAACTGGAGGGTTTTTTTGTTTTCCTTTTTTTGTGTTTTTTTTTCTCAATATTCTCCCTTCTTGGGTTCTTCACCGAAATGTTTGAAAATACCTACTGCTTTACTTTCAGTGATCTGTATTATATGCCTTATTGTTTGTTTGCTTTTTTAAAAATTTGTCTCAACACCATAAAACTCGGGTATCATCATTTACTTAGGTAATACTTAGGTCCAAACACTAGGTACTTCTCAGTAGATTAAATGTCGTTGGTAAAACAGGAATGGCTTTGAGAATTAATATATTAATGGAAGCACGCTATACTATATTGCCACTCCCTTAAAAAGGATTTTGATCTATCATTGGGCTCCAAATACAGCAAGACCTGTTAAACAGAATCTTATTTTTAGGACAAATAGGTCAAAGAGAAACATAGTTTATTATTTATTTTCTTGTAGTGAACGGCTCAGTGTTTTGAAGACTAATATTTTCTTTACCTAAATTATTAGTGGCCTTAAGTATCACTTTAAAGATTATTTATTTATTTGGGAGAGAGAGCATGAGAGAGAGAGAGAGAGAGAGAGAACGAGCGCATGAGCAGAGCGAGAAGCAGACTCACCCCTGAGCAGGAAGCTGATCCCGGATTATGACCCCAGCTGAAGACAGACACTCAACCAACTGAGCTACCCAGGTTCCCCGTAAATAAATATGGACACGCAAAAAGGAAAATGCATAGTACATAGGACTTACTACTAAATTCAATGGTGAACCAAGGAGGTAAGGGCAATTTCAAAAGTGGAATTCCATTCCCAACTGGAATACAGATGAGTCAGCATTATTTTGATACTTCTGTTAGGAAGAAGAATCATTTATGAGATAAAACTGTGCTTGATTGATAAAAAGATGAGGTTATAAGTTTTGTAAAGTATTAACAGAGCCTGGGTCCTTACTCTGACCCCATATCTGTAAATTTTAAATACACTTCAGTTTGAAGATGTGAAATAGTAACTCCAAAGCAAGCAGAAAACAAGCTCATAAAAGTAAGAACAACTAGA
Source organism: Canis lupus familiaris (assembly GCF_011100685.1). NCBI lineage: Eukaryota > Metazoa > Chordata > Mammalia > Carnivora > Canidae > Canis > Canis lupus. Next base: position 17,753,638 of record NC_049254.1, on the reverse strand, counting down.
AAATTCATGATTTTTTTATTAAAGTTAATAAAAGTTAATCATTTAAGACTTTATATCAACATATAAGATTTTTTGTATCTTTAAGTATATTTTAAATCATTTATAACCATCAGTGTTGCTAGGAAAGGCAGAAATTCTTAGAGCAGTTAATGGGCCTTCACAATAAGAATGTAAATAAAATCATGGCTTGTTAATTTTCCACAGACACCTTTGGAACAGTTATTAAGTGGGGTTTCATTTCGTCTCTGCACACAGAGCACAAATCACATTAGTGCAAGCAAATCCTTTTGTAATATACAGGAAATGTAAACAAGTCATATTTTCCAGGAATGATTAAATTCCTGATCTTTCCTCTTGAAAACATGACTCAACAACATGTAGAACAGAATGCTTCACTTCTCTGGGAGAAAAGCAAAGACCACAAACTTTTTTTTTTTTTTTTTTGAATAGCCTTTTGCTTGGATTTTAGCTCTTCCGTAAGACAGCCCCTGCCATGGCAACTTTCAGTTCTCCTCCGAACAATAAGCACCATCAATATTCGTATTATTGGTCCCAAGTTATGACCCTGACTAGGTTGGCATTTTGTCTAACGCCATGAAGTCTTGATATGATGAACTGACAGCCCCTTCATCCTCCAATTTTTTTTCTCCGGAATCCCTTCATGTGCACTTCATCCTCAAAAGAATTCCAACAAGCTACCAAGGCATGACCTTCTCTCCTTTCCTGAAACTTTAGCTGAGGGTGGGAAGCACATGGTGCTTGCTTAAGTGCTTCTCCTTTGAATCCTCTGAATAAGTGGTAAGAACCTGCTCTTTAAGCTGACAAACTTTTGTGCAAGAAAGCCAGAACTATTCCTTTAGCCATCACAGTAGATGGGTTCTGCTGTCTTTTCTCTGAGAGACAGTTGAATTATCTGTATAAGCTGTTATAACCTCAGGCATGACTCTTTTTCAGCACACTAATCAGCTCAGATCATTCCAGATATTTTAATGTTCCTATGGCTTCAATTTTGTTTTGTTTTCTTTAATAGAACCACAGTTTAAGAGCAAATTCTTGTATTTCCATCTTCAAACAAAAGAAAATTCACATCTGACCCTGTTGTTAATTCTAAATCTGCAAGTGGTCTTTTTCAAGGTTTTAAAAGTATTTAATTACTCTTTTTTTTTTTTATGGAAAGAAATGGATTATTTTACCTAACCAGGTTATGTTCTATAATCTTTTTAATGTAGTGATTTCTAACTGTCAGATGTCGGCCTCTGGAGGTAAAAGAGGACTTACTGATTCTGTGGCTTCCTTTTTTCTTTCAGGTCTGCGCCACATAACCATTCTGAAGCTTTTAGGGGTTGGAGAGGAAGTTGGGGGAGTGTTAGAACTATTCCCAATTAATGGTAAAGTGCTATTATTTTAAAATAGTATGAACTACTGGTTAAGTTCAATTAAATTATATTAAACTGCATGCAAGCAGTGGGTGTTACCTGTAAGATGAACACAGTTCACTCAGTCCACCCCACCTTGTGTGTGTGTGTGTGTGTATGTAAACAAGCAGGAAATAAAGTACAATCACTAATACTGTTTTTGATATAAAATCATTCATAAGTGACAGTAAAAATACCCATTTCCTTAAGTAGAATACTGCTTTTTGTCTGCATAGGACTTTATAATTTACATAGATAATTTTTATCTATACCATTTCATTTAATTCCCAGAATAATTTTATGAAGCACATGGGTCATATCTTACTGATTCCCTTTCAATACATGAGGATAAATGCTGAAAAGCTCAGAGAAGCTGAAAGAAAATGAGTAGTGACTCAAGTTTTCAGAAAGCAAACAGTCCTTCCTTCCAAGATCAAGATGTTCACAAGAGATAATGTGCATAAACTCGCTGGCACAGAAAGTGTCAGCACCTTCCCCCTTCCTCTTCTTCTTTTTGCTGACCATAATAGTTTAAATACATTTATCCACATCTTCATAATTGGTATTTCACTCCTTGACAGTGAAATAAGCTTTTTGTTATAATAAAAAGTATCAAAAGGAAAGCCATATTTGCAAAGAAGTAACTAAGCTAATTGGAACTAAACTTAGAAATATAAACAATATAATCTTTGTTTGTGACAAACTTGAAACAAGTTGATCTTGCCAGAACTGAATTAAAGGACTGGTTTTATATTTCATAACATTCCCTATAGAATAAACATCCTGTCACCTAACATTTGACGCTAATAATGTTGCAGAACATGTGGGATGTTTAATTTGTAGTGGAAAAACTCAGCAACCTTCTTTATATGGATTTTGAACCAAAGGGAACAGACTCATGGGTCCTCCTCTCTCTATTCTCAGAGTGACTTGTTCTCATTTTGATGTTTGCTTGAGGGCTGACTCTTCAATCCACTAACAACAGCTTTTCTAACCCTTTCTAGGGAGTTCTGTTGTGGAGCGAGAAGACATACCAGCCCATTTGGTGAAAGATATCCGGAACTATTTTCAAGTGAGCCCAGAGTACTTCTCCATGCTTCTAGTTGGAAAAGATGGAAATGTCAAATCCTGGTATCCTTCCCCAATGTGGTCCATGGTGATTGTGTATGACTTAATTGATTCGATGCAACTCCGGAGACAGGAAATGGCCATTCAGCAATCACTGGGGATGCGCTGCCCAGAAGACGAGTACGCAGGCTACGGTTACCATAGCTACCACCAAGGATACCAGGATGGTTACCAGGATGACTACCGTCATCATGAGAGTTACCACCATGGATACCCTTACTGAACAGAAATACGTAACCTTAGCCCCAGCCAGTTTCCCCTGCAGCTGTTAAAGCCACAAGTGGCCAGCTACGTAAAGAAGTTTTTCCACACTGCCTACATTCCTTGCCTTTTTCTTTCCGTGTTCTTCCAAAATTAAATAAATAGCAAACTTTTGTCTACTCGTGAGTTGTTATTGAAGCCTTAAGTCATAAAGATATTTAAAAGAATTGTTCATTTCTCTTATTGGAGGGGATCTGGTGCTGAATGGATATTTTCTTCTTCTTACATGATAGACATTATTTGGAATACAAAATTCTATGGAAAAATATTAATACCTCTCATTTAGTTTTTAAAAGTATTCATTGGTAAGTAAAACCATGATTGTTAAAGAAAATTAAAGATCACAGCACAGATGTTTTCAGGAAATGTCTGAACACATGTAACAGAGGAAACAGCTTCTTAACACTTTTGGAAATGTCAATCTAAAAATGAGTGAGATGCCTCTGCTTTATATTGTGAGTTTCTTTCATAAAGCCTGATACCATGGGAGTCTAATGATATTGGCCACCAAAGCCAGGAAAAGCACCAAACCCAGCTTTGCTATCATAGCCATTTCCTGCCCTGTTTTTCTTATCTTATTGTCTTTTCAGAGATAGATCAGAAGGCCAGGAAGAGGAAGACCTAAGTCTGGCACTGCAGCCAGAGGTGATACTTCCAAGAGTTTTAGCAGGTGCCATGGAATTCCTGCCAGGGAAACCTTAAACCCCTCACACTTGACCCCTCTGTACTTACTTGTTAATGGACCTATTACCATATTGGCATCTTATATAAGACAATTACAAAGAAGGAGATTACATCCAAGGGTTCTTTTTGTTTTCTGAGGTAAGTGTTACTAAGTTATAAGGGACAGAAGTGTAGCTAGAGGGCAAAATACAATCTTTACCTTTGTAAAAGAGCATTTATTTTTTAGATACGGCAATTCACACTAAATATACTCCCTCCTTCCCTTTCTCTTTCCCTTCCTTCTTTCCTACTTTTCTTTTTTTCAACAAATAAATACCAAGTAATGTTACCAACTAATATCTGTGAACTTGCCCTGAGGTAGTCGGATTCCCAGGCATGTAGCATCCTAGGTGCTAGCCTCTATCTATAATGAGGATGTTTATTTTTTTGTCTCTCTTACTGATAACTAATTCTCCAAATCATCTTGGTATTGGTCATTAACTCTAAGGAGCATAGATATTAATAACTGCGTTTAAGCCACCTTTGAATATTAGCTATTAATTTATCTGTGCCTATTTGCACAATCCATCTTATATTATCTGGACTTTGTTATACATAATTATATGGTAAAAGTGGAATTTGTAGCTCAGTAAACTTGAGAAATCACTTGTTTTGCCCTTTATTCTCCATGAAGACCATTCATTCTTACCTGATTAGGGAGCTGAAGTCCATATAGTTCAAGTGACTTTAAAACTTAGTTCTCCTATGTAAATTATGCTTCCACTCCCCTCCCCTCCCATGGTGAATGAAGAGCTTTCTTCCTCTCTCTTTTTAAATTTTTATTTATTCATTTATGATAGTCACACAGAGAGAGAGAGAGGCAGAGACATAGGCAGAGGAAGAAGCAGGCTCCATGCACCGGGAGCCCGATGTGGGATTCGATCTCGGGTCTCCAGGATCGCGCCTTGGGCCAAAGGCAGGCGCTAAACCGCTGCGCCACCCAGGGATCCCCCTCTCTCTTTTTAGAACAGTCTACACCAGCTGCTCAAAGTGTGCAGGTAGGAGGACCAGGATGATGTACTTGCTCTTAAATATTTGCCAAGGTGATGCTTAGCTTAAAATTGCCAATAAAAAATGGATTTATTTACCATTGCTTCTGAAATTATATAGGGACAATTTTTAAGTACGAGGTCTAAATAGTCTCAATTTCAGGAAATACAATAATGAAGGAGTTTCATCTCCCAAGGAAACCAAATGGATAATCATAGACAATTTACTTACAGAATAATATTAGCAAAGTTCTAGTTTCGGCAACCAAAGAAAGACAATACTTTTTCATAATCTGAGATTACTTTTCACTGGCACTGAAATAGCAATGTGTCTGAACTCTCTTTCCTTTCATGGCCAAGAAGCCATGAATCATCATTTGGGTGCTGTAGAATAAGCCATAGCTCAGCAAAGGGACTGAGACACAGGCAGAGGAAAACACTGTTGGGAAGTGTCCTCGATTTCTCTAATCTGGAAAAGCACAAAGTACATTTCAGTAAATGGGAGGATAAGAGAGTTAGATCACCTGAATCTCTGTCTTCTGGGAGTACAGATCAGATCATTTGAAATCTGGGTATTGTTTTGTTTGTTTGTTTTTTAATGAAAGTGTTTCCTTCCAAACAGCAGCAACAAAGAAGATAAAGTTTTTGAGAATTATTATGGAATTACACTATTTAGATTAAAAAGTACCCAGTAGAGTGAGAGAAATCTGGAAGACTCTGAGGAGGACAAAGTTGCTGATTGTCACAATTCACTATCGTGAATTTCCAGGAATTGTTTGTTGCTGGAGAAATCGCAGGGCTCTGAGGTGAACATTCGGCAGAGAGATCCTTCCCCAGATACAGAGGCAGGCAGTCCACACACAGTGGAATCAGTAGAATCCAGCTGGTCTCATTTTCTGGAGTATAGTTAACATTGAAGTTCACATACCTTCTCAACTTGTAGATCCTTGGTGATAAAAAAACAACTCAAGACCAGGGTGAATGATGGCTTTACGGCCCCTAATTGATGATCTCAGTATTCAATAACATAAGGAAATTCCAGAAAAAGAAAAACCTCTTGAAAAGAATCTCTGTTTTTCTGCCACTACTAACTCCCCTTTCCCTGTAGGATTGCTTTCCTTTCCTCCATTCTCCTTGGCTGCTCTGTACTCAATGGTTTGGGGTGTGCAGATAGTGGGGTGTGGTTGATGAGTACTCTTAACTTCATGACAAAATGAAGCACAGTTAAATGCTAACTATTTCTCTTCAGTTCTCTCATAGTTGGTGCAAATCTCCCAATGCCAAACTTTTCTTAGTTTTGGACATGTTATTAAGAACCAAGTTTAGGGCAGTGAGAGGCACAGGGCCAGCTGTCACAGAAGTCAGGAATGTCATAAAATGGCCACCAGACTTGGGAAAATGGTTGGTCCTCACTCTGCCACAGACTGATCTGTGTGACCTGAGGCAAGTCACTTTACTTTTGGGACTCAGTTCCTGATGTACAAAATGAGAGAGTAGTAATAAATATCTAAGTTATCATCTAACTCCATGGTGTTTATGAATCTTTCTTGGCCTTTAGGAGCAGGATCCTAAACTCAGAGGTTTCCTATGGCAGAGCTAATGTTAAATTCTTAGAGAACCCAAACTTCATAGTTCAGATTCTACTTTTAGATGTTTATGGGAATAGGGCAATATATTGAATAACTTCTTTCCAGCATGGTGCATTGGGGCAGCTGGACCCAACAGGTTCATCACCTCTAAACACAGGAAACCTCATCATCTCCATACAGCCAGAATGGAACTTCCAAGGACATTCAAGCTGTCAAGGACTGAGCATCCTGAACATTGATGGAGTCCCTCCAACAAGGCATATGCTTGTTCTCTGACACAATTTCCTAATGTGGCAACCACATGCATCACCTCTCTGATATCCCGAAGTTGAACAAACTGGGCTATCCTTGAACAGACTGCAGAGACCTTAAATATTAGGACTTTCCTTCTAGAAAGCAAAAGAGTGATCTTCATTCCTCCAATCTATCGGTTAATACATGTGGCAAAGATGTTGGGTGAAGGGATGGGATGATTTTAAGTAGCTAAAACTGACCCTGGGCAAAATTTTCTTTGGCTTTCCACCTCCTCCATAAGAATCTTTTTCCTCTCGCTTGGCCCTTTTCCAGGCCACTTTCCCATGATCCATTCCAGCTCAGGCTACAACCGGTAGGCTATAGGTGCCACCCTTTCTAAGAAATCTAAAAGTGCAAAAGGAAATCCTTGAAGCAGAGAGGTAGGGAACAAACCACTTCTGGAAGACTGCCAATCTTTGGAAGCAAGGCTTGCTTCCCTTCCCAAAATGTTAGAGAAAGAATAAATTCCTCCTGTAGACTTCACCATCATTCCATTTGTCTCCTTCAGTCCTCTTTTCTATCTTTAGCTTATTTCCTTGTGATAAACACTCCTTAGAGAGACAAAGTAGGGCAGGGTAGGCAGAGGCCCTCAAATTTGGCAAGTCCTGATCCATAATAGCTGTATGCAAAGAACCATCTGGTCATTCTGGTTCTTAATCCAAGACACTAGCTTGTAGATTAGACTCAAATTATATGATCATTCAAACATTAATTGTATTTATACTATTTCCTGGGTAGTCTGCTAGAAAACACAAGTATAAAACAGAAAAAAAAAAATTCCCTGCACAGAAGCTCGCAGACCAGTAGAGAACAGTCATACACTCAGTTATTTATAAAATGCTGCGTATGGATAATCAATATTGGGTCCTCATGGTGGGTGGGAAGGTTAAGGGCACAGAGGGGAACAAGAAAGATGAGTGGTGATAATCCTTCAGTCTTTTGGAATCTAGAATTATAAACTGTTCTTCCTGCCAAGCTCCACATGATGTGAGCAAGTGCCTCATATTGTCTCCATTGTCACCATGATCCTGTCTTTGGATACTCACAATGCAAGCACCATTTCTTCTGGGAACTTCCCTCTCCCAGATTTAAGAAGTTGTCTACATATCCACGGGAATATGGTGGCATTGATTCATTTGTAAACACCCTTTCCCTGAAATAAACCAAAATGAACAAAAATTAGTGAGTATATAGAAGAAAACTTCATCAACATTGAAACTAGGGGTGATCCCTGGGTGGCTCAGCGGTTTGGCACCTGCCTTCAGCCCAGGGTGTGATCCTGGAGTCCCGGGATTGAGTCCCACATCAGGTTCCCTGAATGGAGTCTGCTTCTTGCTCTGCCTATCCCTCTGTATGTTTCTCATGAATAAATAAAAGTCTTAAAAAAAAAAAAAAAAAAAGATTGAAACTAGGGAATGGCTTTAATCCTACAGCATAAACTTTGAGTAAACTATCTCCAACTTGGGGACACTTGGCAGGAGGAAAGATAAGTAATACATTTGTAGTCCATTGCCCATATAAGGGTCAGCTTAGAGGTCAAAGATAGTGACATGGCTGTGTCCTTATGTTCCCCCTTCTGACTCACCTAGCTTTCTAATTGGAGGAAGGAGGTTTGGAGGTGGGGGTGTCTATATGGAGGACAGAATTGGTTTACAGCTAGGCTTGGAAATGCTTTATCTTTATCTCTGGGGAGATAAAGATGTCTTATTTTTGACTCTTGGCCAAGATTACAGCAGTGGGATTTATGAAGTGCTGTTTAAAGTCTGGAATTACTCTGGTGATCCCTAGGGTCAGTTTCTTCAATGATGGTTTCCAAATGGCCTAGAGATTAAATAAACCCAGTTGATTACATAGCCAGCAAGGCATAAAAATCCTGGAAAATTCTGCTTTGAGCTCTCCCAGAGTCAAGATTCCCCACACAGATCTTTCAGGCAAGAGACAATGGAGACGGTGTGGTCTGTATGAACAGAGGAGAACCCTGTAGAGCTTAGTCATGAGCTCTCTCTCTCTCGGACCTCCAATGTCTATGTTCCCCCTTTCTTGCTGCACTGTATCCATTGCCTCTAAATAAAAGTGAGTGTACTCTGTGGAGTCTGATGAGTTCTTTCAAATATAAGAACTTGGGATATCTTTGCAGGGTGGTGTGTGTATGTATATATATATATGTATGTGTGTGTTCATATATGTATTTATGTATTTGTATACATATATGTGTGTATATATATAATTTGCAAAGTATAAAATACATTTTATATAGCATATTAGATGTATATAATGTATTAAATATAATATATAAAATATTATGATATAGAAATATTCAATATAAAAAATCTAGCAGTAAATTTTACATCAGTAGAGAAAGTTCACGTGCTACTTTCAAAGCACTTTCCTTAACCTGACTTCTTACCAAAGCAGGGCGCTCCATCTAAAACAGAGGAATAAACTAAAACTCAAGTGACACCCCCTCCTCACAGATGGGAGACAGTATTCCCCATCTTTATGGGGCTGGCCCTCAAAGCAGAAGTTTCAATCAGTATAGAAAAAAGCATCATCTGCAAAGTTTCCTCATTGCAACTTCTATGGTCCCTGCTTCCCAGTATCCAGGTAAAGAGCCACTAGGTTAAGGAGATTCTACTTATACCATTTTGTGGTGCATATTTGGCCCCCTTGGAGTATTAAACTTTGTTTAAAGATGAGTACACAGAAACCTTAAAGAAAAGACCCATATAATAGCCAATCACTGTTCTTCTAGGCTTAAAAGACAGCTCCCCCCCCCCCAAACAAAACAGCTCATATATAAAAGGAAAAAAGATACACATACACACATCAATACACAACAAAATAGCAGGGAAACATTTAACGTCTTGTAAAACTAAATGGTAAAAAAGAGATTTCTGATAGTAAAAAAGGGTGACCAAGAAATATTTTCCAGACAAGCCGTTATTTATGTTCAGTGACTACAGACAGTAATAAAAAGAAATGTAAAACCTGCTTGAGCAATGCGACTAGAAAAAGTGCTGTTAGTAAATAATTGCTAGATGCTTAAAAAAAAAAAAAAGAAAAAACAAACCCAAATCTCAGGGAGTGTATTAGCCAAAAGCCCTTGCAGAAGAGAAAAAATCTATTTCACGGCAGCTTCCAGTTGAGAGATAAATTAGCATTAAGAAGTTATGAATGAGGAAATTATGTTATGAACAAATTAAGTTTAATTAGCTGTGATAATTAGAATTAGTATTAATTCTTGAAAGAAAAGGTATATAACAAGGAACAAAAACTGAATGAACTTCCAAATTTCACCATGTCTATGGCAGCATTAATTCCGAAAGGTATCAATCACTATTTTATGTCCTCACTAAGAAAGGACACTCTCAATTAAACATATTTTTTGTGACTTAGAATTTTTACTTTATATTTCTTTAAAGAACTCTTAAAGACATACCTACCATTTTCTGGTTACACAAAAAGGGAAACTGGAAGTTAAATAAATTAATTAAGCTATTTCTAAAACACCTTTCCATTTTGAGCCAAAAATCTTTTGAATAACATTCTGGCGCAGAGCTGCAGATGTCTGAGGTTTCCAGAGTTCTCTGTGCCCTTGAGAGAACTGATCATGATGTAGCATTTCTTAAGTTTCTCTGTCTCCAGGGTTTTTAAAAACTTTCAAGCTATTGACACTCAATTTGTAAAATGTAATGCTGGTATGTTCCTGATCTTACTGGGAGGTCTCATTGCAAGATTTTCAGGCAACAACAGGACTCTTATGCTCTCCTCAAATGGTTTGGGTTTTTTGAGGGGGGCAGGGAGGAGGGTGCAGAGGAAGAGAGAGAATCTTAAATGGGCTCCACACCCAGCACAGACCCTACATGGGGCTCGCTCTCACAACCCTGAGAGTATGATCTGAGCTGAAATCAAGAGTTGATGCTTAACCAACTGAGGCACCCTGGCACCCCTCTCCTCAAATGGTTTTTAAGTGGTTTGTTGACTGAAACGTTGTCCAGTCACACCAAATGCCTGTATGTGCAAGCAAAGACAACTTCATTATTACACCACAAAGCAGCAGTCATTTTAACCTGCCATTGCTAAAGGTATTCCAGTTTCAGAAATGGTAATGTGAAAACATAGGAGTCTTAGAGAAGACAAGATGCAGTATAGCAAACCTGGATAAAATCCTCAAGCTTATTAGAAGAAAACTGAGAGTTGGGAGGAAATATCCTAAGTTCCTCATCTCAGTGAAAGGAGTTGATGACTATATTTTAATTTTTCAAATTGCTAAGTTTATAAATAAGGTTCTAAATTTGCTTTTTTAAATGTAAAAGTAATTACTAGTGATGAAATGGATTAGAAAGAGAAGTAGAATAAATGTCAAATACTACAAGAAACTCTCAGACTGGCTCAAAATAACAAACCAATACCAACTTTCTCAAAAAAAGTTATTGTGTACTGAAGGACCAGCCAAACTACACTTAGTAATTCAATAAAAACATGCAAACAACCATAGAAAGAATACAGATCTCATTTTCTAACTAAATGTATGAAACCAGAAATTAACGAAAGTATGAATAGAAACCTCAACCCCACAATTCTTGACTCAAAACAGACTAGTTTGAAAATAATAATACCATATTTTAAGGTCTGTGGGGGTTGGCCTAATATGCATTTATGCCAGGAAATGTTTCTACTAGTTATAAAAATGCTCATTAACAAACAAGAAAGGAAATAAATGTATTTCAAGTACATAAGATGGAAAAAGAACATAAAACAAATCTTAGAAAAATGGAACACAAACTTCAATAAAATAAAGATTATAAACTGCTTGTTAACTTATTTTAAGAAAATACAGAAGCCATTCACACACAAAATTAAGAATATAGAACTATAGTTACAGAAAATTAAAAGAATTATGAGACTGATTCAAAAATTCCTATGCAAATAAATTTGAAAATCTGGATGATCTTTTAGCAAAATATAAGTGACAAAGTAGACCCAGAAGAGGACAAAGGATAAATAGAAAATGTTGGGGGGGTGGGGGGTGAGTACTCAAAAAATGCCAAGCTGAGGCAATTCTATTGGTGAGTTCTTTCAAAACTTTAGGGAACACATAAAGCTGACGTTTTAAAAATCTTTCCAGGGCACCGAGGCCAATGGGAGTTGGCAGCTTGACCCACACCACATCCGTATGGGATTGTCAGGGACATGGGTTGATAAATCCCGGCAGGATTAAATGCATTACTGGCAATGTCAGCAGGTTTTTATCTTGGCAGAGACAGGATGGTGCTTGAAGCAAGTAAAATAGCAAAAGAGGGCAAATGTTCTGCAGGTTAAAGGGCTTTATTGTGATTTTATTCGAGCAAAACAACCCCTTCTCATTAAACTCATATTTGAATTGGAAGTTTATTGCTTTATAGCTACGTTCCTATTTTAATTTGCAAATTTGTTTTGGTTTTCATATAAACTATGAGCAAAAAAGTTTATACTTCATATTATGTTTGTATGAATTTATATAACAGCAAAGGAGAAAAAGGTCAAAGTTGAGATCTGTGAGAAAAAAAATTTTCTCTTAAAAGAGGAATATACATTACTCAATTTCAGAAAGTCAGCTCTAAGTGTCAGAGAAGGAGAACCACTGTCTTTCCTTTGAGTTTGGCTTTCTCTGCCTCTTCACATTGGAGTGGCAAGAGTTGGTGGGGAAAATCAAGATTTACATATAAGGGAGAAGAGCCAAGGAGGAACCTGGGCTGTCTTGGGTCAAGCCTGTTAGGTCTGTTCAGAAAATTGAAGGGATTCCCTGCAGCTCCAGTCTAATCCAACTCATATGCAATGGGATTTCCACATGGGGATTGAGGCAAGCCTTAAGAGTTGTAAACAAAATAATCTGGCCCTGAGTCTCCTCTGCATGTGGACTCTATGCAGCAGGACACAGCTGGCCAAGGATCTGGGATCCTGGGTCTAGGCCGTCTTTCCCTCTACAAGCAGCATCCACATCCTGCTTCCCCTCAGGATTAGGCACATTGCTGGACCTAAGTTTGGTCCTGGGGCCAGTGAAAGAGCTGGAAGCAGGTCACTGCAGGCCATACCCGTGGCCCAATCAAAGGCTATTTGGAAGCTGTGAAGCAAACAGATTTAGCACATCAGTTATAGAAGTTTTAGATGCTTAACAGAGCATCTAAAAATAAGAAGGGCCTTCAGAAATCACTTAGGCCAACTTCTATACCAATGAAGGAATCTCTTCTAAAACATCCTGATGGTACAGTCTCTCCCTGAAAACTTTAGTAATTGAGAATTCACTACTACTCTCTACCACTCTGCAGGAGGACCTTTTCTACTGTTGAAAAGAATCATTTGTCAGGAGGGTCTCACTTGTAAGGAAAGAGTAACCATCACCCTAAAATTTTCACTACACTTTGGTTCTTTGGAGTAGAAAAAACTACTTTTTCCACATGACAATTGTTCTTCTCCCCAGGTTATACACTGTCTCCAAGAGCACCTGAGGTGATAAACTATGGTTTCAGGACCTCTGACCTTCCAGTTAGTTATTCTCCTTTTTAAAGCACCAGTGCCCGCAAAGTATTGCAGCACACCCACATCAGAACTTTACATTTTACTTCTTTTTATCCTATTAAGTGGTCAATTAACACAAGTAAACCTGTAATTACAGATAAAGTCATTGTAAATAAGAAAATCAAGCTCCACGAAGTAGTAAAATCCATTTTATGTAATGTATTTAGTGTAGGCAATACCTTTGCCAATAATACTGTAATTTTTTCTGTTCCATAAGATAGATTATTTTAGGGATCCCTGGGTGGCGCAGCGGTTTGGTGCCTGCCTTTGGCCCAGGGCGCGATCTTGGATACCTGGGATCGAATCCCACGTCGGGCTCCCGGTTCATGGAGCCTGCTTCTCCCTCTGCCTATGTCTCTGCCTCTCTCTCTCTCTCTCTCTCTGTGTGACTATCATAAATAAATAAAAATTAAAAAAAAAAGATAGATTATTTTACATTTTTCCTAAAAGTGAGGTCTTTCTATACCTGATTTTCTTTCCTTTAATGTGAATTGCCATATTAATGTAATCTCCCTCTTTCACAACATGGAGGGCTATACGTATGATAAGGTGAACAGTTTCTCTATTCTCAGAAGTCAAGATCTACTGAAAAATAAAATTTCAAAAGTTGCTTGGATTTCTTGCTTTGCTCCATTTTTTTTAAATGAAAATGAAAAAGAACTCTGCGTCCCATCTCACATGACAGTGATAACTCAAGATAAAGGTTTAATAATTATTTTATTTATATATTTCCACCAACTTTTGCCTGTCATATTATTCCAGGTATCACAGATGGATTATTTACAGTATTATCACATGCTCATCTGCATGAAAATCAGGGAAAAGAAAAGATATACAGAGTACATGAAGATGACATCTTATAGTTCACATTTACAGTGTAGTGCTTTGTAAACATACAGGTTATAAACTAGGCCTGTCCTATCATAATCCAGCTGCATGACCTTGGGTAAGTCACTTCTGTTTTCTCACTTTTAAATTATCTATCACCTGACTTCTCTACCTCATACTTAATTGGCAGCATGCAAAAATACCTAAAAAAATATCATGCATTGAAGCGTCAATATAATTACTGTACTTTGTTATGTTTCCTCATTTTAGAGTAAGAGTACCCATATTTCAATGAAAGGCATTTGTTTGCAAAGGGATCCTTTTAAGAGAACTCTTAGGCATTAATCTTACTGACAGTCTTAAGCCAATGCCTCAATTCTTAGTAACAGGGTATGATAGTGAGATACACAACAATCTTAAGTTCTAGTTAATAACTAATACAATGAAATGACTCAATAGATCCCTAAAATACTCCAAAAGTAATGAGGTAAAACCCAGGAGAAAAAAAGTCCATCGTGGCTTACTTAAATGATTTAAATCCAAGTGAGAATCGTGGTAATTGGGAACCAACTTTTACCTAAATTGAAGCTTATTTGTGCAGAAAAACATCAAAAGATAATCAGTGAAAATCATATTCTCTATGAATTTCTGAAAATTAAAATTCTAACACTTTTGTTTCTGAAAAATTGCTTCTTTGTCAAAACATCTGGCACAGACTACACTGCCCTCAAATCAATGTTGTAGCCAGATGGTAAAGTCCTTCGGTCAAATTTTTTAGAAAGAGTCACATTGCTTTTTAACTGTAAAGTGAGTATCTCCAGGGTTTCAAAATTCAAGGTACAACCTGGAGGATATTTATAATGATATGTAAGGGAAGACTTTAGCATGCAGAATGGAACTACATAATTATGAATATCTGGCAAACCGATCGCTATTTGTGTATTTATAGGGTAGAGTCAACATGATTATTATGAGTTTTTGGAACCCTGGAGGAGAAGGGAAATAATGTGGGAAGTGTCTTGTCGACTTACCAAGTACCATTAATGCAGTCTCCAGACTATTACTCCCATCAGTTCCTTAGAACATTTTAGCCTTTGCGGACTCTAAGCCTTGGATGGAACTATTCAGGGAGTGGTTAGATATATGCAAACAGTTATTATGCTTGAGAAATGTTCTTGTTTATCAAAGTGAAAAGATAAACATCACACATGCTGAAAATGTGAAAATAAGGGTTTCTGAGAGTTGTCAATCATTTCGGTACCAATTAAAAAGTATCTTCATCTGATTCAATGTCACTTTTCGGTTTGGTAAGTCTCTCCAGTTCTTCTCCATCCTAAAAGAAAGATGAAATCAGTAATTACAACAAACCTAGAAATGTGTAATTTTTAATGATTACTAAGGAGAAACACTGACAAATTTATTTCACTAAACTACAACTATAATCTAGTCAAATGAAATTAAATAACTACTCATGTTCTTAGAAAGTGAATTTTAGACACATAATGAGATTACAAAAAAATCGATATACATCTCAGTACTTGAATTCCAAAGTTAACAGGAATGCAGTAAGGAGCACCCTCTGCTGTTCTTGAAGGGAAATAACTAGTGGTTTGAGAAAGTATAAACTAGGTCATTACCTAAATCTGTATATATATTTTTTTACCTGAAAAGTAGGGCAAGCAGTGTTATCAGACCACTGGAAAAGAATACAGGACTTTTGAAATTATACTCTGGCCAAGATCAGGGTATTTGGGACTCACCCTTTTAATAATTTTTTCATCTTAAGAATCTGCTGTATCACCACTTCAGAGACATCACTGATGGAAAGCTCTACTACGAATAGGCAAGAGATTTTCCCAAAGAGAAATGTTCATTTTGCTAAGTACTTAATATTTTGTGTGTTCATGAAAATTGTAAATTTAAAGCTAGTTAGAGGGACACCTGGGTGGCTCAGCAGTTGAGTGCCTGCCTTCGGCCCAGGTCGTGATCCTGGAGTCCCAGGATCTAGTCCCGCAATCGGGCTCCCTGCAAGGAGCCTGCTTCTCCCTCTGCCTGTGTCTCTGCCTTTCTCTGTGTCTCTCATGAATAAATAAATAAAATCTTTAAGAAAAAGAAAAGAATTATAAGGAACTTGCAAAATAATACTTATCCAGGGTCACTGCATAAGTATTTTTCTAGGAAATATTTTTCTCTTACTCATGAAGACCCTTTTCAAAAATCACCTTCTTAATGAGGTAAGACCTAGCCTTCTGGCACACTGGGGTTTTAACTCAGGGAAAATCAAGGAGCCAGGCCTTCCATTTATATTTAACAAGACTTACTAATATCAAAGATCAACTTTTCTTATGAATGAGGTATATTTTCCTGATGATGGTGGAGTGGAAAGAGTAATGCACTAGGGATCAGACCTCATGGGTTTAGTATCTTTTTACATCCTTTCTATAACCCATGTAGTCTGAGTCTGTTTATTTATTTACCAAACCAGAAAGACTGGCCAGGGTAACCTGTGGGACATCTCCCAGCTCTGTGGCTTTATAATATTCTAAGATACAACTAACACAGAAGGTCCTTGAGACTGTGATTTATATTTTTTCTCCACCCCTAACAGCATTATCACAAGCCCTTGAACATGTAAAGCCCAGTGAATGTTAGTTGAATAATTTTTAAAAGTCACAGAAATCCAATGCATCCTTTGATAAAATAAGCACTGACTGATTTCTCTCCTTGTGTAACCATGTGTCGAATTTAGGAAGAATAGGCAAAAGGCAGCATCCTCCCAAACTTACCCCAGAGGAGCGCTCCCAAAGACTGCCACCTAGATCTCGGACTCTTTCTTGCCTAGGTGCATATTCCAGACCTTGAGGCTTGCTGGCTTTGTAAATAAATATGGAGAGAAGAACTGAGGGAGCTTCTAAGAAAAATTCTAGGGAGGGCCTGAAGTCAAAGACCAGCACAGACACTGTTGTGATGATGACAGTGGTGACCTGGGCCATCAAGACATGGAACATGTTATCCAGGAACTTCAGGATAAAAGCCACGGAGAGGCCCTGGAATGCAGTCACAAAAATAAGAGCAACTGAAAACACATTGTGGCCATAGAAAACCCCGCAGTTCTTAATCTGATTACGGTTACTGCCCTGAAGGCCCAGCGTCAGTCCATTAAAAAGGATGCCAAAGAAATAGAGTTTGCTGTTCTGTATGAAGATGCTTTCGGTGAGCTGGTTCCCTTCCTTCAGTATCTTTTCATTATAGATGTTGGCCATTGAAGAAATAAAACACTGGACGATGATCAGCACATGGCCCAAGCCGAGACGGATGTGGCTAAAAACCATGGCTGTGGCGTTCCACTTAGCTTCAGGAAAAGTCCATGCCTTTTCCGTGCAGTTGTCTTTTCTGGGACACTCACTTCTGAAAAGAAGGCAGGAATTGGATGGGCTGAAGAAGGCATCGTGATGAAATCCATGCCCTGCCAGGTTATGCTGGGACGTTTCGGTCCCAGCAGTGAGAGCCACAATGGACAGGAACAGAATCAGGAGGGAAGCCCATTGTATCCAACTTAGATGCCTCCTGTTCAAAGAGGAAGAACAAGATTTTACTACTGTTTCCCTCCCTCCCTTTGCCCTGTCGACTTTCTACTGAAAACTCAGACACTTGAAGTACTTGGTTGAATAAACTAGACTGTTTTTGCTCCCCTTCCTGATTCAAGTTCAAAGGAAACCTGTTGGTGTCTCTGCTTCTTAAGCTTGGTATTTTTTTATTTACCCCTGTAATAATTGCCCTTTAATGCCATTCAGTCATTTCACCTCATTGTAAGTTTCCTTTTAACTTTAGATTTAACTAAGTCTCCTTTTTGCCTCCAGAGCTGATCTTAGATCTTTGTGACAGTAACTTTTTGTCTTGCTATGAGGTAAGTTATGGCAGAGATTCTCAATCCGATTTCCACGAACATGAATTTGGAGCTTTAGAAATTGGCGAATCCTTGCAGTGAGTGCCAATTCTTCTATACAGGTGATTTCCCAGCCCCACCCCCATCAATCCCATAGACTCTTCAAAGCTCTGTCAAATTTCAAAGGTGTTTGTGACCCAAAAACTATTTAAGGAGGGAGGCTGCTCTTAGATCCATGGCCTAATCATAAAGCATTTTATAGCAAACTACTGGTTGGGATAGCACGGAAAAGAATATTTTTAGTGTTTCAGTTTACAAAGTCTTAACAATGCTTTATCTCTTTACTTATTTTGCCTAAACACAAACCACAAACTTGTGTGATATAGAAGACAAACATATTGTCAATCTGTTCTGTGGATTCATTCAGTTCAAAAGACATTTAAATAAGCAACTACTATGTGCCAGGTTACTATGTGCCCGGGGAGATAAGACTTGATCTCCATCCTCAAGGAATTTACACTTTAATAGGGGAAAAGCCATGAAACTAAATAATGCAAACATAATATGTGACAAGTGATACATAGAACCATTAGGTCACAATAAGGAAGGAACCCTTGAGTCCATAAATGGAGTCGGGTATTGTTTCAAAGAAAAAAAAATGACCCTTGAAGTGAAACATAAAAAATAAACTGGAATCTGCCATGTGAAAAGGTAGTTGGTGATATATCCAGCCAGAGGGAAGTCTATACAAAGACAACAAATGTACAATGTTGACTAAGGATAGCGGAGTAGCTGACACAGGTTGGGGTAGATAGGGGGAACAAATCTTCAAGTTTAAAGATGAATTAGTCAGATGAAGAGGGAACACACACAGAGAGAACATAAGTAAAGGAAGAAGTGTAAAGCACCAGGTAAGAAATGGAAGTTTTAAGACTTTTGGAGCATCTACTGGATACCTTCTATGGGTTGGGCAATTTCTGTTCTAAGGAAGAAAACAGTGCTCTGAGAGGTTAACAGACTTCCCTTTCTTAAGGTCATGTATTTATGAAAAAGCAAGGAGGGAATCTGAACCATGGTGTGCATGTCTTCTTTTTGGACCAATGCACCTCTAAGGCATAATGTTTAAGGAGAATGAGTTCCCAAGGAGCATATATACAGGAAGAGGTATCTGATATCACTAATGCTTTCACAGAGCGTCATGGATTGAAATTGATAAATGCACACAAACCTAGACAGCAGCACGCACGTGCACCCTATCATGCCTTCTCATGTATGCACTTTCAAACAACCAGACCTAGCATTTAGTTATGAGGCTACTATGACAGGAGGTCAGAAACTATGTACTAATTACATAAATTTCTACAGGTGTAGCTGGTATGCGGTAAGTGGTAGAAAGCAAATTGACTGGAAATAGAAAAGAGACATGAAAAGTATATGATGGGCAGCCCGGGTGGCTCAGCGGTTTAGCGCCACCTTCAGCCCAGGGCGTGATCCTGGACACCGAGGATTGAGTCCTACATCAGGCTCCCTGCATGGAGCCTGCCTCTCCCTCTGCCTGTGTCTCTGCCACTCTCTCTCTGTCTCATAAATCAATCAATCAATCAATCAAATAATTTTTTAAAAAGTATATGCCCAATTTATAAAAACCATTATATAACCAATTATTGGATATTAAGACAAATAAGGTAATAATATAACTATAATTCCTTTAGAAGTTTTCCATTCTGAGAGCTATAGATTTTCCACTAATGCTGACATTGAGAAAAAAAGAATAAAATTAAAGTCTTAAACAAGTTAATCAGTACTACTGTAAACATTGTTCATTCAACATAATGATCCAGAAGAAGGTAAAAATTATTAAGGGTTAGGCTGAAAATGGTAGATTTTCAGCAAAGAAAATAAAGCTTAATAAATTATCCCATAAAGTCAGCTGATAGGTGCTCTTATAAATGACAATTCATGAAAGAATTTGCTTCTCACAGTTTAGTGGATACAACTGGTAGAAACTCACCTAACTGATTTCTCCACTGCCCCAGTAAATAATTTGTAAACCATTTGGATTTTTTTTTAGTATAAATGTTCATTTAATTTCAGTATAATAAAGACAAAAAAAAAAGCAACTAACTTGTCACACTGCACAGTAACTTTAACATAAAAGGTTTAAACTTATTTTGTCAACATTTTCTTCATTGTATATAGCTTTAAAAAAATATCAGAAATTTGTGATATAGATTTACAAACAAGGCAAGAACATACACTCTCACATTCCTGGTGAGTTAATTCTGCATTAAAAGGGCTCAAGTTATTAGTAATAAGATAGAAATTACAAGAAATCCTTTGACAGAGGTAAGAAACGATTTGAGCTGGAAATCATGATGGTCTCATTTCTTCTCCTAGATAGGCAAATCATATGTCTAAATACTTACTAGAGCCAAATCTATCTCAAAAGTTTGGGATATTAATTTTTCTTTGTTAATATTAAATGAGAAATGAACACTTAGAATAAAACTTTTTCGGGACGCCTGAGTGGCTCAGTGGTTGAACGTCTGCCTCTGGCTCAGGACATGATCCCGGGATGTGGGATCCAGTCCCACATCGGGCTCCTTGCAGGGAACCTGCTTCTCCCTCTGCCTGTGTCTCTGCCTCTTTGTGTGTCTCTCATGAATAAATACGTAAAATCTTAAAAAAAAAAAAAAAAAACTTTTTCGATGAATAAAGGATAGTAATATCCACCTTTGAAACTGAGTGCTTACAGCTAGAAGGCTATTCTATCTGAGGGCTTCTGCTCCCAAATGAACTGCTTGCTCACAAAGAGTCTCTGTTCCTAACTGTGTTTTTGCCAGGTGACCTCATTATTGTAATTAGATATTTTAATGATTACATAAATGATAAATTATGAGCAAAAGAAAAGGACTGCTGTTTTTATGAAAAGTTGCTTTGGGAAGACTATTTAAAGGCAAAAATTACTTCCAAGATAATCTGCCATCAAACTGGGTACAGATGAGCTAATTTTAAGATTAGAAAATAAATAATAAAAATCTACAATAATCTACTTTAAAAATATTTTTTTAAGAACTTGCTCTACTTTAAAGAAACTGAAACCAGAAAGCATGGATGATGTATAATGAATGTAGCTTCAAGAAAGACGCCAAAAAACTCCCAATTAGTAAATCTCACAAATTCTCAAAGGCCTGAGTCCTTCAAAAGAATGAACGGACATTTACATTTTAAGCTGTTTAAAGTATCTTGTTGTTTTAGTGATTGATCACTTTGAATTTTCCTAATAACTGACAATTAATTTCAAATTCTGTCAGATAAGAGCATCTCTACCATTTTGGTGATAGTAAAACAGGACAGAACATGAAAATAATGAAGTGGAAAGACTCACAGGACTTTAAAAAAAAAAAAAAACTGTACATATTTCTTAGTAGCACAGTGACCAGAATTATCAAGTGAATGATTTTGGAGCAATGCTCGTGCCAGTGAGTGGCACTTTTATTTTTCTGCTGATTTGGAGAGTAACTAAATGTTATTATAACTTCTAAGACACCCATCATGTATCAAAATGTTTTTCATTTTTTCCCAAACAGCTTCCTTTTGAAGATATCAGAGAAATTTATACATATTTTTTAGATGAAGGTGCTTGTTGTCTTTTGCCCCCAGATCTCAATGTTCAGGTTGATACTACTATTTCCTAAAGTCTAATTAAACAAGATAATACAACTTTGCCATGCCTTAAGAGCAAACCAGTAAGACTCCAAGGCAAAATGCCTGTCACCAGTTTCCACTGTGGACCAGTAGCTACACTTAAAAAACAAAATCTACACATTCATATGGGGTTTCTCTAGAGCATCCATTAAGACATTTGATTGATGTATTTTTTTGTACCACACTTCCATATTTTTCCAAATTATTCTTGCATTAGTCACTGGACTTTTTTCCTAGACTGTGTAGACTTACACTCTTTATCTATAGGAGAAAGGTATTTGATGGCTCTGCTAAAGTCAAGTGTAAGACAAAAGCTTTAATATTCTAAATGTAGGTGGGAGGAGTGGGTAACAGGGTGATGGGCATTAAGGAGGGCACATAATGTAATGAGTACTGGGTGTTATATACAATTAAGGAATCACTGAATCTACCTCTGAAACTAATAATATACCATGTCAAATGAATTAAATTAAAAAAATGTAAAATGAGTTATTTATGGCAAAAAACATTAAGAATATGCGGTAAGACTCAATCTGCTACTCCTGAGTCAAAATTTTATTGCTAAGGGTAAAAGACCATTAAGTGGTTCACAAAGGGCAAGACTGAATAAGGAAAGCCAAACAAACAACATTTAAAATGTCTTAATAGATAATACAGTACTTGGAAGACATTCTCATAAAAAGACAGTATTGGATTTATTATATTCTGTTAGCACTACTAAAAGTAGCTTTCGTGATGATTTGTGAATCAGTCAAATTAAAATTCCCTGTAGGAGCTAAGTTAGTGCCTGTAAAAATAATAAAAATGGAGTGATTTTATTGTCTGTTTAATTAACTTCAAAGGATTCAAAACAGACATTTACAACAAAGCAAACACAGGTCTAGAATTTACTGCTCTGAATATTAAAAGTAAAAATATGTAAAAAAGCTTTTTGGAACTTTAGTTCCTAACAAGGTTATTATTAAAACCAGCAACAATACAATTAATTTTATTACAATTAATAGTATTAAAAGCAAACATTTTCAGTTTACAGTAAAACCAGATTTGGATTTGGTTACACTACAAATTAACTTTCTTAATACAAACAGTTAAATGCTTAATGCTTTAGCAGGGCCATCTCTGCCATGTGCTAGTTCTCTGCCCTGAAAGGGGCAGTTGACTTTGAACTTGTCCCTCTGCCTCAAATCCTGCCACCCCACATGCTCCCTCCCCTGTGGTCAAAGCCACCTAAATGCTGCAAAATGCCCGGTGGTTCTGTGCACAGACTCAGATTGGGATGAATCTACTGATGAACAGGGACAAGAACTTCTGCCTCCTAGGGTTATTGTGGGGTAAGTCTAGATAGAAGAAAGGTCCTTGGTTCAGCCGTTGGCCCTGAGGAGTCCTTACTGTGTTATCTTTTTTTTTTTTAATATTTTTTATAATTTTTATTTATTTATGATAGTCACACAGAGAGAGAGAGAGAGAGGCAGAGACACAGGCAGAGGGAGAAGCAGGCTCCATGCACCGGGAGCCCGACATGGGATTCGATCCCGGGTCTCCAGGATCACACCCTGGGCCAAAGGCAGGCGCCAAACCGCTGCGCCATCCAGGAATCCCCTTACTGTGTTATCTATCTTCTCACTGTTCAGCTGAAAGCCTGCCTCCCTGGTGCCTACAAACGAACGGGCCAGCCCTGGATAAAGCCTTTCTGGGAGGCCCCCTACCTGACCTTTGAGCCTCAGCTCATGCTCTGCAGTGTATTAAAGAAATAAATAAAAATATTATATACAATTAAGGGCACAGCTAGAACTATAGGCCAATTCTAAACCTGGAAATACATACTTTGCATATTTTTGCTTTGGTAAATTCAATTTTAAATAGCTGTAACTTTGACATAATAATAATGTATTATATAAATACCATGTGTACCCATAAGCTGTCATTTCACTGGGAAAAAAATTTTTATTTAGAAAAGCCCAACATGTGTTTGAGACCTCTTTATGAGACTCTCTTATTAAATAATGAACTTTTTATTATGTGGCAGAGCCAATTTTTTTCTCCATGGACATGTCTCTCTAATTTTATGAGAGGAATCAATATAAAGATATTACTGTTTAATTTCTCAGAAGTCAATTTTTTATCCTGTAAGATGACTTTTATGTTGATTTTAAAGACTTCCAAACATTTTTGGAATAGCATTTTGGAATAGTTGAATTATTGTCACAATTCATAAATAAAATGAAGAACCTGATGCAAAGCAAACTTCAGTGCACTCTAACATTTAACCTGGATGAAATATGACTTTCATTTTTCCCCCCCTCTCTCATGTCAACAGTTAAATTGAAGACTTCCTCAGGGTAAAAAAAAGTCTTTCAAGAACTCCATATAATTAAGGTACTGAATTCATCATGGATTCAACAAATATTTACTGAGTATCTATGTACTAAGCCATTCACCCTTTTGTACACATAAATTATGAAAGCACATATTACGACATGGCATATTGAGAAATAAGAAATTAAAAGGGAAAGTGAACACAAAATTAAAAAAAAAACAATCACAACAAATATAACAAGAAGTTAATTTTATTTTTATCATCAGCATCAAGTAACAAAATAAATTGGAGTCAAGTACCCAGATCCCATTCTACCTTAGAACATTTTGGCCTTTGTGTGGCAGCAGAGCCTATTTACCTAAAAATGTTTATTTTATTCAAAGGTCTTCTTGGAGAAAGGAAACACTGGTGACAATATTTTTAAAAGTTAAAAAAAACTATCATTCTTATTAATTGTAATTTTGACTAGATTCCTCATGAAAATCCTCTGCCTATCAGAGCTCAAATTATGCACTTTGAGCATAATTATTAACTATTTGAGATGAGTATAGTTAATAGCTAATAGTTAATAGAGAATAGTTAATAGTTAATAGAGAATGTACCACTCTTTATCATCTCCAAACTACAAATGACAAATGTATTAACAATATTTAGGACCTTCTTGGTTCCCTACCAAAGTATAGAGATTCTCGGAGGAAAAAAGGCTCACAAATTCTTTGTTGAAAATTTGGCACTAAAAATTAAAATAAGCCAATTACCTTTTGTCTTGTTTTTTTTTTTTTTTTTAAATGGTAAGAAAAAAACTTTTCATACATCTAGTTGCAAAGATTTAGACGGGCCAGCACTGGAGTTGCTTTCTAGACGGGTTAAACAATTTTGTCCAAAACACAAAGCCAGTTAGGAATAAAATCCAGGCCCTGGGACTTGGAGGGTTCAGTGCTCTGGGTATATCATCTGAAATAAGGCTGCGCTGTTTTAAAGTATGATATATGCTTTCAGAGCAAGTTACTTACTTCAGCACTATCCTGAATAGAAGAGCTGTTGTTATAATGCTAAAATTTGAGAAGATAACAGCCATGGCCTAGAAAGAAGAAGAAGATAGAGTTACAATCCAAACAAAGTAGTGACCTCAGAAATCTCCCAGTTTGCTGGTTTACCTGACAAAAAAAGCTTTTTGGTCAAGAACCTGAGAGGTTACCAGGGCAGCTATTTCACTAGAGGATTAAATTCCATTTTTATTGGGTGTTAAATTTATGCAGATATGACCAAATTATTGTACAGGCTTCAAAAACATTTTTAAATTCAGTTTAATAATCTGTATGTACAGATCTGGAAATGCTTAGAAATTCGAAATGTCCAGGTCTAGAAATAACAGCTACCTTGTTTATGAAGCATCTTTTTCAAGCTCCTCAAGTGCTACTTTTCACACTGTTTCCAAAGGTATAGGGAAGGCAAGTACTATTAGACCCATTTATACATTAAGAAAATTGAGGTACAGATTTTTAAACATCTTTACTATTGCAGGAATTTAATCAGTTCTCCTGGCTGAACTGCAGTGACTTTGTACCAGTGATTCAATACCAGACTCCTATTGGATAGTCCTTTTATTTATATTGTTCTAAACACTTAGAAATGTGTTAGCCAGATTTTATAAAGGACTCTTTTTGTGCATTCAGTCATATTTCACATATGAGAATATTAGCCTGAACATGTATATATTTTGGCTGGTAAGTATGAAATTTCATCATTGCTCCCCATGATTGGATCTGACAACCTTAACAATTTTTAAAAACAAATCCTACGTATTGACTTCACTTTGCTTTTTTCCTTGCTGTCAGTTTAAATTGACTAAACTCCAAAGAGTATTTTTCAATAGTATTATATAAGCAGCAAACATGGCTAATGTGCTGGTGAATTAAAGAAATAAGAATAAACCCAATAAAAGCCAGCAAAAATTCCAAGAACACAACATTGTTGTTTTCCCACTGAATTTTTTATGGGAAGCACTATTTTAAAGATTTCTCAATGTCCTCCGGAGATGAACGTTTATAAACCCCTGGGTAAGGGGAAGATGAAGAGCTGATTGGGAAAGTAAGTGGCTGGAAGAGGGAGTAGGCAGTGGCTCTGATCAGTCACAATAATGGTGCACACATATCTAACACCAAGCAGCCTGGCTGACCCATGAATTCTAAAACTGCTTTCCAAGCAACAGCACAGAATAAACAAAGCACCAGAGCTCTTTGCCCCAAAACTTCCATGTGTTATCTATTTAATTCTTTCCAACTAGACTTGGGCATGGCAATACACAGAATATACCATGTGATTGATTTTGTAATATCTGTGGTTGTGCATAATGGGGAAGGAAGAGAAAGGAAATAAGCTGGAAGAAGAGGGAAGCTGCAATTTGCTTTCATATTGGTGATGTGGGAAAGGGACATAAATATAGAGGTAATTTAAATAAAATACAACAGACATGTACTCATTGATGTGAATAATCATGTTGCTGGGTACAGGAATTCTCAGATCTGAAAAACAAAGTGGAAGTAAGAACTTACGAGAGAACACATTCTTATGTTCAAAGTACTTACTAATAATAACATGGATCACAGAGCTGAAAGGAACTTCAGGTGATCACAGGGCCCAGGTTCCTGCCTTGGGTTGGTATGGTAACGTTATCCTATTTTACAGACAGACTACTGACACTTACACTAGCTGGGGGTTGCCTGGTTACACACCTTCCTAATTGTGCAAAAGAATCAAATTCCTGTTTTCTACTTAGTGCTCTACTGGTTCCTCTTTCTTGTCCCACTCCCAAGCGGATCTGGCTATATCTAAGAGGCTTCACATAGAGAACTAGTGCCAATGAAAATCCTATTTATCATCAAAATGCCTAAATCTATTCTTTAAAGAAATTTAAAACACATTTTGGCAACAATGGCAACAAGAATTTTCATTTTATAAAACATTAGGGGGAAAACACACGGTAGTACTGAAAAAAGGAAGACCAAATTTTAATTCTGATTATTAATGATTTCTCAATTGGCATGGAGGATGCCAAGAGAGATAAGAAACATCCCTAGTATTATCAGTTATAGACAGCATTTAAAGCTGGGAGAATGTATTTTCTACCCCTAAAGACCTTGCTGCTTAAATGACAGGACTAACAGGAAAAAAGTCATGCAAACAGAATGCATATATCGCATGAAAGTAGATATAGGAAATAGTAGTACACGGAGTATACGATTTTCTGAGTTCATTGTGGACACCTGTTTGGAAGTCCTGAATGCTGAAGTTAACAGAGGTTGGTGACCACAGGACGGCTAGGAAACAGGCAGACTGACTAAGGTTAAACAACGAGAGATGACTTCACACTCATTGCCAGGGGGCAAGTCCTGCAAAACAGTCAGCACAGCTTTCTTCAGCAACATTTAACAGCGAGAAAATGCGACAAGCAGAGTGGTAATTCAGTATTCCAATGATTCCGATGATTCTAGTCAAACCTCAGGAAGACCACTGAGGGCAAAGAGAAACTAACGCTGACAATGAAAATGATAAAAAAGATTAGTTCTGGGATTCATTTCTCTACGTTTTCCCAAAGCTGTTTTCTATCATAATTACTTACAGGCTGAAGGTAGGAAATGACATAGAAGACAATCAAATTATCCAGGAAATAAAGAAAGGCGGGAATGGACCACTTCATGAAATTACAGAATTCCTTCCAGGAAGCACATCTCAAGTTTCTACTTTGATGATCTTCTAAAGAAAGACAGACAACAATAAACAAAGGATCTTGATGAGAATGCCCATATTTTTAGACGAAGTAAGTTGTATTTGATTACTGATATAATTCTTTGAAAGAGGCTTAATGAATTTGCTTTTATCAGTGACTATTAGCCTCAAGAAATCAAAGGCAATATAAGATTTCATTATTGTCTCTCTTCAACCTACCACCATGCTCAACTGATAATCAGCAACACCCTCAGGAATACCTAATTCCCGTTAACTTGAAACATCACTTAAAACATCTCAGGATACTTACGGTTTCCCTTACTACTATGAGAGCCTAAAGCCAAGGGAGAGAGAGCAAGAAGCTAGAATATAGAGAAAAAAAAATTCCCAGCATAAATCCAGAGGGGACCGGGAAAAGACGCTACCAGGTAAAAATTTACATATATGGGAGTAAAGAAAATTAAATTTTACTAATCCCAGTATGAGTTATGATCCCATCTCTAGATTTCCAAAAACTTAGGAAAAGGTATTGTAACAAGAAAATGTAAAAGAACATGCAAAAATAGAAAACAATTTAAGTATAAGCTCTGCCAATAATGCATAAATTTCATGAGATTAAGAAATGTATTCCACCAAATAGAAACTTTTAAGAATAAAAAGAAATCTTCCTGGAAAATACCTTTAATACTCTAAATTCTACTTTACCATACATGTGAAGGCAGATCAAAGAATGGAGAGCTAAGGCTTAATGATTGGGGAATCAAGGTGAAGAATATATAGTACATGTGAGGAGCCACAAACGGCCAGATGCTTTAGATGTGAGGAAAGGATGGGTATCCTTGCTTGATAACTGATGAAACTGGAACTCAGAGAAGTTAATATAATCTCCCCCAGAACATTGTGTCTCTGCCTCTAACCCACTATACTACCTCCCCTGTAGGAAATGAGGACTGTTTTTACAATATGCTACGTATTAAATCAGACAGCAGTGATTTAGAAAATCCTAAATTTGAATAAAAACTAACTATCTATGTGACCCAACACAGGAAGTGGAGCAATGGCCAAGACAGTAGGAAAACAGGAGTTGGAGTCCTGGCCCTGCCCCCTCCTACCCACCACTGCATAACATTTTCTCTTTGATCCTGCTTCTCCACTTGCAAAACATGGGTAATCATACCTACGTTTGTATCTTAGTGTCCTCATATATAAAATTAGTGGGCTAGACTAACATCGAACGTTTCTTTTAGTTCTAAAATGTTTTGACTCTCTCATTTTTAACAAGTATAGAGTACCACTTCAAGACTCACCTTTCTTTACAACCCAGAATGACACAAGCACACAGAAAACTAGTTTCACCAATTCTGAGCACACATTCACGGTAGTTGGAAGATAATCATACTTGTTTTCTGAAAAGTAACAGAAATTTTTTTAACTATAAATTTTGTTCTATATAATGCTTATATGCAGTTGATATTTTATAACTGTTTTAAAACTTTATCCAGCTGGCTTGTTTTCTCTTGGATTTTCTAATCAATTCACCTAATATTGATTTTTTAATCAATTCACTATCCCCACCGCATTGAGTGTTTTATTATTCTTGAGTTTGATAAATAGGCTTCTAATGTTTTCATCCAAGTTGCTGATAAATATGGGGAAGAGGCCTCTTTGGGGTATGGCATTAGAGATGGACTTTTAAACTGACCATTAATTAGCACTCAGGGACTGACTCATCAAAAGCTATGAATTTATCTGGCTGAATTAGGACCCAGGCCTGGTTCCTCCTGTGTCATTTGCTAGAATCAAGGTACACTGTCTGTTTCGCATCCTGGCATGTACAGAAAACAGCATTTGTTTGGCACTCTGGGATAAACAGCACATTGGCGTAAAAGAAGGAAGTTATTAGAGGCAAGAGGCAACTGCCCAGGGCTCTGGCTACCTCTAGGGCTGAGAGGAAATATTTGACATATCCAAACCCACTGACAAGTTGGGAAGATAGTTCTTAACTTACAAGTCAATTTAATTAGGAAATGAGGTGAGGTCAGTATGCCTTGGTCTTAGTTATCACCTCTGTCTATTCCAAATGCTGACAAACAACTTGCTGTATAATTTTGCTACGGACAAACATAAACTTTATTAGGTCCTATTTTAAGGAATGCATTTCCCCCGCTTTTGAAACATTTGCTTGTTTCCCTTGGTCATGATATGAAAAACTAAAACTGGCCAAGTACAGGGGAAAAATGCCAGTTCAACATTCTTTCTATCCAGAACATTTTTTTTCTTTTTTTCTGTGGTTTCCCTTGACCTTCTCAACCTAAGCATAGTCAATTCTTTGTTCATCTTGGATCTTGTTGCACTTCCTATAAACCTTCATAACAGTACTCATCATGCTGTATTATAGTTACTTCTTCTGTGTATATCATAACCTTAGAACGTAAGCTCCTTATGAGAACAGGCCCATGTTAGTCATCTTCATATAACTGGCAGGTAACAGTATTCTACATCTAATAAATGTTCACTTGAATTTAATACTTGCCTGTTATATTTTCTCCATCATTCGAAGCCTAGATAAAGTATCTCCTGTTCCCTTCTCTGAGCTTAAAGCTAGGCTGAAATCATACTCTGCTATCTGCCAATAATACTTTGCACTGAGCTCTATGAAATACACAAGAGCAAACATCCATACAAGAATGAGGGGGGCTTCAGGTTACAACTCTCAAACTCTAGCCACTGCTCGAGAACTCACTTTGGCTTTTATTCATTTATTTTTAAATTCTATTTCTGTCATGGTAGATCCCAAACTATGACTCAGCATCACGTCAGACTTCCTTCCACATACCTTCTGCCCTCACTCGTATACCTTATTTACATCGCATCCATCCTTATCCATCTGTTTAGTCCAAAGAGGGGCCATGATCCCCCTATGACCCATTCTTCCCTTTAAAACTTTCCTTTCTCTTCAGGAACTTTGCTCCAATAAATACTTCCTCTGGATTCTATTAATTGGTTTCCTCCCCTTGGCCCATAAGTATGCTCAAACTGTCCCATCCAAAAATAAAATTTAAGATCCTACCCCTGCCCTAGTGACCATACTTTCTTTTTCTTCCTAAAATAGAATCAACATTCATTATCTCCATTTTACCCACTTTCCATTCAGGGCTAATTCCCAAGCAATCTGGTTTCTGATCCCAACACTTTATACAAACTTCCTAGTCTCTGAGATTATCAAACATCTTCTAATTACTAATTCCAAAGGGCATGTTTTAATCCCTATCTTATTTGATGGTGCAATTTCCTTTGCCTCCAAACTCATTTCCTTCCCTTCTACAAGTCATGAGCATTTAGTTTTCTTATTTCTCTAATGATTCTTAACATCTAAGTGTCGGTATGGCTCTTAAATGTTGGCATTCCTTGGAGTTCTATCCTTGGCTCTTATTTTCTTATTCTGTGTGTTCTGCTCCTATGGTTTAAATGTCAATTTAATATTAATGTCTCCAAATCTGTATCCTGGAACATTTAATGCTCACTAAACATATCCACACAAATAACTACCTCCTATTTATAAATTTAATTGGTATTTCCTTCACATATGTGATTTGCTAGACAGCGTAGAATATTGCAATGAACAAGGACATAGCTCCCGGCCTCATGGAAGGTACCTAACTAAAATTCTGTAATCTTTCTGAATTCTGTCCAACCTGCTTTTTCCTACTAGTAGCTTCCATCTTAGCTAAGAACACCATCAATCAATCTACTTAGGATCCTAAATCAGAAACTTTTGAACTATCCAATATATCACATCCTTTAATCTCCACATTCAATACATTCTCTGAGTCCTGTCTTTTCTATGTTTAGAGTATTTCTTGAATCTATCCTCTCATCTCTATCCCTACCTCCAAAGCCTTGGTTAGTCTTCATCTGTGGCTTGAATTTGCAATAATCCCGACTGGCTAATTTGCCTCCAGTCTCTTCTGAGTCCACACTCTAACCAGCTACCGTAACAGTCTCTCTCACTTTGTTTACAATCCTTCAAGCATGCCCTATCCCCTAGACTCTAAGGCGTAGAGAATAAAGTCAAAGTCCCAGCTCCTTAGCACATGAAGTCCTTAGGTATCTGATCATGACTTTCCCCTCTGGTCAAAGACCTCTTGCCCTTTTCCTCCAAGTCCTTAAACTTTCTGCTCAGTAATTCTAAAGTAGACATTCTTACAATTCATCCTTTTTTCTTTACGTATCCATTCATTTCTATGGATTGTTGCTTCTGTTTTGAATACCCCTGCCTACCTGTCCTCTTGTGGATCAACATCGCCCTATCAGGGAAGTGTTCCCGGATCCCTTTGCACTCCACGTCATCGTCTCCCAGACAGAATATATCACTTCCTCATCTAACCTATCTGCGTCTTTGGTATAGAACTGCGTTTATTCTACTGTATTTTTAGGATGTTTCACACGTATGGCTTTCCTAATTAACTGAGTTCTTGAGAACAATGTCTAAGTCTTACACACTTTGAACACTGCTACTAATACTTGGCCTTGTGCCCAAGAGATAAATGTTAACTGAAGTAAAGACTTATATACACATCTGTCTCCCGAAGCAGACCATTAAGGGTCATGGTGTGATGACTTTATGTGTCCTCAATAACTAGTAAGAGGTTCTCAACACAGCTTTGTAGAATTAAACTTTATCTAAATACTAAATTCTTACATAAAACAAACAAACAAACACAACACCAGAAGGGGTGCCCGGGTGGCTCAGCTGGTTAAGTGTCTGACTCTTGATTTCAGTTCAGGTCATGATCTCAGGATCATGAGATCAAGCGCTGCATTAGGCTCTGCACCAAACATGGAGCCTGGTTAAGATTCTCTCGCTCCCCCCCCCCCAAAAAAAAAAGGCAGCCTGGGTGGCTCAGAGGTTTAGTGCCGCCTTCATCCCAGGACGTGATCCTAGAGACCCAGGATCGAGTCCCATGTCGGGTTCCCTGCATGGAGCCTGCTTCTCCCTCTGCCTGTGTTTCTGCCTCTCTCCCTGTGTCTCTCGTGAATAAATAAAATCTTAAAAAAACAAAAGATTCTCTCTCTCTCTCCCTCTCCGTCTGCCCCTCCCCCACACTGTGCACAAGTAAGCTCTCTTTTAAAAAAAAATACCTCTTTGGCTAATAATTTCAAAGCTAATAACCTCTACTACCACACCGATGTAGTAATTAAGACAACACCTCACAAATGCCAAGTGACCACGTATCTATTTCAAAGTAATTTATAATTACACATACTGCTACAGACCCAAAGATACCTGTTGATTAATGCAATAGTCAGATGTTGAGACCTGTTCTCTAAAGGGTTTGATGCTGTACTTGACTAACCCAAATTTCACTCAGTTTCAAAAATTTTTCTTGCGGAGGAATGAAGCGTTACAGAATCAAATTTAAACATGCCTTATTGTTTACATGAAGCAGCGTACCTGAAAGGGTATTCTATTTTACAGGCAAGGAGACCAAAGACAGGAGGCAGGATGTGTGATTGCATGGAAGTGCTTCATATATTCCAAGTCTTAACTTACCTTCATTGGCCGAATATTTTACCAGTAGGATTCGACTTGAACTTAAGGCAATGAATACGGTGCCTAGCAGGAATGTATACATTGTTGACCAGGAGCAGAACACAGGGCGGCCACAGCACTTGCTTTCCATTGCAGTGTTTGTTAATTGCCTTAAAAAGAACATCTTGGTGAGCAATGCTCCAGGCAGATAAAGCATAGCACAAATATCACGGACAAGTGAAGAATGGAAAAGGTATTTTGTAGATGTCTGGCTACAGTTCTATCAAAACCAAGAAAATTGGGCAGCCCGGGTGGCTCAGTGGTTTAGCGCCGCCTTTGGCCCAGGGCCTGATCCTGGGGACCCGGGATCGAGTCCCAAGTCGGGGTCCCTGC
This sequence comes from Canis lupus familiaris, assembly GCF_011100685.1. Classification (NCBI taxonomy): domain Eukaryota; kingdom Metazoa; phylum Chordata; class Mammalia; order Carnivora; family Canidae; genus Canis; species Canis lupus. Next base: position 17,720,287 of record NC_049254.1, on the reverse strand, counting down.
GTGAAGCCTGCTTCTCCCTCTGCCTGGGTCTCTGCCTCTCTCTCTCTCTCTCTCATGATTAAATAAATAAAATCTTAAAAAAAAAAAAAAAGAAAATTGAGAACAAGACAAACTATGGGGAAGGGGGGTGGGGAGGGAATGAAAAAGAGTCCCAACTGGATAGGAGGGGCAACCTGAGAGACACAAAGAAACGGCAGTGCCAGATCTTAAGTGCTGCCCAAAGTAGCAGGTGAGCAAGCGACACTCGGGGACCGCGCAATTCTGCAGGGAGCGGCTTCAACTTCCATCCCTATTAGCAACTTTGCTACAGAGGAAGAGATTTTCAGATTTCTGTCGCTCTCCTCGGCGGCAGCTCTTCCCTAGAAAGATGGGGGGCGGGGGGGAAGAGCTGGCTGGGAAAGATTTCGTTACAATAATAAGCAGCCAAATGCAAGTATTTGAAACAAATCAGAGCTGAGAATCTGTACTCGTGCTGAAAGCAAAAAGAGAACTCAGAAATCAAGGGGCTGGAAGATCGTCTTTTGATATGTTGAGGAAACTAAGCTCTGGGCTGGGTCACTTGCCCAGGGCCTCCCAGAGCAGGGATGATGCCCCGGGCCTGGGAGGCCGGGGAGAGACGGACAGCCCACCTGCGCTCCAGCGTGGAGCCCTAAGAGGCGCCTCCCTAAGCAGGGAGGCAGGATTCCCTCGGGGGGGGGGGGGGGGGGGGGGCGCTGGTCGCACATGCGCAGTGGCGATCTCGAGCGGCGCGCGCTCCCCTCCTACGCACGCGCACTTCTCTGCCAGCCGCCTGAGGTTACCTCCGTCCGTCCGTAGGGCTTCTGGTAGAGGAGCGCACGTCCTAGAGCCGGGGTAGTGGCCATGCAGCTCCGCAGAGGCGGCAGCGGCTGTTAAGGTCCATAGCTGCGGAAGCCATGGGGAGGAAGGAAAGGCGAAAAAGCCTCGGCCCCCGACCCTCCTATTCCGGAACGAAAAGCATAATAACGTCCGGACTGGGAGAGAGCGGCCCCGGCACACAGTGCGCACGCGCGCCCGGCGTTCCGCTTCCGGGAGGAGGGGCAGGAGCGTCCTGAGCCCGCCCCAGCGCGCCCTTTCTCGCGTCACGTGTCGGGGAGTCCTGGGTCACGTGAGGCCCAGGTGGCGGCGGAGCTACGGCGAGAGAGAGAGAGAGAGACGGGGAAGCCGGAAGGGGCGCGAGTGCCGCCGAGGGGAGCCGACAGCGCCTGAGAGGCGAGGGGTGTGCGTGCGCCCGCCGCCCGCCGCCCTCCCCCCTCCCTCGCCGCCCGCCGCCCTCCCCCCTCCCTCGCCGCCCGCCGCCCGCCCGCCGCCCTCCCTCGCGGCCCGCGCCGCCGCGCCTGCCTGGGTGGCCGGCAGCGCGCGCCCTGCCCTCGCGGTCGGCGCCGGCCGCCCCTCCCCCTCGTCCCGTCCGCGCCGTCGCGTCCAGTCCCGTCCCCTCCCGTCCCCTCCCGTCCCCTCGGGCGCCGCGGGCCGGGGGCCGATGCGCGGCGGCGGCGGCGGCGGCGGCGGCGGGGAGTTCCCGTGAGTCCCGGCCCCAGGATGCAGAATGTGATTAACACGGTGAAGGGAAAGGCGCTGGAAGTGGCTGAGTACCTGACCCCCGTCCTCAAGGTAAGCCGGGCCGGGCTTCGCCGGGGGCGGCCAGGTACCCGCTGCCGTCCGCGGGGACGGGGGACGCCGCGGTCCCCGGCGGGGAAACGTGCCGGCGGGCGGTAAGGGGGGACGCGGCAGGGGGTGCGGCCCGCCGGGGGCTCAGCTGCTCTCCGGGGCTCTCGGGCCCTGGGGGTCAGCGTGGGGCGCCGCGGGGTGCGCACTGCTGCCCCCCCCCACCCCCTCCGGGACCCGGCGCGTCCGGTGCGTCCAGCCCGAGGGGGGAGGGGGTCGGCAGCGGGGTACATCCCACCCGGGAAGCTCCGACCGTGACATCCGAAGTCTGTCCGACTCTTTAACGAGGGCTCTGCCGATCTTTCAAAAAACGGAATCCGTATTGGGTACCAAAATGACACATGTCACTGTTTTCTTTCATACTTCCTAGGAAAGCCCTCTTAGCATAAGGAGTTTGAAACACGAAGTGGTGACTGAGGTCCTGAGGTCCTCCCTCTGTTGTTAGGATTTCAGAGGAACGAGGTGAATTGCAGCATTATCGCTGTGGGTATCCTTGATCCCAAATAACAAGGGGGAAGCGGTTTTTAAAAATAGCCGAGAAACTGCAAAGCCTGGACTTCATTGATGATAAGGAGCAAGCAGCCCGGCCCTCCGAGATATATTTACCTTTTTTTTTTTTTTTTTTTTGTCTTGTCAGTAATACGGCGTCTTTAAAGTGGAAGTTGTTACAGATTAGCTGTGTGACAGCAGTGACTTTATGTTTGAGAGAGAAATTTCCAGAAGTGCATTCAAGTTTTTAGAAGTGTTTAAAGTTTGTGTCATTGTGTTTTTTTTTTTTTTTTTTTTTTTTTTCCCCTTTCTGGTAAGTGTGCAATGAGAGGAAATGAGTAGGGAGTTCTTGCTCAAGTGCTTTTATTTTATTTATTTATTTTTTTAAGCGTTCAGTCAAAATTTTGCAGATTTTCTTTTTAAAGATTTTATTTATTCGTCAGAGACATACGCAGAGAGAGGCAGAGACACAGGCAGAGGGAGAAGCAGGCTCCATGCAGGGAGCCCGACGTGGGACTCGATCCTGGGTCTCCAGGATCAAGCCCTGGGCCGAAGGCAGGCACTAAACCGCTGAGCGGGGGGCCCCCCCCTCCCCCCCACGGGTGTCCCAAAATTTTACAAATTTTACTGTGAAGATGAAATATCCTTGGATATGGTTGGTTCCCTCTTCAAATCTTTGTTCCGGTATGCTAAGAACAGTGGAGAGTTGTACTTTGCTCTCTTTCCACGAAGAAGGGAAGTGTTGGTCCTGTATTTATATATATATATATATATATTTTTTTTTTTTTTAAGATTTATTTATTTATTTATTTATTTTATGAGAGAGATTGAGAGAGACCCAGGCAGAGGGAGGAGCAGGCTCCATGCCGAGAGCCCGACGTAGGACTCGATCCCGGAACTCCAGGATCACGCCCTGGGCCAAAGGCAGGCACCAAACCGCTGAGCCACCCAGGGATCCCCTTTCTTATATTACTAAGACTGATTTTAAAATGATAACTTTTGGGCCAAGTTAAAAAAAAGACAGAAAACTATGAGAATTCAAATTCTTGCTATGCTTATATATTTTTTTTTACTGTGAAATGTCTCGTAATTAAAATTAGTCAACTTAGAAGATGAATTTGACGTTTGAATCAAATGATTCTTTTGCATATCATGGCATCTTTCAGAAACCTGTCTACCTATATCTGACATTTAAATAATGCACAATTACTAAACTTTTTAGAGAGGAAAATGAAAGAAAAAAATTCCCAAATTAAATATTAAACTGCTTGCCACATTGTTAGCCAATCGTGTTTTATTGAACTTAAAATAGAATTGTGTTTTGAGGAATCATTTTATTCTCTAAACTAAAAAGTCAAGTGTTAGCTTGTCAGTATGTACTTGTCAGTGTGTATTTTTAGTAATAAGGAGAATTATTGACCTTCTCCTTGCCTGTCTCTGTTTAAGAGAGAATCCTTATAGAGGCAAGGAGGAAAAACTAAATCCCTTGGAAAGAAACAATGACTTAACCTAGCAGGTAGAAATTAAGAAAAGTCATGGTGCAGTAAAAGCCAAAGTCTACAGTGATCTTCAGGCCTCTGCTTGATTGGTAGAGAGGCGCTTATTTCCACTACTACTTTTTCCTTGCTCACTTTTGCTGCAGCCAGTCTGAGCTCTTTGTTACTACATTAATGCTCTCTTACCTTGTTTTTTTTTTGTATTCCTGCTTCATCTGCCTAAAATACTCTTTTACAGCATTCTGGCTTGTTCATTTTTTTAAGGTATCTGCTCAGTAGTCACCTATCAGTGAAGCCTTTGTTTTCTTACCATTCTATTATGTTTATTTATTTAAAGTGTTTTGTTTTGTTTTTTAATTTTAGAGAGAGCAAGGGAAGGGGGGGGGCAGTAGAGGAAGAGGGAGAGAGAAACTCAAGCAAACTCCACACCCAGCATGGAGCGCAACGTGGTGCCTGATTTCATGATCCTGAGATCAGACCTTAGCTGAAACCAAGAGTTGGATGGTGAACCAACTATTGCCACCCAGGCATCCCGTTTTTTTTTTTTTTTTTTTTTTTTAAAGATACTTATTTTAGAGAGAGAGTGTGTGTGTATGCAAGTGTGGGTAGGGTCAGAAGGAGAGGGAGAGAGAGACTCCTCACGCTGACTCCCCTCTGAGCTTGGAGCCTGTTGTGATGTGGGGACTCCATCCCAGGACCCTGAGCTCATGACCTGAACAGAAAGCAAGAGCTGGCCACCTAACCAACTGAGCCACCTAAGCACCCTACCATCTTATTTTAAATCTCTCTCCCCACCCCTGACCAGTTTCCTAGCTGCCTCATTTTTCCTGGTGGTTTTCATTACCATTTGGCTTTTCTCCCTCCGCTAGACTTTAAATGCCTTGTGAGGACAAGGATGAGTTTGGTTTATTTTATGCACTCCTATATCCCCATTACTTGAAATAGTGCCTGGCACATAGTGGTTATTCAGTAGATACTCATTGAATGAATAATGTTCATAAATGAATCCTTTCATTTTTGTAATCTGTACTACAGAATCTCACATTTAACTTAAAATTTAGCAACATTTGGAAAATAGCATCTTTGCTTTAGAGAGGAGAATATTATATCAATATCTTGAAGATAATGGAAAGGATTAAATGATTTATGACTTCTAGGCTTGGTTTCTAATATTATTCAATTGAAATGAGATGTTGGAGATGTTGGCTTAATAGTAAGCTAGCTAAACATTTTTAAGACATTTTTACTGTTCCGTAAAATAAAGATATTTGGTCATTTCACAAAATCATTGTAAGGCTTAATGTTGTATAAACCTTTGGATGTTTTTCCAAAGAGCTTTGCTCTGTTACAGCACTGATCTAATTGTATTGTAATTATTTTCATGTCAGTTTCTTCATTAGACTTTTGTATATTCCTTGGGGTCAGGTATCAGTGATGGGTTCTTTTTTGTATGTGCTCTGTTGCTTGGAAGGGTGCTAAGTGAATACTTGCCCACAAACATTTTTAGTTTGAAAGTGAGAGAGTATATAATATGTTATTCTTTTTGCTCTTTTTAGGAATCAAAATTTAAGGAAACAGGTGTTATCACCCCAGAAGAGGTGAGTGTTAAAAATATTCTGAAACTATTATATTTTATAATTATATTTAACTGGGTGGGGTTTTTTGCTTTAAGAAATCTTTAAGAGATGTTTAAGAAAACAAATTTCAATCTTGATTTGAATAAAATTAGATTCTTTTGACTTTATTAGCAATTTTATAGGGATTTCTACTTCCTCTTAAGACCATGTAACTTCCCTCTCAGTTTGCCACTTCTCATATTTCTCTGTAGTTCCTCTTTATTTAGAAATGGAGGTGGGAGAGGGAATGGAAAAGATTCCTATGGTCATTTACCCTTCACTCATATTTGTATTATATTGAAGTTGTATGATGGGCTTTGTGGTGTTGGCTGTTGTCTTGCCTCTGTCTACATCAAACATGAGTTTTCATGGCTTTTCATTTGGAAACTGGCTCACTGCTTGGATATTAAGTTTCTTTCAGTATTTAGCTTAAATATTTTATTGCTAGATACTGTATGCTGATTTTTTTTTCACAATTCTTTCACGTTTTCTACTAACCAAGTAATGTTGAATCTACTTACTGCTGAAACTGAGGTCTATTTTATAGGTTAGTTGTGTTTTATTCAACTTTTAACCTAGAATTATGTTTTGAGGAATCATTTTACTTGTTCACCAAATGTATAGAATAAAAGCGTTCTCTTAGGTAGTTTGTTATCCTTACAGAAATGCTGTTGTAGAAATTCTTTCACATTCTAGTTGTATGAATAGTTATGGTTGCATCAGACTTATTATTTTAGTCTTAATAAATAGCAAAGAATTATTTAAGCTTCACCTTTAACTTTCATTAAAAATACCACTTATTAGGGCAGCCCCAGTGGCCAAGCGGTCTAGTGCTGCCTTCAGCCCATGGTGTGATCCTGGAGATCCAGGATCGAGTCCCATGTCAGGCTCCCTGCATGGAGCCTGCTCCTCTCTCTGCCTCTCTCTCTCTCTGTGTCTGTCATGAATAAATAAATAAAATCTTTAAAAAAAAAAACAACAATACCACTCATTGGTGATAGAACTTTACTTACTCTTTTGAAAGAAACATTTTGAGTTGGGCATATTTTATGATCTGGCTTTTGCTGTAAATTTTAAGACCTCAAGCCTGAGAATTAACTGATCTTTCAGTTTTCAATTGTGATGGAATATCTTAAGTCCCAAATCTTTGTGAGTTCTGAGAATGGTGTGCTGAATTGATCTTTTATCTAAAATTATCTCTATTTTTAGTGAAAACACATGGTAGTATAAAAAGAACCTAGGAGATCTCCCTTTTAGACCCATTTCTCTTAGTCTTCTGACTTGGGCAAATTGATTAAGCTATGACATAGGCCTCATGTTTCCTTGTCTGTAAAATGAGGGATTTTGGCTAGACATTATCTGAAAGACCTATTCTACCTTAGGCACCATGAGTTTAATACCTTGAATGCCACATAAAACTAAGTTTTGATATTGTTAACTTTCTTGCCAAAGGTATAATTTAGACTTGGCTCTTAAAACTCTGAAATCAGGAGCAGGGATAAAAGTATGCTTTTCTTCTTGTGCTCTTTGGTTTTGTCTATAGGAGGATGACTAATTGGTAAATAGATAGTTGGAGTTAGAGATACAAGTCTGTGGTCATTGGATAGACTTAAGCTAATTTTTAAAACAGCTACTAACCGTAGAATGAATAACACTTAGCTGTATCATTAAGCGGTTTTTGAGTTTCTTCCTTTTTAAAAAAATGCAAGGCTAAACTAACTCAGCCGGGTACCAACCACATAATGCTGGATTGAGGTAAAGTACAGTTGCAGGACTGAGTTAGATTAGAATGAGTCTAGAGGAGGAAAACGACATAATTGATTTAGGATAAATGATATACTGAGTTTATTTGTTTTCTCTTACTGTTTTTGGGCTTCTGGCTGTTACCCTCCAGCTCTCTCCTCGTTTTCATTGAGAGGTGTTGGAAGTACTGTGTTTAAAAAGAGGGGTAGGCATTATCTAAGAGAGTATTGCCTAACTAAAAATTATATATATATAAAATATATATATATGACTTGATTAAGTGTAGAGTATTAGTAGAATAGCTTGAAGGATAAAGTTGCTGACCAAAATCTTAATAACTGCTTCCATCTTGGAGTTATTCTGCATTGTCACCAGGAGAAAGCTACTGCAAGCAATACTGAGAATTGAGAAAATTGAGTCTGCCTTACATTTTGTTTCATTTGAGCATATGAAGCCTGCAGTAATGGTCATTACTAGTGAGGGCAAATGTACACGTGTGCTAATTATCTGTGCAATTCTATGTTCTTTTGTAGGTTTTCTTACCTTCTAGTGTTTTGTTATTTTTAAAAATTTTTTATTTATTTGAGTAATGTCTACACCTAATGTAGAGCTGAAACTCAAAACCCCAAAAAAAGATTTAGATATCCTACTGACTAAGCTACCTAGGTGCCCTTGTTATTTTTTTTTTTTTTAATAAATGCTACTGGAGGCGCCAGGGAATAAAGTGTTAGTCTTGTGACAAAGCAATATCATTAAAGAATTTTTAAATTTTTAACTCTTTGTTTTGCTTGCATTTTGTTGAATTAATACCTTTTTGGTGATGATAAATTAATTCTGGTAACCACAGAGTTAAAGGTAGCATTTGGTAGCAGTGACCTAAAATGATTAAAATGTGGGGAGACAGTATTGTTTTCATTTGTTTTTGTTTTTTCCTAACTAGTTTAAATAATAAAATTCTTTGAAATAAAAGAACAGAAACATTTGAAAAGTTGCTGTTGGGAATATGCTCCTAAATTTTATCTTGTTAATGTACATTCTTGAAAGAACTTGCTCTTAGAAAACTTATTTTATAAAATTTTGCTATCTTAAATGAAAGTAGAGTATTATATGTAGACATTCTTTTCTCAAACATTGGAGATTATTTTATTTTATTTTATTTTTTGCTGTGTAGTAAACCATGAATGATACGTGAATTTAAGTTAGAGCTATTGTGAAATAGAATTGGGAAAGTATGTGTATATATTGCCTGAGTTGGGACACTGCAGTTATGCTTAATGAGACCTTAAAGAAAGGTCTCATTTTCTTTAATTTTTTACTCTCAAGAATAAACAAGGATTTTTGTTATACTTACAGTAAGATCAGTTCATGCTCATATATAATAGACATTCTCAAAAGTTTGAACTTTCTTCCTGAGTCTGTTTTTGATTTCTGAAGAAAAACAAAAACTTGTGAAATGTTCAACCCGCCCAGAAAGTCTAAGGTGTTAAAGGATTCGATTTCTTAACTGTGTTGGTACTTTCTGAGTCAATCCAAAAGCTTCTAAATATTTCCCCACTGTTTCGCATTGCCTTTCTCACTCTTGTTAATGTGAAAAAGCTTTCAAAATGGGCCTTTACCTAAATTTAAAAAGAAACGTACACTGTGATGTCAAACTATTGTTACATCATAGGCTTGTATCTATTTAGTAATTTTTCTCAAAGAACTTCATTGAGTTTTCAACCAGTACCAGGAATATCTCTTCATCTTAATTATCCACAAAATGGATTCAGCATTTTAAATCCTTCAGCATTTTAAATCCTGCATTAAATTATTCATTTAATGATACTGTATCCTTTTGGCATTATTTAATCCAATGAAAAAATTTTAATTTAAAATAAATAGCACTCAGTGTTTTTTTCTTCAGAATTTAAATTTTATGGATATAAAAATTTTTGCAGTTTTAATAATAATCAAAAATCATTGGAGTGGTAGAGATTTGATGCTGTTTGCATTTATATGATTATTGGCTGTCAAGATTACACAGGATGATCACTTTGGCATTTTACCATCTTACATTCAGTGATGTTCAATTTTTCTTTTCCCTTTTCTTTATATTCCTTTTAAATCCTAAATAGTTTGTGGCAGCTGGAGATCACTTAGTCCACCACTGTCCAACATGGCAATGGTAAGTAATCTTGAGTAAGAAATAGAAATTAGTACAAGGTATAACTTTATAATCCTGGCAGTTTGCAAAATGGATTAGGGTATGAATTTTAGAATGACCAGCTTAACTCTCTTCTAGTAGCTTTCTCTGTTCAGCAGTGTGCCGATGATATTTAAAGTAAAATAAAGGCTGACAAATTGGTGTTATACCTATTTTATTTTGCTTTGTTAGAAAAAAGATAGACTTTTTTGAGATCTATGCCTTTACTTCCTTTATAGTGTCTAGACAGATCTGATCTTGTGGTGGATCTTTAAAAAACAGTGTTCAAGAGTTTAATAAATTTGACTAGTTCATTTTTTTTCAAATTAAAATGTTTACTGAATATTTTTATACCAATACAGACATTTTGCAGTCTTAGGTTTTTTAATCGTAAGACCTTTTTTTTTTAAAAAAAAAAAAAGGATTTTATTTATTTATTAAAGCACAAGCAGCAGGGAGGAGGGGCAAAGAGAGAGGGAGAAGTGGACTTTTTGCTGTGCAGGGAGCCCAGTGCAGTACAGGACCCAATCCCAGGATGTTGGGATCATGACCTGAGTTGGAGGCAGATACTTAACCGACTGAGGCCCCTAGGTGCCCCTAATCATAAGACCTTCTATTAAGGTTCAAAAGTATGCTCCCATTTTAGGAATTAGCTGAAAAGTTAAGAGGAACATTCATGATATTCATTAAGGTCTTAACTGAAAATCTGATAGTAATAGACTTTTTACATTTTTTTTCATTAACTTTTTTTCATTATGAAATTAATTTAAGCAACTTAGCAGATCTCATAACCTATTTTAAATATTCTGAATAATAACAAAATGTTTTAAAACATAGGCTGTTTCATTACATTCAAGTACTTATGTAGGGCAAAACCCCTTGACTGTAGCTGAAAAAGTGTGGCTCTCCCAGTACTGGCAGAGCTATTTTAATTAGGCTAGAATTGTTTGGGAATTATCATCTTGTTTGGATATAGGTGGTACAACTTGTTACATTCTTTTTTCTTTAAATTCTCTTAATGACACTTTTTCAGTTGTGGTTGACAGGTACAGTTTTGATTTGGGAGCAGGGGCTCTAAAATTAATAGAACTGATAATGTTTTCCTTTGTTTCTAAAGAGCTTAGATACTTAAAACTATTTTAAGCCAAAATTGGAACTCTCTTTTATCTGTGGCCTGTTCTCTTCTTTTTATATTTGAGTCATACCCAGAATAGTTTTACTGCTTTTTATCAATTGCTTTTTATCTTTCAGAACACTGTTCCTTAATGTACCAAAAAAGGCCAAAATGTCAGGTTTATTTCATTTCATCCTTTGTCTTCCTTATGTGTATTTCTGTTTCATATTTAAAATTGAGTTAATATCATAGCAGCTCTCTGATTTAGTAAGAATGATTAATTTTTTTGGATTATAAATTGTTAAAATTCTACTTAACTTGGTTCTAGTCTATAATCTTTGTGTATTTCAAGTCAGCTATATACAATTTAAAATAATATCCATTTTATAAAAGGAACCAATTTAGGATTTTCTTCAATATAATGTACATTTTCTTCGGGTTTCTTTGTCATAGTCCTTATTTGTCTAATTCAGACATACGGTTTATAGTATGGTTATAGGGATATGCATATATGGACAGGATCTTTTTTTTAGCAGGTAGTTTATAGTTTCACTTTATGAATTGTGACAGTTGAAATAATTTTATTGTAACAGAGCTCAGCTATACCCTACTCCAGTGTCCACACTTCTGGCTGAACACTGGGGCCAAAGGAACAATTCATTTTAAACCAGTGCTAGAAACAGATTATTTCCCCATTATAGTTTCATGTCTACAAGTGCCATCATGACCTTATTGTATATTCATCATTCAGAACTTCAGGCATTGCCATGTCATTGTTGAATTTGACAATTGAGAATGGTCTAAAGAAGCCCAGAAGGCTATTAAAAGGTCATTTCCTGGCTTTATTTTATGCTCGTATCTAAGGTTTAAAATTTAGACTGAAGCTTTGATAAAGCAGTAGACTCAAAACTTTTGTTCACATGTTTGTGACTGACAACACATGCCATTCTAGCTCTGCCAGTTCCATTAGGTGACCCACAAAAGAATCCATGAGCAAATTCTTAGTAAGGTAGTCCATACTAGCAATGAAAAATCAGAAAGGGTATAGCTGGCTCTGATCCACAGAGGAAGTAATGTTTAAGCAGGAGCCCTGGATTCCTTTGCTCTTTTGTGTTCTGGTTTTCTGACCAGAATATGAGCAATCTGACTTCTTTAAGCTAAAACGGGGAGATTAATATTACTTACCTCTTAGGGTTCTGAGGAGTAAATAAAAATAATGCATGTTAGAGTTCTAAGTCTATTTTCAGTCATTATTTTTAATATTATTATCTTGTGATTCAGAGCATCTTTTTTCTCTTAGTTCCAATTTTACTCAAGTGGCAGGAACGGGGATCTTGCCAACCACCTACTTTGTTATATAATGTCCTACAGTTATTTTTCTGCCTCCTCTTCTTGAAGATGAGCAGTACTTTAGAATTAAAAGTCTGAGATTATACTCCCTAAGGAACAACATTTTCTTTTTGTTTAGAGGCAAGCATAATAGTTGCTTAATAGTTCTATATTATTCTTTTTTGGTCTGCTATTTAATCTAAATTCTCTTAGGTCTGTCTGTGTCTCTTAGTACATTTCACTTATAATGCTATGCTCTTCCATGCCCTAGCATACAGCACTTAATGGTATCCTTCCGAAACTAGTCCTTAAAACAGTTTCTTAGGAGTGTGGATTGTGTAGTTTTGATATTTGCATGTGATATCTTCTGTTCTGTCTTTGCCTTTTAAAATAGTTGTTGTATTTTGGTGCTTTTTGCTCTTTTTAAAGGGCTACAGGGGAAGAATTGAAAGTGAAGGCATATCTACCAACAGGCAAACAATTTTTGGTCACCAAAAATGGTAAGAATTAATGTTGCATATGTTAATAAATTTTACACAAAGAGTTATGTTAAAAAACACAAAAATCCTTAGCATTTACTGATCTTAATTTATGTTTGAAGCCATACGTAAACAGCTTCTCTCAGAAATTTGGAAATTTGATGGAACTCTGGGTTTTCCATTGCTAGAGCATTTTTTTTCCTTATTTCATTTTTACCTCCTTCCTTTTTGTTGCTTCTTTTTGCCAAAAAGATCTAGTTTTAAGATGTAGAGGGAAAGGGCCCAAGCAAATTTGGAATTTTAAATGCCTTTTTTTAAAGTTGACTTCATAATCAAAAACGTTTTAGCTATTTGATTTTGATCTTCTTTAGACTTAAACATTTGTCATGAAAAATGAAATTGAACTACCTTTGACATCTAAAAGCTCCAAGCTGAAGATTTATTATCCATTGTGTCTTGAAAGATTGCCTTTAGAAACAAAAAATGTTTTTGAAACTGGTGGTATCTCATTTATGAAGTTAATTTGAAAACAGCATCAGAAGGTTGTTATAGTCCCCATCTAATCACATAATAGTACAATGGTTTTTATTTTGATTTATCTATAACAGGGAAAATATGTATAACATACCAGTTTTTTTCTTTCCTACAGCATATGTTTTATTATAATTGATCAGTTATATCCTTGTTTTTTAAAAAAAATCAAGAGATAACAGCTATTTCTTGACTCTACATCATCATGTTTTTACCTTATAATTGTTCAGTTATAGGCTTATGTGAATAATACCTGTTAATTGACACATACACTATGAAAAGCTTAATTCCAATATTGTATAAGATAATGAAATGTAATAGTTTAGTGAATTTTACACTGGCTTATCCATTATGAATAGCTGGAACTTAAGAATTATGAAGTACATATTAAAAGTTAGTAAAGCAAACTGAAGGTCACCTCTACCACCCCTGAGAATGACAGGTGGTGCCTTCCTGTTTTGAGAGTAAGGCTATTAATATAAAGGATTATTATTCATTAGCCTGAAGTTGAGCAATTTCATCTTTGGCTCTAGCCTGCTGTTCTTCACAGACCATCAGGGTAAAAAGTACATAGAAAATTTCCAGTAGAGCCTTTCTACTTGTGTTTTGACAAGGCTATTTAGGGAGAGAGAAATGTGGTCATGAATGTGTCTGTAGGCTGAAGGTAACTCTTTAATCATTTTTATTAGAAGTGAAATACAATATTTCCTTAAAATGGAATAAACTCTTTTTCCTGATTTATAGGAAGCAGATTATGTACTAGTAACTGTATTTGCCATTTTTTTTTAATAGTGCCATGCTACAAGCGGTGCAAACAGATGGAATATTCAGATGAATTAGAAGCTATCATTGAAGAAGATGATGGTGATGGGGGATGGGTAGATACTTACCATAATGCAGGTAAGAGAAGAATGGAATACTATATATTAGTTTAAATTGTTTTAAATTCTTACAGTCTTTTATTACAGTGTTGATTTAAAAACACCAACAAGAGCAAATATAAGGCACAGTTGTCCCAATAGACTTTTACCTGAAAAGAAGCAGTGAGACAAAATTGGAAAAAAAGAAAAAATGCCCTTAGAGTATACCAGATTTCTATAGTACTGCTACTTCAGCAGCCATTTGAAAATATCCATATCATATTATTTTAAAGAAACAAAGATGATTAGAATTACTGAGTGTGCATACTGCTTTGCTTTAGAATTCCTTATTTATCTGTCATTCCATTACTGAATGATGAGCTTTGGGACAGGAACTATAGTTACATTTATTTTACTCAGAGACCTGGCATTTGAAAGTACTTAATAATTATTTGTTGAATGACTAAGAGTATTATAAGGACCACACTACATGAAAGTAGAGATTCATTGTTGAATCCTCAATATCTATCATAGTATCTGATACAGCAATTGTTCAGTAAATCTAAAGGAATTCTAAAGGAATTGACTAAATTCAAGCCTTTCATAAGTGTATGTTTGCAGAAGTTGTTTCTAAGTCTGAATATGATTTTTTATTTCTAGTTGTAAAAACATTTTGCCACTACATTTATATGTCAATGCAGATTAGTATATACTGCTATAGCTATACTAACTTAACAAGAGCAGCCTACTCTAATCTACATTGACGTGATTATATATAGTTATATGATATACAGTTGTATAAATTATTAGTTAATAGTTAACTATTAGTTCATTAATAGTTAATTTACATAGTTATATACTATTTATGGCTTAGCTTTAATGAAGAAAATGTGTTCTGAGTTTAACTCTAGGATACTAAAAAATAAATTTTCTCCCTCTAATTCTAGAAAGTAGCAGGTGTATCAAAAGTAGTATTAGAGCAAGGTTTCTCAGCCTTAGCACTACTGACATTTTGGGCTGCATGATTCCTTGCTATAGCATTTCCTGTACGTTGCAGAATGTTTACAGCATCTCTGCCCACTAGATGCCAGTAGTATGAACTTAATTGTGATAACTCAAAATGCCTCCAGGCAGTGCCAAATATTCCATGAAAAGCAAAATTGCTGCCACCATTTGAGACCCACTGCAGTAGTTGGAAGGCTAAGTAATCTGCACAGGAAAAAGTATCTTGTTAGGTCAGTTTCCCCCTCTAGTTTTAGAAAGGGACACTGCTATGCGTTTATGATGATAAAGGCATAGATTCAGGACTTGGGTTTCTTGATTTGAAACTCATTTGTTTCTTGATGAGGTTGAGTGTTAACATTAAGGCCTTGAGAAAATAGTGGATTGAACAACTTTTTAAAATAATTTTAAAAATCATGCTATTTCTCCACTGAGAGTGCTGGATTTCTTTATTTTTGATCTTTCCAAAATTGTTCAGGTACTCTGCCTTAGTTTTCCTGTGGTGGAAGATGTGGGCAGCACATCTATAAGAAATTGTTGACTAACTAGAGCCATTAGTTATAACACTGTATTTTTGATGTCAAGTAAATGACTTATTCTGTTTTCTGGTTGTATTCTCTTTCATAATCACTAGGTCAAAATCTAGATGCATATTTACAGAGCCTTTCATTGCAGAAATAATAATAAGTAGGTGTCAGTATGATTGGATTAATAAAAATCTATTACAAAAATTCAACAACTGAAAAAATGTTTGCGCTGCTAGAGAGAATTTTAGTTTAAACTGTATCGTGATTTGCTTAAAACAGCATGCAACTGATGCAGAAGGTCATGTGCCTGGTTTCTTATTCACCTCAGTTCTCTTTGCTTCATCTTTGCTCCTCATAGGTTTCCTTTATTTCTCTTAGCCCTTGTATTACTCATGGTTCTCCAGAGAAACAGAAACAATAAAATCTAGTATATAGATATAGATATAAGTATAGATAGATTTATTTTAAGGAATTGGCTTACATGATTGTGGGAGCTAGTCATTACTGCATTTTATAGCGCAAACTGGCCGGCAAGCTAAAGACCTAGGTAAAGGTGTCAGCTCGAGTCTGAAGACAGTCTGAAAGCAGAATTCTTTCTTTTTCCTGAGCACCTCAGTTTTTTCTCATAAGGCCTTGGATGAGGTCCACCCACATTATAGAGAGTAATCTACTCAGCCTGTGGATTTAAATGTTAAAATCTAAAAAAAACCCACAACAACAACAACAACTAAGAAATACCCTCATAGCTACATCTAGACTGATATTTGACTAAGAACCTGGGTATGATAACCTAGCCAAACTGACATAAAAATAACCATCGCAGGTCTTGAGAATGTTACCCTTATTAGAGTCATTTGAGTTTTGGGGGTTTTTGTTTTTGTTTTTTGGCCTGTATATCCTATTTTTAGAAACGTCTAGTTTGGTGGGATACTATTATTATTATATTTGGACAGATTGAAGGTGTTTATTTTATTTGTATCTGTGTACTGGATTCAGTGAATCGTTTTTGTAATACCAATTCAATGTGTTAAGATTTTTTTATTATGAAATAATTTTATAATATGAAATTTTGTGAAATAATATCTGTTATGTAGTAATTTGAAAACCTATGAAGTAAAAGCTTTATGCTAGAGCTGTGGATTGTGACATTTTCTATTAGTAAAAGTGAGTTATTCTTTGGTTTGAAGATGTCGAACAGATCAAGGTTTTAGAAGATTAACAGAGGGGCAGAGCTTATTTTGTATATATAGGGTTTTTTTTTTTTCTTTAGTGTATTTCTTCTTTGTTGAACTATGGAATTAAAAACACTGGCATGTATTTTGAATTAGAAATACTGTTTAACTGACTTGTGCTACCATCAGCTTACTGCCATCTTCATCGAGACAAGTAGATTCAAGGTAGTTGCTTAATGGGTGCAGTGGATAAAACATTGAACTAAAAGCACATGTGGATTTGAATCCCAATTTCTTCACTGTGAGACTCAAGCAAGTTATTTCATCTCTGGAGACTTCATTTCTTCTTCTGGAGAAATGATTACCTAACTCAAAAGATAGTGTTTGTAAGGATGAAATAAGCTATGGAAACAGTAAGATAGAAAACCCCATATAAATGTGGTATGGTATTTACTACTTCTCCATGTCCTAGATTTCTGAAACAAATAACATTAATACCTTCTTGAGAAAATTCTAATGCAGTTTTGAATAAAATCAATGTGTGTCCTATAGTCTCTTAATGTGTTTACTCTGAGAATAAATATGTATTGGATAAAAATCCACACCAGGAAAGGTAAATGAAGAATAGTAGATGAATGATAGAGTAGAATAATTCATGGTAAAATATCACATTGGTATTTTATTTTATTTTATTTTTTTTTTTTTGTTTGTTTTTTTTTTCACATTGGTATTTTAAAAAATTTTTTTTTTAATTTGAGAAGTGCTTTTAGTGTAATTTTTCCTATTAGAGTTCATTTGTAAAAATGCTGCTAACATTGCCTCCTCATTTCAAAGAAGTGAGAACTTAGGTAATTTGAAGTGTTTATATATTGTTTGAATCTGGTAAATAGAAGATGTTTACAATTTAATTTTAGTTATTTTTTTGAATTTTAAACAGGTGTTACAGGAATAACTGAAGCAGTTAAGGAGATTACATTGGAAAGCAAGGTACTGGTTAATTAGTTCATTTGTAAATTCAATGACATAGTTATTTGTGTATATATATATTCTTACTTAAACTGATTAGTTTTCAAGCTTTTTGAAATTCCAGTTATTTTTTTCTCCTCTCAGTTTTCCATGTCAACATATCAAAACTACTACTTCCCAATGCTTATTTTCCTTAGTCTGTTGTATGGTTACAAAAATTTTGAGATTAAAGCTGGAAAAAACTAATTTTCACCAATTGGGAAGGCTATAGGCTACTTTAAAATAAATAACTTTTTATCTTTTGGTGTAAGTACCAAATATTCTGTAAATGGAGGTTTTGGGGGAGGTTTATGTACTTGCTGGTTAGTAGATACTAATGATACATTATTTAAATTTTATAGTTCCTTAATTTACTGCTATTTTGAGTAGAAATTTTGGTTTTTGAAAATTTAGAGGTAAACTTCAGTTTAACATCATCCAAAATGTGATATATTTTGACTGAGTGGAAGCTGAATCAGTTAGGTTTTATTGTATGGTTTATTGTGGGGAGTTGGGTAAAAATCTATAACTGGAATTTTTCTGCTTGAAAATTTCAATTCAAACTATCATATCAGCTTTTCATTTCTAAAAATGATTGCAGTTATTTTCATATTATTATGTTTGCTTGAAATGACATGAAAAAATACAAAATACCTTTTCCCATATCTTTTCTTAATTATTTTGTTAACAGATCTCTTAGAGGATAGACTCTTTGGACAGAATAATTGAGTTTCTTTTGTCCTTATGAAATATTTTCTACAAGAGTTACTAGTTTAAGATACACTTTTTTGTATGGTTTTGTCATTTGGATCTTTTGGGATTTGTAACTGGCTTTTAACAGGAAGTGTTAGAAACTGAAGCAAGTTTTTGCGTTGTTTCCCCCCCCCCCCCCCCCCCAATGTATAATTTTTTGCTTGCTAGGAATTAAGATTCATTTGCTTGGCCCGAAAATTCATCCATTTGAAATTACACTTTTTGGAGAATTTGACAACTGAAGAAAAATTACCAAAATGGCTTTGCTACTTTAGGAAATCTTACTTATTACTCTGGCCATAATTGTATATGCTTCAGACTTTGAAAATGAAAAATGGCAGAGTACTGTGGATAGCATTTTTTGATAGGTTTATAGTAATTCTTTCAATAATTTTTTTTTAAATGCAGTACTGGTTAATATGGTCCTTGGTATCCCACTTAACATCCTTATACTAAGGGATGAATACTCAGAATAATGTACAACTTGAATGTCTTTCTTGTTATTTCCTATTTAATGTAGAATTTACACTATTTTTTATAATTTAATGCTTCCAGTACTTGTCCAGACCCAAGTATTAATCTTTCTTGTTGATTTCTGCTGTATTCTGTTTCAAGTACGATCACCATAACAACAAAATGTTAAAATTTCCCTTAATGATCAGTTTGTTACATATTGGCTCATCTAATAATTATCGACATACTATCTTTTTCTATGGTTTCACATTTTGGGTGTGGTAATGATACATAGAATTTTTAAGTTTCTAGTGGTAAATAAAATCTTCTCTAAGTAAAATTATAAATTAGGTGAAACTAGATGTCCAGTTTTTTTTTTTAACTTTTCATTGACTTCAGATTTTTAGAATATTGATTTTGTGAAATGATAATTATATATTAGACTTGTCTTTGGTTAGTATTATTATTTCATTTCAGTGCAAATAGAGTTTAAAAAATGAACTAAAATCTTACATTTTATAATAACTGTAAAGTCCGATAATTTTGCTTAATTCAGTCTAAGGTATTATTAACAAATTAGAATATAATAGTGTTTGGTTTGTAATAATAAGCTTAACTTACAAATGTACTATGATTTATAAATACATATCTTTTTTCTCCTTTATGTGTGCAAATTATAGCTCTAAACTCTAAGCTCTAATATTAACGATTAGTTAAATAAAAATACTATTTTTTTGGAAGTGCAAAAAACATTAATTGTTAGCTTTGATGGTACTTGGTTCTTCTCAGATACTTTTTATATTTTTCAGTCATAGCACTTGTACATCACTTTTTACCATTTGGTTATGGGTTTGTTATCTCCATTGGAGTAGGAAGGAGTTTCTTGAGGATAAGAACTATCTTTAGCACTCTTATTTTCACAATGGTTTGCACTGTGCTGACACATGAGTACTCAGCGTTTGAACTAATGGACATATTTAAGTGACTTTAAATATAATTTCAAAGGACAGTATAAAACTTCAAGATTGCTCAGCAGTATGTGAGGAGGAGGAAGAAGAAGATGAAGGAGAAGCTGCAGATATGGAAGGTATTTTGTGTTCTAGATTTTCTTTAATCATACTAGAATGTTGATTTTGGAATATTCGTATTTGAAGTAGATAAGAATTGTACTCCATTGAGTTCTAGATTTTAACATTTAACAGCCTAAAGAGGATTTTGTTTAGTTTAAATTTAGTTAGCGCAGAGCTTACCTTGGTCTTGAACTATTGTTGTATTTTACCTAGAGCATAGCCTTGATTTCTAGTGGGATACATTTTAGTCATAAATCTTTAATGGTAGGTACAGTTCTAAGACACAGATTCTTAAGCTAATTCTTTTTTTTTTAAAGATTTTATTTATTTTTTCATGAGAGATACACACACACACACACACACAGAGAGATAGGCAGAGACACAGGCAGAGGGAGAAGCAGGTTCCATGCAGGGATCCTGACATGGGACTCGATCCCTGGTCTCCAGGATCAGGCCCTGGGCTGAAGGCAGCACTAAACCTTAGCTGAGCCACCTGGGCTGTCCTCATAAGCTAATTCTTAAAAACTATTTCAGAGCAGAACAGAGCTTGCCCAAGTACTGTATATTTTCTTTTTTTTTTTTTTTTCTGACGAAATATATAGAATTTATGGTGAGACTGAAATGCTCTATAGCATGCAGAAGTGGAAGATGGTGCCAAGTGGAGTTGAAGCATTATAAGAGCAAGTGGTTTGCTAATGAGGAGGTGACAGCCAAATTGCCAGAGTAGCCTTGACTCAAAGTACCTTTTTTTTTTCCTTTTTCTTTTTGAGAGAGAGAGAGTCAAGTGATGGAAGAGGAGCAGAGGGAAAGGGAGAAGCAAGACTCTCTGCTGAGCAGAGAGCCCACCCAGCTTGGGGCTCAATCCCAGGACCCTGGCTGGGTTCATCACCAGAGTCGAAGGCAGATGCTTAACCAACTGAGTCACCTAGGGCTCCCCTCAAAGTACTTTTCAGTTTTGTTTCCTAAATTACTTTTGAGTCCTCCTGAAACCTAGCTGTATATCTGTTCCTGAATTCTAGTAAGAGTTTATTTTTATAGTAAACTCCCATCCTTTGAAGAAACCAGAATGAGTTACTGGTAACCAAAATTGCTCACAGCAACCTTATATACCGTCGCTGTAATTGATTTCATGTTTAAATCTCCAATCCAGATCTCCTGAACTTCAAATGTACTTGTTTAGTTTCATTTGCACCTGAATGTGTCATAATTGTCAGCACCACCTCCTTGCACAAATACTTTCCACATTCCATCTGTCTGAATGGTGTACAGTTACCCGAGCTGGGGCGGAGGGTAGGAAGAGTACTGTGAGTAAGGCACTGCTTTTAGAGTACAAGCTGTGGGACTGCCTTAAATATCTGACAGCTTTTTAGTGTGTTTGTTACATTTCCCTTGGCTAGAGCTAAAGAAAAAAAATGCTTTATTTGGAATTTTGCTTAAAAAACTGTTGATGATATAGCAGGTAATATAACAGCAATTAATATTACAGGCAATTTTCACTCCTTATTCAACAAGTATTGGGCAGTATAGTATCTGTGTGTCAAGTACTGTCCTTGGTGCTAGAGATGAAACAGTAGACATGTTCTAGTTATAGGAGAGGAAAAAAGAACAATAGGTAAGCAATATATATGCTGTTTTAGATGGAGATAAGTATCAAGGAGAAAAATGAAGGGATGGGGATGGGACAGGGAGTCTTGGGGAGCAATGAGTATTATTTTAAGTACGTTTGTCGAGAAAAACCCAGTTGAGAACATGAGTTTTCAGTAAAGCCTGGCAGGAAGTGAGTGAGCAAGCTATTTGGATATCTAAGGAAGAGTGCAAAGGCCCCTGAGGTAGGAGCTTGTGTAGCTTGTATAAAATACTGAGCAGGGGTGCCTGCCTGGCTCAGTCAGTAGAGCATGTGACTCTTGATTTCAAGGTCATGAGTTCAGGCCCCACATTGGGTGTAGATCTTACTTAAAAAAAAAAAAACAAAAATACCTGTGTTCAGAGAGGCGTAAGGGCAGAGTCAGAGAAGTAAGGCTTGGAGTCAGTGAGATAACCTTGGGACCAGATCATGTAAGGACCTGGCTTGCCTCAGTGAAATGAGAAGCCATTGGAGGGTCTTTCTAAGTAGAAAAGCAACCTAGAGTAAGATTTAACATTTTAACAGAATCACTGTGTGATTGCTATATTGAGAACAGAATGAAGAGGTTTAGGGACAACAGTTGGGAGGCTCTTTTGATGATCTGATTAGGCAAGATAGCAGCTTGGTCTCGATAAGCAACATTAAAAAGTCATGAGAAACAGAATTGTGGACATATTTTGAGGGTAGGGTCAAAACAATTTGCTGCTGAGGTGGAGTGGCATGGGAGAGACAGAGTAGTCAGGTGTGATTCCAAAGATTTTTGACCTAAGTATCTGGAAAGATGTCTTCAACTGAGATGAGGAAAATGATAGGAACGAATAGCTTTGGAGGAGGAGTTTGGGAGGTCAGTTTTGGATGTGTGCTGTTTTTGATGTACATTAGCTATTCCTTTGGACCCATAAATAGACAAATACTCAGGTTTGTAGCCAGGGATAAATTTGGGAATCATTATCATTTAAAGCCATTGAGACTAGATGAAATCATTAAAGGAGTAGTGTGGATAGAAAAAAGACAAAAAAAAAAAAACCCACAAGGTCCAAAAACTGAGCCCTTGGTTACTGTTGAGTTTTAAAAAAGAGAGATGAAGAACCAAGCATAGAAAATAGTAAAGGAGAAGCCAGTGAGGTGAGAGACAAAGCCAGGAAAATAATAGTATTTCAACAGCCAAGAAAAGTGTTCCAAGAAGGTGGGACTAAATCATCCAGAGGGCTCTGTGAGAGATCAGTGAAGATGGAAACTGGGAATTTACCCTTGGATTCAGCAGAGTGGAAGCCACTGATGATTTCAATGAGCACATTTTATGCAGTTCTATAAATAGCCTTGTGTATGTGATGGAGTCACTGAGGTTCTACAGTATCATTATGCTGTTTGGAATTGCTAAAAGCCTGTAGCTTGGACCAGGCCCTGGCATCCTAACTTTCTCTGGCTCTGTCAGGTAGAAAATCTGCTGTTCCTTTGGAAGTATAAAATTAGCTCCTTCGGGATCCCTGGGTGGCGCAGCAGTTTAGCGCCTGCCTTTGGCCCAGGGCACGATCCTGGAGACTCGCGTCGGGCTCCCTGCATGGAGCCTGCTTCTCTCTCTGCCTATGTCTCTGCCTCTCTCTCTCTCTCTCTCTCTCTCTCTCTGTGACTATCATAAATAAATTAATTAATTAAAAAATTTTAAAAAAAATTAGCTCCTTCATACCTATTCAGTATCTTCAGTTAAAAAACAAAAGCAAAAACCCAGGTTTTGAATGATACTCTGAAGTAATATATAGTTTGGTTTAGGAAATTTTCTTGAACTTGATTAATCTTTTGTTGCTTTTTATAACAGAATATGAAGAAAGTGGATTGTTGGAAACAGATGAGGTTTGTAAATTGAGTTTTTAGTTAACTTTTACTGAATAAACTTGGAGATTAATATTTCTAATAGTATTTGATCTTTCCATAAACTTTTTAGTTATATGTTTGCATTGGTTATATAGCATATAATGTTTTAGCTTTGGCTTTTAAGTTCTTTTTGTTTTTGAAAAAAAAAATACAGGATGGGAAAAATACTTTCTAAGTTGTCACATTCATTCTGATTTTAATGAGTGTAAATTTCTCTCCATATTCCAGGCTACCTTAGACACACGGAAAATAGTAGAAGCTTGTAAAGCTAAAACTGATGCTGGAGGTGAAGATGCTATTTTGCAAACGAGAACTTATGACCTTTATATCACTTATGATAAATATTACCAGACACCACGGCTATGGTTGTTTGGCTATGATGAGGTAAAAACAAAATATATTTTAATGTAAATATCTTGAGTTGTTGGATTTAATTCCTTTGTGGGTATATATTATGGGCATATATTATGGCCTTTTATTTAAATTTTAGAAATCATTTGTTTTACAATTTCATGATTAATATTGAACTACTTATTTTGAAGAAATTATTAATTATTCAGTGTGACAATAACACTACTAAGAATCAAACAAATAATCTGTTACATATTTATTACTTGGTCCCTGAGGTTATTCCTTCAAAATATAAGGGAAATTGAACTCTGTTATATTAAATTTATTGGGCATTAACATTTGTTGAATGTATAACAGAATGATCATGTTGGCATGTGTGTTTTTTTAAGACAAAACCTTTTTTTTTACTCATTTACTTAGTAGAATTAAAGGATAACTGAAATAAAACTGTTTTAACCTGTCAATCTTATGACTAAAAGTGGGAAGTAAAAAGATATAAAACAAAATAGACCCAAAAGATGAGTTATAAAATGTTTTGATAGCCATGAACTTGCTTTTTTGTGGGATCTTTACTACATTAGGTGGTGGCTGAAGTCACATAGCCTTGGTGTTCAGATTCTTCCCTCCCTCCTCCTTTTCTTAGTTATAAGTGTATTGTAAACTCTCCCCCAAATAGTCTAGTAATTCTAAATAGTCTGGAATTCTATATTGCAAGTGACACGGAAGATGGGGATAAATATATTTTAAACAGAAGTTTAGGCCTAAAAGGTTTCAGACAGTGATTTTAAAACATTTTTTGTTGTTGTTTCAGCAAAGGCAGCCTTTAACAGTTGAACACATGTATGAAGACATTAGTCAAGATCATGTGAAGAAAACAGTGACCATTGAAAATCACCCTCATCTCCCACCGCCTCCTATGTGTTCAGTTCACCCATGCAGGTGTGTGTGTGTGTGTGTGTGTGTGTGTTGTGTACTTCATGGATTTATTACTTGAGAATCTGTAAACAAAGTGCAGATTTGTGACAGAAACATTATAATAAGCAAGTACGTACTGTTCTCTTTTGTCTTTCTTAGAAATGTTCTTGTGCTTAAATATAAAAGAAACAGGAAAAAGTCAATTTATTTTAAGTTTAATTCATTAAGAATATATTTTGCTCTTTGTGTGTTCAGTTATAGCATAGATCTTTGTGATTTTACTATTTTTAGCTCCAAGAATCGTTTAGAAAATGCTTCTTAAATAAAAAAAAGTACCCATCATTTAGACATGGTTTGCCCTACTGTGATGTATCTATTAATGTGGAGTATAAAGTGATCCTTGTGTTTTTCTAGGTGACTTATTTATCTCCTTTTATTGGTTAGTGAAGGGAGACGTATGCAGAGTTCTCTTTTCCTTTACTCTTAAGAGATGTTCAGCCCAACTAAATCAAGTGCATTTTATGATTTGGGGTTTTCTTCATACCATTGTGTGTTTTTCAAGGCCAAATGAGTGAAGCTGAGTCCATATGCATGATTTGTCAGTTATTTCTAATGAGTAGCTTTCACAAACCATTGAGGAATTCTGGTAACAATATTTTTGAGATGAAAACTTTGGTATTCCGCTAATTAGATGCAACATTCCAGTTTTAAAAAGTTGTTTAATATTTTCTCATTTTTGCAGGATCTTGATTCTCAGATTTTATTATATAGAAAGCCTAGTTCATTTTTCCAGTTTATCGAGAGTTGTTAATGTTGCTAAGTGAAAAGTAATTCAAGAGTCATTAGTTTTAGTTTTAAATTATCTAAAAGGTTTTCATTTTATTCTCTTCGCTTCTGTGATGGTTGGAGGGTTTAGGACAGTGCTTGTCAAACTGAGGCATGTCTCAATTCTAAATAGAATAAATAAACTCTAAATAGAATCAGATGGATTTTATAGTATGCATTAGGACAAAGAAAAAAAATATATATAAACTTCTTGACTCTAACCAGATTAGCTTTTTTAAAATTCAGTTTTAGCTTATTCTCTGCCAAGTATTTGAACAGTCAGAATCACAGCATTAGAAATATCTGTTTTTTGGATTAGCTGTTACCATGTAGCTTTTTTGAATTTGCTTGGTCTGGTTCTTGTTTGTTTGTTAGAGCCTACAACCCTTGCTCTGCAATTATACTTTGGCATGATTTGCCTTTCTCTGGCTTTCTACTGTACTACTCCACCCCCAAGTCCTTCTACCCCTGTTATAGGAACACTAACAAGTGGTATTGTGTTTGTGACTACCATAGCTTTTAAAATTTAACCTGTGCTCCAGTAAAATAGTGTATATGATTCTCAGCAATCTGACTTGTTGGGGAGTAGGGAGGAGAATATTTTATAATACAACTATTATGTTAAAATTAATTCATTGACCCTAATAAGATTTCTTCAGAGACAAAAACTTGGCTCTTCCTATTTTGATCTAATATGTTAATAAGATTTATTTGTTCTTTTGCTTTTAGGCATGCTGAGGTGATGAAGAAAATCATTGAGACTGTTGCAGAAGGAGGGGGAGAACTTGGTGTTCATATGTATCCTTACCTGTATATGTCGTTAGGGGCATATTTGCTCTTAGGATTTTTTTTTTTCCCTCTTTGGGAAATGTTGGTACAATGTTAATGCCCCAGTACCTGTAACTTGTTTTAGCCCCTCCCTTATGTGGAAGTCTTAGTAGGAGTCTTTATTTGGAAAATGTTATATTGTGATAGTTCTGCTTTGTTCAGTTGGTTAGCACATGTCCTTGTTTGCACCAGTCAGCTCTGCCTTGTTACAGAGCCTCAGATAAATATGTCTTTTCTGGCAACAGCTTGCCAGTTGATTTCGTTTGTCTAAAAGGCAATGGCTAAGAGTATGTGAATATAAAACCATTGCTCTTGATGGAAAAGAAACTCAATGGGCTTAATTTATTGATGAAAGAAGGGTAACCTACTAATTTAGAAGATATCACATGAGTATCTTTTCCCTAAGTATATTTCCAGTTTAACTGTTATAAAAACTGTGCTTCCCATCAAGTAAAAGTAAAATTACCTCCTATCATTCTAAAGTCTCTGAAGCAAAGAATTCAGACTAACAAATCGGTTAATTAAAAAGTAAAGCACACAATGCATTTTTTATTAAAATGTAATATTTTTATATTTCTCCAGATGAAAGCAGGAGATTTTATATCTTCCTGTGGTTTTCCTACTTAGTTCTCTGTGATTGACAAGAGAAGTAAACTAAGTAAACTGCTAGATCCTGAAATACATGTACTCATAGCATGGATTCATCCGAAGCAACCAAAGTCAATGATTTAGACGCAAATAGTTTGAATTTATTTGGTGATAGATTGATGTTACACTTGGTGCTTCATGCCAATCAGCATTCATTGTAGACTGTGAAGGGTCACCCCTTCTTGCAGTTACAAATAACCTAAGAATTGCTAATAAAGTGTATCCCTCAGAGGAACACTGGTCTTATTTGACATTGAAAGAAACCAATAACTTTTGGTCCAAACTAGATTTACTTCTGAAACCTTATTACACATAATTTGAGCATTCATTGCTATTGTAGGCTATGTAGTAACTTAGAAGATTCTGTGTTTAATAATTGATTCATCAATTCCTTCAATTAAAATTGAGTTCTTAATATTTCCAAGTACAGTGGAACATAGAAAAAAAATCATGATCTTATTAGACAGTCCAATATAGTAGATTCTATGGCAAGTACATATACTAACTTAGAATCAGTTCATGGAAGGTTTCCACTTTATTTTTTTCTCTTTTCTCGAGTGCGTTTATATTCTTTATAACATAAAGTGCGTTTATATTTTCTAACATACCCTAGCAAACTAATAGACAATAAAGGAACCATTTCCTACTCATTTAAACATGAACAACCTTGTCCTTATTTTTATATCAAAATAATTGGGCTCCTGTGAACTCTTACTTCCAGGAAGTTTCCATCCAAATATTAAATGGGACTAGACCGAGCAGTCCTGAACCTCATGTTGAGGAGACACAAATTTGCATGGGTGAAATTTTTAATATATTTGATTTAAGATTTTGTCTTACATGTTTTTTTCTGAGAAATCATTGCTTAATAAGGATAATTACAATGTTAGCTGAAATCATAGTACCATTTACCAATCTGTTTTCCTTAGCTAAAGTCCTTTAGGTATCTTCTAATTTTCTTGAAGTTTGTACAAGCTGTCATTCCAACAATAGAATATGACTACACAAGACACTTCACAATGTAACGAAGAGAGCATAGAATCTATCCTAATTATTGTTTCTGATTTTTAAAGAATTAACCCATAGATGTGACCATTGACCATATTCACCGATATGTACAATTTCTCTAATAAAGGGACTTATATGTTTATGCATCAAATAAAAAAAGTTCCACTACCAGCCTTATTTGTTTAATAAAAATGAGTGTAAAGAGACTGTTTTTCTTGCTTCTTATCAAAAGATGATAGTATTTTCTTTGAGGATTCTGGAAATGAAGAATTATCTCCTACAATATGATAAGAGTATTTTTGGTTCATCCTAATGAGGAAGGCATTAAATGTGTTGTAATAGTGTGAACTAGGACTAAAAAATACTGCAGGCTAGACATACCTTCCCTTTCTCTTCTGTTCTTTTTGTTTTCCTTCTCCTCCCCTCTTCCCAAGTTTCTTATCTGCTAATGGCTAATATTTATGAAGCACTTACTGTGTGGCAGGAAACATGCTAATACTTTGTTTCCTGATTGTTTTAATAAACTGATACCAAAATTATTTCATACTAAGGATTCAAGAATAGATTGCATGGTACAATATTAGCCTTTAAAGGGATCTCTTTGTTGTATGACATGAATGTGTAGATCTGGGTGTAGGAGCTCAGAAAGATCAAATTTATTCTACTGTGGGACAGTCAAGGAGTAGGACCAGAATGCCCATTAGGACATTCTCTTTGTATTTTGCATCTTGTCACTGTTCTTTCCATTCTGCGCATAATGCAGTGGCTAACCCTGCCTCTAAGGAGTCTGTTTTTTTTTCCTCTCCTCATCATTCAAGAATACTCTACTTACTTTGTTTGGTTTTGTTTTAAGATTTTATTTATTGGGATCCCTGGGTGGCTCAGCGGTTTGCCGCCTGCCTTCAGCCCAGGCGTGATCCCGGAGACCCGGGATCGAGTCCCATGTCGGGCTCCCTGCATGGAGCCTGCTTCATATATTCCCTTATATTTCCCTCTTAAGATTTTATTTATTGATTCATGAGAGACGGAGAGAGAAAGGCAGAGACACGGGCAGAGGGAGAAGCAGGCTCCATGCAGGAGCCCAACGTGGGACTCCAGGATCACGCCCTGAGCCGAAGGCAGACGCTCAACTGCTGAGCCACCCAGGCATCCCACTCTCCTTCCTTTGAGTGCTTGTTTACTTTTTTCCTTTGTCCAACTGTGGTTCAATTTTTGTATTGCAAGGAAATCTCCATAATAAAGATAGTGACTTGGTAAAGGTAAGGTGCGATCTCTGATATGGTGTAATATGGAGATAAAACATTTGCATCATCCTCTAAAATACTTCAGGTATCCTACTTGCTCATAAAGCCAGCAAGCTCTTTTTCTTTCTTAATCTTCCAAACTGGTTTTACTGAAATACTCTGTTTTTGAATACTTTTAGTCTTAACTGATATCCATTATTAGATATTATCACATTATTCACTTTTTTGCCCAATTAAGTCTTATCAAAGTACATATAACCTCAAATCTTTTTAAGTCAACAGTCCTATTTATCTCGGTCATCATTGGGTGGCATAAATAATTTCGTTGGTCAAACCTTTTTAGTTTCAGACCTTTTTTTCAATTGAAATCTTTATAAGGATCCTTAATAAAACAAATGGATCTGTTAATTATTGTAAAACAATAATATGTTTTTGTAAGTTCATAGGAGTTTTATGATAATGGGTTGTTTTGATGTATTGAAAATCGTTATGAAAGTCTTACAAGCGTTTGCAGTGTACTTTTTATATTATGCTTCATGGTATTTTTAAATAACTGATTTGCATAAATAGCCTATGGAAATAGTTTTTTTTTTTAATTTTTTATTTTGAAATAATTTTGTATTTACAGGAGTATCACAAATCCTGTAAAACCTTCACCTGGCTTCCTCCAGTGTTAATATCTTACATAACTATGATACGTTTATCAAAACTAAGAAACTAATATTGATACACTTAACTGCAGATTTTTTATTATTATTTTTTTATTTTTTTTTAATTTATTTTTTATTGGTGTTCAATTTACTAACATACAGAATAACCCCCAGTGCCCGTCACCCATTCACTCCCACCCCCCGCCCTCCTCCCCTTCTACCACCCCTAGTTCGTTTCCCAGAGTTAGCAGTCTTTACGTTCTGTCTCCCTTTCTGATATTTCCCACACATTTCTTCTCCCTTCCCTTATATTCCCTTTCACTATTATTTATATTCCCCAAATGAATGAGAACATACAATGTTTGTCCTTCGACTGACTTACTTCACACAGCATAATACCCCCCAGTTCCATCCACGTTGAAGCAAATGGTGGGTATTTGTCATTTCTAATAGCTGAGTAATATTCCATTGTATACATAAACCACATCTTCTTTATCCATTCATCTTTCGTTGGACACCGAGGCTCCTTCCACAGTTTGGCTATCATGGCCATTGCTGCTATAAATATCGGGGTGCAGCTGTCTCGGCATTTCACTGCATCTGTATCTTTGGGGTAAATCCCCAACAGTGCAATTGCTGGGTCCTAGGGCAGGTCTATTTTTAACTCTTTGAGGAACCTCCACACAGTTTTCCAGAGTGGCTGCACCAGTTCACATTCCCACCAACAGTGTAAGAGGGTTCCCTTTTCTCCGCATCCCCTCCAACATTTGTTGTTTCCTGCCTTGTTAATTTGCCCCATTCTCACCGGTGTGAGGTGGTATCTCATTGTGGTTTTGATTTGTATTTCCCTGATGGCAAGTGATGCAGAGCATTTTCTCATATGCATGTTGGCCATGTCTATGTCTTCCTCTGTGAGATTTCTCTTCGTGTCTTTTGCCCATTTCATGATTGGATTGTTTCTTTGGTGTTGAGTTTAATAAGTTCTTTATAGATCTTGGAAACTAGCCCTTTATCTGATAGGTCATTTGCAAATATCTTCTCCCATTCTGTAGGTTGTCTTTTAGTTTTGTTGACTGTATCCTTTGCTGTGCAAAAGCTTCTTATCTTGATGAAGTCCCAATAGTTCATTTTTGCTTTTGTTTCTTTTGCCTTCGTGGATGTATCTTGCAAGAAGTTACTGTGGCCGAGTTCAAAAAGGGTGTTGCCTGTGTTCTCTAGGATTTTGATGGAATCTTGTCTCACATTTAGATCTTTCATCCATTTTGAGTTTATCTTTGTGTATGGTGAAAGAGAGTGGTCTAGTTTCATTCTTCTGCATGTGGATGTCCAATTTTCCCAGCACCATTTATTGAAGAGACTGTCTTTCTTCCAATGGATAGTCTTTCCTCCTTTATCGAATATTAGTTGACCATAAAGTTCAGGGTCCACTTCTGGGTTCTCTATTCTGTTCCACTGATCTACGTGTCTGTTTTTGTGCCAGTACCACACTGTCTTGATGACCACAGCTTTGTAGTACAACCTGAAATCTGGCATTGTGATGCCCCCAGATATGGTTTTCTTTTTTAAAATTCCCCTGGCTATTCGGGGTCTTTTCTGATTCCACACAAATCTTAAAATAATTTGTTCTAACTCTCTGAAGAAAGTCCATGGTATTTTGATAGGGATTGCATTAAACGTGTATATTGCCCTGGGTAACATTGACATTTTCACAATATTAATTCTGCCAATCCATGAGCATGGAAGATTTTTCCATCTCTTTGTGTCTTCCTCAATTTCTTTCAGAAGTGTTCTATAGTTTTGAGGGTATAGATCCTTTACATCTTTGGTTAGGTTTATTCCTAGGTATCTTATGCTTTTGGGTGCAATTGTAAATGGGATTGACTCCTTAATTTCTCTTTCTTCAGTCTCATTGTTAGTGTATAGAAATGCCACTGATTTCTGGGCATTGATTTTGTATCCTGCCACGCTACCGAATTGCTGTATGAGTTCTAGCAATCTTGGGGTGGAGACTTTTGGGTTTTCTATGTAGAGTATCATGTCATCAGCGAAGAGGGAGAGTTTGACTTCTTCTTTGCCAATTTGAATGCCTTTAATGTCTTTTTGTTGTCTGATTGCTGAGGCTAGGACTTCCAGTACTATGTTGAATAGCAGTGGTGAGAGTGGACATCCCTGTCTTGTTCCTGATCTTAGGGGAAAGGCTCCCAGTGCTTCCCCATTGAGAATGATATTTGCTGTGGGCTTTTCGTAGATGGCTTTTAAGATGTCGAGGAATGTTCCCTCTATCCCTACACTCTGAAGAGTTTTGATCAGAAATGGATGCTGTATTTTGTCAAATGTTTTCTCTGCATCTAATGAGAGGATCATATGGTTCTTGGTTTTTGTCTTGCTGATATGATGAATCACATTGATTGTTTTACGAGTGTTGAACCAGCCTTGTGTCCCAGGGATAAATCCTACTTGGTCATGGTGAATAATTTTCTTAATGTACTGTTGGATCCTATTGGCCAGTATCTTGTTGAGAATTTTTGCATCCATGTTCATCAGGGATATTGGTCTGTAATTCTCCTTTTTGGTGGGGTCTTTGGTTTTGGAATTAAGGTGATGCTGGCCTCATAGAACGAATTTGGAAGTACTCCATCTCTTTCTATCTTTCCAAACAGTTTTAGGAGAATAGGTATGGTTTCTTCTTTAAACGTTTGATAAAATTCCCCTGGGAAGCCATCTGGCCCTGGACTCTTGTGTCTTGGGAGGTTTTTGATGACTGCTTCAATTTCCTCCCTGGTTATTGGCCTGTTAAGGTTTTCTATTTCTTCCTGTTCCAGTTTTGGTAGTTTGTGGCTTTCCAGGAATGCGTCCATTTCTTCTAGATTGCCTAATTTATTGGCGTATAGCTGTTCATAATATGTTTTTAAAATCGTTTGTATTTCCTTGGTGTTGGTAGTGATCTCTCCTTTCTCATTCATGATTTTATTAATTTGAGTCTTCTCTCTCTTCTTTTTAATAAGGCTGGCTAATGGTTTATCTATCTTATTAATTCTTTCAAAGAACCAACTCCTGGTTCTGTTGATCTGTTCCACAGTTCTTCTGGTCTCGATTTCGTTGAGTTCTGCTCGAATCTTTATTAACTCCCTTCTTCTCTTGGGTGTAGGATCTATTTGCTGTTTTTTCTCTAGCTCCTTTATGTGTAAGGTTAGCTTTTGTATTTGAGTTCTTTCCAGTTTTTGAATGGATGCTTGTATTGCGATGTATTTCCCCCTTAGGACTGCTTTTGCTGCATCCCAAAGATTTTGGAAGGTTGTATCTTCATTCTCATTAGTTTCCATGAATCTTTTTAATTCTTCCTTAATTTCCTGGTTGACCCTTTCATCTTTTAGCAGGATGGTCCTTAACCTCCACGTGTTTGAGGTCCTTCCAAACTTCTTGTTGTGATTTAGTTCTAATTTCAAGGCATGGTCTGAGAATATGCAGGGGACAATCCCAATCTTTTGGTATCGGTTCAGACCCCACCCAATATGTGGTCTATTCTGGAGAAAGTTCCATGTGCACTGGAGAAGAATGTGTATTCAGTTGAGTTTGGATGTAAAGTTCTGTAGATATCTGTGAAATCCATCTGGTCCAGTGTATCATTTAAAGCTCTCGTTTCTTTGGAGATGTTGTGCTTAGAAGACCTATCGAGTATAGAAAGGGCTAGATTGAAGTCACCAAGTATAAGTGTATTATTATCTAAGTATTTCTTCACTTTGGTTAATAATTGATTTATATATTTGGCAGCTCCCACATTCGGGGCATATATATTGAGGATTGTTAAGTCCTCTTGTTGAATGGATCCTTTAAGTATGATATAGTGTCCCTCTTCATCTCTCACTACAGTCTTTGGGGTAAATTTTAGTTTATCTGATATAAGGATGGCTACCCCTGCTTTCTTTTGAGGACCATTTGAATGGTAAATGGTTCTCCAACCTTTTGTTTTCAGGCTGTAGGTGTCCTTCTGTCTAAAATGAGTCTCTTGTAGACAGCAAATAGATGGGTCCTGCTTTTTTATCCAGTCTGACACCCTGCGCCTTTTGATGGGGTCATTAAGCCCGTTCACGTTCAGAGTTACTATTGAGAGATATGAGTTTAGTGTCACCATGATATCTATTCAGTTCTTGTTTTTGTGGATTGTTCCACTGAACTTCTTATTAAAGGGGAATTTTAAGAGTCCCCCTTAAAATTTCTTGCAGAGCTGGTTTGGAGGTCACATATTCTTTTAGTTGCTGCCTGTCTTGGAAGCTCTTTATCTCTCCTTCCATTTTGAATGAGAGCCTTGCTGGATAAAGTATTCTTGGTTGCATGGTCTTCTCATTTAGGACCCTGAATATATCCTGCCAGCCCTTTCTGGCCTGCCAGGTCTCTGTGGAGAGGTCTGCTGTTACCCTAATACTCCTCCCCATAAAAGTCAGGGATTTCTTGTCTCTTGCTGCTTTAAGGATCTTCTCTTTATCTTTGGAATTTGCAAGCTTCACTATTAAATGTCGAGGTGTTGAACGGTTTTTATTGATTTTAGGGGGGGATCTCTCTATTTCCTGGATCTGAATGCCTGTTTCCCTTCCCAGATTAGGAAAGTTTTCAGCTAGAATTTGTTCAAATACATATTCTGGCCCTCTGTCCCTTTCGGCGCCCTCGGGAACACCAATTAAACGTAGGTTTTTCTTCCTCAGGCTGTCGTTTATTTCCCTTAATCTATCTTCATGGTCTTTTAATTGTTTGTCTGTTTTTTCCTCAGTTTCCCTCTTTGCCATCAACTTGTCTTCCATGTCACTCACTCGTTCTTCCACCTCGTTAGCCCTCGTCGTTAGGACTTCTCGTTTGGATTGCATCTCATTCAATTGATTTTTAATTTCTGCCTGATTAGCTCTAAATTCTGCAGTCATGAAGTCTCTTGAGTCCTTTATGCTTTTTTCTAGAGCCACCAGTAGCTGTATAATAGTGCTTCTGAATTGGCTTTCTGACATTGAATTGTAATCCACATTTTGTAACTCTGTGGGAGAGAGGACTGTTTCTGATTCTTTCTTTTGAGGTGAGGTTTTCCTTCTAGTCATTTTGCTCAGTGTAGAGTGGCCAAAAGCAAGTTGTATTGGGAAAAGGAGAAAAAGAGAGGAGAGAAAGAAGGAAAGAAAAGAGAAAGAGAAAAAAAAGGAAGAAAAAAAAACGAAAAAAAAAAAAAAAGGAGAAAAAAAGGGGGTGGGGGAAGGAAACAAAAAGCAAAACAAAACAAAACAAATCAAAAAGCAAAACAAAACAAAACAACAACAAAAAAGAACCACGGGGGAGTATCTTCTGATTCTGTGTACTTTAAGGCCCTTGGCTTCCCCTGGAAGTTGTCAGTCAGTCTAGCTGGTCTTCTGGGGGAGGGGCCTGTTGTGCTGATTCTCAGGTGTTAGCAGTTGGGGGAGCTGCTCAGCGAAAGATATTTAAGCTGTTTATCTGGTGAGGCCACTCTGAGGCTCAGTGGGGGTTGTTTACCCCTTGAGGCCGCAGGAGGAACAACCGCAGTGGCAGGGCCAGCTCTGCAGCCCTGGAGTCAGCTCCCGCAGTAGCTCCGGAGCTCTCCGTCTGCAGGGCCTGGAGGCTCCGGGGCGGGGCCGCTGATGTGCTCAGCTGGGGCAGGAGCGTCCTCGCTGTCCTGGGCCCTCCCGGCCTCTGTCTGTCCCGGGGGGGAGGCCGATCCGGGCTGTGTCCCGTGCCCTGTGCTCCGGAGCCTGCGCTGTTGGATTCGCGCTCCCGGGCCGCGCAACCCCCTCCGCGGAGCCGCCGCCAGAGCACCCCCGAGCTGCTCCTGGAACCGCGCAGCCCCCTCCGCACGGAGCCTCTTCCTCTGCCCGAGCCCGTCCGAGCTGCTCCGGGTCCCGCCGGTCCCCCGTGAGCGCTGCAGCCCTTAGGGAGCTCGGCGCACTCTCCCGGGGTGCAGGTGCCTGTTAGTGTCCCCAGGAGCCCGAGGGCATCCCCGCCCTCCTGGGTCCTGCTCCACCTCCCTGGAGCCCCTTTCCCCCGGGAAGGTCGGTGCAGCTCCTGCGTCTCCGGGACGGGGCTCTCCTGTCCTGGGGACCCTCGCCCCGGCCTCAGCCCGGCTCCTCGCGGGGCCCCTCCCCCTTGGAGGCCTTTTGTGTCTTTATTTCTTTGTCCCCGTCTTCCTACCTTGATAGAAGCGCGAACTCTTCTCACTGTAGCATTCCAGCTGGTCTCTCTTTAAATCTCAGGCCAAATTCATAGATTTTCAGGATAATTGGAAGGTTTTCTAGGTAATTTGTTGGAGACAGGTGATTTGGAGACCCTACTCTTCCGCCATCTTGCCCCTCCCCCAACTGCAGATTTTATTCAGATTTGCCAGATTTTCCACTTAGTGTCTTTTTTCTGTTCTGGAATCTAATCCAGGATTTGAAATTAGTTGTCATGTCTTGGTCTCTTCCAGTCTGTAACAGTTTCTGTCTTTGTCTTTCATGACCTTGATACTTTTGAAGAGTAAGGGTCAGAAATTTTATACAGTGTCCTTCAATTTGGATTTATCTGATGTTTTCTCATGCTTAGACTGAGGTTAAAAATTTTGGGAAAGAATACCACAGAGCTGGTGTTCCCTTCTCTTTGCTAAGGTGATGTCTGCTAGGTTTCTTAGTTTCAAATTCCAATTGTTTACTATTGATATTAGGACTACAACTGGCTTTCTTATAATGATGTTTCAGCATCTTTACCAAATTCAGTTTTAATTCCTGTTGTTT
This sequence comes from Canis lupus familiaris, assembly GCF_011100685.1. Classification (NCBI taxonomy): domain Eukaryota; kingdom Metazoa; phylum Chordata; class Mammalia; order Carnivora; family Canidae; genus Canis; species Canis lupus. The sequence continues at coordinate 17,684,063 of NC_049254.1, read as the reverse complement.
ATTGCCAAGTCCTAGATTTTCTACATAGATAATTATATCATCTGCAAGCATAGTTTTACTTCTTTCAATCTATGTATCTTTTATTTTTCTTACTTCATTGAACTGGAGAGGACTTCCAATATAATATTGATTACCTGTTCCTGATCTTTGGGAGAAAGCACTCAGTTTCTCACCATTAAGTAAGATATTAGCTGTAGCTTTTGTATATGCCCTTTATTAAGTTAAAGAATCTCCCTTCTGGGATCCCTGGGTCGCGCAGCGGTTTGGCGTCTGCCTTTGGCCCAGGGCGCGATCCTGGAGACCCGGGATCAAATCCCACATCGGGCTCCCGGTGCATGGAGCCTGCTTCTCCCTCTGCCTATGTCTCTGCCTCTCTCTCTCTCTCTCTCTCTGTGTGACTATCATAAATAAATAAAAATTAAAAAAAAAATCTCCCTTCTACCTCTGGTTTGCTGAGTTTTTATTATAAATGTTCGATTTAGTCAAATTTATCTTCTGTATCTATGAAACAATCATAATGTTTTGTATTATGTCTCTAATACAGATTACATTGATTATTAAGACAACCTTGAATTCCTCAGATGAACTACATATTATTTTTATAGACTACTTGATTCAATTTGCTGAAATTTTATTGAATTTTACATCTGTGTTCATGAGGGATATTGCCAGTGGCTTTTTTCTCATGTCTTTGATTTTGGTTTTACAGTAATGTTAGCCTCATACTATGAGTTGAGAAGTGTTCCTTGTCTGTTTTCTTGAAGATACTGTATAGAATTAGAATTTTCCTGTGAAGCCAACTGGGCCTTGAGAGTTTTTGGAAAGTTTCAAATGCAAATTCAATTTCTTTGTGATATATTTATTCTTGAGTTTGGTAATTCGCATCCTTAAAGGAATTTTGTTGTATAGTAGAGACAGAGGGAAAAGATCTTTGTGAAGTTTCTGCCCCTCATGCATAGCTGCTGTTCCCCTACCCTACGTCTGTACCACAGTGGATACTTCTTAGGGCTCTTTCTGATCTTTTCTGTGAGTGCCAGGTAGAGTTCACGGACTCCCCAGTGTGGATTTCCCCAGTATTTCTGACCCCAAGGATTCATAGTACTCTGCCATTCTGGAGCCTGCCTTCACCTGTTTGCAGCTCTACCAACTGTACATATCTCAGGTGGGCTTGTGTTACCTCTCCTTTTTCCTGTAGGAAAGATTTTGGATCAGTTGTTTCTTTGCAACCTTGGGTCTCCTGTGGATTTACGTAAAGTCTTAAATTTGAAGCTAGTTTTGTTCTTTTTTTGCTCCAAGATTGGAAGAAATACATTTTCCAGGTCTCTATATCTTGAGGCAAAAGTGGTTTTTTGGGTTTTTTTTTCCAAGTGTTTTTTAAAACACCAGTTTCAGGATATACTCCGTTAAACCAAATGGTGGAAGAATGTTTATTCTGTCCCCTGCACATGAATGATTTAACCTGGAAATACAGGATAGTGTGATGATGACTTGAGAGCTCCTGAAGCACTTGGCAAAACTCAGTTGTCTACAGAATGCATAATTTATTTTGTAGGGTTTGGACTTCTATTTGAAGTAAGGAGAGACAACCAAGCTACTTAAGCCTGGATTTTCCCAAAATATTAGGTAAATAAGAATTAGAGGCTTGTTAGAAGGAATTCTTTAAAAGCACATGAGCTCTAGTAAGTTGATTCATAGGTAAAGGATATTACTTGTTAAGCTACAGGATGGAAAATGCTTTGTCTTTATAATTTCAACTCTTTGTACTTCCAAACAAAAATGTGAAGGAACATATTCTTGCAGTGAAAAATTATATATGCCTGAATTGTGGTAAACCTGCTCTGATGAAAATATAGAAGTAGGCCAAAAAACACCTGTAAAGGATAAAATTAAAAACTTTCTAGGAGAAAATGTAGGAAATATCTTGCAGCCTAGGATGTAGAAGTTTTAAATGCCAGTCCTTCCCCCTACCCAGCATGAACCATAATGCAGAATATAGATTAATTTTGCTATGTCAAAATTAACGGATTTATTTTCAAAAGACAATATAGACAAATTTAATAGACAAATGGTAGTTTGGAAGAGGATATTTATAAAATCTAAAGCTGACAGGGGACTCATCTTTTTAGACTATTCAGGGAAGTCCTGCAAATCAACAACAGAACAATCATGGTGTCAATCTTTTGTATAACAAATTACCCCAAAATATAGTGGCTTAAGACAATAATATGCACTTACTGTCTCGCACAGTCTATAGGTTAGGAATTTGGGAGTGACTTGTTTCTGGGTCAGCATCTCATGATGTTGCAGCCAGCATGATGGCAATTGTTGCAGATCCTTGAATGCTTGACTGGTTCTGGAAGATGCATTTGTAAGATGACACTGTCTTGCCAGTTGACCAGCAAGTTGGTGCTGGCTAGTGGCTATTTCTCATCTTGTGGACCTTTCCATGAGGTTCCTTGAGTGTCCTCAGGATATGACAGATGGTTTCTCCCAGAGCACGTCATCTAAGAAAAAGAAACCACAGTATCTTTTATGACCTAGTCTGAGAATTTACACACTATAATTACCTGAGTGTCCAATTGATTAAACAGGTCAGTTCTATCCAGTATGGAAGGAAACTACACAAAGATGTGAATGCCATGAGGCAAGGATCGTTGTGGGCTATCTTATGACTCAGTCTACAGCCAGGAATTAAATTTTTTTTTAAAAAAAGATAAAATATATATAAATAGGCAATTATAGGAGAAAAACCACAAAGCTAAGAAGTGTGTTAAGATACGCAAACTTAACCAGAAAGACGTTAAGATGCTTTATACCTATTCAGTTGGCAAACATTTGGTTGGATAATGGCAGGCATTCAAAGACATGCAAAGGTAGTGGAACCAGCCCTGTGCCCTGCTGGAGTGTAGATTGGTATAGCCATTTTAGGGAAGAATCTGGTAGTACATAATAAAATTAAGAATGTCTCACTTCGGAGTGTATAGTCAAAGGAATGGATGCAGAAGACACTATAAGGATGTATTAGACAAACTCAGTTTTCCACCTGTGTTTCTCACGTAGAACACTTCTAGTCACCAAATGTGTAGTTTTTCTCCCACACCAAGCAATTTTCTATAACACCAGTTGGATGTCCTGCAATTTAACTCCATTCTTACTGCCTGGAGATAGACCAGACTCAAGGGCTCAGTCTCACAAAACTGCACACCCAATAGCACATCCCAATAGCAAGCAATAGGTCCCATAATAGGTTACAAATTATGTCTGACTTAGTTACAAATTAAGGGTTCCCACAATGTCTCCTCAGATTTGATCAATCTGCTAGAGTGGCTCATAGAACTCAGAGAAATATTTTTTGTCAACTGGTTTATTAAAGGATATGATAAAAGATACAAGTGAACAGCCAGATGAAGAGATTAATAGGACAAGGTCTGGGAGGGTCCTGAGTACAGGAGCTTTTGTCCTTGTGGAGTTGGGGTGCCTCACTCTCCCAGTGTGAAGATGTTTGGCCAACTGGAACGTGTCTGAACCCTATACTATTGAGATTTTATGAAGACCTGCTCGCATAGACATGATCAATCATTAACTCAATTTCTAGTCCCTCTCCCCTCTCTGGAAGATGAGTGAGAATGAAAATTTCATACTTTGAATCATGCTTGGTCTTTCTGGTGACCAGCAGCCAACCAAGAACCCATCCAGAGTCACCTCAATAGAACAAAAGATACTCCTAGTGTTCTTATCGCTTAGGAATTTCTAAGAGTTTTAGGAGCCCTGTGTCAAAAACTGAGAGCAAGGACCAATCTATATAATGTATTTTTTTACAGGGGACAGTTAGGAGGTTGCCATTGCTATATTGAGGAGTTGGAAGCAGTCTGGCCATTTTCATTGGTAGGGTCACAAGGTCCTATGCAGCACTTAGAGAACGCTGGATAAACATGACACAACATGGTTAGATTTTAAATGCAGTTCTGAATAAAAAAGGTCTCAATTATTTCTTTTGTAATCTCTGCTGTTGTCCATTTTTATTTGGCTATCTGTTGGACCTTACAAACTTAATATGTCAAAACCTGAACTCCCAGCTTTATAAAATCCACTGCCAAACACCTAACTACCACAACTGAGCTGCTGACAATAAAAATCTATTATCTTCGTCCAATGTTCCAGCTCAGTTAATGTCATTACTACCAATCTGGTTGCTGAGCTGAAAAATCCTAAGAATATCTTTGCTTCCTCTTTATGTCCACCCCTACGCTACTAACGCATACCATGTCTCAGTAACAAGTCTTGTCCTGATTCCACAGTACATCCTGGTGTCTGGGATTCTGTACATGATTCTAATGCAGGAGATTCATGGATCACGCTTTGAGAAGCCCTCAGAAATACTGTCTTGCTCTTGAGTAAACTTTTTCCTTTTGGACTAATTCTGAGGCGTAAGAGGGAAAAATTAGAAGATATTTGGGCTTTTTAGAATAAAAGTCATTTTCTTGATTTTATTGTTAATCAGTGGATCACCAGGTCTCAAATGATAATACCTTTCCAGGTTTATCTCCAATACACCTGATAGCATGAAAATTTATATTTAGTGAACAGGAGATAGCTAAGAACTGGGCTCTAGAGTTAGTATTTAATTCCCAGTTCCCTTACTTTAGTTGTATAAACTTGGTCGGTTTGCTTGCCTTTGAACCTCTGGTCTCCTTACCTACAAAATGAGAATAGCATTTTCTAGCCATAGAGTTATTCAGAAGATTGAACCCGATAAAGCACTTAACACAGAGCTTGACCTAGAGTGCTGCTCGCTACTAGTATGATGGTAATGATCACTATTTCTGCCACTAGAAGTTTTGAGGTTACAGGTATTACATACATCCAGCAGAGGGCAGTAGAATAGCACAAGATTTAGGTAATTAAGCCTACTGGCAATGTCAGTTATTAAAACTCCCTTCTCCCTCTTTCTCCTGATACTTTTTTATTGTAATGGAGGAAAGAAATGAATGATTTTGGTGAACCTCCTCTATTTTCTCATGCCTCTATTTATTAAAGAACAGCAAGGCATCCAGTTTATTTTGGTGACAACCGCTTATCAGCCATGTGGTTTGCAAATATTTTTGGTTTTGGTTTTGTAGTTATTTTTGCCGTTTCAATTTCCTAACACTTTTCCTGTCCTTCATATCTACTTTCTAAAATGAGGGAAATGGACTAAATTATTTTTGTCATATCAAGGTATATAATTGATCAAATAATGATGTATTTAAAGTGAACAGGGGCAGCCCGGGTGACTCAGCGGTTTAGCGCCACCTTTGGCCTAGGGCCTGATCCTGGAGACCCGGTATCAAGTCCCACGTCTGGCTCCCTGCATGGAGCCTGCTTCTCCCTATGCCTGTGCCTCTGCCTCTGTGTGTGTGTGTGTCATAAATAGATACAAAAAATTTAAAAAGTGAACAAAGTGGGGGTGCCTGGGTGTCTTAGTCAGTTGAGCATCTATCTGACTCTTGATTTTAGCTCAGATCATGATATCTGGAGGTGGTGGGGTTAGGTTGCATTGTGCTCTGCACTTGCAGGAATGTCTTGGGATTCTCTTTCCTCTCCCCCAGCTCATGTGCTGGCTCATGCGTGCTCTCTCTCAATAAAAAAATAGGGGGACCTAGTTGGCTTAGTTGGTTAGGCGTCTCCCTTGGGCTCAGGTCATGATCTCAGGGTCCCAGGATGGAGCCCCACATCAGACTCCCTACTCAGCGGGGAGCCTGCTTCTCCCTCTCCCTGCCACTCCCTCTGCTTGTCCTCTGTCAAAAAAATCTTTTTTTGAGAGTGCACAAAGTGATGATTTGATATGTGAATAAACTGTAAAAGGATTCTCACAATTAACACATCTATCACCTCACGTATTTCCCTTTGTGGGAGGTGGTGAAAACACTTAAAAATCTACTCTCTTACTTAAATTTCAATTATACAATAAAGTATCAGCTACTATAGTCACCATACAATACATTAGATTTTGATACCTTATTCATCTTATAATTGAAAGTTAATACATCTTTTCACTAACCTCTTCCTATTTCTCCCGGTCACTGGCAACCACCATTCTACTCTCTGGTTCTATGAGTTTCTTACTTTCCTTTTTTTTTTTTTTTTTAATATTCCACATATAAGTGATAATGCATGGTATTTGTCTTCTATCTGGCTTATTTTGTTTGGTAAAATGCCCTCCAGAGTTATCAATGTTGTTTCAAATGACAAGATTTCCTTCTTTTTAAAGGCTGAATAATATTCCAGTGTGTGTGTGTGTTTGTGTAAAACACATATTTTTCTTTATCCATTCATCCTTCAAAGGACAAGTTGTTTCAATATCTTGGCTATCATAAATAATGCTGCAGTGACCATGAGAGTAGTTATCTCCTCAAGATAAGGATTTCATTTCCTTTAGAATGTGGGTAAAGATCTTTTACCCCCTTAGTTAAATTTATTCCTAAATATGTTACTGCTCTTGATGCTATTATAAGTGGGATTGTTTTATTAATTTATTTTTTAGGTAGTACACTATTAGTGTATAGAAGCACAACTAGTTTTTGTGTATTAATTTTGTATCTAGAAACTTTACTAAATTTTTTTATTCGTCTAGTAGTTTTTTGGCAGTCTCGGGTTTTCTATATATAATATCCTATCATCTGCAGACAGAAGTAATTTACTTCTTCCTTTGCTATTTCCATGCTTTTTTTTTCTTTTTCTTGCCTAATTACTTAGTAGGCCAGGACTTCCACTACTATGTTGAATAGAAGTGGCAAGAGTGGGGATTCTTGACTTGTTCCTGCTCTTAGAGGAAACACTTTCAGCTGTTTACCATAAAGTGTGCTGTTAGCTGTGGGTTTGTCATAGATGACCTTTATTATGTTGAGATGCAGTCCATCTACACCCAATTTGTTGAGAATTTTTATCACGAAAGAATGTTGAATCTTCTCCAATACTTTTCTTCATGCTTTGGGATGTTCATATTATTTTTATCCTTAATTTTGTTAATGGGTTGTAACATATGTGTTAATTTGCATATGTTAAAGCTTTCAGGAATAAATCTCACTTGATCATGGTGTATGATTCCTTTAATATACTATTAAATTTGTTTTGTTAACATTTTATTGAGGTTTTTGCATTTATGTTAATCAGAGATGTTGGTTTGTAATTTTCTTCTAGTGTCTTTGGCTTTGATACCAGGATATTGTTGGTCTTAGAAAATGAATTTGGAAGTATTCTCTCTTTATTTTTTGGAAGAATGTAAGAAAGATTGGTATTGTTTTTTCTTTGAATGTTTGGTAGAATTTATCAGTGAACCCAGATACTCCTGGGCTTTTTTTTTTTGTTGGGTGATGTTTGGTTAGTGATCAATTTCCTTATTCATTATTGGTCTGTTCACATTTTCTATGTCTTCATGATTCAGTCTTAGTAAATTGTATGTTTCCAGTAGATTATTCATTTCTTCTAGTTTAATTTGTTGACACATAATTGTTCATAATAGTCTCTAGTATTTCTGTGTTATCAGTTGTATTATCTCCTTTCATTTGTTGATTGAGTCATCCTTGTTTTTTCTTAGTGTAGCTAAATATTTTTCTTTATTGTTTATCCTCTTAGTTTCATTGATCTTTATAAAAATTGTATTTCTAGTCTCAGTTTCATTTTTTTCTGCTGTGACCATTGTTTTGCCTTCCTTCTACCAACACTGAACCTAATTTGTTCTTTTTCTAGTTGTTTGAGGTGTAAAGTTATTGTCTATTTATTATCTTCCTTCATTTTTAATGCAGCCATTTATCACTATCAACATCCTTCTTATTACTGCTTTTCTTCCATTTTGCTATGTCTTTTTTTCATTTTTGTCTTGAGATGTTTTTAAATTTTCTTCTGATTTCCTCTTTGACTTAATAGTTGTTCAAGAGTTGTTTAATTTTCATGTGTTTGTGAATATTCCAGCTTTCTTGCTGTTATTGACCCAGTCTCATTCCATCATCTGATGCATACATGAGAGAGATCAGGGAAAGGCATTCAATTAGTCTGTTTGGACTGCCATAACAAAACACCACAGACGGCGTGGCTTAAGCAACAAAATTAAGTTTCTCACAGTTCATGATCAAGATATTGGAAAATTCAGTTTCTGATGAGGAGTTTTTTCTTGGTTTGCAGATAGCTGTCTTCTCTCTGTTTCTTCATATAGCCTTTCCTTTGTGGTGTGCAGAGAAAGTGAGAGAGATTGAGAAATGCCTTCCTCTTCTTTAAGGATATCAGCCCTATCAGATTAAGGCCTCATTGTTGCTTTTCTTAACCTTTATTACCTCCATATAGGTCCTGTCTCCAAATACAGTCTATTGGGAGTTAAGACTTTAACTTAAGAATTTGGGGAGGGGGACACAGTTCAGTCCAAAGAGGCATTTTTTTTAGAGATATGAATCACAATTCCTTTAGGAAATGACAGGAAACAGCTAATTTCTTCACGGAATAAGTGCTAGGGGGACACTGAAAAAGAAGTGTCAACCTGGGGTGTGGAAAGCATTTGAAGGATAGAAGATATTCACATTCATTCATTTATATATTTGGGAGAGAGTTTTGGGGCATCTACTGTATGCCTAGCACTATGTTTGGCATTACCACAAAAGAACAGGATATGATAAATGCCACCGACCATTGCAAGTTGGCTGGGGCATGTGGAAATGCGCACACTGTAGCCTAGAATCCTGAACTGGTTAATCATGGATCCTGTTTTGTAACATGGGGCCTGTGGTTCAGTTAAGGTTTTTGTTTTAGATTTCCTGTGGTTTTGATGTGCTGTGATTAGAAAAAAATAGAGATTAGCTCAGAGTAGTTTTGCAGAAAATCTGGCTCCCTGGAGTCCTTCTTCCTGACCAGCCTTCCAGCCTCAAAACACAGCAATCTACTTCAAAACATAAGGAGGAGGAAAGGCTCCCAGGAGAAGAAAATAGCTCTTTCCCACTTAGGTGTGGAAGTGAATATGGGCAGAATGATAATGTAGGCCATCTCAGTGTCAACTAACACTCAAAACACCCTACAATCTAGACTTTGTAGGGATAATTTAGTCATCTTACTTTACAAACAAGGGAATGTAAGACCAGAGGTTAAGAGGCTTGCCTATAGTCACAGTGCTAACAACAGAACTGGAAATAGCATCCTGTCTTGGTGTCAGTTCCTCTTAGCACTACTTGGAGATGTTGGTATTTATATTTACCATGATGTAAGGACAGAAATTGAAAGTAAGCTTTCAGAAAATTTCACAGGTTGACCTTGCCAAAACATCTAAGCTCTTGATCTTGTTTTTTTGGTGATTAATTCATATTGATTTTACAAAATTATTGATTCTGAAACATTGGAAAGAAAAACTGGTCTTTCAACATGGGTTGTGAAGTACTGCTGTGCAGTGTGCCATCCCTCAAGTAGTGGCTGGTAGGAAGGGCGGATTGATACTGTCACACTGTGGGGCAGCCTGAGCCCTGGGAGACTGGCATACGCCAGAGAATTTGCACCAGGTCTCTGCCCTACTCTCCATTGATTTCTCCTGCCCTCACCAAATGTCAGTCTCTCCCAAAGGCCTGTCACTGATTCCATTTTTTTCTTCCTCTGCACTCCCCTTGAGTTCTCATTTACTCCCCCCAAATTGCATTATGGGCCTGTCTCACAAGACTGCTTCCTGCCCAATCCCTCGATTCCAGTTTCTCATTTCAAATGTCCTGCTCCTCCTAGTCAATATACTTTAAGTTTAGGAAGCACAAAAGTCTCTCCTCTCCAATCATATCTCTCTCCAATCATGTAGATTCAGTTATCCTTACCTGCTTTGGGTTTCTCAGTTCTTTATCTAATCATTCATCAAAAATCTACTTTGAGTTTTCATTCAAAATATTTCCGGCACCTACTTCTTCCTTTCCATCCCCACTGTCACCATGGCAGCTCAGTTCTTTAATGACTGCAATGGCCTCTTCACTGGTCTCTCTGCTTCTGCATGCCTTTTCTTTGAACATATCCTTCATGTACCATAAAATGCTTTTTCGTTGGTAGGACTTTATCCCATTTAAAAACTTTCAGTGACTCTCTTTTATAAGATAAATTCCAAGCCTTCACACTGATGACAAAGGCCCATCCAGTTGCCTGGTCGCAATCCATCTGCAGCCTGTCTCTCACTCCTCCAGCACATACCTTCCTCTCCAGACAACTGAAATTTCCTATTGTGATATAAGACAGTGCCCCTACTTTCCTACGCTGCGTTTCCATTCCAGCTGTTTCCCCAGGCTAGCACAATCTTCCTCTCATCTCTGCCCACCAGCGCAACTCATCCTCTAAAGACCAGCTCAGAACCTACTCTTCTCTCTCATCATTGTCAGAAGTGATATTTCTGCATACTGAACTAACAAAATTTTTTTTTATAAGAATATGGACTTCTTTTTTTTTAAATTTTTTATTTATTTATGATAGGCACACAGTGAGAGAGAGAGAGAGAGGCAGAGACACAGGCAGATGGAGAAGCAGGCTCCATGCACCGGGAGCCTGATGTGGGATTCGATCCTGGGTCTCCAGGATCGCGCCCTGGGCCAAAGGCAGGCGCTAAACCGCTGCGCCACCCAGGGATCCCTGAACTAACAAAATTTTGATTGTGTCTCCATCGTAGCACTTATTTCCTGCTATTTTATTTTACATCATACTTATTTGTATACATGTAAAATGTTTCCCAGATTATCTGCTTCAGGGGGACAGAGTTCTCCTATTTTATGCATGTAACTGGTATGTTGAATAAACAGTCACATAGATTATAACCAACACATCACTTTATTTTTATCCTTCGCCATTCCTTTAAACTTTATTTAGTGGCAATCAGCCTGCCTTGGCTCTGGATAAAGGTTTTGGCAGGCGCATGGCTGTTCTGATCTTTCTTGAAAAATAGACTATCCTAGAATCATGTTTGTAAACACAGTCATCATCAGTATCACTGTGCTCAATCCGCTGTAGAAGACAAAACTCTCGAACTAGCATGAAGTTTTCTCTCCTGGTCTTACTAGAATGGGCACCCCACTTTCTATTCTCTCCCTGCTCCCTTTTTTCTTCACACTTGAGATATTTTAATAAATTGTAGTTATCTGTTTAGATGCTCAATTGTTGGGGCACCTGGGCTCAGTCTCTTTAACTATCTGCCTTTGGCTCAGGCATGATGTCCAGATCCTGGGATTGAGCCCTGCATCCAGCTCTCTGCTCAGCAGGGAGTCTGCTTCTCTCTCTCTCTCTCCATCTCCCCCTCCCTCCCTCTGCCTCTCTCCACCATTCATTCTTTCTCTCAAATAAAATCTTAAAAAAAAAAAATTGCTCAATTGTCCCATCTTTGGACCATTAGGAACCTCTTCAAGTTTGCTCCAAATCCTTCTGATATAACCTAGTAATCTTTCATAGCTTTTTTTGCTCTCTTTCTGACAATACGTTCTACGTTTTTGTGTTTATTAACATGTTTACGTTTCCTGTCCCAGGCCCTGAATTGACTGTTTCTCCTACAGGACCCTAGTTTTTGATTGTTGTTTTTGTTTGCTTTGTTTTAATTGGGAAATGGTATGTCAAGACCACAATTCTGGTATTAGAAATGCTCATTGCTACAGGATTTGTCACAGTTTTTAGACCCCTTAGGTGGATAAAACTTGGAAAGATCTCCCTTTTTTCGTTCTCTCCCTTCTGTTGTTTCTTCTTCTCCTCATCTCTTCCCTCCTTTCTTTCCTTTTTTTTTTTTTGTATCCAATTATCTCCTAGCTCTATGCTTATATATTTACATATTTTAGGATAAAATTATTTAATACTTCCATCCAAAATTTAGGAATACTACAGAGTCTTTGACCTCCACATTACATTTGTATCTCCCTTCTTTCACAGAGACTCATGGTTCTCAGAGACATAGGAATTGGTAGGATTAGGTTATCCTATAAATACATACTTACTTTATCCCACATTACACAAATCATAGTCTTTGATGACAATGTTTTGTTTATTTCAGGAAAACTGTTTATATTTTTAAGTATTTTTCTCTTGTTTTGTTTTTTTCTTCACCAAGGATTTATATTAATCCTATATTAGATCTTTTTCTGTTTGGGTTTTTTTTTTTAATTTTAATTTTAATTTTTAATTTTATTTTAATTCCGGTGTAGTTAACATACAATGTTGTATTAGTTTCAGATGTACAATACAGTGATTCAACAATTCTATACATTACTCAGTGCTCACCATGATAAATGTACTCTAAATGTCCTTACCTATTGCACCCATCCCCCATCCACCCCTCTGATAACCATCAGTTTGTTCTTCTTTATAATTAAGAGTCTGTTTTTTTGTTTGTCTCTTTTTTTTTCCTTTGGTTTCTTTTGTTTCTTAAATTCTACATATGAAGGAAACCATATGGTATTTGTCTTTCTCTGGCTGAGTTATTTTGCTTTGCATTATACTCTCTAGATCCATCCAGGTTGTTGCAAATGGCAAGATTTCATTCATGGCTGAATAACACTTTGTGATATATATATATATATATATATATATATATATATAATCACAAGGAAGCTGTGATATATATATATATATCCATTCATCTACCAATAGACACAGGCTGCTTCCATAATTTGGCTATTGTAAAAAATGTTACAATAAAAATAGAGGTGCATGTATCATTTTGATTAGTGTTCCCATCTTCTTTGGGTAAATACCCAGTTAGTGTGATTACTAGATCATATGGTAGTTCTATTTTTAAATTTTTGAGGAACCTCCATACTGTCTTCCTCAGTTGCCACACCGGTTTGCGTTTCTACCAGCAGTGCACAAGGGTTCGTTTATCTCCACATCCTTGCCAACACTTATGATTTCTTGTGGTTTTGACTTTAGCTATTCTGACAGATGTGAGATGGTATCCCATCATGGTTTTGATTTATATTTCCTTAATGATTAGTGATGTTGAGCATCTTTTCATGTGTCTGTTGGCCATCTGTATGTCCTCTTCAGAGAAATGTTTATTCGTGTCTTCTGCCCATTTTTACACTTGATCTTAGCCAAAAGGCCAAGAAGTGATTACCCATTTTTAATTGGTTATTTATTTATTTATTTATTTATGTGTTAGGTTGTATCAGTTCTTTTTTTTTTTTTTTTTTTTTTTTTGGTATCAGTTCTTTATATGTTTTGGATACTAACCCTTTATCAGATATGTCATTTACAAATATCTTCTCCCATTCAGTAGGTTGTCTTTTAGTTTTGCTGATTGGTTTCTTTGCTGTGCAGAAGCTTTTTATTTTGATGTAGTCCCAAAGTTTATTTTTGCCTTTGTTTCCATTGCCTCTGGAGACATATCTAGAAAAAAATTGATGGCAGATGTCAGAGAAATTACTGCCTGTGCTCTCCTCTAGGATTTTTATTGTTTCAGGTCTCATCTTTAAGTATTTTATCCATTTTGAGTTTATTTTTGTGTATGGTCCAGTTTTGTGTAAAGTCCAGTTTCATTCTTTTGCATATTGTTGGCCAGTTTTCCCAACACCATTTGCTGAGGAGAGTCTTTCTTCCATTGCATAGTCTTGCCTCCTTAGTCAAAGATTAATTGACCATATAATTGCGGATTTGTCTCTGGATTTTCTATTCTGTTCTTTTGATTTATATGTCTATTTTTCTGCTAGTACCACACTGCTTTGATTACCACAGCTTTAAAAATGTGAAATCTGTAATCATAATATCACAGCTTTTTGTTTTTCAACATTGCTTTGGCTATTCAGGGTCTTTTATGGTTCCATATAAATTTTAGGATTGTTTGTTCTAGTTCTGTGAAAAATGCTGTTGGTATTTTAATAGGGATTATATTAAATCTGTAGATTATTTTGGGGAGTATGGACACTTTTAACAATATGTGTTCTTCCAAGCCATGAACATGGAACATCTTAACTTATCTCATCAATGTTTTTATAGTTTTCAGAGTACAGATATTTCACCTCCTTGCTGAAGTTTATTCCTAGGTATTTCATTATTTTTGGTGCAATTAGAAATGGAATTGCTTTCTTAATTTCTTTCTGCTGCTTCATTATTAGTGTATAGAAACGTAATGTATTTCTGTACATTGATTTTGTATCCTGAAAAATTACTGAATTCATTTATCAGTTCTAGTAGTCTTTTTGGTGGAGTCTTTAGGGTTTTCTATATATACTATCATGCCAAAGAGTGAAAGTTTTGCTTCTTCCTTACCAATTTGGATGAGTTTTATTTCTTTTTTTCTTGTCTGATTGGTGTGTGTAAGACTTGCAGTACTATGTTGAATAAAAGTGGTGAAAGTGGACATCCTTGTCTGCTCCTGACCTTAGGGGAACAGATCTGTTTTTCAGTATTGAGTATGATGTTAACTATGGGTCTTTCATATATGGCCTTTATTATATTGAGGTATGCTCCCTCTAAATCTACTTTGTTGAGAGTTTTTATCATGAATGGATGTTGTACTTTGTCAAATGCTTTTAAACTGCATCTATCGAAGTGATCATATGGTTCTAATCCTTTCTTTTATTGATGTGGTGTGTCACAGTGATTGATTAGCAAATACTGAACTATTCCCTTGTATCCCGGGAATAAACTCAATCTATCAAGGTGAATGATATTTCTTAATGTATTGTTGGATTCAGTCTGCTAATATTTTATTGAGAATTTTTGCATGTTTGCTCATCAGACATATTGGCCTATAGTTCTCTTTTTTGTAGTGTCTTTATCTGGTTGTGGTATCAGGGTAATGCTGGCCTCATAAGATGAATTTAGGAGCTTTCCATCCTCTTCTAGTTTTTGGAATACTTTGAGAAGAATAGGTATTAACTTGTCTTTAAATATTTGATTGACTTCACCTGTGAAGCTGTCTAGTCATGGAGTTTTGTTGGGTGTTTTTATAATTGCTGGTTCAATTTCATTGCTGGTAATCAGTCTGTTCAAATTTTCCTTTTCTTTTTTCTTTTCTTTTCTTTCTTTTCTTTTCTTTTTTTTTCTTTTCTTTTCCTCTTTTCAGATTAGTTATTTGGGATGCCTGGGTGGCTCAGTGGTTGAGCATCAGCCTTTAGCTGAGGACATGATCCCTGGAGTCCTGGGATCAAGTCCCAATTGGGCTCCCTACATGGAGCCTGCTTCTCTCTCCATCTATGTCTCTGCCTCTCTCTGTGTGTGTCTCTTGTGAATAAACAAATAAAATATTTTTTTAAAAAGATTATTTATTTGAGAGAGAGAAAGAGAGGGAGCACAAGCAGGAAGAGCAGAGGGAGAGAGAATCTCAAGCAGGCTCTGCAACAAGCATAGAGCTGATGCAGGACTCAATCTCACAACCCTAAGATCACAATCTAAGCTGAAACCAAGTGAGACACTTAACCAGCTGTGCCACCCAGGCAGCCCATGTTCTGTTTAAATTTTCTATTTCTTCATGATTCAGTTTTTGGAAGTTATATGTTTCTAGGAATTTATCCATCTCTGTTAGGTTGTCCACTTTGTTGACATGTAATTTTTCATAATATTTTCTTACAATCTTTTGTATTTCTGTGGTGTCAGTTGTTAGTTCTCCTCTCTCATTTCTGATTTTATTTAAATCCACCCCCCTCTCTCTCTCTTTATGAGTCTGGCTAATGTTTTATCAATTTTGTGGATCATTTCAAAGAACCAGCTCCTGGTTTCATTGATCTGTTGTTCTATTGTTCTTTTAGTTTCTCTTTTGTTTATTTCTGCTCTAATCCTTATTATTTTCTTCCTTCTACTGATTTGAAGTTTGGTTTATTCTTTTTCTAGCTCCTTTAGATGTAAGATTAGGTTGTTTATTTGAGATTTTTCTTGCTTCTTGAAGTAGACCATATTGCTACAAACTTCCCTCTTACAATCACTTGCTGCATCCCAGAGATGCACCATTGTGTTTTCATTTTCATTTGTCTCCCTGTATTTTTATTTCCTTTTTTATTTCTTGATTGATCCATTCATTGTTTGGTAGCTGTTATTTAACCTCTGTGTATTTGTGTTCTTTATAGATTTTTTTCTTGTGGTTGATTTCTAGTTTCTTAGTATATGGTCAGAAAAGATATGTGTATGACTTCCATCTTATTGAATTTGTTAAGATTTCTTTTATGGCTTAATATGTGATCTATTCTGGAGGATGTTTCATGTGTACCTGGAAAGAACGTGCATTCTGCTATTTTAGGATGGAATGTTCTGAATATATCTATTAAATTCTTCTGACCAATGTGTCATTCAAAGCCATTGTTTCCTTGTTGATTTTCTAATTGGATCACCTGTCCATTGATATAAGTGGGGTGTTAAAGTCCCCTATATTATTGTATTACTATCAATTACCTCTATTATATTTGTTATTAACGGTTTTGTGTATTTCGGTGCTCCCATATTGGTTACATAAATATTTATGATTATTATATCTTTTTAATGGATTCTCTCCCTTATTATTATATAGTGTCCTTCTTTGTCTCTTGCTATAGTCTTTGTTTAGTCTGGTTTTTTTTTTGTTTTTTATTTTTTTTTTTTTTATTTTTATTTATTTTTTTTAATTTATTTTTTATTGGTGTTCAATTTACTAACATACAGAATAACCCCCAGTGCCCGTCACCCATTCACTCCCACCCCCCGCCCTCCTCCCCTTCTACCACACCTAGTTCGTTTCCCAGAGTCTGTTTTGGGGCACCTGGGTGGCTCAGTTGACTAAGTATCCAACTCCTGATCTCAGCTCAGGTCTTGATCTCAGAGTTGTGAATTCCAGCCAAGCATTAGAATCTAACTTAAAATAAATGAATGAATACTGAATGAATGAATGAATGAATGAATGAATAAGATAAATAAAATTTATTTTGTGTGATATAAGTTTTGCTACCTCGGCTTTCTTTTTTTTTTTTAATTTTTTAATTCATTTATGATAGTCACAGAGAGAGAGAGAGAGAGAGAGAGAGACAGAGAGAGAGCCCATGAACCGATGGGATCGATCCGAAGAGCGCCCCCCCCCCCCCCCAGGGATCCCCCTTGGCTTTCTTTTCACATTTGCATGAGAAATATTTCTTTATCCCTTCACTTTCCTTTTTTTTTTTTTTTTTTTTTTTTATTATGATAGCACACAGTGAGAGAGCGAGGCGAGACACAGGCAGGGGAGAAGCAGGCCATGCCACTGGGAGCCCGACGTGGGATTCGATCCTGGGTCTCCAGGATCGCGCCCTGGGCCAAAGGCAGGCGCCAAACCGCTGCGCCACCCAGGGATCCCCACTTTCCTTTTTATTTTTAAAAAAGATTTTATTTATTTATTCATGAGAGACACAGGGAGAGAGAGAGAGAGAGAGAAAGAGAGAGAAATAGGCAGAGGGAGTGGCAGGCTCCCTGCAGGGAACCTGATGCAAGACTTGATTACAGGATCCTGAGATCAGGACCTGAGCCAAAGGCAGACGCTCAACCAGGAGCCACCCAGGTGTCCCATCACTTCACTTTCAATCCGCAAGTCTTTAGGCCTGAAATGAGTCTTTTATATGCAGCCTATGGACGGATCTTGTTTTTTTTTACCCATTCCATCATCTTTTATCTTTCGATTGGAACACTTGGTCCTTTCACATTCAAAGTAATTATTGGTAGATGTGTATTTATTGCCATTTTGTTACTTGTTTTATGGTTGTATTTGTAGTTTTTCTCTGTTGCATGTTGGATCTTTTTTGCCTACTTGGCTACTTGCAATGTTGTTACTTTCTAACAAATCCTTTTTACCTATTGATTTCTTTTGAATTTAAAACTTGTCTCAGATTCCCCTTCTATGTCTTTAAAACATTCTGTTGTGCTAATTTATTCTTGTGTTCTTTCTTGTTCAGTCTTTGTTTTTGAAATAAGTTTTGTTATTTTATTTCTAATTCTATTTTGAATCATCACTTCATTTTGAGTTTTTCAGATCTAAATTATGTTGTTCTTTCATGTCTTGTGTTATTTAATTTTTTTAAGCTCTTTTTGAATCTCTCCTGTAAACATGTCTTTGTTATGCAATGCTTTCATTGTTTGTGAGGAAGTTACTCCTTTTTATTCTCTTTTCTTATAATAACTTTGTATGGAATTTGACCTCAATACTTTCCTGTTTCTTAATTAGTTTTTCCAAATTTTTAAAAGGAAGAATGATTCATTATAGCTTTTCTAACTTCAGAATGCTCTGTTTTCTTTCTCTTTTTTTTTATAGAATTCAAAAATATTGTGGTTTGCTTTTGAATTCTATTTCCCTTCCCACCTTCATAGAAACATTTTTTTTCTCTTCATCTTTATCATCTCTGTCCTATTCTGCTCTGATGTCATTCCTAATAGCTACTAATCAGCATAGGACTCCGTTGTGGGAGGGATATGGGACTTTTGTTTTGAAAGTTCATGGGGACTTGACTTCCCCAGCCCTCTATTAATGGGCTTCTAGGGTTTATCTGCTGATGGAGTGGGTACAGCCATCCCAGTTTCCACTGCTGTTTTCCATTTGGCCTGCTATGTGCTCTAATGATTTAGTTCTGTTAGCTATTTGGGGGCTCTCTTATTCTCATATCTGAGAGATACGTATCCCTCTTATTCCTCTAGCACAGAGCTGATACCATGTAGATTTATGCCGGTTGGTAGTTTCTCTTCTCTGTGACCTGTAGGAAAGTGTTATCTGGGTTGTTTTTTTTTTCAAAGGTGGCTTACTTTTGAATTTTGTGTCTTTCCTCCACCTTTATGTGAATATTTTTTTACATATAAACATTACATAGGTGTCCTATGGTTTTTATCCTGTTATCCTGTTTTCCTCCATCCCTCCCTTACTTTCTTTCCTTCTTAAACCAAAACAAAAACTAATAAAAGGGTCATGCTTTCTGATTACTGACTTATATCGAAGAAGAATTGCAGCAGATGGTGTCTGAGCCTGCCTATATCCCTCACTCTCACCCCTTTGGTGAATACTGCTGAATTTCCAAGTGCTGACACCTATACTTTGCTTACAGGCTCTCCCTGGCCATCAGAGCCTTCTTGGTTTCCTGAGCAGCAGGCTAGAAATGCCAACGCCCCTCTTAGGAACAGTCTTCAACTAATGACTGATGAGAGCAGATGTATATAGTAGAAAAATGGCCCACTCAAAGATGTCCACATTCTAATCCCCTAAATCTACAAATATGTTACTTTACCTGGCACAAGTTATTCTTCAGGTGTGACTAAACTCATGTCTTTAGAAAGATTATCCTGGATTAACCATGTGGTCCCAGTCTTATGACATGAGTCCTTAAAACTGAAAGAAGGAGGTCGCAGTCAGAGGGCAATTGAAGATGCTATGCTACTGGCTTTAAAGATGAAGGAAAGGGATACCAGCCAAGGGATGCAGTAGGTGTCCAGAAGCTGAAAAGTTTCTCCTCTATAGCCTCCAGATGTAGCTACAACCCATTTTAGACTTCTGATCTTCAGAACTGTAAAATAATAAGTTTATGTTATTTTAAGCCACCATGTTTGTTATAGGAGCAATAGGAAACTAATAAAATGGTTAAATGCCCCAGTTCCCTCAGTTCTTGAGTGGGATGACTAGGAGGCATCTGTTCAATATTGACTCTCAGGGTTCCCAGAGTGAGGATTAAGTCTCTTATTAACAGCAGCAACTTGCTAGAAAACAAACTACATATAAGCTTACTTTTCTTTCCTGTCTTCTTCACTCCCCTACTGTGTTGAAAACACCCCCAAATCAACTGTTTGTGCTTAAGTCCTCAAATTGGGATTTGCTTCAGGGGGAGCCCAATCTAAAACAACTTGAAATGGCTTTGATGAGAGACTGAAATAGGTACTTCGGGTTTGAATCAAAGGAGAGGAGAGTTTTATATTTACTATAAATTTTCATTAGTTCCAAGATGCAGTAATACAGGAGATTTGGGAAGTGGGGTAGAAGCCTGAAACTCAGGTAGTCACAAAACATAGACACTGCCTTTGTGACAAAATCTTTTTTTTTTGGACATGATCATTGCGTGGTTCTTTAGCACTTAGTATAAGACTCTGCATTTTGAGTCTCCGGAAATTACTTCTAGGGCCTCCACTGCCCCCCAGGGAATATGAATCTAAGGAGGAAGTTTGAGGCAGGTACTGCAGATTGGTTCATTCTGCACCAGAGTTTCTCAACCTTGGCACCATTGACATTTGGGGCTGGATAATTCTTTGTTGTGAGTTCTGTCCTGTGTATTGTAGGATGTTGAGAAGCATCTCTAGCCTCTACCCACTAGATGCTACTATTACCCCCACCCCAGTTGTGACAACCAAAAATGTATCCAAACATTGTCAGATATCCCTAAGAGACAAAATTACTTCTTGGTGAGAAACATTTCTCTATATAAATCCAACTCCTTTGTTTCCTGCCTTCCACTATTCTGGAGGCAGACAAGCTGAAGACCACATTCCCCAGACCCTCTTACAGTTAGGATTCTGGAACATGGAAGTGAATATCATGAGGCAGTGGCCACGTGACTTTTCTGAGAAACACCAGCATGGGGGTATTTGTTTTTTGTTTTGTTTCTAGAAGAGTAATGGAGAAGATCTACTTTCTGGCTTCACAGACACTGACTACAGTGATAACAGTGTGATTTTGTCGTAACAACTCTATTTGATAACTAGATATGTTTTTGGTATTTCTTCTCACTATGTAGCACTTAAGTTAGTTTTCTGGTGCTTCAAGAAATTTCGAATGAATCCTTTCTTTATCAAACTAGCTAGAAACAATTCTAATATGTCAACTACAGTCATTTCTATCAGAATAGTGCACAGAGAGTGTCACAACCTAAACTGTAGCTTTGGCTACAAAAAGGAAGTAGTGTAAAAGATTCTAAGGATTTAGATTTTATAGCTGGAAAACTTGTGAACCAAGTTATATGTGGAACAATCCTTGAATGGTAGAGCCCATGTTAGCTATACCTGTAACATTAACCAAAATGTTAGGAAAAAATCAAAATATTAGTATAAGTGTGCTAATTCCTGCTGCTTTCAGCAAAATCCTGGAGAGACACAGATCAACTCAGGGTAGGGGGTGGAAGGAAATGGCACTTGGCTAAGAAAGGCCATGAGTTTGTGGCCTGCAATCTAAATAGATAAACCTTAAATAATTTGGAATTTTCAGAATTAAACAAAAATTCACCTGTGGCATTTACCCAAGGGAATTGAAAACTTATGTTCACCCAAAAATCTGCACATAGATGTTTATAGCAGCTTAATTCATACTTGTGAAAACTTGGAAGTAGCCAAGATGCCTTTCAGTAGGTGAATGGATAAACAAATGGGTACATCCAGGCAATGGAATATTATTTGGCATTAAAAAGAAATAAGCTATCAAGTCATGGAAAAATATAGAAGAATCTTGAATGCAGATTATATTAAGTGAAAGAAGCCAATCCAGAAAGGCTACACACTGTATGATTCCAACTACATGACATTATGGAAAAAGCAAACTATGATGACAGTCGTTACAAGAGGGTAGAGAGGAGAGAGGCAGAGATAAATAGTCAGATCACAGTGATTTTTAGGGCAATGAAATTAGTCTCTACAATACTATAATATCATTATACACGAGTCAAAACCCATCGAAAGTACAACATTGAATGAATCCTGGTGTTAATTATGGGCTTTGGTGATAATGATGTGTCAGAGTTGGTTCATCTATTATAACAAATGTACTGCTCTGGTACAGGATGTTAATGGTGGGGAAGGCTGTACTTGTGTGGGGGAAGGGAGTATGTGGGAACTTTCTATACTTTCTACTCAAATGGAAAAAGGACCAGAGGCTATTATGCACTTCCAGATTCCCTTCAGAACTGAAGGGCTTACTTCTCCAGGCACTGAGAGTGTTCCTAGCTGAGAGTCCTCAACTGTCAGTCTTATCTTAGAACTTGCTAAAGAGAAGTATTTCACCAAAGAACCTTTTCTAGAGACAGCTTAAATCCAGTGATTGGTCAATATGGGGGTGAATTGACCGTATTCAGGGGCTGAATCAGTGTCAGACCTCCCTTGAGTGGCTGAAGACTTTGCTGAGACTACATCACAGCCTGGGGGCTCCTTTCTCTTCTCTGGTTCTGCACTCACTGATCCCTAGAGCACTCTGTAATAAATTTCCTGTATCCTAAACTCTGCCTCAAAATCTGCCTCCCAGGGAACTTAATCTTCAGAGACCAGGAAGAAATTGCAGAGGGCAGAGGCTGGGGCACCAGATGCACTAAACAAGGAACCTGCCACAGTTGTAACAGGGCACCTTCGCTCTTGGCCTTCATTTTCCTTATAAATTTTTCTGTGTGTGTGTCTTTTTTCTAAAAACTGAAAAGAAATCACATTGACACTTTTGCCCTTGGCTTAAAGTAGTCTCCTACATAACATGGAGCACTGATGCACCATGGCCTAGAAAAAAAGGTGCAGAAACATTATTTTTGTCAAAATGGACCAAATATTATCCAATTAGAATTAATTACCATCATATAGTAATTTAAGCTATGAATACTATATTCTTTCTTATTTTGGAACACTAGTTCTAAAAGTGGGACTCCTTTATGTTATGTTTTATTATTACAAGAAACCACTCAACAATCAAAAATTGCATATGAAAATTTTTAAAAACACTTTCATAGGAATCTTGGAAACATATAACTTGCCTTTCAGGTCATAAGTCATGGAACCATGAGAAGCTACATACAAATCTGATGGGGAGAATATGTGTCTTCCACATTTTGGCTCGGACAAGGTAGCAAGGTGAAATATTGGTCCTGTCCCTTTGGGAGAGAGGAGTGTGTTTTTCATGATTATTTAGGTGGCCAAAGTGGTGGATGTGGTACAGACAACTTCAGCCTGTCTTTCTCAGTAATGGAACTTAGAAATTTAGTTGGGCATTTTTTCCTTCCCAGATAGGTTTTATTTATAAGTCTTCCTTGCAGGAAGATGCGGTCATATGCTTAAGTCAGGGTTAGTGTGTTGTAGGTGAAAGTCTGGCATCAGATTTCCAGAAAGGGTCTCACTCATCCCCACAGGTTGCCTCTTTTGACGTTCTGCCTCCCACTTTAAGCCTACAAGTCAAATATGATGACTGGAGTTGAGACCATCCATCTTGGACAATGGACCCAGAAGACAGATGTCAGAGTTAAGAAATGAAGCAAAAAGACAGATGGAGATATAGTCACTAATGAGTAAGATGCCAACATGTTAGCCCCATCCTGCTTACCTCCAAACCTCTTTTGCATGTGAACCAAACAATCTTGTATTTTATTTAAGCTATCACAATTTTGGATTCCCCACTATACATGCTGAACTTAATTCAAACTGATACAGAATTCAAGTGATATAATCCTTAAAATAGCCTCTTGATCTGTTATTGCTCTTCCAAGGGAAAAAGAGGGATGTGCTGCCTGGGGGCCTCCATAGTTACTGGATATACTGAGATTCATAGGAGATAATTAGGCCTGAAAACATCATAGTTTCTTACAATTCAGCCACATAACACAATTTCTAAAAGAAATTCCATGAAGGTTCTATAGTGATGCAAATTTCTTCTTGTATTCACGTAGAATATTTTCTAGACAGTAAACATTTTGATATTTCCTGGGAATTTGCATGATGGAGAGCAAAATGACATCACTCATTACTTACCTATTGCCACTGTAACAAATAACCACAAACTCGGTGGCTTAATAAAAGAACACAGATTTATTCTCTTACAGTTCCAGAGATCAGAAGTCCAAAATAAGTCTCCCAAGGTTAAAATCAAAATGTCCAGTAAGTGGGTTTCCATAGTGTAGTGGTTATCACAAAATGTCCAGTAAAGCTGATTCTGATGGCTCCAGGGGGAGAATCTCTTCCTGGTCTCTTCCAGCTTCTAGAGGCTGACATTTCTTGGCTTGTGGTCCCATCTTCTCAATCTCTGCTCCTGTCATCACATTGCCTTCTCTTCCATTTCTGACTCATATATCTTATAAGGATCGTTCTGATTACATCAGGCTCATGGGGATAACCCAGGATAATCTCTCCACCTAGAGATACTTAATCAAATCTGCAAAGTAACTTTCATCATCATATAAGGTAGCAGAGGGTCCAGGCTTCCAGGTTTTAGAATGTGAACACAGTTGGGAGGCTGTTATTCAACCTACCACATTCAACTAGACATCTTGATTTAGAAATCATCCAAGAAATATTTTTTCTAATTTAAAGGGAACAGAAATTATTAGATACAGTTACTTTTTAAATGCACATTCTATAAATCAAAAGCCACTATTAAAATGTTAAAAGGCAGAAACAGACTATTTGCTGAAAATATAACAGGCAAGGTGACAAGTGTTTAACATTATCAATATATACATTTTTTTAAAGATTTTATCTATTCATGAGAGACAGAGAGAGAGAGAGAGACAGAGACACAGGCAGAAGGAGAAGCATGCTCCACGCTGTAAGTCTGATGTGAGACTTGATCCTGGGTCTCCAGGATCAGGCCCTGGGCTGAAGTCACCAGTCACTGAGTCACCTGGGCTGCCCAATATATACATTATTAAATTTAAAAAAAATAGTAAGAAAGCCACTGACTCCAGTATCTTGGTAAGCAGTTAATTGCGCATGAGTGGCAACTCACAAATGATAAAACATACCAACATCTGTTCATCCTCATTAAACATAAAAACACAGAATAAAGCAAATGTCGTACTTTTAAAACTATGATGATCATAACAAGACATTTCTAATGGTAAGGGTGCAGTTAAACAGATCTGGATAATCTCATAACTTGTCTCTAGGAATGTACATTGGTCTTTGAAGTTGTGTTGCGCTAAATATAAAAAGTACTAAAAATGTTTGTATCTTCATTCCAGTAATTACTCTTTAGGGATATCATCCAAGATGCAGCAGAGCAAATGTGTTCATCTTTATGAGAAAAATTGGAAAAACCTAAATGTCCTATCATAGGAATATGGGTAAATAGTCCTATAATTATAAGTCCTATAATTATAAGAGTATATAAAAGTCCTATAAGTCCTATAATTATAAGACGGCATATTATGCAGCCATTTAAATATATGTTCCTGGAATGTATTTTCTTCTAAATCACTTGGACATGCCTATGGCAAGGTCAGGAGAGCAATCCTGCCAGGCAGCCGAGAAGACAGCTAATAATGCACATAAGGATCAAGAGAACATGCCTCCCTGGGCTTTCTGAGTTTCCATTCAAATGATTATGTTGGACAATTTAGAATTACATTTGACCCTTGAACAGCATGGGCTTGAGCTGAGCAAGTCCACTTACATGTGGAGGTTTGTTTGTTTTTTTTTCAATAAATATATTGGAAAATGCTTTGGAGATTTGTGACAATTTGAAAAAATTCTCAGATGAACCCCATAGCCTAGAACTATAAAACACACACACACACACACACACACACACACACACACACACACAAGAGAAAAGCATTAGCTACTAGTCTAGTTTATTATTTACTACTATTAAATATGCATACATGTATAAACAAAGTTAAAATATATCAATACTCACAAATACTTAACAGGCTGGACATGGCACCATGCACAGCTGAGAGAAATGTAAACAAACGTGAAGACCTAGTATCAAATCATAACTGAATAAAATATACTATAGTGCTGGTAATAATTTCCTAACCACCTCCTATTGCTATTGCAGTGAGTGGAAGTGTTGAGAGTATCCACTTAAAATTCCCTGTGAGGCTAATCATCTCTGTGTGAGCAGTTCCTCTCTCTCTCTTTCTCTCTAGCATTGTATATTGCAATAAAAAGTGGTCTAGGCCACCTGGGTGGCTCAGTGGTTGGGCATCTGCCTTTGGCTCAGGTCGTGATCCCGGGGTCCTGGGATCGAGTCCTGCATCAGGTTCCCTGTGGGGAGGCTGCTACTCCCTCTGCCTAGGTCTCTACCTCTCTCTGTGTATCTCTCATGAATAAATAAATAAAATCTTTAAAAAAAAGTGAAAAAAAAAAAATAAAAAGAAAAGTGGTCTCTCCTGATTCTTGCTATTAATAGTTAAGTTTTGGGAGAGTCAAAAGTTACATTCAGATTTTGGACTGTGTGGGGGGTCAAAGCCCCTAAGTCCCATGTTGTTCAAGGGTCACCTATACAGTTATTTGGGCTTATCAACATGTACTAATCAATATTAAAGGGATAAACAACCAAAAGGTAGTCCGTTACCATTGGCACAGCACTACCAGATGTTAAAATATGAATACTGCACTTCTGGACCAGTTGGTAAATAGCAACTAGTTGCTGCCCTGAGCCCTCAAGTACTCCCTGCTTCTTCCTTGACTTTCTGAGACCCTTTCTTGAGACCTCTCATTTTGGATCTTCTAATTATTGAGCAACTAAAATGACTGACACAGTGGGGCTTCCAGAAAGCTGTTCCAGCTCTGTAGCCCCCATGTGGTCTGACTGGTACCATACTGAATATTATGTGTGTGTGTGTGTGCATGTGTGTGTGTGTATTTCATTTCAGGGCAAACTTCTCCTGAATTTATTTCTTAGAACTTACTTCAAAATAAAGCTAACTCCATTGTGTTTTGCTTCAAATTACTGTTTACTTCATTTGCATGGCTTTTTCCCCTCCAAAAGCCATATAAATAAAGAGAAGACAAATGTGAGTATGTGCAGTGCAAAAGCTTTTCACTGTTTTTGGTCCAATTCCCACAATGCTCTTACTTTCACTGTTAGAGTTAAATAAGGTGAATTTTCCACATTTCTTTCTCTTTTCTATGGCTGTGTTTTTGCTATTTTCTCCATCGATTTAGCTGATCTTTACAGTTTCTCCCAAATTGACTACCTTAATCCTGCTACTTTTACTAACTAGATTTCATGCCTTCCCACCTTTTATAGAATAGATCCCCTCACCTATGAAGAACACTACCCGCTGAACAAGGGATAAAGGGAAGCAAAATAGGAAGCTGTATATTCCATGTTGTCATAACCTATGCAAAATTAATGTATTAGACCAAGTTCTCCAAATGCAGGCTTCAAAACAGGATAGAAAATATAAGGATTAGGAGAGATGCCTGTGAGAAAAATGTGGAGTTATGAGAGAAAAATGGGGTGGGGAGAAGACCACAAAGTAAGTTTGATCCTAGTGATCGGTGGAAGCTTCCTACTGTGCACCCTAAGGAAGGTTTGCCAAGGCTATAAGGAAGTCCTTAAGCCAAAGTCTGTGATTAGAGGAGTCCTGCTTCTCAGCAGTGGACCTGCCCTGGAATATCCATTGTCTTCAGTCACTGGCTGAAAAGGATGGCTCCATGGACACAAATGGGGTAATGGATTTTGGCATGCAGAACCTGGGGCTCCTGGCCCATGACACTACTTATAGTTGGAAATCTATAAGGTGTGCCACCCTTCTTTTCCAGATAGTACCCCAAATTCCTCCTGGAAGAACTAGTTAATGGTTTCAGACTCTAGTATTTTGTTGAGATCTGAAGCTGCAGGCACATCAAAGCATATACACATCCACAAAAGTAAAAGATAAAACAATTTGCAAAGCCATGATGCATCCACAAGTTGGTTTCATGAGGAAGCGATGAGATAAGCATACACAATAGCACAAAAATATAGTACAAATAAGCACTATAAGCACATACAAATGTATTACACACAGGTGCATAGGATATAAGAGAAGTCAACTTTCTCTCTCTGTCCAGTCTACAAAGATACCAATAAACAAGACATAGGGAACACCATATTTTTCTGTCTGAGTGAGATAAAGAAAGGAAAATGCATTTGTCAGGATCCTAGTTCTGTGCCAGGCACTGTGGTAGGTGGTTTCATGCATGCTAACTTAAAATATATAATACTATTTAAATCCCTTATTGAATACTCATAACAACCTTTCAGGTACTTGTTATTCAAAGAGGTAATAGATTCAGAGTTAAATAGCTTGCCTGAAGTCACACATCTAGTAAATGATAGGACCAGAATACATCCACGTCTGCCAGGAGGGAAGAAAAAGGAGAAGGGCATTCTTGGACCTTCTCAGTACATACATTTTAATTTCTTTTTTCCCCCAAAACATCTTCGGTCTTTTAAGTTCTGCAGCTAAGGGTATTTTATATCATGTTTTGTGTCAACCCTATCCACCTCACAGTGCAGGACCAATCCTCTCATCAAAGGGATACTCTTAAGGAGCAAAGGGGAAAGGCTCAATATCATGTTGGCCTTTTTGCCTATCTTGGGGTGTGAGGAATGACTGAACCTTTCTGTATTCTAGTTTCAATGAGTGGTCCTTGCCTTGGTTACCTGCCCAACCCTCCTCTAGTCCTGCTGTGACAGTACCATTGCTTTGGCCCCTTCCAGTCTTTTGGATGCTTAGAGCGTTTTCCCAATATGGGCCTGTCTTTACATCCCCTGCCCTCAGACTTCTAATTCTTTCTGCCCTTTACTTCTGAGGCTTTCCTGAATGGTTGATCCATCCTTGTAAATTCGGGGGGGAATTCAGACCATCTTTAATCTGCTACATTTCTTTGCTAATCAAAGCTTTGTTACGACATTTATTCAGAGTCTCAATCTCCATGCAGCAATAACTCACATTAGCAAATGAACATATTCAAATGGCTCCACCATTATTTTTTGGCTTATTAACATAGGGCATCCTGGTATCCATCTTGTCCAAATTAAAGCCCATCTTTGGTTCAGGAATAATTATAGATACAATTTACTGATCACTTTGCATACATTATCTCATTTCACCAGCATAACAAGTAGATGTTAATATCATCAGTGTTCTACAGAACAGGAAATTGAGATGTGGAACAGATTTGGTTCTCTGGAAGCAGACATTAAGATAGATTAGCAATCAGCACCTGTGAAAGTAAGGGGGGCAGAAGCAAGATTGAGCAAGAGGAAGAAGTCAAACTGTGATATAGGCCTGACATAACCTTGGCTGACAACTAGGAGCTTTGGGTCAACTATTGCCCATCAGCTTCCCAAGGGAGACCCAAAAGGCCAGCATTTTATACATTTTCCTTGCTCCATCACTGGATGCAGGCTGTCAATGAAAAGTATGACCTTGGACAAGGTGAGTCTCAACTGGACAGTCACTAAAGAGGTTTACACCTAGAAGCTATCTGCCGACTACATTCTCCATAGCCAAGAGCAAATCTATCCTTGAAGGGGTATCCAAGTGGTACGTCTCTGTGTCTACTACAGGCTCTAAGAACCCAGGAATTTATTAAAGATTCCACAGCTATTAAACGGTAAAGATTTGGTACCAAGTCTTTGGTGGCTCAAAATCCATGTCTCCCATCAATTCATGCTTGGTTTCCAGACATCCATTCAAATCAGCTATCAGAATCACTTTGGGAGATTTCTTTAAAATAGAGATATGTGCTCTCAATCCTGTGAGATTCTAATTCAATGGACGTAGTTGGGATCCGGCAATCCCATCCAGTGTAAAAGGTGTCCAGACTGATTCTAAAGTATGAGCATATTTGGAAATCATTGCTATTGCGATTGTGAGGAAAGGACACCAAAGAGATGACTGGAAAGGGTTTTAAATGCTGGACTACATTTGTGGCAGAAGCTTTGCAATGTTTTTGGGGGTGCTAAAAATATTAAAGCCAAGATTCATCCCTCTGGGTTGATGTTGTCTAATGTCAGTGGTAAGCCCTCTTTAGGGTCCTGCATCTGTTTTGTGTTTATATTTCTCTGACCCCCTTGAAGTAAAAATATTGGAGAAAGTATAGTTGCTTCGTGATTCATGAAAGCACCTGAAACTGTAAGTTAACTGAAGAATTTGCTCTGTATGTAGCTCCTAAGATGTTTAGAAATGAATGTTAAAAATCCAAATTCTTCTTTGCTTTTTGTCTTTCACAATAAAATTAGAGACATATTCATGTTTTTAAAATTATTCTTAAGTGGGTGCCTGTGTGGCTCAGTCGCTTAGGCATCTGCCTTCCACTCAGGTCATGATCCCAGGGTCCTGGGATAGAGCACTGTGTTGGGCTCCCTGCCCAATGGCAAGTCTGGTTCTCCCTCTCTCTGCCCCTCTCCTTGCTTGGGTTTGTGTGTCTCTCACTCTCTTCCTCAAATAAATTTAAAAAAATCTTTTTTTTTTTAAGGAAAAGTCATTTATTAAAAAATAAGAATAAAAGATAATAAAATAATTTCAATCACTTTTGAAAATGTAGTAAATCCTTTAAATTTGCACATTTACATAAAAAGTATAATTTTTTAATCGAACAGTACATGATTATAATGGGACAAGGGTCAGGATAGAAATGTAATTACTAGATGAGGTAGAAATTTAAAGCCGCAATTAACTTGTAGTTAAGCTAACAAAATTTGGAGCCAGACTTCTTTCAATTTTTTTTTTTTTTATTAGAATGAAGACAGGAGTCAGATTCTGAGGGAGGGTTCTATCTACAGTAGGCCTCTCAGGACTCCATTTATGGAGGGATAAAGAGCCAGTCATGCTGAAAAAAGGAACAAAACAGATATCTTAAAAAATACACTAGATGTGACATAAGGTTTTTTCCAAATTTTATTTCATTAGCAGTGAATTTTTTATATGAAAAAATATCTTTAGAATAGTACATCAAAAAGATTTTATGCTGAGATAAATAAAGTATATATGACTTGTCTCTGGTTTGGGACAATATCCTGAGATCCTTGCCTATGGTATGATTGTTGACTTCTGGGACCATTTTAAAGGGATAATGAGTCTTGCTTCAGCTGCCACAGGAAGTTTGCATTCCACCTTGAGCACGGGAAAGAAAGTTATGTAAATCCTGGATAAATATTTCACAGGATGTTTATTCAGTAAGTAACGGATGTTCTAGGATGGGTACAGTAGCTGTATGTTAAACTGTAGTGGTTGAAATACACACATATTTCATTTCCAACACTAATGACAGATATGAGGAGATTACAGTACTGGTTCACTGAGCTTTTTAAAATCATTCATCTGGGTGCCCCTAACCACCACGCAATGTCTGTTTGAATCAATAAATACAATGATAACTTTTTTAAACTTATGTACTTAAAAGCCATTGAAGTTTGGCCTTGGAAGAAAATCACCAGCCTCTGGGAGAAAGACTTACAAAATCAGCTTCTGTCAATGACCACAGATGTCACAAATCTAGATTTTTCATTTGTGGAATCTCATATGGGTGAATTTAATTAGCTCCTATAATTAGAAGCACAACTAATTATTATAAGTGGCCTTGGAGAAAACAGTCTCATCTTGACCCTGAGGTAGCTGATCTTGAACTTTTCCATTTCTTCCTTTTATTGTTTCTCTTCTCTTCCTCCAGACAATAACCACATGAAGAATGTTGAAAATGAAAGTTTCCTTTAATTGATATTCAAGATGTCATTTAGCTCGGAACTTTATTATTTAGAGAGAACATGTAGCTAATATTACCTATGATCTTGTTCCATTGATATCTATCTACAGATTAAAGACACTTGTCCTTCCCTCATCTGTTGAGGAAGTGCTTCCTGTCACTCATATTCTCCATAACCTCAGATAAATCACTGGTATAATGACAATAAGCATTCTCATCTTGCCATGACACGATGTTTAGGAAGAAAAATCTAAAAGCTTTCACATAAAAGAAGTTTCATAATCTCAAGCTATGAAAAGGGGGAAAAAGGCATACTTACCATAGGTACTTTTGGCCATGAGTTCCCAGCCCTTAATTTGACTAAAATCTCAACCTAAAGATTGCAGCAATATAGATTGCTTTAGAGTGTGATTTTTCATGTCACTGAACTTTGACTAAGAAAAACCTCAATGTGGGGCAAAAAAAAATGTGGTAAAGCGGAAGGAGAAGTTAAGGACCGAGCCGCTTTGCACATTACAGTGCTTGAAAGTGAACAGCCGATTTGACAAGAAGCAAAACCACAGAATAGAGTACACGTCTTTCTGTTCACTTTGTTTCATAAGCCATTCAGGCGCTTCCTACCTCCTCCGTGCTCTTCTCTATTTATTTCACAGATGTCACTGAGGTAGGTAACGTGGTTCAATCCTGAAGAATTTAAAGGAGGAAGGGAAGTCTTCTACATGTGAAGATATTCCATCCCTGATATGCACAAGAAATGAAGACGTCACCTGGCATGCTTGGAATTGGGAAACTCTTTTGGGTGTTTGTCCTAATCCCACATCTGGCCATCTGGAGTATCAACGGTAAGGCCCTTACGTGGATAGTCTCTTGTTTTATTTCCCAGGGGGTTTTGGAGGACATGTTTTTGCTTGCAATGTTAGTAGGATGTGTTCTTTTATGTCAAGTGGATAGTGGTAGATAAAACCATATGGTAAGATTCTCTCACTGAGCACATTCTAGAACATCAACCAGATAAGAACATGATTTTCAAGTCATGGCTTGGCTGATCTTCTTAATAACATATTCTGACAGTAAGGAAAGAGAATTGGGCGGACATTATACATAAGGAACCAATGTATCACTACCTGAAACAAAAATGCTCTGAATGCCATCCTGATGATGACTGATTAGCTTGTCTTTTTGAGATGGAAGCAAGGAGAGTGCTGTAGTGTTCAACAGGGTGGGTGTTAGACACCTGGGATTACACCGGACTCTGTGGTTACTCTTGAATAATGTCACTAAATAGAATTGTGCTATTCCTTAGTGGGGTGTGTGCCTGGAGAATACTGAATGAGAAAAAAAGCTTAGAGATCTAGGATCCGAGCATTCCGTCATTGTTTCTATTAGACTGAAAGGAAATGGTTCCTACTTAGGTGTCATGTGGCACAGAAAACAGCTTGAGGTCTTGAGGTCATAGATTATGCGTGGCCACCTCTGCAAAGATTTTATGTAGGCAAAAAAGCAATCTCTTTCTTCTGGTGAGTCCATTTACTCCCTTACATCGACACAGGGGCCCATCTATTGGAAAGACTAAATAGCTAGCAGAAATTTCTGATTTTCTCAGGTCTGAATTCTAACATTCAGCCTTGTTGTCCCCACAAACACACATTCTCTAATCAGTGTGTATGTGCTGTGGTTTTTAAATCGGAAAATGTGGTGACCAAAATCCTCTAGAATGTCATTCTAAGTTCTGGAACTGTGTGATTTGGAATGTGTCTTCATGATGCTAGGATGGCACACAACCAGGTTCAGAATAAAAATCCCCAGTCACCTAAGCATTTCTGTGTGTGCAAGTAATTTGGTACTACGTTGATGAGGTGCTTAGATGACTGGTGGGGTTTTTCATTTTCCATCAGACACCCAAAATCACACAGCTTATAACTGGAGTCAAATATTAAATAGAATTCATACCAATTTGAAGAGCACATAAACTATCCTCTGTGAAGTGGAGGAAAAGAATTTTCAGAGCTATAGCACACTGGGAGCAACTTCTATTGCCTCTCAGTGTGTTTCTAAAACCAGACTGGAGGGTTAGGGCTGGGTTCATTTACTGACTCTGTCACTTACTGTGTGACCTCGGTCAAGTTTCTTACTCTCTCTCATCCTTGGTTTCCTCATTTGTAAGATAGAGATAATAGTTGTACCTAAAATATGGGCCTATTGTGAAGACTCTAAGTGCAATAATATGGGTGAAGTGCCTGTTATAACAAGTGCATGTAATAAAAACTAATAAATGTCAGTAGTGTTTTTGCTAATTATTATTTCCACCAACAGCCCCCACAAAATTCAGTTAAATGGGAAATAGTGTTAATACTATCATTTAAAATAGTTGAGTTAAAAAAATAAAATAAAATAATTGAGTTTTTAAAACTAAAATATGAATAAATAAAATACACAATACAGTTGACCCCAACAATAGAGAATAGAATTATTTGGGAAATGAAATGGAAAGCCTCAGACAAAGTGCCAACCAGGCATATTATAAAGCAGATTGAAGCATTACTTAAATTAAATTTAAGATTTGGGTTGAGATAAATGTTTGGTGAGATTTGTTCTTACAGATAGCTGATGGCTCCATTCCTTAAAATCACATTAATTTTAACCTATTTATCTTGGGGATTTCCTGTGATTTGCTTAATTACTGAATTCATTACATTGGCACAGTTCAAAATGCTTGAATTTTTCATTTTTTTAATTTATAATTTAGTTTTCTTTAATCCTTGTAGATTTTTTTCCGCTTTACTTAAAAGCAATATGAGATCTGTGTGCCTCTTCCCAGGAATGAGGCAACATCTATCGTGAAGTTGGAAAATATGTTATGTTCTCTACAAATTTCTTGCTTAAGGTCCTCCTTTATAATAAAATTATATTTGCTTGCTTTTTGTGTTTCTTGAAACAACCTGAAGGAGCTCTGCCCCTTGGTATCTGGCTATAATTTTGATTCCTGCCCTGATGAAAGTAATAAAGGTGTCAGTACCTTCCCTTCATGGGCAGATGGGCAGACTATACTGGGAAGACCTAAGCTGCAAGTGGAAATGCATCACCAGGAGCAGCTCCAGCTGCAAGGCTTTGGACCACTTGTTCAGTTGAGGATCAACCAAGGATTCCATCTTCAAGCCGGCAGGAGTATTGCAATTAATGTCTGCATACTACTTGGCATTAATATGATCTGAAATGAAGGCGGTAGGAAATCTTTGACCACTGCTTATTGTTACAAAAAAAAATCCTAATCTGGTCTAGTACCAGTAGACACTTAGAGTTTGGCTCCATCAAGAACGTGATAGTTAGATCTGAGTCTCCCCTCGGCTCTTGTCTGTGTCCTTTCTCCTTCATTGTGATAAGTCCATTTGGTCCATGGTCCCATACCCCACATCCCATTCAGATTGTCACTTCACCAAGAACTGGCCATATCCTTGGATCAGAGCAAAAACAGGGCAGAAAATGCTCTGCACCTACCTACCATTTTTTGAGGTTCCTCTTTTGTAACACAGCGTCTTTATCAGGCTTATTTCTATGGCTCTCTTTGTTCCTACTGAAATGTGTACCTGGTATGCTAGAGGTAGAGTTCCATCTTCTGCTAAATGCCTGTATTGTTATTACAAAAACGCCTTCCACAAAATATGAGTACCTTTTATATAAATTCTAGGAAAACATTCTGCAGCTAAAGGACTTCCTGGATTAAAGCATAAAAAGTTTACCCGCTGTGCTGAGAAGAGCCTTGAATAGACTTTTCTAACTCCAAGGAGCTCTTTAATTAATTGTTGCTTCCTTTCTCATGCTATCAAAATTTCCTCTATTGCAATCTTGAAGTCAGATACCATTTATCTTGCTTCACTGGGGCTTTCCTACCTAATTTTTAGTATTTGTGAATTTCGTCTTTACTTAAGAGTTCTGAATTGTTGAAGGAAAAATGTTTACAGGCATTCATAATCAAATTAAATCATTTTTTTGCTGTGTTTCTTGGAAAGGTAGTGGCAGAGTGGTTAGGACTAGGGACTCTAGAGCCAGACCACCTGGATTAGTGTCTCATCTCTGCCATTTACTGTGACTGTAATCTCTCTGGTTCTGTTTCCCCATCTAACCAACGAGGGCAATATTGACGCTGATCTTATAGGGCTGTTGTGAACTAACTCTATAAGACATTTAGAATACATTAATTCTAACCTTTATATCTTGAGGATTTCCTGTGATTTACTTGATGCATCATTAAGTGCTGTGTTACTTCAGCTAATAATTTTTTTTTCTTTTAGTCCAAAATTTAATTAGCTTGATAGTTCCCTTCAAGTAGGATTGGGAGACCATCTCTCATTTGGGGTTGAGAAAAGTTGTCTATAAATAACTCTTGATATTATTGGCTACAATCATTGGCAACTACCAAGAAATAATAGCAAGGCTTTGGCCCTCATGTGACTTCAGTTACATTGCCTCTGCAACCCATTCTATCATATGCACCTTGCTTCACTTTTCTAATAGTCTCCATTCCCTTACCTCAAAATAAACTCAATATTACCCACCTACCCTTTCATGGTCATGGCCTCTGATTTACATGCTCATCTCTACAGAAGAAATTATTGTGTGCAGGTGTCTGCTTGTGGCACATTCAAGACCATCGTTCTTGAATGCTCAGAATCTGAGTTTGTCTAATTTGGGGTTCACTTTGAACAGAGTTTGAGAGAGTGTCAGAGGGCCCATCTAGGCTAGTCATAGGGAAACCTCAGGTTTAGCTGGTGGAGCTAACTTCTCCTTTTCTCCTTCCTGTTAGCCATATTTATCTTGTGAACACAACCTGGAACTCACATATGTCAGTGGCAGCTCATTGTCCAAAAGTGGCTATAAGGCAGGCTGGGGCACTTGGGTTCTAGCTGGGAGGCTGTGGCCCTATTTTAATTTCCTTCTACCATATTAAAAGAGGAGAATTAATTATTGGGGGACAATTGACAGTTTCTGCTTACATGGATATTGTTAAGTACCTTCTAAGGCTCTGAAAAAACCAGTGGATCTCACTGGGATCTCTGTGGTAGAGTGTAGTAGGAAGGAGAGGAAGTACCTGGGAAAGAAGTAGAAGTGGACTTTCCCTGTGTCTTTGAGGTAACACATAACCCATGCTTACCCTGAGCATCACAGGTAACCACATTATCACTAAAGGTAATATTAAAAATACTTATACTGATTTCTGATACAGTGACAATGGCTCTCTTTGATGCTACTGGCCACGGCTCCTAAGGTATGCTGTACTTTTTCTTTTTCTGCACTACTTTTCTTCCAGAACACAATGTGATCAAGGTGGGGGGCCTAGCATTTCTGAAGAACAGCCCCTCCCCCCCCAGTAGCAGGCACTCAAAGTCCTCTGGAAATATAGTCTACATTGTCAAAATGAGTCATTGTACCTTAGAGCTAATTAAACTGGCTAAAAACGTTTACTACGCCACAGAGAGAATTGCAGAATTGGCCAACAAATACTCTACTAGATAGATACTCATTCTTATTGATAGGGTGGGCAGGACTCTGCCCAGAAATGGAACATATGTGAATTCTTTGGCTGGAGAGACAAAGTCAATGACCAATAGGGTAGAACCACAAACAGACATCTTTCACTTGATAGCAAGAAGTGAGAAGTACTGAGGGAAAGCTTGAAAAAGTATCCAAACACAAAGGACTTTTACTTCCCACCTTTGACCAAGGCCGGCCTTGATGATTAGTATAATACTTTTATTTTTATTTATTTTTTTAGAGGGGTGAAGGGGCAGAGAGAGAAAGAGAATCTTAAGCAGACTCCATACTTAAGACATGGGACTTAATCTCATGAGATCTTGAGATCATGACCTGAGCCAAAATCGAGAGTCAGATGCTTAACTGACTGAACCATCC
Source organism: Canis lupus familiaris (assembly GCF_011100685.1). Taxonomy (NCBI): domain Eukaryota; kingdom Metazoa; phylum Chordata; class Mammalia; order Carnivora; family Canidae; genus Canis; species Canis lupus. The sequence continues at coordinate 17,646,851 of NC_049254.1, read as the reverse complement.
AGGCGCCCCCAGTTAGTATAATTCTGTAGGATTTCATCTCTCATACAGACGGACATTTCTCTATGGGATATACTGCCTTTTTGAAGTCTATTATATTTGTTGGCCAATGTATATACCAGTCATCATGCATCACTGCTGATTCTTGACCCACTTGGGAATAACTACTCAGAGCAGAAGCACTTGAGGTGGACCTCCTAGTTTCTCTTCTGTTTCTACCACCTGCAGGCTTTTCTCAACTGCTGTGTCACTTCCCTAAATTCATCTTAATAAATAATAATAATACCTGTATCTTTTGTTGTTTATTCCAAATCAAACGTAGAGCTAAGAACTCTTTCTATGTGTTCTCATTTACTTCCACAACTGCTCTGACAGATAAGAGCTATTGCTTTGGAGTTAGCCAGGCCTAAGCTCAAGTCTCGGTACTGACTTTGAAGTCCTATTGGCTGGTTGTCTTTGGCAAGTGGCTTAGCTTCTCTAATACTTGGTTTCTCCAACTTAAAAATTAAGATAATAATTGTAAGTACCAAATAAGATTTTAAGGGTCAAATGAAACAATATATGTATGGTACCTAAAAGTGAAAAGCACATAATAAGAACTCAAAAATACTAGTTATGTCCCTATCTTCCTCCCATCAGGAGGATCTGGGATGGGTAGGTTCTGCAGCACTTTGATAATGTGAGGTGCTGTGTGCTTGTGAGCAAGTGACAATGAATGTGAAGCGGTGATTCTGGAGGTGATTTCCTGAATGTGACTTATGCTATCCCTGTGCTGCCTGCCTGACCTGATAACCACTAATGCTCTCTGTGGGTCTTGTCTTCTAATATCTCAAGGAGAGCAAGTGGCACAGGTACTGTGTAAGCTTTGCTGACTGTTAGACAAAGCTATGGCAAATACTAAAATGACTATTTCAAGACAAAACAATTTTAGACTTATCCCAAACTTGTGTAAAACCAAGAGATACATGGCTTAAAGTCTTACATTGCTCAATTAAACTAGATTGAAAAGATAGTCTAGAAATTTTCCCCCAGATAGTTATATCACAGAATGAGAAATTCTAGCCCTAGAAGAAATTGCCTCAAAGTGTGCTAAATAAATACCACATGAAAGCAAACTTAAAGAAAGTTTTCAAATACAAGCATAATGAGATTTTTAAGGAGGAAATGGTAGTAGAGATGATTGTGAAAATCCTCTCAAATTTCTCATTTCTTGTCCTTTGTATTTTAAGCAAATGGAATGAATTCAGATTTATAGTACGCTCATTCTTGTTGTGAAGTTAATTCTTTAATCTTTTCCAGTTCCATTTCTGCTAAAGGAACTGTATGTGCATGAGAATCTTTCTCTTTCTCTCTGTATGTGTGCAGGCTTGCACATGTGTGTTTAGATAAGGAAGAGATGCCTAACCCTGTCTAAAGACCAATTATCAGACAATAACCACAGAGAAGATGAAAAACCTGAACTATTATTTCATATTAATTCTATGTCTTTGATCTATATTACACGGCATGTTGTTTGTCAGGTAGACATACGTATCTTTCATCTCATGGTAGGGACTGAGACTCGGTCAGTTTTCATTGAACCCCTGAGACTGTGACACAGGATTTGGCTTAGATTACCAACCGTCAGTCTTTACAATAGAAGCTCTGTTCTCTGTTGTAACATTGCATACATATATCAAGTTTCCCAGGTATTCCTAGCACTTCTGGGGATATCCAACTTACATAGTAGGTTTGTTTACCACAGAGTAAAAGTAGTAAGTTTAATCCACATTACATCATACATTAGATTGGCGGTGTCTGTATGTCCACCACCTTCATCTCATGTCACAACATTTCTGATTTTCTGAGTCTATGCCAGCTAGCTTATGATGAGCAGTGTGCCACACGGGCTTCCTGATGCTGTGCATGTGATTCCTAATGTGTCCAGGTAGATGTCCTTCCAGAATCTTTGATGTGTGATTACATGGCTGCTATTGCTGTGTGTGAAACGGCTTTGACTTTGGTCAATCCATTGCATCAGGGGGGCCCTGAACCAAAACCAATTTGCAAGGCAATAGATATTTGCTTTCCTTCCCTCGTGGTCATCAGATCTCCCCTGCTGTCCACCATCCTGGCCCTCCACAGTAAGACAGATTGTACCACTGGCATCCTCTGAAGGCTTGTTTTCCTTCTTAGTCTGAAGACTCCTCTCCTTCTGTAGCCTCCTCACCATGTATCTGAAGTTTTTGGGTTCTTTGCGTATTGGTCTCTCACATTCTCCTCTGACAGAATCTAAAAAATCCTACTTCACGCCACAGAAAATTATTGATGTATTAATATCTTTCATGATCACTGTAGTTTTCAAAAATCATTTATTGACACTTTTATGTTTAACCCTATCTTAGTTCAAATTAAGGCAATCTGCCTTCATTACAGTCATTCATTTCTTTCAGTAAATGTAACTATTGTGAACTTTCCATTCACGTGTAAGAATTTTTCAATGGAGCAAGAGTGAATCTCAGTTGAGATTTTCCTCATGGTGCCTGGTCTTTAAAAATAAGAAATAATTGTACTTCACATATGATTCATATTCATGAAGCTTTTTTTTTAAGAGCTAATAGGTTTTAAAATTTTTCTACCCTCCCTGACTCCTGATGGTATTTACACCTGCAGGTACACTTGCTCAACTGGAAGATATGGGCCATTGGAGTTGTTTGTGGCTGGCATACCTTTCTGATTGGCTGATCCAGGCATCTGGATGATCACAGAGTAGCATTTGTTAAATATTTTGAATATCACACCTGAGTGGACATAAATCAGGCCTTCCCACACTATATACTTATAAGGTCTGGTTTTTCTTTAGTGGTTATAACTTAACCACTCTGGGGTATGTTGAGATGCGTACATTCTTCACTTCAGTGCCCTGTAGACCACCTTGGTGAGAGCTCAGAGGTGTCTACTCTGCTCCCTTAGTGCATAGAGAGCATTATTAGTCAGAGTTGTGAACAGGAAATTATTTTCGTCCTGAGCTCTCTTTGAAGTCTCAGGCTACATCAGGCCTTCTTCTTTCATAGTAAGTTCCTGCAGAGACAAGTACTATCCTATTCCATCAAGAAAGTTGTGAACATGATAGGAAGACAGATGCATAAGCACATATTTAATTATAAAAGAATGCCACACGTCATGCAGAACAGCGTGGGACATTCATGGAGTGGGGGAGGGAGGGGATGTCCAGCAGACTTGGGTTACTGGAGGGTGGGGGAGGGGTGGGTTTGCCAAAGGAAGCAGGGGCTAAATTTCATTTGATGAATTCTGGACATTTCCCTCAGGCTTTGAAGAATCTCTGAAGGGTTTTAGGCACAAAATCCTGAGACTGGATTTCCATTTTGAGAATGCAAACTGTGACAGTGATGTGGCAAATAACTGGGGTTGCGGGAGGGGGGCGGGACAAGGCCAAGCTTGGAATGTAGGAGACTAGTTGGTGGACTGTGACAATAATCCACATGAATCAAAATAAGACCCAAATTAAGCCAGTGTCATGGAAATAAATTTGAAAGATATTTTGGATGCTGAATCAGTTCAACTTGATGACTGATGGAAAGGGGAAGGAAAGAAGGGAGAAACCAAGAGGGCTCCTGTGTTCTGGCCCTGTCAAAGGTAGGTGATGGTATTGTGATAATAGAAGGTGGAGCAGATTTGCCCTAGGGTGGATTTGGGACTGGAGGGGATTCACCCTCTTTCTTGAAGCCTTTCCAGATTGACCTAGCCAGAGGGCTCTTTCCCTCTAAGAAATTGGAAAGCTCTGAGGGATTGTACCTTGTTTAAAAAAAAAAAAAAAAAGAAAAGAAAGAAAGAAAAAAGTCTGAAGGGAAAATTAAAGAGCAATAGAGGTCTCTTTTTGCATTCCCTTTGCATTAGAAACTGTCACCTTACTAAGTAGACATAGAGTGAAGGCCCCATCCCTGGGACATTATATGTACAGAATTTAAAAACAAATAAAGCTACTTTTAATTATCACCTCGTGCCAGCAATTCTGAACAATAGCAGCAATAAAATACTCCTCCTCCTAAAAATATCTTTGATCTAAATTCTAAATAATTGCTATAGTTACTGCTAGATTTTAATGATACGTATGTTAAGTTCCAAATTAACACATTTTAGTACTTCCCTTTTGATAAACATTGCATTCTACACGAAAGCTAACTCAGAGAACTTCCCAGTTACAGAGTTGGCTCTGGACACACAGATTCTTGTATTTGTTTCATGGGTAAATTTATAATGTTCAGAATCACCTGAGCTTGCTCCAAGCAGTTTGGGTCTCTGATACCTGTGCCTCTACATATTCCTTCATTTCAACATAGATTTTAAATAAATAACACCGCAGTGACCATGCAGCCAAAGAAACAGAATGGGAGCTGTTTCATCGCTTTCATTCTATGCAACCACTTTGAATATTTATTTGTTTAAAATCTAAAAGTGAAGCAGTACAAACTGTGCGGTGTAATTTGTTTTCAGGTATGAACTTCAGCTTTGAAGTTTTAAAACTTCACGTTTTATTGAATAATTTCCATATGACTGAAATGTTTTCTACTATTTAAAGTGTTATTTTAAAATTAAATGAATCAAAATAAAACTTCACATTCATGGTACAATTCAGTAATTGCCTACATTGTATCTTTTGTAGAATTTCGGTTTTCATAAAATTCATTTACTAGTTACTGGAAAATTATTTATATAGACTACGATATATGACTAACTAAAGGATCAAAGTTCACACTGTTTAAGTAGTTACCAAACTATCAATTAAATAATTGTGTGCCTTTTCCCTTTTTTGATTCTAAAGTTTTAAAAATATTTTTAACATGCATGGTTTTATATATGAAGTTCCATGAAAGGAAATATTCACTGTCTATGTTTCTTTTCTGGCCATTTTATTGTTTCAACTAATAATCTCTGAAAACATTTTTCCATAGAGAGGAGGTGATTGTTAGAAATGGTGCACTCTGAGCCTCAAATATGCTAGACAGGCCCTCGTCATGGAATATGTGTGCTGTAATAAACAGTCATGATTTTCATAAGGAACTTTAAAATGTGAGTCTTCCAAAACTTCGAGTGACTTAAAAAGGGATAGGGTACTTCATCAGAGGAAAGCCTGAGGATAGTAGAGGTTTCATCCTTCTTCTGTGTATGTTTATTTGAATTACTTTTAATATTGAAAATTCCCCACCATAAGCTATGAATGTTTGAGAACAACAGCATGAACAACTAATGTTGGCTGATACATCCATCCAAAAGCAACTGTGATCCTCACCTCTCTTTAGAACATGTTCCTTTAACCCCTCAGGGCAGCTTTTGATTTCTTGAATGCCATGAAATAGCCATACATAATTCAGGACAAGCAGCCAAGTGTCAACATTCCTGTCCCACGAGGAATTAGAACTGTGCCATTTAGCTCTGTGTAGCATTCCTGCACTACAAATATCCGTTCGAGTCTCAGGGGGATGCGAAATGTTAATACCCTCTTTGTACAAAGAGCGAGTACTCTTGATGACTTTTAATGCCTGTTGGCAAGCCTTCATTCATCTAGTCATTCCTCCATTCAAGAAAAATCTCTGTGCCAGACAATGAGACAGCCAGTGATCCTCACCCTGCTGATAAGAATATGCAGGAACCACAGCGATGTTTCCATAATGCCATTGGGAGTTGGTGATATGGTTAGGACCATCAGCTGACTCTCCTCCTCTCCACCCCTGCTCTGTGTGCTCCCCCATGCACATAGCCACATGGGCTGGGACTAGAAGGAATGTTCACTCGTGCTACTAGCACTGGGTGACAGACTGATGGCTAAATGGAAAGGCGACACAGACTTAGAGCTGGTTTTATCATGTCAGTCACACACTGCTAGAGGTGAAGTTGTGGATGTGTTTGTATGGGGGGGAAGGTGGGTAAGAATTTTTCTATTTTCATCCTGTTTTACAGAGATTGAAGACCAGTGAGACTAGGTGGCTATCTCAACATTACATGACGTGTTAGTATTTGAGCAACCATGTTCGAATGAATATTCTAGTTTTTAGCTATTTATGGACTTTTACAAATTTCCCAAAAGAATCAGGCTCTGTATTTTCTCATGGTGAATAAGTGAAATTTAAACATGGCCCACCTAATGCTTACTGCATTTATTCTGAAACAATCTCTGGTCTCCATGCCACTACATGAGCAACCCATGATCCAAGTGTGTGTCAATTCCCTGAATCTGCCATGAGATTCCTGGCCTCTCTGCCTTTGCCCTTCCATGTCCTGAGTCTGAAAATACGTCCCCTGTCCCATTCACTACTCTATCAACGGGTTATGCATTCACTTAGGTTCAGCTCAAGTAGAGCTTTTCCATTAAGCCTTGTCCCAATAGTCCCAGCTGAGGTTAGCCCTCTACCCACCCAAGCAGTTTGCACCACGTTATAGTGTCATTTCATTCTCCCATCTGTCAAGCGTCTTTATCTCCCATTAGAAGGCAAGCCCTTTGAAGGAAGACATCATGTCTTACTTATTTCTATACCCCCTAACAACTGTTCAGGGTCCCTCTGAACCCTGCTTTCAGCTCAGATAAATTTGAAGAGAAAAAGAGTGGTAAATAGTAAGTTTGTTCTGGGAAAGTGACTATGTTAGTTAATTCTTGTCTCATCCATTAAATGCTGAGCTCCTTGAGGGAAGGAAGGTCTTTGCTTATAACTATCTCATTGTTTTCCACGATGTTGGCACCAATTTCTAGGCCCCATAAACTCTGACTGACTTATACAAGTACATGAAAAGGGAAGTTAGGAGGCTGAGGTAGTCTATTAACTTTAGGCGGAAGAATGGAGTTCTGGAAATTCGAATTTCACTTGGCTTTTCTGTTTCTGGTCTCTTCACTTTCTTGTTGTAAGTCTAACCACATCCAGGTGTTATATTGTTAGGCACTTCCTTTTGGTAAATCACCCTTTCTCTTCAAGTTTTTGAAAACTTCATCCTTATAACTTGGCTTTTAGCTTGCTTTCATTTTTATTTTGAATTTTTGGAAGTGACAGAAACATAAGTCTTAAAGTAAACTTGTTTGAAGTTTCAATGCATTTATAAATATAGAAATACTCAAAAGTTTCTGAAAATTCTTTGCAGTTCTCTATCTGGTTCCTGGAAACTCAGTCAAGTTTCTGAACAGAAGTTGATGAGATGTGAGCAGAAATCATATAGTGAGAGGCTTTTTTGGAGGTTAGGAAATAGCTAAAAATGAGACTATTTATGAGGGTAAGGGTGTAGAAATAAAGTGGAACATTAAGCTAAGTAAAGCAGCATGTGCAAGGCAGGGCCAAAAGCTGCCCTCCACCTAATTCATCCTTAGCCTGCTTTGTCCTTAAAAGAGAATTATGCTATTATCTCAATTATACTTACATGAGATGGTACATTTGTTTAGAGGAACCACTGAAGGTGAGAGTAAGAAATTTATGAAGGGGATGTATTGGATATATTGCTGAGAAAGTAGTTCAGAACAGGGAAAGACAGAGCCAAGAAAAAAAACATGAGGCTGTAGGAAAAGGAACTTAAAGAGAAGACACTCTTAAGACCTTAACTCTAATGGAAAAATAAAAAAGTATGAGCCACTATAACATTCATAAAGGAATCTGGCTGATTGTAGTTATTTTGTTTTACTAGCACTGGGAGTCCGTTCGGTAGTAGAATATTCTATGATTTATATACACTCATGATGCAACTGATGCAAAAAGAAATTAAACAGTTGTCATAAATTGGTGCCATTTCTCTTGCTCACGTGCATGTGTCTCCAAAGGGACAATATAATCCAACAATTAACAGAGAATGGATACTTCCACATACATTTACATTTAAAGTAATTGAGGTTTGACCCTTTGGAGGCCAAAATGTTTTTTGAAGTGACCATTTCTGATTAAATTCTTTGTAAAATAGATTGAACTCTTCTTGGTTTCAAAAAAAAGGGTTATATTAAGCCTAATTCAAAGTTTGTTGTTGATTCAGTCTTCTCAGTATAATTGTGACTCTGTATCATATAACACAATTATGCTCTTAAGCTAATTAGGCAATGATAATGGAATTGTAAGGATTATGTATAGAGGGAGATGAGTTTGGATTCCTGCAGTATCTATTTTGCTGTTTAGTGAACACTTCTTCATGTATCTTGGTTCCCAGTTACATCCTAAATATTGAGGTTCCGGGTAAATACTTTCATGGTAAGTTAAAAGAAACAGAACTTATTCAAAAATATAGTTTTAAAAATTCTTTTTTCTTGGCTGCAGATTTTTTATGCAATTGACAATTGCTAACAGAAGGTTCATAGAAGATAACAGAAAATTCATTTCCAGGAAAAAGCTCTCTCCACCAAAACAGAGGGAGACAACTTCCATTAGGTTAGACCAATAGGCAGAACTTCCAAAAGAGGTGCATCACTGTTCCTCCTGCCCTTTCAGAAGACAAAACATTCAGGTTATGTCAGAACGTCCTATCATCCAACAATTATCTTGAGTTGCATGTGTTCTACATAGAAAAAGTCATGGAAAAAATTGCAAGACAGCGCTAAGGCCTTTGAGAAACAAGTAAAGAAAATTTCTAATTTCAAGTATAATAAGGAAATAATTGTCTACAAAAGTTCCTCTCTCCCACTTTTTGGAATATATCAGAACTAGTAATAGAAAATGTGATTACTACTCAAGAAACAGTAACAGAGTAATGGTTAGTGAGTTACAGAGTAATGGATTCTAGTATTTGTTTGAATGCTATTAAGCTATTAGCATATAACTTTAGGCAAATGCTTTCCTACATCTGTAATATAGGTTTCATAATAATAATAACATATATATTTTGTTGTGCAGATTAGAGTTCAAATACTTAGTATGGTTTAACAGCCCCTGGAATATAATAAATTATTATCATTATTTTTTAAAGATTTTATTTATTTATTCATTCATGAGAGACACACACACACACAGAGGGAGAGGCAGAGACATAGGCAGAGGGAGAAGCAGTCTCCATGCAGGGAGCCTGACATGGAACTCGATCCCAGGTCTCCAGGATCACGCCCTGGGCTGAAGGTGGCGCTAAACTGCTGAGCCACCCGGGGTTCCCTAATGTTGGAATATAATAAATTATTGACTGAAAATTGCTTTTATTTTTTGCTACTATTGGAATAGCCACAAAATAATAAAACATTTCATAGCAACAAAAACGATCAGTAATATTTTGGAAATTGACGAATTTTTTTTTTCAACAAATACTCATTGTGTGCCTACTATGTACCAGACACTCTGCTAGTAAGGGTTAATATACTGAAAAATGTTATCCAGGAAAATTATAAAATCGTATTTGAGAAGTCTTTGGCAGAAACTGTTGGGTGGCAAATATCTGGTCTTTCTAGAGCCTATTTGATTTTAATTTTGTTTTTATCTTTCAGGGGAAAAAGCATGTAATGAACAATTGTATGTAAAGAGATATTCCGTACACACTGTCTCAGCAGGGAATTCATTTGCTCTGAATTGCCCTGTGAAATACTGTACTAACAGACCTAACGTGAGCTGGTGCAAGCTTGAAGAAAAAACCTGTCAACCTCTTGACTATAAACGTCAGAATTGGAATGAAAAGGGGAATATTTCAGTGTTTATTCTGCATTTTAATCCCCTGCTGCCTAGCGACACCGGGTCATACCGCTGTTCTGCAGATTTTCCATCTGGACATGTGGAAAGCCATTCAGTAACCATTAATGTGACAGGTGAGTTCTACAAGACTATCTCATATTTTTTTTTGTCTGTTTTAAGAAAAAGGAGCACCCAGGTTCTCAAACAACTATGTTAGATACTGAAGTCATGTAAATCAGGGGGCTGCCACACTCCTCAGATTGTGATCTTTGTGAGCAAGTGTGTGTGCAATTTTGGGGTAGGTGAGGTAGAAGAAAATAGAGAAAAAATATAATAAAAGCTATTATGCCTCTAGGGAGTATAGCATTTATTCTATAAATCCAAAAGTAGATCACCGAAAAATAGAAAAAATTACCAAGTAAATACCAATAGTAGTAGACAGTTCTCTATTCTTTGTCCTCTTTTCTTTTTTCTTCCACTTACCAGTCCTTCACTTTTATTGATAATAAATCCTTGAAGTCATATCTGTGGTGTTCAATTATAATTTGTTAGTGATTCGTAGATTGCACAGAGAACAAACTGTGCACAAATAAGCCTGTCTCCCTGATGAGTTTTGAGGATGTTTATAGTTTTAGCTGCCTCCCCAGTGCCTCCCAGAGGCCTTCAATAGGCTCAAACATCAGGTTGAGGTTAAGTTGAGCAAAACCAAACTGAATAAAACATGGACAGCAAACAGAGTAGAGGAAAATAAATAAACACGTTTGATTTATGAAAATCCCACATCATATCAATGAAGATGTCTGCTTTTGCCACTTCTATTCAACATTGAATTAGAAATTCTAGCCAGAAGACTTAGGCAAGAAAAAAAGAAATACAAGGCATCCAAAATTGGAAAGGAAGGAGTGAAACTATCTCTATTCACAAATGACCTGATTTTATATATAGAAAATCCTTTAAAATCCACATAGCTACTAGAGTTAATAGATTAATTCATCAAGGTTGTATGATCAGCTAAAAAATCAATGGTATTTCTAAACACTAGCAATGAACAATCTGAAAAGAAAATAAAAAAAAAAAATCTGTTTATAGTAGCATCCAAAAGAATAAAATACTTACAAATAAATTTACCTGGGAGGCTCAAGATTTGTATACTGAACAAAACATGCCTGAAAGAAATTAAAGATGTAAATAAATGGAAAAACATGCCATGTTCACTTTGAAAGACTTAAAATTGTTAAGATGGCAATATCTTCCAAAGTGATCTACAGGTTCAATACAATTCCCATCAAAATCCCAACAACCCTTTTTTTTTAATTTTGCATAGATGAAAAAGATGATCCTAAACTTTACATACAGTTGCAATGATCTAAATAGCAAAAAAAAAAAAAAAAAAAAAAATCTTGGAAAAGAAGAGCAAAGTTGGAGGACTTGCGCTTGTTTGTTTAAAAATTTACTACTCAACTACAATAATCAAAAGAGCGTGGTACTGCCATAAGGATAGGTATACAGATCAATAGAATAGAATTAAGAGTCCAGAATAAATCCATACATCTTTAGATAATTTACATTTTTTTCTTCCAAGATTTTATTTAAATTCAATTTAGTTACCATACAGTATAGTATTAGTTTCAGGAGTAGAATTTAGTGATTTATCACTTACATGTAATACCTAGTTCTCATCATAATAAGTGCCTTCCTTAATGCCCATCACCCGTTTAACCTATCCCCCCACCTATCTCCCCTCAATCTCTACAGTTAAGAGTCTCTAATGGTTTGCCTCCTTCTCTATTTTTATCTATTTTTCCTCCTTTCCCCTATGTTCATCTGTTTTGTTTCTTAAATCCCACATATGAGTGAAATAATATGGTATTTGTCTTTCTCTGGTTGACTTATTTCACTTAGCATAATATCCTCTAGTTCTATCCATGTTTGTTGCAAATGCCAAGGTTTCATTCTTTTTGATGGCTGAGTAATATTCCATTATATATACTAGAATATTATATATATAAATGGAATATTCTATATACACACCCCATCTTCTTTATCCATTCATCAGTTGGTGGACATTTGGGCTCTTTCCATAATTTGGCTATTGTTGATAGCAGTGTTATAAACATTGGGGTGCATGAAACACTTTGAATCAGTATTTTTGTATCTTTTGGATAAATACCTAGTAGTGCCATTGCTGGGATGTAGAGTAGTTCTGTTTTTTTATTTTTTGAGGAACCTCCATACTGTCTTTCAGAGTGGCTGCACCAGTTTGCATTCCCACCAACAGAGCAAGAAAACGTCCCCTTTCTCGGCATCCTTGCCAATATCTGTTGTTTCCTGAGTTTTTAATTTTAGCCATTCTGACAGGTGTGAGGTGATTCATCAAGATAAAAATCTTCTGCACAGCAAAGGAAACAACCAACGACACTAAAAGGCAATCTATGGAATAGGAGAAGATATTTGCAAATGACATATCCAATGAAGGGCTAATATCCAAAATCTATAAAGAACTTATCAAACTCAACACCTACAAAATAAATAATCCAGTTAAGAAATGGGCAGAAGACATGAATAGACATTCTACAAAAAAGTCATGCAAATGGCTAACAGGCACATGAAAAAATGCTCAATATTACTCATCATCAGGGAAATACAAATTAAAACCACAATGAAATGGCCAATTGACTTTTAACAAGGCTACTGGACCCATTCAATGGGAAAAGGATAGTTTCTTCCATAAATGGTGCTGAGACAATTGGATACCCATATACAAAAGAATGAATTTGGAACTCTACTTCATATAATATACAAAAATAAGTAAAAATGGATCAGATATTTAATAAGAACTAAAACAATAAAAGCCATATAAAATTTTAATACTATGTTTCCTTAAGGAAAATGTGGAAGTAGATCTTCATGATCTTGGAATTGTCATTTTTTTCATACAACATCAAAAGCAGAGATACATAAAGAAGTAAATTGTACTTCATAAAAACTTAAAACCTTTAGGTTGCCTGGGTGGCTCATTGGTTGAGCCTTCGGCTCAGGGCATGCTCCCAGGATCCTGGGATCACGTCTCACATTGGGCGCCCTGCAGAGAGCCTGCTTCTCCCTCCAGAATGCTTTCTGGAGAAAATTGCTCTTGATAGAGCAATTCACATATTAAGGTATTGAATTTTTAAAGAAATATTACTTTTTTAACTGGCAAAATAAATGATAAAAAAAGCAAAACTTGCAAAACATTACTCCTAAGATATTAATTATACTATGAAAATACAGCAATTGAACACTATTAGATTATTTATATAATGTATAATAAAATTAAATGGAGGTTCCTTGGGTGGCTAAGCTGGTTGAGCGTCTGCCTTTGGCCCAGGTCATGATATCAGAGTTCTGGGATCAAGTCCCACATCAAGCTTCCTGCTCAGCAGGGAGCCTGCTTCTCCCATTCTCTCTGGTGCTCCCCGTGCTTATGGTATCTCGTAGCTATCTCTGTCTCTTTCTCTCAAATAAATAGATAAAATCCTTAATTTAAAAAAATAATTAATTAATTAAATTAAATGCAGTGGCATTGAGTTCACATTCCTTGGTAAAACAGCCTTCTTGTGTAATTCTGTTTTCCTTCATGGGAACCAATCCCCTTCTGTACAAGAGGTAGGAATTTAGCCAGTGTCAGGGGCAAGCCAATAATGGCTTCTGACATGGAACTGTCTCAGGGGTATTACTTGTCTCCTCTGTCCCATAGTGGGGTCATTCCAGTCACTACAGATGGTGGCACAGTTTGTAAAATGCATGAAGGTGCCTGTTCTAGGAATCAAGTAGGGGCTGAAATTAGGATCAACAATCTGTCCCTCTTGGGGAGATGGGGGCCAAAGGGAAGAGAGGCAGCTTCTCCCTGGAACTCGGTTCCTTGGCGGGGATACGCTTGTTAGGATCACGCTGGAGATGAGAGAGAAAGAGGGAACCGTGAGACATGAAGGGCCTTTGAAGTTTCCCTTTGGAGATTTCTGTTCTCCTGACTTTGTACTCTCCTAAATTTCCTATCACTTTGTGAATGAATGCTCCTGACCTGAGGGGATTCCCAAAGACTTCGCTTTGGCCTTCGAATCTTATCTGTCAGCAACCTGCAGTCTGGGATTGCCTCCCTCCTACAGCTTCATGAGTGTCTCAACCCTTCATTATCTTCCTTCCAAATATTCCAATCAGCCATATGGACTCTGTGTCTTTAGTGTTTTCTCTTTTGGTTCAGCTCAGCCAAATATCTTCCTAATATACTTAATTTGCCTAATAAATGGCTTCCATGATGCCACTCCTCTATTGAGTCTTTGGCAGAGCATCCTCAGGGCTTCTAATGTTGGGCTCACACTTAATGAGCATTCAAGGCCTTCCACAGTCCATTGCCACCTGCCTTTCTGGAGTGTTTCTGGACTCCACTTCGAGCCTTTGTTCCAGCCCAATAGCTCTCCCTGCCATCACATGTCTTCGCCATGTTCCTTCCTATGCTGCTATCACCACTCATCTGCCTCCACCTCCTGCAATTCTACTTTTCTGTCGAGCCCAGCTCATTTCCCAAGTTCTTAATGAAGCCTTCCAGAGTTCATCTTAGGAGAAGTGATCTTTCTTTTCTGGCAAATTTCATGTCATTTAAGGTCTGTGCCTTTCATTTATCAGACATTTTCTTGTACTACAGTAATGTATGTAAATTTTTTTTTTTTTTTTTTTGGAAATGTTCTTTATACCATGAAGAATTATAGTGTCCTGGGAGGCAGAAACTGTGGTGTTTTTTTTTTTTTTATTTAAATTCAATTACTTGGGGCACCTGGGTGGCTCAGTAAGTTAAATGTCTGCCTTCAGCTCAGGTCATGATCTCAGAGTCCTGGGATTGAGCCCCATGTTGTGTCCCTGCTCAGTGGAGAGCCTGCTTCTTCCTCCACTGCTCCCCTTGCTTGTGCTCCCTCTCTTTTTCTCTCTGTGAAATAAATAAATAAAATCTTTAAAAAAATAAGTAAAAAATATATTCAATTACTTAACATATAATGTATCATTAGCTTCAGAGGGAGAGGTCAGTGATTCGTCAGTCTTATATAACACACAGTGCTCATCCCACCGCGTGCCTTCCTTTATGTCCACCACCCAATTACCCCATCCCCCCAACCTGCTCCCCTCCAGCAACCTTCAGTTTGTGCCCTATGATTAAGAGGTTGTCAAGGACGATGCTTTTCATAAAAATAATGTGGAGGTATGATTTAAAAAATTTTTAATTTTCTCCTCTTGAAATATCTTTCTCAGGGGCTATTGGAAATTTTCCTGCTTTTGTATCTGACTCTCCTTTTCTTTTTATATTCAAGTTAAGAACTGGTCCATGTTTAAAAAAAGAAAAGAAGAGAATAAGTTAAGAACAGGGCTTTGGCAGAGTCAGGACTTGATGCTACTGGGAAAGCAATATTCTCCCAGAATATTCTCCCAGAATGAAGAAAAATGCTTTGCAAAGCAAAGCTCCAGGAAAAAAGTTGACGGAGCTGGGAAGCAGTCCTGGGAATGCACATTGGCCTGCAACTCCATCCTCTCCAATATGCCCTTGGTCAGTCCCTGATTAGGAACTTCACAAGGGCAGATGGTCATCCTCCCAGCAGAAAAGTGGGGATGGTCTGAGTGGGCAGGAAGTGGGAGGCACAATCTGTTTCAGAATGATACTCAGCATGTCATCAGACACATCCTTTCCTTGTGGCCTTCTATGCCCCATTAAGCACTTGTTGAATGAACATCTTGTTTTTTTTTCAAGTGTCAGAATGTGTCATAGAGGCTGTATCCTATCCTTATACTTAAATAATTGGGAAGCAGGAATCAAAGCAGACAAAGACTGTGTTGTATTTAGTCTTTCATCAGGCTTCAAAATAAACCCAGAGATTTACTTTGTGTCCATAAAGTGCCGCCCAGGGATCCCAAGTATTATTTTCATAACGATTTCAATTCTTTATCTGGATTTTCTATTTCAGAATGGACTCGAAATAATTCAGAACACCCTGTACTAAGTAAGTAGCAAACTAGTCCAACAAAATTAAGAACAGTAGATTATTTGGTGGTCAGAGAAATAATAGAAGTTGCGTTTTCCCAATTGAGTGTATTTGTTTGCATTAAGTTATCTATGTGGGAACCTTCCTCCTTATTTCTATCTATACCCGTCCCCCAGACAGCTGTGTTGGTCATCTTGGTAATGACTTGGCTGCTGTCCAAATCCAAGCAGCAGCTGCAGCATGAACAATACAGCATTTGTTACCACTCTGAATTATCTAACCACTGTTTTCCTACCCTCAGTAGCTCCTGACCACCTTTACCTCAAACCAAACACATGCGGAAGAAAATAGAAAATGATGTTAATATAACTATAAATAAAAATTTCCTGTGTAAAAAGTCAACATATATACAGAATTAATGATGTGTAATGTATTATATTTTTCTATTCTGCTGTGATTCATGTTTCTAATTTTTTTTTGTGATCTATTACGCTGTTTCATGACTCATCAATGAATTGCAACCTACCACGGACAAACAGAACCTTAATAGAGGTTAACATTGATCATAGTAATGAGCACCAGCTGTATGTCCAGCAAGGCACATTTGGCAATAACAAAGATATCTTGGGATAAGAAAAGTACTTAGTATTTGGAGATCCCAAAGAGTTATGAGACCACAAAAAGCCATTGTGTGAAGGCAACTAGATTTTAGTATCAGAAACATGTTGGCTTGAGTCCCAACTGCAACTCACTAGCTCTCTGGCCTTGGGCGATCTGAACAATAATACTTTTATCAAGGCATGAAACTGGATAAAAATAAAGTCTTCCTTACTTTCCTTTAGTGGTGAATATGACAGTTAAATAAGACAATGTCAATGAAAGAGCTTGTGAAGTGCTTTCTGAGAGCAGTTTATGGGTATTTTTAGAGGGGATTAATCCTTGTAGAATAAAAAATTCTTACAAAAGATGAATTATAACCCAGAGCCACCCACATATATATGCCCATCAATAAGGCAAGATGTGAGTGATGACAGTGAGGCCCAGGGTTCTTGCAGAAAGCTTCCAGAAGAGAAAGAGAAGCTGGAAATATCTCCTTCATTTAAGTTGTGATGATGCAGAAGGGATTACTGATCCTATTATATCTCCAATTTCTTAACTGTCTTTAGCATTGACTCACATTTCAGATACAACCAGTGCCTCAGGACCACCTTCCACAGAAGTGATGGAGAACAAACATTGGATGCTTTATAGTTTGCTTCCTTTGGGGGCATTGCCTCTTCTCATTACCTGTTTCTACCTATTCTGCTGTCTTAGAAGGCACCAAGGTGGGTTTTATTTTCTACCTTCTGCTATGTGCCACACCTTTGGGGTTCACTTATTAGGGTTGATTAATTTTTAGTTGGCTCCTGTTGTTTTCTTTCCTGATATCCTGTGAGGAACCATGGATAATATCCTCGGGGACAACTCATCGTTCTACCAAAAAGACAGATGGGTTAATTCAGGTCCCTCCCAGTCACGGTGAAGCATCATCATCACAGCACAGTGCTCCAGGCAGGGGTTGTGATTAGGAGGGCAGATGGCTAGGACTTACCCATTCTACTTAGGTGAATCTTTTTTTTTTTTTTTTTTTTTTTACTTAGATGAATCTTAAATTTATTAAACAAGAAACTATTCTAAACTTTAAGGGTATTGAAAGAGAACTAATCTCTCAAGTCCATTTGTCTGATTTGAGTTAGTCTCATCCCCTTTTTCATAGCCACATGCCATCATGCCTTGTCTCAATGAAGACCAAATATCCCCAAAGGACACCGCCACTGGCATGCAAATGGGTGGACATGGGTGGGGGAGCATCCCACCTATGCTCTAGACACTGAACTCCAACCTAGCAGTCTGATTCTAGAAACTATATTCTTACCACAACCTTAACTTACAGGCAATTGGGGAAGAATTTTGCGTTGTTCTTTACTCTTCTTGGTTTCTTATTTTTTGTTTTTGAATTCCAGCAGAACAAAAGAAGCCTTCTGATACAGCAGGAAGGGAAATTAACGTGGTATGTTCTATATGTCTACTAAAACAAATGCAATCTAGGTTATACCATGTTAACCTTAATATATTATTTCAAATTTAATAAGGCTATGGAACACTTTACCCTGTGCCAGGAGCTGTCCAAATGCTCTCTATATATTGACTTAACTTTATAAAATGTGTTTATTTTACATTTACCTCCATCATGGCCACCTTTAAACAGTTCATGTTTAAAATGTTTCAACATCTTAGCTGGTGTAATCAGAGGAAGGCTGAACAGGGCCCTGTTGAATTTTCTTTTTAGTGGAGCTTGGATTGTTAAAATTCTTTGGATTGTAAAGATTCTTCAGGATTAACAAATCTCATAATAAGAGGTCTTTTGGAAGAACATGAGTGGCAGTGTAGAACTGAAGGAGAAAAGTCAGAGACTGGATATACAACTTTGCCTCTCTTCTTGAGCTGTTACGTAATTTCAGACTGCTCGTATATTCTTGAAAAAATACCTTAAAGTCTTTCTGGGAAAGAGTTGAGAGTTAATGAAAGAATGAACTGTATATTATCTCATAAAGTGATGTGTGATTTCTTCATAGATCACAAGCAGATAAAGAAGCATGACCATATGTATAATTATTATGCAAAACTCTCTTGTAATGAATGTGGGCTCATCAAGGAGGAGACTTCCCAGACAAAGCAAAGGGCATTTTGGAGGCAGGATCAAGTTTTCCCACAAGTTCTTGGAATATAAACTTAGGCTTTTTCTTTTGGGTTCAATGTTGTGTGAGTATTGGAACTCAAAACAAACAAAATGAGGCAATATATTTCTGAAAACATTTTATGGAAGGTCTTCAGTTGAAAACAAATAATCATATGTTAGGCACTGCAAAGGAACGTGTGTGTGTGTGTGTGTGTGTGTGTGTGTGTGCATGTTTCAGAGTGTAAGGGTAGAGATGAAGAAGTAGTAAATTTCTCAAAAGTTCCAGAAATGTCAAAGGCAGATATAGCCAATAATTTTACATACTATATTAAATGACAGACTTCCCCATCAGGTTGCCCACTTTTAAATCAAACCAAATACATTCAACTTTGTAAACTCCTATTAAGTTTTTAGTAAGCAGCAGTAGGCAACATTTTGTTGGGGGCTACAGTTCTGTTTCTTCAAGTAAGAAAATTTTCTTTAAAAAATTTGTTTATTCATGAGAGACACAGAGAGAGGCAGAGACACGGGCAGAGGGAGAAGCAGGCTCCCTGCGGGGAGCCCGATGCAGGACTCGATCCCAGGACCCCAGAATCATGAACTGAGCCAAAAGCAAATGCTCAGCCACTGAGCCACCCAGGTACCCCAAGCAGGAAAATTTTCTTAAATGTTGTTTTCTTTCTTCCTGTAGTGAGAAACAATGAATTACATTCTGTTGCGATCAGAACTGAGATCCATGAAACCATTTAAAATGATAATCTAAATAGTTTCTTGTTGAAGTTAAGCCCAGGTTGATTAAAATGTAGTCATATTTCTTCCTGTGTAGGCTGGATAAATTATTTATGATCTGAAGTTGAATTCAAGAGGTATTCTCTGTGTGTGTAATTATTCGGGAATCTTATTTTAAGAAGTCTGTGTCTTTCACAGGAATTCAGAGCTCTGGTCCCATTTGAGTTGATCAGCATTTCAGAAAATAAGGTGATGTCATGTAGGTCTCTGAGACTAAAGGTTTCCTAGGAAGGGACTTGCATTGGAATCAGTGGGATTGAAATCCAAAGAAGAGAAAGGAACTGGTAAAAACAGGGCAGGTATATATAAAAGCCAAAGTTCTCGTCTTATTCCACAGTAGTCCCTGGAGGGTATAAATGTATTTGAATACTAAAAAACACTCAGCTGTCTATTTTTTAAGTGCTTTGTAAATGGTAAAATGCCATACAAATATACAGTAGGATAGCTGCTTTGGTGTTTGTCCTCTCTATTGACTACAGTATGGTGCACCAGCCTCTGTGGCTTCCACCCACATTGCTGAGGTGCCACAGGATAGGGTCAGCCACAGTGCACCATGTTTTCTTCTACCTCATTCATTCTAATTAAGTTTTTCATGGAAACCAGCCATCTTTTGGAAGGGAGCCTAGTAACTGAGTTGACAGACATAGACACATTGTAAAAGTATGACAGTAATCCTGTTGATATGTTGAGGATTTTTGGCTATTTATTAGGTCACATGACAGTTTTCTTCCTCAGTGCTTCTCTAGAGATTTTAATGAATAGAGGTTAGGGCATTTTTCAGCTGAGCCAAGAGACTGGATACGGTAAAACCTTGTTCAATCATTCAGCCTTAGTGTTATTTTCTGGGCAGCCACCTCACTGGAAGGAAGCAGGATACTCAGCAGCTAATGCTCAGCTTCTCAGGATAGGACCATACATGCATATATGGAGGAATTTGGCCAAGGAGCAGCAGGAGATGTACTACTTCACATATAAAAGAAGGACAACAAAGTTGCCTGACAAGGCATGTAGACTGTCAAAGACTGTGAACTCGATGCCTTCAAGGAGTTAGGCCAAACTTCAAGAACATAAATTGACTGACAGAACTGGGATTTAAAAATTGAAGTAACAACTTTTAGCATTAAAATGGGTCTCTTCAATAAATAAATAAATAAATAAATAAATAAATAAAATAGGTTTCTTCATTTTTATCAGGCAGCGTTCTTGAATAGCTGGAACTGTTCTGTGACTTCAACAGTGACTAATAATAAAGCATAAAATAACTACTCTGGAGGAACATAGTGGCCTTAAACCTTCCATCTTTTAGCAAGCAAGAATCTGCTAGTAGGTGTCAACAGTGAATACGAGGAAGAGTAAATTATTTCTGCTGATGCATTGGTTCAATGTAGCATGTACTCATAGTTTGCTGATTGTATGCACTATTGCATCCTTAGGTGGTATTTAAAGCAATCTTTTTTTCTCTTATAGGTTGATGTTCCCCAGCTCTTTAGGAATGAGCAATCTGAAGTGGGAACCAGGCAAAATCCCCAAACACTGCCGTCAGGGACTAGTACTTATGATAATGACCCTTGGCTTAGGGTCCAGGAAGAGACTGAAGTTTATTCTAACCCATGTCTGGAGGAAAACAAACAGAGCGTTGTTTATGCCTCTCTGAACCATTCTGTCATTGGAATAAATGCAAGAGAAGCAAGGAATGTGAAAGAAGCACCTACAGAATATGCAGCCATATGTGTGAGGAGTTAAACTCAACCCTGATCTCCAACCAGTGATCACTGAATGATCAGCATGTCGACACCATTATCTGAGCCCAACAGAATGTCAAATAATATTCTTCGACCTGAGAAGTTTCACTTTAAGGAGGCTCATGTTGGTGCTTAGGTCTTAAGGGTCCATAGGACAAATGACCAAAGTTCTCTCAGAAGTTCTGAGGGAACTTTTTTATATTATAGCCTTGAACAACAACACAAAAACCCTTCCCTCCAAAACTGAGTGATATTGTGAGTAGCAGGGTAGTAGAACATTTAAACTTAGCTACATCTTACCCAATGTACAAAGTTAATATATTTTTTGAGGATAAGAGACACATGTAGGCAAGAGAGATTTGTGTCATCTGGATCAGCTCACTACACTCTCTTGACAAAGAATGTCCCAATTTGACTAACACAACCATCAACAAAGTAATGATAGTATGTTTCTGGTTGTTCTTCCATCAGGAGAAAATTTCCTCTGTCCATCTCATGCTAGGGTTTCTTAAATGTAAAGAAGAAATCATTTCAGACTTGATATAAGAAAAGAATGGAAAGAACAGATTGTGCAATAAAGATGTGGAATACACCAACTAATGTAGAGTAGATGTTCCCCTTCCCTGACGGACAAATGGTTTTATCTACCCTGTTACACTGCTAAGCAAACATAGGTATTAATGGAGTAATTAATGTGTGGTGCATTTATAAACAAGGTTGTGACTCAGTGTTTGGGTCACTTGGACTAATGTATATAAATGTGATGTAATGCTGCTGAATTAATATAATTGTGGGTGTCTAAATAAACATAAAAATCAGTTAAAGTAAGTATTCGTCAGGCAAGTGGAGATAGATAGCTTAAACTGCTTCATGGTTGACCTGATAGCACAATTAATGGAATAGAGAAAAGTCTTGAATATTTAGTTGGCCAGTACAGGTCACCAAACTTTCATTAAGCACATCTGTATCTTGCTGCTCTTCTTACTAAAGAGTCAGGGAACATCATACATAACGAAGTGGTATAGCTTCATAACAATTCATTTTAAAATATTGTAGTTGCAGCCACTTGAGTACAGCAAGAAGAGGTGGTTTTAAATTTTCTGAATTTCCAGAGTACTTGAGTCTGATTATTTCATAAATAGCCTACAAATTTATTCGACAACTTGAGGCTATTAGGATTCTCAGGTGCTGCTACTACATAAGGCAGTAGACCTCGTACAAAGTGGGCAGCAAAGGTTGGGATCCATTGGAACAAATATGTGAACTTCTGCACAAATGAATGTGGTGTGTGTATGTGTGTGTGTGTGTGCATGTGTGCGTGTATTAGAAAGAAGACTAGGTGACTTACAGAAATGGTAAGAAGAGAAACTGACAAAATGGACATTCCATATTGGTTTCCTAAAAAGTTCAAGATACTAGAGCAAATGGGTCATTAAAGAAAATATATGAAAATAATGTTTGAAATGATGGGGATAAGAGTATGATATCTCATAGAATTTCTCAATGCCGTAAAGATAAAACTGAGATTTTTGTGGTGGGGCTTCTCTTCCGTAACAATAGTGGCATTAAGATTTTGCCCCTTAGATTGGGATTATGAGCATTGGTTTAGAGTCAGTGTTATCTCTCCAGTATGATAGTGCTGTCCCTGGAATTTTGAGCAACTTGCTCTAGGTGGGCTCTTTCAGCCAAGCTGCATTTTATAGGCAACTACTTAAAAAGATATATTAGAATAACTGTTTGCGGTATTCTTAAATATAGAAACAGGAAGTATGGGAGGATACGTTTAGCTGCCCTTATCAGATAAACACACAGCTAAAGAGTTCTTTCATAATTTTCTTGAATTTAAGCAACAACATATTTCTGTCTATTTTTTAGGATATTCTTAGCATGTCTTATAGTAAAGATAATGTTGGTAACGATTTCATCTCTACAAATGATATATTCTTACATTTGTACCATGCTGCCACAATTCCAAATCTTTTATGTTTCTATTGCTTATTAATAAAAGGTGTCAGAATTATATCTGTACTTCTCAAATAAATATATTTCAGTATTATTCACATGGCTTATTTCATTAACAATAGTTATTAAAACTTATTTGGAATCAATTTAGTATTAGTTTTTGTACTAAAAAATGCATGTGGAAAAGTGATTGTCAAGCCTTATGGTGCTTAAAAACAGCCTCAAGAACTTGATAAACTTGATGACCAACTCCCGAGCGCTAAGAAATTCTGATTCAGAAGATCCAGAATATGGCTCTACAATCTTCAGAAGACACCCTAGATAATTTAATGCAGGTTTCCCCGTATAGAGGCTAGTTTGGCATATGTGGTTGATTTGATTACTTTTGCCTACCAATCAAGACTTTCTAGGCTCCAGAATTAATTCTCTGGCTGGATCCTGTCTATCTCTCTATGTGTGTGTGTATTTTAAGAGCAGTTTTAGGCTCAGTAAAGGTGAGTGGAAAGTACAAAGAATCCCCATGCGTTCCCGCGTTCCCTGCCCCTATGCATGCACAGCCTCCTCCACCACCAACATCCTATACCAGAGTGGGACATGGTATATCTGTTACAATCAAGGAATCAACGTTGACACATCATTATCAACTGAAGCCCATAGTTTACATTAGGGCTTACTCTTGCTATTTTAATTCTATGGGTTTTGACAAATGTATGGTGACACGTGTCCCTTATTATAGTAATGTACAGAATAGTTTCACCTCCCTAAAACTCTACTGTGCTCTATCCATCCATCCTTCCCTCCCCCCAAACTCCTGGAATCCCCTCACCTTTTCACTGTGTCCAATGTTTTGCCTTTTCCAGAATGTCATATAGTTGGAATCCTATGTAGCCTTTGACTTCTCTCACTTAATAGTATGCATTTAAGGTTAGTCCATGTCTATTTATGTCTTGCTAGCTCATTTCTTTTTAGCACTGAATAACATCTCATTGTCTGGATGTAACAAAGTTTATTTGCCCAATCATCTACTGAAGGACATCTTGGTTGTTTCCAAAAGTTGGCGATTATGAATAAAGCTGCTCTAGTCGTCCCTCTGCAGGTTTTGGCATAAATATCAGTTTTCGACTTATTTGAGCAAATACTAAGGAACGTGATTGCTGGATCATATGATAAGAGCATGTTTCCTTTAGTGAGAGACTGTCAAAATACTTTCTAAAGTGGCTGCACCATTCTGCAGTCCCATTAGCAAAGAGTGAGAGTTCCTGTTGCTCTGCATCCTCGTCAGCATTTGTTATTGTCAGTGTACCAGATTTTGTTCATTTAAATAGGTGTGGAGAAATATCTCTTTGTCTTAGTTTGTAATTTCCTATTAACATATGAAGTTGATCATGTTTTTATATTCTTACTTGCCATCCATATATCTTCTTGGTGAGGTATCTATTCAGATCTTTCACCCATTTTTAAAATTGAGTTGCTTGTCTGCTTACTGTTGAGTTTTAAGAGTTGTCTAATTTGGATAGCAATCTTTTATCAAATACGGTTTTTGCAACTATTTTGTCCCACGTTTGTGGCTTGTCTTTACATTCTCCTAACAAACATATCATGTTAGCAGTTATTTGTTATGTTTGCTGCCATATTAGACTCTGGGCTTCTCACAAGTCAAGATTAGGTTATATTTCTTTTTAGTGTCTCATCCCAGTCCTTGGCACAAAGTAGAATTAAATAATGTTTAAAGGGTAGATGATATATTTGTGAAGTGGGTCATCTAATCCCTTGCTACTCAAAGGATGGCCTTCAAATTGGTAGCACGGGAACCCCCTGGGAGCTGTCAGAAATGCAGAATTTCAGGGATGCCTGGGTGGCTCAGCGGTTGAGCATCTGCCTTCAGCTCAGGGTGTGATCCCCCATCTGGGGATGAGTCCCACATCAGGCTCCCTGCAGGGAGCTTCCTTCTCCCTCTGCCTGTGTCTCTGGGTCTCTCATGAATAAAATAAATAAATAAATAAATAAATAAATAAATAAATAAATAAATATTTTTTTTTAAAAAAGAAAGAAATGCAGAATTTCAGTTTTTATCTACTAAATAAGAAATTGTATTTTTTTCACAAGAATGCTCAGATGATTTGTGTTATGATTGGTGTTATTTCCCCACCAGGAGTCAGGTGTGGCAGGAAGCCAACTTATATTCATGACAGACTCATTTGGAAAGTTCTATTTTAGGCAGGAACAGGAAGAGCCTCACCACCCAGCCCAGAAAGTAAAAATGGCAGGTGAGAAAGAAAACATTACTACTTTATAGAATATTTGCCCTGAATTTGAGAACACAGGAACTGAAAATCCTGTGTTAGAAATCAAGTGACAGGTTCAAAAGCAAGTTCTGGGGATTAATCTTTAAAAATCAGGCCCCATTCTGAAGTCAGTCGGGGTAAACGTTCCATGGGAATCGCTTTATCTGCAAACAATCTATGACCACATACTAAGCGCCTACTAGTTTGTTAGGTTCTGAAGTGACATGGTTGAGAAAGATTCCATTACTGCTCATCACTGCTTATAGCACGCTTCTATAGACGAAGAAGTAGAAACTGAACAAAAACAACAAAAAGTAATCTGATAGTTGAGGTGTTCTCAGTCCCCTGTCACTACCGGTCTTTGATCAATTGAAACATACGGAAGTCAGATTGAGAGAAAGGTTAGTATTAATGGTAATGGTACATTAGTGAGCATGGCTTGGGTCCAATGACAGCATAAGTTTCATACCAGTTCCTCCACTCAAATCTTGCTTGGCTTTGGACTTATATATACATAGGAAGAGTTAGATTTAAAAAGAAACACCCAACCAGCCATGTGGGAGATGTGTCTGTCTCAAGCCTTCCGAGTTGTAAATGAATGAGAGCCAGGGTTGTGATGACAGCCTCCTTAGCCTTTAATGCAAGGGTTCCATCCCAAAGTTAACTTGGTAAAAAGAGTGAGAGGTTCCGTTCATCTCTCCTCTTTCCATAAGAAGAAGTCTGCAAGGGAGTAGATCAGTGGAAGACCCTATTTCACAAGTTAAAGTAAAATATGAGGCAAGCAAAAGAATGATTCTTTTTTCCCTAATTTTGATAAGTGCCTGCTGGGTATTAAGTTACTAGAGGAAGTGACAGGATATGAGCCAAATTTTAGCTGTAATTGTCATCTAAATAATATATATGTAGTTACAAAGTGCTTTCCTCTATATTATACAAAACATTTTATGTACTGTGAGAGCTCAATTGCAACTATTTTCTCTATACTTCTTGGTTGTCCAAAATGTATGTAACTAACATGCTGATATGGTCATACACTTCACTTTTATTTTATTTTATTTTATTTTATTTTATTTTATTTTTTTTTAAGATTTTATTTATTTATTCATGATAGTCACAGAGAGAGAGAGAGAGAGAGGCAGAGACACAGGCAGAGGGAGAAGCAGGCTCCATGCACCGGGAGCCCGACGTGGGATTCGATCCTGGGTCTCCAGGATCGCGCCCTGGGCCAAAGGCAGGCGCCAAACCGCTGCGCCACCCAGGGATCCCTTCACTTTTATTTTAGACAATATTATAAACTTACTCAAGTCTTAATCAAAGTTTGACAATTGAGAAATAATTTTATTTGAGGTTAAAAAAAGGAGGGTTGGGATGGGCCAGAATTTTATCAGGTTAGAAACCTCCAACCTTCTCAAGCTACCCTTAAAATGTCTAAAAGTGATAATATCTCCAAACTGGACAACCACAGGTTGAATTGTTTTTCAAACTGCTGGGAATTTGTGTTTTCTTTGAGTGATACTCTATGTAGAGATTGGATCTCAAGTTTTATTTGAGTGATATTAATATGTAGTGTGTATCTCAAGGTAATAAGTGCAAATTAAATAATATTACCATGAATCTCTTCCAAGGAAGTAATCCTAGGAGAGTTGGATCCATAGTGGAGCTAGAGCCTATAGGTCGACTGCTATATTAAATTGAGTCTTGTGCTCCAGGGCTTTCTATGGTTCATAACCAAGCATTAATAATCGCTAGACAATATTTCACCTCTTGTGATTCTTGATGATCTTTTGACAATAATACTATTTATCCTAACAGATATCTGTTTACTATTTATTGAGTGCTTGTCTATGTGTCAAGCAATGTTCTAAGCCTTTTAAATGTATGACTTGCTCAACTCACATGATCACCTTATGGAGTAGGTAGTTGCCATACTCATTCCTCTGATCAGGAAACAGGCACCTAGTGGTCAAGTAACTTGTCCACGTTTATAGGGCCAATAAGTGGTACAATCTGGATCGCAACCTAGCAATCTGATTCCAGAACCTATGTTTTCTTACTGCAGCATCAACTTGAGCTTAAAGAAGGATTTGCGCTGTTCTAGACTCATTCTATTATGCCTTAGATCTATCTGCTGAAGCTGATCCAGAACTGTTGGATTAAACCCTGTAATCACTGCATAACATTGTGTAAGCTGGTGATGCCAGTTAGTAGTTCTGGGCTATTGAGAGAAGAAAGGAATTGTATCAGGCAAGGATTTCAAACTACATTGGAGAGTATTGCACTGATGCTGATGTCAAGGACAGATCATAAAATGGTCACCAGAGTAAGAATGTAAAGGATGATACAAAAACGGACAGGCCATAATGAGGATGTCAGTAATCCAAATAACAGTGACCAGAGATCAGGCCTGGGGTAGAAGACCAGCACAGGGCCCAGCAGCCAGAATGGAGTTGGATCTGTGCCAATTGCATTTGAATGTAGGAGTCTCTAACTTTGGTCTTACTCAGGCCTGGTCCCTGGGGTGGGCTCAAAACTGAAGATAAAAAAACAAGTGCACAGATTTGTGTGAAACTGAGGAATTAGAGAATCTGGAGGTTGCCGGCAACAGTGATGGGGACAGATATGGGGCTTGGGCAGACCTGACATTTCTCATCACGGCTCCATCTCCCCTCCCCTTGAGAAGCATCAATGTGTTGAAAAAACCAAGTAGACAACAGTGATGAAACCAAGAAAAAAAGGGCCCAGATGCTCAGGAGAAAATCACTGGACCAAAATTTCGGTTAAGGTAAGTCTCATTACTCCTGAGTTATAAAAGCACCTTGGTGGCCTTGGGAAAATCAGAAGGTGTCCCATTTGCTAAAACCCACATATCACAAAATATCTTAGTTTTCATCACTTTTAGCTGGCAACTCTTTTAAAAATATGCTAACCGTGTGGTTTATGATTCTCCAGGAGGCTAGAACAACCTCTGAATTCAAACTGTTAGGTTTTGTCGTAAAAAAGGTACTGCCCTATTCTGCATTGCAAGTATCTCCAGGGTCTTACATCACTTCAGAAACCTCAAAAATGCTATTAGCAGAAGATGTAACATATCTACACACATACACATGCATATATATATACACAGACATATACATATAAATATATACATGTTTGAAAATGAAAACAAAAATTAATTAATTTTATCATTTGTTAATTTAATTTTTATGGGTACTGCTTGGAGGGGGGAAAAGAATAGTGTGGAATAGTCAAGAATAGAAATGAGACTTTCAGTGAATGTAGGTTGATACAGGGTTTTAATTTTAAATCTGGATCATGAAAATTAGTTACATAGTTAATAACAATACATAAAGAAAAAAAATGCCCCCAAATTGAAAACAGACTGAATCAAGCTTATGCATCAGATTGATAACCATGCATATAAAATAATTATGATACGTGACTTGATCAGTATTTCAACTATACATCCCTGCAGATTATAAGAACAAAAAGAACCATATAGATACTTTAATCTGCATTTGGTATTATTCATAGCTACACTGATATTCTTGTTTTAAAAATAAATATGTGGGGGCACCTTGATGGCTCAGTTGGTTAGGCATCTGACACTTGATCTCAGCTCAGATCCTAATCTCAAGATTGTGAGTTCAAGTCCTGTGTTGGGCTCCACATTGGGCAGGGAGCCTACTTCAAATACACACACACACACACACACATACATACATAAATGTTAAAAAATTAAATATGTGGAAAACACAGGATAAAGCAAATATATAATTATGTTAGTATATTTAGAAGAAAAAGTTTTCCTGTACAACAAAATTTAAATTAAAGATGTTCAGAATCCTGAAATCTAAGTTTTGAGTTAGAAATCTAAGCATAAAATCATGATTTTTTTCTATTAAAAACTATTTCAAATCTGACTACTGAAACAAAGCAACATGAGAAACATGTAAAGAAACATAGGACACATTTGAAATCCTATTTCTAATTTCTTTAAAAGATAGTTGACTGTTTAAAGAAAAATAATAACGTAATGTGAATTTTATAGAACATGTAGAAGTAAAATATAGGCCAGTAACAGTCCAAAGAATGGGTAAGTGGTAAATGGAAGTATTAAAATACAGGGTGATAAGTTAGTGATGCAAATTAAAATCCCTAGAGCAATCACTACATTTATTTTTTATTTTTTTCTAAAGATTTTATTTGTTTATTCATAAGAGAGACAGAGAGAGAGAGAGAGAGAGAGAGAGAGGCAGAGACACAGGCAGAGAGAAGCTCCATGCAGGGAGCCTGACATGGGACTCAATTCCAGGACTCCGGGCTCACACCCTGAGCCACCCAGGCGTCCCAATCACTAAATTTTCAATAAATAACTCAAGCTAAGGAGCCAACAAAGGAGATAAAAATAGAATATTAAATACTCAATAGAAGTCAAGAAAGAAGGAAAAATGGACAGAAAACATATAGGACAAGTAAATACAAGCATTAAGATAGTAAACTTAAACCCAATTCCAATTAGTTAGAAACTTTCAAATTGAAAAAAAAAATAAAAGCAGGGGGGCACAGAGGTGGCTCAGTGGTTGAGCATTTGCCTTCAGCTCAGGTCGTGAGTTTCTATGAAATGCACTTTAAGTAAAACTACGTAGGTTAAAAGTAAAAGGGTAGAGAGAGATATCACACAAACATCCATCCCAATAAAGCTGTAAAGGCTGCGTTATCATTGAATGTACGAGCACTGGGTGTTACTCTGTATGTTGGCAAATTGAACACCAATAAAAAATAAATTTATTATTAAAAAAATAAAGCAGATGTTCAGAAATAGAAAAAAAAGAATGTACAACTCAAGATTAGGAGTTTGTCAGAGATAAAGGACGCTTCAGAGTAATGGAAGAGTCAGTCTCTCAAGTAGGAAGGACAATTCTAAATGTGTACGAATTTCATAGTAGAGCTTCAAAATACATGAAACAAAAACTGAGAGATTTAGGGCAGCAGTAAACAGATCTGCAATTTAAATCTCAGTTAAGGGGCACCTGGGTGGCTCAGGGCGTGATCCTGGGGTGAGTCCCATGTCGGTGTCCCCACAGGGAGCCTGCTTCTCCCTCTGCCTGTGTCTCTGCCTCTCTCTCTGTGTCTCTCATGAATCAATAAAATATTTTTAAAAAATAAAAAAATAAAACCTTGAACCACAAAGCTAATGATATCAATCCCTGGGGCTTTTGGACGATGACTAGGGTGAGGAGGGAGCCCTCCTGAATGAGGGCAATGCCTTATAAGAGAGACCTCGGAGAGACCTACCTCCCTTCCACCATATGAGGATACAATGTGCAGTCTGCAACCTGAAGACAGCCCTGCCCCAACCATGCTGTGACCCTGATCTTGGACCTCCGGCCTTCAGAGCTGGGAGAAATCAATGTTCATTGTTTACAAGCCAGTTAATGGCATTTTGTTATAGCAGCTTGACTACACTAAAACAAACAAGGATGTTTCATACAAGATAAAACTCTTATCCCCATTTAAATGTACAGATTCAACAACAGGAAGTGACAGATGCTTCTCTCTTTTGGTAAACCATTTCAATGGAGAAGTGAAATTATCAGTTTAAAGAGTGAGGCTTTGTAAGCGTGAATAGGAAGTCAAATCCACCTGATGGACGTGTTTGATGCAAGCTGCTCTAGGAGCCTGGCCAGAGCCTTCTCCTGGGCCTCTTCCCATCATATCTATTGGAATGTTCAGCTGGGGATGGTCAAAGCAGGTGGCTTCGTGGATATAAACTGCCAGCCATCTGTACCTTTATTGTACCTGCTGGGACACATGCGGGGAAGGGAATGGCTTCGCCTAGATCTCCTGGCTAAATATGGCAGAGGGATTATGTGAAGGACGGGACCTCAGACAAACCTAATACCTGAACTTAAAGGACGAGCTTCAGAAGTTGGTCTTGGTTTCGCCTGATGGAAACGTCTTGGGGTTGCTTTATACCAGTTGTCTACACATGGTGAGGGGGTAGGCCGGTAAGCTAGAAGGAGTCAGGCAGGGAGAGGGCCAAGGGGCTCTGTAGTCTATTCCTGGCTCACAACTCCAACAACTGCAAAGATTGCTTCTCAATCTCCGTAGATTTCTCACTCACAGGGGGCAGAACCACGGCAGGGGCATGCCGCTAGTGGGCCATCTGCAGGGCCTGTGTGCCATGTACCCATCTCCGAGCAATTTAGAAACTTGTTAGAACTCTTCAGTGTTCTTTGAATGGTTGTTTTCACCTCTGCACTAGGTCTTCCTGGTTCTTAGACATCGATTTAGATTCATTTCTTGGGCAGCTGGAATATACCAATATATATATACCATATATATACCAATATATATATTGGTAAGGTAAGTGAGTGATACAGTTTTTGAATCCTCCCACATCTGAGAGTCTATTTCTCTTGTCACATGGATGGATGGTAACTTGGCCTTCTTAGGTAATTTTTTTTTTTTTTTCAAAATGGTCCAGCTACTGTTTCATTTGCTTCCGACATTGAGTATTATGGGAACAGTCTGTTGTAAATACAATTCTTTTTCCCTTTTAGGTAACTTTTTTTTTTCTTTTTCCTGACTAGAAAATTGCAGAAATTTTTCTCTATCCTTGAAATTCTGAAATTCAAATAGCCATATATCTTTGACTCTCCTCTACCTCTGAAATCTCAACTAAAAGCATGTTTTTCTTCTTGGATCTCTCCTCTGTTTTCCTTATCTTTTGGCTAATAATATTTGGTGTGTTTTCCCTTTTCTTTGAGTTGTGGATAATTAGTTCTACATGTTTTTTAATTCATTGGTGTGGCAATCCTGGTCACTACCTCTGCTCTTTTTTTAAATTTTAAGTTAAACCTTTGTAGAAGTAAAACATTCATAGAAGAGGGAAAAGGCAAAAATAAGTAAGTACAAAGATTGTTGAGTTTGAATTAATGAGTTTTGTAATCAGTACCCTTTCAGACTGAGAGACAGAACATGGCCAGCATATCAGAAGCTCCCCTAATGTTTCCTGCAAGCAATACCCCTGCTCCCCAAGGGAACCATCCCTACTTCTTACACCATATACTAGTTGTTCATATATGGAGAGGGGGTAGCCAGTTTTAATGCTTTTAAACTTGATACAAATAGAATCACACAGTATATATACATTTTAGTTTAATGTCAAGAACTGTAAAAGGTCTAAGATTTTACCTTACTTGCAAGTTGACAAGTTAAATCTGCTATAGTTTCATGGGTGCTGTGGGAAGACAGGAGATACCTGGACCAGAGAAAAAGGTGTTCTCATTCATGGCACAGCAACAACACGAGCATCAGCATACTTGTGTGAGTTCCCCCAGACCCCCAAGCCCAAAGGATGATGAGGATGTGCCCAGATGGATGCCTGTGCAATCAGCAGGAACTCCAAACTTGAGTAACCTGATCCCTTTGCTCTGGGGGCAGACATTATCTCTCTTCCAAGGCTGTTTGCTATACATATATCCCTGAGAAAGAATTAGAAAAGTCCACTTCTTTTTAAATCAAAACTAGATTATCTCCCATGAGAGAAAGAGCTTTAGAAAGTTTTTCTTTGGGACACCTGGGTGGCTCAGCGGTTTAGCACCTGCCTTTGGCTCAGGGTGTGATCCTGGAATCCTGGGATCAGTCCCACATCGGGCTCCCTGCATGGAGCCTGCTTCTCCCTCTGCCTGTGTCTCTGCTTCTCTCTCTCTCTCTCTCTCTCTCTCTGCCTCTCATGAATAAATAAGTAAAATATTGAAATAAAAAAAGAAAGTTTCTCTTTGACAGCTCTATTGATTGATAAAAAGCTCAACAGACTAAGAAAATGGTCTTAGTGAAAATAAAAATAACAGAAGTGATTTAAGTCTACCTTTTCCCAAGTGGCTGTTTTGGCTCTGCTGTTTTACAATCCTGAGCCACAGGTCCTAGAGCATCAGAAGGTCCCCTGGGTATTTGGGACCTAGAGGAATTGGAGGATTAGGCTGTGAGGCCTCAGGGATCTGGAGTCACAGGTGGATCTGATTTAGCTTTCAAAGCAGCCAACCCCAAGCACCCCAAATCACAGCAGGACATTTGCAAGTTGTCTCTTTTTAAAAGTTTGATTTATCTTTTTAAAAACATAACTGCAGTTACTTAATTGATTCTACAGCTGCTCTTACTGAATTCTGATAGAATTATATTTCCTAAAATAGTGGTTTTGAATGTAGATAATTTAAATATAATTCTTGTGAATGTTTCCTTTTCATTGGCTCTGCTAGAATTAAATAATATGTGTTATATGTTGATTGAATTAATGAGTCCACTGATACTCAAACCATAATTAAAATATGACATGAAGGTATTTGAAATAATAAAAACCATTCATCTAGGCTATGAGTCATAAGAAATCCGTAAAAGTAACTTAATATGTACTTCAACAAATTTTGATTGACTCTAAAAATAACACACAAAAAATTAAAAAAACAAAAATATCACCACTACCCTTAAACCTACTATTGTTTTTATTAGTTTATTAAATTACATTCAGAGATTAGGAGAGTTGACATTTTACAAGAATCATTTCTTATTTTGTAATTTAGATTTCATCTATAATTTTGTTTCTGCTTTTCTTTGCTATTTAAAATGGTTTCTCGAGGCACCTGGGTGGCTCAGTTGGTTAAGCATCAGACCCTTGATTTTGGATCGGCTCACATCATGATCTCAGGGTTGTGAGATCAAGCCCCATGACAGGCTCTGTGCTCAGCCAGGAGTCTGCTTGGGATATTTTTCCCCTCTACCTCTCCTCTGCCCCTCAATCCCTTGAGCACACAGGCTCTCTCTCCTTCTTGCTCTAAAATAAATAAATAAATAAATAAATAAATAAATAAATAAATAAATAAATAAATAAATAAATAAAATCTTTAAAAATAGAATAAAATAAAAACAGTTTCTAAATTCTAGTAGTTAAATTTTTTAACTACATAAGATTAAACCTTTAATTGTACATATCATATACCATTATGAAGACCTTATCATTATGCATACGATCTCCAATGGAATTCTTTACTAACCAAGCATCAAGAAACCAGCAACTCATTTACATAAGACCCTTCTCCACAGTTCTATAATGGAAAGCGGCATCTGGTATTTTCTTCAGAAACTTCCTATTTAAAATCTCCAATTTTCTCTTAACTATGACATAATCAGGAACTGATGACAGTCAGCCCACAATCACCCTTAACTGTAGTGGCTTTCACCTGATATGTTTAAAATTAGGGTGGGCAAGGGCTGTCAATAGGTAAACATCTGTAGCGAGACTTCAAATAATTGTTATCAGCAGTATTTTCTGTAAGATGTTACTTAATTAATTAATGCCTAATGGACACAAGAATTTTACATACAAATATCAAATATTATCTGATAATACATACGCACACAAACTATTATTCATGTTCATACATAATACACATATACCAGCAAATACACATGTAGTGATAATCTTGGATGTAAGTTCGCTGATTGTCACACCTACATGTACACATGTAACACACATATCCACTCAAATACACATGTAATACACATATACCCTCATAAATATACACATGCTCATATATGTATAATAAGCATGTAGATAACTACAAATTAAAATACTAATATACCTTAAATATAAATTTATGTTTGTAAATTTCACAAATTAAAAACAAAAGGCATAATAAAACTTATACTTCAATATTAAAATTTACAACCCAAATATGATAATTACTTGCTAACACTTGATTATCTTAGGGAGTTATATAAGTAATATAATACTGGGGAAGAAGAACGAGAAAAAAGTAATATAATATTTATTTTCTATGACAAATATTTAAATTTCATCATTAATTTTTTTTTCTATTTCAGTAGTTTGGATCTTTTTTTCAGAAGCATTTTAAAATGTATATAGACTGTTTTTCATTCTGTAGGTGTTGCCATAGCACTTAAACTCCTGACAGCCCTCATAAGAAGGATTTTCCATAATTAAAAAAAATGAGTCATATAGTTTAATCTGAATCTAAGTGCTGAAAATGTTATTTTATACCCATAAACATAGAAACTTGGTCTTGGTTCTTTTATTAGTATTACAGCTTTCAATACCCATCAACCTTTTTTTTTTTTTTTTTTTTTTTTTTAAAGATTTTATTTATTTATTCATGATAGTCACAGAGAGAGAGAGAGGCAGAGACACAGGCAGAGGGAGAAGCAGGCTCCATGCACCGGAGCCCGATGTGGGATTCGATCCCGGGTCTCCAGGATCGCGCCCTGGGCCAAAGGCAGGCGCCAAACCGCTGCGCCACCCAGGGATCCCCCCATCAACCTTTAAAAATACCCTTGGGTTTACAGAAGGTCAGATGGTCCTGGCCTCATACCCTCTTTGAAGTGGTTTATTACACCTTGCTCAACCACATTCCCATGGGAAACTACGGTGGTAAATTCTGGGCCAGCCACCAGAATCATATGATAAAGTTTAATTAATAGGTCAAGTTTACTAATACTAAGAATATCAACCAATATATTTACAATTTATGAATAATGAAAAGACATTAATTAATTCTTGCCATTGGGATGCCTGGGTGGCTCAGCAGTTAAGCGTCTACCTTCAGCTCGGGGTATGATCCCAGGGTCCGGGACGGAGCCCCACATAGGGCTCCCTGCATGGAGCCTGCTTCTCCCTCTGCCCATGTCTCTGCCTCTCTGTGTGTGTCTCTCATGAATAAATAAGTAAAATCTTAAAAATGTTCTCCTAGAGTTTTTGTTTAATGTTGCTACAAATAATACTCAAAACACCATTTCATCATTTCCAATGGTAGGTATGACAACATTTTTTGAAAGATGGGATTTTGTGGTTTATATATAATAGGAGCAACATTTCTAATGTATTTTTAAACAATGTAGGACTAATGAAGTTATAGTTAAATGAATATAATTAACAGATATATAACATCTGTATATATGAATATATATGTATATATACCATTTTAGACAGGAAACTGCCACTTAATATTGACATTTTTAAGATTTCATTCACATCGCTTTATTGCTAAAATTATATCCTTCTAGTTTAGGAGAGCTATGATGCTATCATCACTAATTTTATGTGTCAGTTTGACTAGACCACAGAGTGCTTAGATATTTGGTAAAAGATTATTCTGGGTGTTTTTGTGAGGTGGTTTTAAATGAGGTTAACACTTAAATCGGTAGACTGAGTAGGTTGCCCTCCTCATAGGCGGGGGCCTCATTTAATCAGCTGAAGGCCTGATCCTCCCTTCTGTAGGAGGGAATTCCTCCCACTGGACTTGAGACTAGGACTGGCTTTTTTTCCTACCTTCAAATTCAAACTGAAATGCGGACTCTTCCTGGGTCTCAAGGTTGCCAGCCTTCATACCACAACTACCTCTTCGGTTCTCCTGTTTCTTAAGCCTTCAGACTCAGACTGAGGCTGATTCATCAGGGCTCTTGACTCTAGCCTGCTCAGGGACTTACCAGCCTTTGCAACCATGTGACCTAATTCCTTATAGTAAATCTCTATCTAGATATATATCTTATATAGACATATATGGATATATATCTCATAGTATTGTATAGTATATATGATATATATTTTTATATATATATAAACCAATAAGATTTTACATATATATGTATTATATATATAGTGTTGTATAGTACTATATATATATAGTATTGTATAGTGTATATGATATAGATATTTTATGTATATGTAATATATACATATATTCATATATATGTAAAATCTTATTGGTTCAATGTCTCTGGAAAACCCTAATTACAACAATCAACTTCCAGTTAGTTATTTTCAGGAGAATACAAAAGAATAAACTTACAAATAGTAACATTATTCCTCTTGAATTATTAGCTTTAGTATTAGTTATTATTGTATTATGACTGATAATTAAGTGCATATGCAGAAAAACCACTGAATATAGACTTGATTAGAATCTACATGCTTATTTCCAACAAAAATTTTTCCTATTAGCTATTGCCTTCCTGCCTTCTAACCCAGGAATTGTCTTTTTATCACTAATTTGAGTATTCTAAAAATATAATCTACAAATTATGCTTGCTCTGCCATTTGTTCTTATAAGAGCTTATTCTTCAAAAGGCTTAAATTAATAAAATAATGTAACAACAAGCAAATAATACTGACTCATTAGACTATGACTCACTCATGCCATCATATCTAATGCACCTCCTCACACCATTTAAATGAACTTCTCACTAGTTTCATAGTAGGTATAAGGTGAATTTTCATCTACCAGTCTCGAATAATATCTCCACTATTAAATTTAGAGTGCATAACATTATCTCTATACAACTTTGCGTACCCTAAACAAATATTTAACATCATTGACTTTGATGCCACGTATTTTATTAGCTTTTGTAGCTTGAAGTTCCAGTGTAGGCTTTGCATTCTTAGTAATAGTATCAAATATATACAGTCTTATATGCCCAATCTACCAGTCTACTTCGATGTTAATGCTTTTTATATCTACATTCATGTTATTAACAATAAAATGATCTATCAAAAAACTTAAGCTTTATATTAACTTTAGTTAATATAGCCTCTTAATTAGCTTAAATAGCCTTTAATTATTTAAAAATTATTTGAGAGAGTCCCTGGGTGGCTAAGCGGTTGGGCACCTGCCTTTGGCCCAAGGCGTGATCCTGGGGTCCGGGAAAGTCCCACATCTCCCATATCTCCCTGTATGGAGCTTGTTTCTCCCTCTGCCTGTATCTCTGCCTCTCTCTCTCTCTCTCTCTGTGTGTCTCTCATGAATAAATTAATTAATTAATTAATTAATTAAAAAATAAAAATAATTTGAAAAAGTCTACATTTCCCATAGATTTTGACAGCTTTATCTTCAACCCTTGTCAATATTGATAACCCAGTTAGTCTATTAGAATTTTTTTTTCTTGGTTTTCTTTTTTTTTTTTTAATTTTTACTTATTTATGATAGTCACAGAGAGAGAGAGAGAGGCAGAGACACAGGCAGAGGGAGAAGCAGGCTCCATGCACCAGGAGCCCGACGTGGGATTCGATCCCGGGTCTCCAGGATCGCGCCCTGGGCCAAAGGCAGGCGCTAAACCACTGCGCCACCCAGGGATCCCTATTAGAATTTTTAAAATAAAATACTTTTATCTCAATTCTATTTATATTACAGATATTTCTAATTAGAACAAACATAGCCATAAACCTTTTAATATTAAATTCTTCTTCATGCTTACTCCCACAGCAATACATTTTCCTGCTGTCTATGCTTTATCACAAATTGGTATAAAAATTGTGACTTTCTCAACTTCCAGGCATTTAGGATTAGTGATGGTACAATAAGAACCGCTCACATCTAGCATTTCTACATAACTGTATTAAAACATTCTTCATGGGTAAGCTATTCATATATTCAGGATTCATTATTCAAAACCTAAATTATGAACAAGTTATCCCATAAAAAATAAAGCTTTCAGATGAGTTACTTACCACGTCATCATTATTATTTTTTTTTTGCTTGTAAATTGTGCTTTAATTTCTGCAATCAGATATGATGCAGTGAAATATAAGTATAAACTTTCATTGTACATTGGAAAATAAAAAGCACATTTATACAGATAAAGCCCAACAGCTTATTCCCTTAAAAAAAAAAAAAAAGGTTTTGAATGTTTTTAAAGCTAATTCATCTTCAGTGTAAAAACTTGGAGGTATAAACAAACTCAAGATATTATATACAGTAAATTAATGTACATTTCCAAACTTGCACAGTGCAGCATTTTAAACAAAGTAAAGGTCTCATTTCAGCTTTTACTGTTAAGCATAATCCATATCTCAATCTTGAATATAAATGTCACAATATATAAACCCACTGAGAATTCTGTACACAAATACAAGTTTATAGAAATCTGATTTCAAATATAAATACATAAATTGTCATGACCTCACATGTTACAACAGCTTATTTTTCTATTGTAATTAAAAAAAAATCATAGAAAAATATTTCAATGCACATTCAACTGCTATGACAAGGGCCATGACCTTGTGCCTTTGAACCATACTTTGTGGAGTGTAAAGCATCACACCGGGCATTTTTGGAATGAAAACTGCTAAGGTTCTAAGATTGAAGAGGCTACTGTATAAATATTCACGTTATAATATGGTAACAAAAATAGTTAGCTCCATAGTGTATCAGGGAGGCAGTGGGGCAGAGAAGTGGAGGCTAGTGCTAGTTTAGGAAGGCCCACAGAGCGCATGTTAAGGTAGCTAATGAACTAATGTATTTTAAAAATCCCTACTGCAAGCCTAACACTGAACTCACTAGTGAGACGCTTAAGGCAACAAGACCGGACATGTGTTTGGCCCCCAATGCCCGAGTCCTGCCCTCTCCTCAACCTCTGTCATTTTAATAGACCAACCTGGCTCATGTGTCAACACAAATGGGGAGAAGAGTAAAGCAATTTCTTCTACATACAAAAAGACGATTCAGTGCAAACTGAGAAATTTCTTTGTCAATAGTTTGAAAATTTCTTATTGCCCTCAAGCAACTGAACTTTTTCTAAACATGTAACATTCAAATTGGGATCTATACTGGAGAGCAAATGTATATAAAAGGCAAACATTCAATTTGAGACATTCCAACATTAGCTTCCCCCTTTCCTTTTGTGGGATTTAACAAGGGTTCCACTGAGAGAGAAAAACAACTCGTCCTTAAAAGTGTACTTTCCTGCATTTAAAAATATATATATACCATTTAGACAGCAGATCCAAGGTGACCAGGCATAGTCAAGTTTCTTCTATGGCTTTTATTTTTTTTTTTTTTTTTTTTTTTTTCTTCTATGGCTTTTAAATCATTGAGGTACTAAGGAGAACCGTCACTTCTGATATTTCTGCTTAATGGCTTCCCTCTGAAAGCCACGTTCTGAAGTGATCCTGCTCACGTATGTGCGGTTAGAGATTCGGGGAGACCGCGTGAGGGTTGATGCAGAGGGCTGCCGTCACAAATGTCCCCAAGCCTCGGCACACTGTTAGAAAAAGGCAAAGCACTTTCAAACATTGAAGAAGTTCCAGAAGAATGGAAGCTCCTTCGGGCAAAGGGATTCCCCCAGTTTCACCAACAGATTTAGCAGCAAGATCCTGGGACTCCGCACACCATGGCAGGGAGCATGGGGGGACGGCAGCGAGGGGTCCGGAGTGGGCAGAGGGAGACCTGGAGCTGTCGGCACACAGAAAGGGCAGTGTGGCTGGTTGGCTAGCTCACCAGCCCCACACAAAGTGACACAGTCTATTCAGGGGGAGGGACGGCTGGAAATGTCAGGATGGGTAACATGAGTGGAATTTCCCCAGCTTTTCTCCGGCAAGAGGATAGAGAAGGGAAAAATGCTAGGGTTTAAATGAATGCCATACATCTGAATATCTCTACTTGAGTCTTTCAATTTGCCATACACACATCAGATAAAGCTGAATTTGCTCCGAAGTA
This sequence comes from Canis lupus familiaris, assembly GCF_011100685.1. NCBI lineage: Eukaryota > Metazoa > Chordata > Mammalia > Carnivora > Canidae > Canis > Canis lupus. Next base: position 17,606,235 of record NC_049254.1, on the reverse strand, counting down.
AGATGGGTAGCAAGATACACACTGTTCCCAATGACTGGATAAATTATCTTGGCACAGAAAAGATCTGAAGAAAATATTGAGTCCAAGAATGTGAGACCAAAGCCCTTTCTAGTAGTAAACCAGCCACCGCCGGTTCTGTATAATATGCATCAGACGATGGCCACAGTTCGATTATGGGTCAAGTAATAATTCCTTTCAATTAATAATACTAGAGATCCGGTTTTAATTGCATAGTCTTTCAGGAGCATAAAAACATGAGAACCAGCTCTTTTCCTGAAGCTCCGGGTTTCCTGCTCCAGAGCCCTGGACAAATGCCTCCCTGCCTGCTGCAGTGGTAAGCTGCAGTGTGACCCACTCATCCAGAGAGCAAAGGGGTTCGATGCCTGTCCCAACCCTCAACGTCCCTCCTTCATGACCACTAAGTGGACAATCACACGTCTCCTAGATCCACAAACTCATCTTCTCGTTTGGCCAGATCATCTTCATCACCCAGAGCTTTCCAGCCACTGGTGGGAAGGACCGGTTTTGAGGAGTGTCGCTGCAGCAGAGCGAAAGGAAACAAAGAGGACAAGCGGGCCGAGCTCCTCAGCAACGAGGGGCCCTCTGCAGGGAGGGCCCCCTGGCTGTGGTGTCTCTCCTCGATCTTCTCTTGTAAGCGCTCTACCTCCTCCATCATTTCCAAGAGTTTGCTCATGGTGGCCACTCTACCACCACCCAGGATTTGGGCTTCCGGAATCCAGCGCAGGTAGCGCTGGGCCCAGACTTTGATTTCTGGCCCCTCGATGTGAGGCGGCAGCAGTCCGTGGTAGTCGGTGGGCTTGCTGTGCCAGCTGTCATAGAACTCTTGAAAATTGTCTTGCAGCTCATCAGAAGAATTAATTAATTTGCTAATTCTCTTGCCCAGAAGGTTTTTAATTAAATGATCTGTTTCTTCCCTGAAAAATCCTCTTTTGGGAGATGATTTAGATTGAGTGAGTGGCAGAGACAATTGTCGTTGATGTTTGAAACGCATTCCTTTCCGTTGGCCTTTGTCCAGTTTTGGCTTTTCCACATAAAGAGGGTTTTTGAGCAACATCTGGGCTTTGGGTTCAAACTGTACAGACCAATCCCACACGGTGAGCAGATTCAAAGGCTTGCTCTGTGTATCCTGGTGTTCCCTACCCATGTTAATATCTTTTTGATGAGGCGAATTGAAGAAGAAGGTGCTAAAAATAGGTAAGTATAGACTATCTGACAAAACAGTCAAGTAAGTCTCCGTGAAATCAAATGCTGGGGGATGCTGGTGCACCAGCTGCCACACACAATCTAAGAACAGCAGGAACACGGGAACCTCCTCTTTGTCACTTTGACGGAGGTGGTTGCAGCGATCCAGGAAACAGTGGCCGCCCATGATCCACTCCTTCTGGACGAGGCTCTGGAAACCAACCCTGGTTCTGCAGTGGGGGTCCATCATCACTTGTACCAGAGAGGAAATGAGGCAGCAGAGGTCTGAAGCATTCTCCTCTAAAAGAAGAACGTTCATGTTTTGTGCTTCTAGACATTCTGCAATCTCTATTGCTTTTTTCAGGCAACGTCTGATTATATCAAGCCAACTGCTATTTTCCAACAGAGAAAACCATTTTATATCTGTGTCCCAAAATTCCGTACTATTATCTATCAGAAACAGCTGTTTAAATTTAGAGTATGCAGTCTGGATGTCCTGCAAGGACAGGAAGTTGGTTGACAGGTCTTCAGTTTTAACAATTTCATAGGGTGGCCTGTGGATGGTCTTGTAAATTCCATCCAAGAAGCTCTTTTGGATTTGTAAACTGCCATCATCCTGTTCTTTGGGCAGTGCTGACATTTTCAAAAGGGCACATCCATTGTGGCAGGACCAGCACCATATTGGTATGCCGTGACCCTGAAAGCGTAGCACGTCCTCTTCAGGAAGAGAAATAGGGACAACAAAGTATGCTGGCAATCTTACACAGACTTTATAGCCTTCATTGACACTCACTGCTTTGTACTTGACGTTGCCTTTGGTCCGCTCCAATTCCCAACACCAGTCCTTAAGGGTGTCAAACATTACAGTATGGTTCTTGGGATCAGTGGCTGTATTGTTTTGTGCAGCAGCTGCATAGGAAAACAGAAATAATCTTTTAAGCAGTTTAGGAGCTTGGGTATGATGAATTATGCCACTGACAATCCTTTTGACTTCCTCTTCTCTTGTGTACCTCAGACCAAAGTGGAACACTCGAAGGTCTTTGCAGTGGATGATGAGTTTTTCAGGGTATTTCTTCAATTGTCCAAAAAGAGGTTTCTTTTTCTCATCAAACACTCCATAAATCTGATCAACGCAGTGGAGTGTGATGTCATTTTCTCCTATAACCTTATTCTTAAATTGGGCCTCATCATTATCCAACGCAGATTCATCATCGCCCAAGAAGGCGATCTTGAAGTCCGTGCACACAAGTTTCCCATAGATCCCACGCTGACAGGAATCCTCCTGGACATACTTCAGCACTGTACTGGCTTCACAAAGCAGCTGTTCACCTGGCAACAAGTGAAGAGTTACTTCCTTCTCGTTTGCATGAATTTCCTCCGGGCGCACGTACGACACGAACGAGGGCTTGCTTGGGCGCCTTGGTGCCGCCGCCCCGGCCCACGACCCCTTTCCCCAGCATACGGCCGCCCTAGGAAGCAGCGCCGCGCGGGAGCAGAGGCGGCGGCCACCAGCTCTGGCGGCCCAGGCTCCGCGCATCCCCAGGCATCCGGCTCCGCCGCCGACACCGCTCGCCCCCCCACGTCATCATTATTAATTGGAAATTTAATGTTAACAAGAACACTATTCTTTGCACACTTCTATTCCAAATATCTAATCTGGAAGCCACAAACACAAATTAAACTGTACAAAATTACTCGCTTTAATTGCCATATCTATTTATAGCACTCAAAATATTTTCTTTATTTTCTACGGTCATTCACAATTTCCAATGCTACTTTTATGAGAATCACTCATTACTTTATGAATTCAGTCACATAACAGAAGCATTTTTTCAGTGTTCGTATTCACAATATTATTCTAACATTGGCCAGTCCACACACATGTGAGATTACTTAAATGCCCCTCACTATGAACATTCTTTGTTTTACATTCAGAGTCCCATAGATTCTCTTACCTACTTGGATATCTTTTTTTTTTTTTTTTTTTTAATTTTTTTTTTTTAATTTTTATTTATTTATGATAGTCACAGAGAGAGAGAGAGAGAGGCAGAGACACAGGCAGAGGGAGAAGCAGGCTCCATGCACCGGGAGCCCGATGGGGGATTCGATCCCGGGTCTCCAGGATCGCGCCCTGGGCCAAAGGCAGGCGCCAAACCACTGCGCCACCCAGGGATCCCGGATATCTTTCAATGATTATACACTAATTTTCATATTTGTGCATCTCAAAATAGTTAAAAATTGATCATGAGAAATTGGTTCATCCAGTTTATGTAATTATAAATGTAGTACTTCCTGTCTTTTCTCAATTCTGATCTCTTGGATTCTCAATAATTATTTAATATTTATAGTAATTCAAAACTACCAAATGCTGACAAACCACTTGACCTGAAAATACTGATAATTAATAATCATACCCACATAATAAAGGCCAAATAGCATAATCACCAAAGGAAGTTTTATTTACTGTGGAGAACTATCCAATTTTCTAAATTCTCTAAATCATGCTACAATACAGTTTTAACCTCTTATAATGATTGAATTATTCAAATAAGAAATTTCTAAAATTGAACTTAAAACACTCCAAATTAGCTATGCTTTAACCATGAATCTTTCAGAAGCTCTTCAGTGGCCACAAAAGGAACCTAACTAAACAGTACGGATGTCACACATGTACACGCACACATAGCTCTTAACATGAAGCAAATTCCCCAAACGTATTATCATATCTCATCCAGGTTTATCACTCCTAATTAACACAGGATACCATAAGCAGAGGTTTGGAGATAACCCTAAAACCAAAAATAACATTTAATAAAAATACGAGATAGTTCCTCGATTTTGATCATAGCCAAAAATATCAAAAACTATGGTCATTTTTCCAGAGTGAATAGTGACTAAAATAGTAATTTAAGAGGAAACAGTGACCAAAATCTTAAGTTGTCCCTATTCTAGATTGTTAACTGCTCCTTAATTGACTCGCATGGTCCATGTAAAATTTTAGCCTAATGAAACATGGATTCTCTTCCAGGGATAGACTTAATATAATACATCTTACAGGATTCGGCCTAGGTAATGTTCTTAGAAAACAGTAATGAGATTCTGAGTGATATCAGCAAAGACGGCAGAATGGGAGGTTGTTGGCACTGTTCCCCTACACACACACACACACACACACACACACACACACACACACACAAGCAAATAGCAACTATCCACAGACAAGTATACTTTTGTGAAAATCTCAGAACCTGGAGGTGACTCTGAGCCTCCTCTTGAGGAATAAGAACCTAAAAAAGCCATGTCAAAAGGGTCAAATGGAGCATGTTTCACCCACTGCCTCTTCACAAGGCAAGCACAGTGCCACACCCAGAGGTGTCCCTCTTCTTCAACGTGTAGAAGAGAGCCCAAGGCAGGTAGCCAACTTCCCCTGGGTCCTGGAGGGCCCACTGGCAGATCCACTTCCGTCTTGCCTCATGGGGAGCACTGGAGGAATTGGCAGGGATAGACATCCTGGGGTCTAGAAGTAGAGACATGGATGAGGCTCACAGTGATCATCAGCATGTAGATTTGGTAGTGACACCACTTCCTTGCTAGTGATCTCATCCAACAGAATCAGTGTCTGGAAGAGATATCTGCATTCCTACAGTATTATTCAGGTAGCCAAGAATTGAAAACAATCTGTGTGTCCATAAAAGATGAAGGGATAAAGAAAATGTAATACATACTTTTTCTTTCTTTTCTTTCTTTCTTTCTTTCTTTCTTTCTTTCTTTCTTTCTTTCTTTCTTTCTTTCTTCTTTCTTTCTTCTTTCTTTTCTTTCTTTGTCTTTCTTTCTTCTTTTTTCTTTCTTCTTTCTTTCTTTCTTTCTTTCTTTCTTTCTTTCTTTCTTTCTCCTTTCTTTTCTTTCTTTGTCTTTCTTTCTTTCTTTCTTTCTTTTTTCTTACTTTCCTTTCCTTCTTCCTTCTTCTTCTTTTTTTTTTTTTTAATGCCTTGACGGAGGGAGTTGGAATTTGGCAGGTGGAAGTTCATTCAGGTCAAGGGGAAGAATAACCAAAGTTGTGAAGCAAGAGAACTCTCTGAGCATGTTCGCAGTTCATTATTTGTCTGGTTTGGGTGGATATTTACTGTAAATAGAAACATTCATATTCCTAAGTCATTTATTTTCTTTATATCCTTTAAAATAACTCCAAATCTCTAAGCCAAAGCTATCTGCTCAAAATAAACTCTTGGGATGGGAAAAACATTGAAATTTTATATGAAATTTTTTTCTGACTAGTTCCCTTGATTAATGGTGTGTGGTAACCTGTGCTGTGAGTTTTATCCTATAAATCATACATTAGCAATGTCAGATGAGTTGATGACTATTTGCTCATTGTTGCTTTTCATTGCTATGACATTAACCTCAGCTTTTTAAAAATATAACTCCCCAAATAGTTATACTTTAGTGATAGAGCCAGCAAAAGCACAGAGCATTTTACTTTCCAACTAATTCAGGGGAAGATGTGATTGATGTGTGAAATACACTAAACCAGAAAAACTTAAGAATAGGAATTAAATGGTGACCTGGTGGATAAACGCACAAGGCTCAGAATAGGAGAAATTTACTATGAAACATGAGAGAAGAAAAGGAGCAGAACACTTGACAGGTTTATAAAGGACTGGGACAATATGATGATTAATTTAATGTGTCAATTTGTCTAGGCCATTGTCAAATATTGTTTTAGAAGTTTCTGTGAGGGTATTTTCTAGATTAGATCCATATTTAAATCAGTAGACTTTGAGCTAAAACACTGCTCTTCATAATCTGAGGGTGGACCTTCATCCAATGAGTTGAAGGCCTTGATAGAAAAACACTGACCTTCCCTAAAGAAGGATTCCACTACCAGATGGCCTTTGGACAAGAGCTACAACATCAACTCTTCCCTAGGTCTTCAGCCTGTCAGCTCATCCTATAGATTTTGGACTTGCCAGCCTTTACTTGTAAGTTCATTCCCTAAAATCAATCTCTCTCCCTCTCCCTCCCTCCTCTCTCTCTCTCTCTCTCTCTCTCTATATATATATATATATATATATATATATATATACACACACACATAAATGTGTATATACATATACAGATATAGATAGATAGATATAAATAATAGAACCAATAAGAGATATATATGCACACATATCTATATCTCCTATTGGTGCTGTTTCTGTGAAAAGCCCTAATTCAGGTAAATTTCCAAAAAGAAATCCCTTGGCATTTTAATAAAGTTCTGCTGCACCCCAGGAAAAAACTTGATTTCTTGCTAATAAGGAAAACACTCAGTATTGCTGCTTAATTTCTGAAACTAAAAGATTTAAATTCCTGATTTTTTTCAGGTTCTGTCCAACTATAATGCAGTGTCAATAACTCTAAAAACTATTCTGTCAAAGTCCCATATGTAGATTTACTTTCACTTCTCACTTCTTCAAAGAGGAAATTAGATATTATTTTTCCAAAGAATTTGTTTACACTGGAAAATCTCATTGACCACTTATTTCCTAGCTGTACCCTTTACCCTTTGTGTTTGAGAATCAAGCCATAATGAGAATTCAACTTTGGCCTGCTTATCCTTTTTTTTTTTTTTTTTTTTTTTTTATTTATGATAGTCACACAGAGAGAGAGAGAGGCAGAGACACAAGCAGAGGGAGAAGCAGGCTCCATGCACCGGGAGCCTGACGTGGGATTCGATCCCGGGTCTCCAGGATCGTGCCCTGAGCCAAAGACAGGCACCAAACCGCTGCGCCACCCAGGGATCCCTGGCCTGCTTATCCTAAGTGAAAACAGGGTGAACCAAACAAACTTGAAAAGTGAAACTGCCTCCATAAATTCTGATAGATAGTTACTGGAAGAGAAGCAATCATTCCCTGAAAACCTAAAAGTACCTTAGAATCCTACACACATCCCCACGGTAATAATGACTTATTCCAATGGAATTGTGGACCCACAGAAGCTCAGTACTCCATTTATTTCTTCATTTATGTGGCAAAGGTATAGTGACTTTCCACTGGGAATTAAGTACAAAAATAGGTAAGACACATGCTCTACTTGTAAGGAACTTAGAGTCCAAGAGAGGAAGAGCAGGGTGGAGACAAATTAGTGCAAGAGTGCTAGAGGTATAGTGATGGGGAGCTTGTAATAGATAACAAATGTAGGGATGCCTGGGTGGTCAGCAGTTGGGTATCTGCCTTTGGCCCAGGGTGTGATCCCCAGGTCCTGGAATCGAGTCCCACATCAGGCTCCTTGCAGGGAGCCTGCTTCTTCCTTGGCCTGTTTCTCTGCCTCTCTCTCTATGTGTCTCTCCTGAATAAATAAATAAAATATTTTAAAAAATAGATAACAAATGTATACATTGGAGATCAATTTTCTCATCTTTATATAGAAATAAAGAAACGCTGGCTCTGGATTTTTTTTTCCAAAATCACCTCTTGTGGTGAGCATAGCATAATGTATAAAGAAGTTGAAGCACTATGTTGTATGTTTGAAACTAATGTAACATTGTGAGACAACCATACTCAAAAAAAGATTTTTGAAAATCACCTGATTGGGCACAGGTAATGATTTTTCAAAAGGAATGGGTGCTAAAAAAGCTCAAATTGTGTATGTTTGATAACTTTTCTGCCACCAGAATTTTGAGAGTTCTACTCTACCTGGTGAGCTCCCATACTTATCAATATGCTTGTGCTTATTAAATCTGTGTGCATCCACCGTTCTGAGGGGACCCCGAGTGTAGTCTGTTTCATTTCACAAAATATACCATCAACTTCCTTCATATTATGTGTGCATGTGTGGTTTCATCAACATCATTTCTAAATTATTTTCTTTTTCTTCTCTAATACATTTTTAGAGTTCTCAAGTCATGGGGCACCTGGGTGGCTCAGTGGTTGAGCATCTGCCTTTGGCTCAGGTTATGATCCTGGGGTCCTGGGATTGAGTCCCACATCAGGTTCCCTGCATGGAGCCTGCTTCTCCCTCTGCCTATGTCTCTGCCTCTCTCTGTGTGTCTCTCATGAATAAATAAATAGAATCTTTTTTTTTTTTTTAAAAAAGGAGAGTTCTCAAGTCAATTATGTGTTTGAGAAATAGAATAGGGCATGTATATTGATGGCATTGCAACCTCTTCCCACCTGCTATACCAGCAGTTACACACATCCCCCAAGCTGTTGTAAGTGTGGATTAACAGCCCCATACCCAATTTTCCTTGGAAAATTGCCCTCGGATGATGGTAGTCACCTCTCTAGGAGATTACCAACTCCTGCACCACAGGCTACAGACAATGAATGACTAGTTGATACTAGGTATACTAGACCAACCCCTTATCTCAAAGGGAAACAACTCTGTGGTGTAGTTCATGCTCCAGTGCACCCCCACCCCTGGGGAATCCAGTCCAGGCTATTTTATACCTGAGGTCACACCCTGGTTATCTCTCTCCACTTCCCTCTTTTGCTTACACTGCCTCTTAAGAGGTTCATTTTGAGGATCACTCTCTCAGCAAAACTTGTTTATACAAATCCAGTTCTTGGCTGTGTTCTAAGAACATCTACCCCAATCCAGTTAACTTCATAAAATAGTGGTTATGTATTTTGTTTGTCTTATAGAGATGTAAGCTGAGAAGACAGAGCAGATAATGATTGCTGCTTGGTAAGGAAATTATTAAGCAGTGAACTCCCAAGAAAGAAGATTGGTAGGACAAATCCCCTGATAAACACAGGAGACAAAGAAAGTACACCAAAAGGCCTGAAAGTAAAACTGGGAGGTCAGGAAGATGCCAGAGATGAAGGGAACAAAGACAGGGGGAATGTTGCACTTTGGAAAGTTATTTGGTGGTCATTATCTTAACCTGATTATATATCTGGAATAATCTCATACATGAATGGAACTTGGTGCCCTCAACCTTTGCCCAATTTTAATTGGTCAGGCCACATGGAAACTTTTGGAATCATCTTAGCCCTCTTTTCTAGTAAACATTAAGAAATGCAGAATTCCAGAAAGCTCAAGAGATCACTTCTTTGATGAAAATAATTGAAGTGGGAGATTTGATTCCTACTAGCTCCCTTAATAGTCCTATTTGGCTCTAGTATGTAGGACAGATGGACCCTGGTGATTAATAGTAGACTGTGAGGATGAAAAGAAACTGGTTTTACTGATAGTTTTAGCAATATCTGATATGGTAAAGACTATGTAGAAAGGCTAATGGGGATTAGTATGCCATTTTAGGTCTTGACTTCTTTTCAATCTCTATCTCTGGGTCCAGCTAAGCACATTGGCATTCCCACAGAATGAAACCATATGCATTTACTATTTTGACACTGAAATATTTGAATTTTCTGACATACTGTCATAGTTTAATGAGATGATATTAGATCTGATCACTATTAAGAGCAAGTGAAAGCACCACACTCCTGACATCATGAGAATCACCCCCTTAGAGGATTCTCAAGAGACTTTTGGGCTACAAGAACCCTTATGATAAGGAAATCATGGCTGATAACTGCTGTGAAAATCAAAGGCCCAGCCCAATCCGGGAATTATGTGGTCTGGAGCAACTAGCAACATTCCTCAAACTGTTAGAAGGGAGTCATCTCTGGGACACCCAGCCAATAAACAAGTATATCACAGGTAAGCAGGACTGGCTACTAGGATTTGGGGAAAAGTCATATTCTTTTCTTAGAAATCTTGTTGGACATAATTCACCGAAAGAAATTTGAATTTCAATGACTTTTTGAGCAGAAACAAATGTTCTAAAAAATTACAAAAAGCAGTGGCACAGATAGTCTTATTCTGTTCTTAGGAACCAATTGTTCAGATGATATTGGAAATAACTACAACCACGATATATGCAGGATTGGTACTTTCTGCAGAAATAAAATATGTTACTTAATGGATAACTCTCAAGTTTTATACTCAAAAACTGCCCATTTAGAAGAATAATTGCCAGCTTGTTACTTGGCCTAGGTCAAAACTTCCCTTTCCATAGAAAAGCATCAAATAATTTGAGGTCAGTGATACAAACCATGTCTTGGGTGATGCAAAAGAGACTGTCTGGTAAGGAAAAATAAGCACAGAAGATTCTCTCATAAAATGGAGGTGGTACACTCAAGAGCATGTCAAAGGGGGATGTTCAGGGGTGTCCAGCACATATAGGAGCAAACTGATTTATTACCGGTAGGGACAATGATAGAGGCATCCAAGGACTCCCTGGCCCCATTGCTGTCTGAATCTTGTGATTTTTATTCCAGCTGAAGGAAGGCCAGGTTCGCTGGTCTTGTTCACAGTCCACTGACTGGAGTTCTTGGGTTGAGGGCCATGTTGCTGTATTGAAATCAGCAGCTCTCTAAAGAGGGTTAACCTTAAGGGAAGAAGGCAACACAGATCTACACAATGGGCAGAGTTGAGGGTTGTCAACACTGAAAGTGGAATAAAGCTTCTGTCCTCTCGTAATGGTTTAGATACTTAGGAACTCTGTAGTTGCAGCCAGTGGCCTTGCTATATGGTCAGGCAAATGAGGCCAAATGACTGAACATAAGGAATATTATCCCTCTATGAGGAACTCAGATTTAGAATTTCCTGTAGAAATTTAGAAAAAAAAATTAAAGGAAAAGAATATTGCATAGCTATACCACACTTCTTTTTACTATTTGAGCAGTGGTTCCATGACAAAATTGTAATGGCATCCAAAACCGTTGTTTCTCAAGAACTGTTGAAAAAGAATATTTTCAGGGGTAGATTGATTTCAAATGATTGAATATGAAAAGAAGCTAAATGAGGACTCTACTGGATCTATTTCTAGATCTGGAGATGCAAATGGTGGGTGGGGAAGAATGTAAAGAAGAAGACCGAGAAGTTTTGTAGTGATACCAAGCCTGGGTTTAAATTTATACGTTCCCAAGAAAGGTCATATAAATGAATTTCCGAAGGTATGTATTTCTGAAGGTAATTTTGAGTAGGTCATAAGTTCAACTTAAGTAACTAAATTTGGGCTAACTGTAAATATGATTCCATTTCCCAGCAGCAGGACTAGTCCTGTGTCTCTTTACTTTTCAAATATGACATTAGAGGGCAGCCTGGGTGGCTCAGCGGTTTAGCGCCGCCTTCAGCCCAGGGTGATCCTGGAGACCCGGGATCGAGTCCCACGTCAGGCTCCCTGCATGGAGCCTGATTCTCCCTCTGCCTGTGTCTCTGCCTCTCTCTCTCTCTGTCTCTCATGAATAAATAAGCAAAATCTTTAAAAAAATATATGACATTAGGAATGGAGGAAAAGAAGTTGGTGGCATATATCATGACAGACTTCAGTCTCTCTCACAAGAAGACCAACTAACAACTATATTCAAGATATTCAATTTCTAAGACATTTCCATTGAGGAAATCCCAGAACCCAGGGGGAGGCTGAAGCAACCTCCCTTGGATCACAGAGACCCAGGACCACATTAGAAGGGTATGGAGCCGTAGCTATGCACTGACCAAATCTTCCCTCCTCCAGACTGGCTCTGTGCCATACTGTGCCCTCTTGGCCTACATTTTCCCCAGCAGATAAAAGCCCAAAGTGGACATACAGCTCCCCCAGAGTTGTGGAACACTTCCTGGGAGGCCCATTCAGGTCTCAACTCATTGAAGATCACTGGGGGAGTCTTCAAGTCTTGATCACTGGGGATTAGATAGAAGTGGGGGCAAGGTTTACACCAACAGCACCCAGATCTTAAAGGACCACATTCTTCCTCGGAGCAGCACCTGAGCAGAGTTCCTGGCCAGCAGCTCTGTCCAGAGCCGAGGCAGCGTCCACATCTGACCAGGGAGCTTGGTGGGCAGTTCTGTCTAATTCAAGTTTCCAATCAACAAGCCATGCAAGCAATGAGCCCATTGCTGTCAGGGAAGCAAATTTGCAGCCCTACCCAACTGCTGACTATAGTCTCTAGTCCTACTTGACCCAGAAGCCTGACCAAAGAATCTGAGCATCTGTAGGGCTCATCTTATAGCTGTGCTTAGGGAGCCAGGCCAGCAGTACCGCCCAACTGTGAAGTATAACCTCTGGCCCCACATAGCCAGGGAGCTTAAACAGTGACCTCAATATCTGAAATATATAAGGAACTCATACAAATCAACAGCAAAAAAAAAAGGGGGGGGGGAGATTTTTTTAAGTGGCAAAAAACCTGAATTAGACATTTTTACAAAGAAGATATATAAATGGCCAACAGGACACAAGATTCTCAGCATCACTAATCAGAGAAATGAGAAACAAAACCACAATGAAATGCTACCTCATGCCTGTCAGAATGGCTAAAATAAAAAAGATAAGAGATAACAAGTGCTGACAAGAAAGTGGTGAAAAGGAACCCGCGTAAACTCTTGGTGGGAATGGAAATTGGTGCAGCCACTGTGAAAACAGTATGGAGGTTTCTCAAAAAACTAAAAATAGATCCACCATATGATCCAGCAATTCTACCTTTGGGTAGAAATGAAAATGAAATCACTATCTTGGGGGCATCTGGGGGGCTCAGCAGTTGAGCATCTGCCTTTGGCTCAGGGCGTGATCCCCGGGCCCTGAGATCGAGTCCCACATTGGGCTCCCTGCGAGGAGCCTGCTTCTCTCTCTGTCTGTGTCTTTGCTTCTCTTTGTGTGTCTCTCGTGAATAAATAAACAAAATCTTAAAAAAAAAAAAGAAATCTCTATCTTGAAGAGATATCTGCATTCCCATGTTCACTGCAGCATGATTTGCAATAGCCAAGAAATGGAAACAACCTAAATGTCCACTAATAAACAAATGGATAAAAAATATATGGAGACACACAATGGAATATTATTTAGCTAGAAAGAAGTAAATCCTGCCATTCTCGACAATATGGATGAAACTTGGGGGCATTGTGTTAAGTGAAATAAATCAAAGAATGACAAATACCAATGACTTCACACATACATGGAATCTAAAAAATATATATCAAACTCCTAGAAACAGAGCAGATTGGTGGTTGCCAGGAGCCATTTTACGATATATACATAAATCACATCATTTCATTGTACACCTTTAACCTACACAAGGTTATATGTCAACTATATCTTGATAAAGCTGAGGGAAAAAAAATTAAGAATCCATGAGCATAACTGCTGTTCTTAACAGCAATATAGATAAACAGTACACTTGCTGGGCCAAAAAAATCAACCACAGAGAGCAGGGTTATGTCAGAAAGGCAATAACTGCAATCAGTGCGAGATCATAGAGGAAGGAAAGGGCACTTGCAAAGGGGTCACAGTGCCAGGAAGGAGTGCAATCATACTATTTCTGTGAGAGCATTTCAGAGCAAGAGAATAATATTCTTGGCTCTCTCTCTCAGAGCTAGTGCTGGCCAATATTGGGAGAATTTACTGTGTAAATATAGTTGCTTTTACTAAAATAATAAGACTTTCCTGGAAGCCATTCAATAGAATTCCTCAGAGCTGGAGGCATGATTATACACTGTGGCTCTTACTAGGTGCAAGGGATTCAAGGGAACTCAACTGCCTCTTAAACTGGGAGTGTCTTTTTGTTTTCAAGATTTACTTATTTCTTTAGCGGCGGAGTGGGGGGCAGTGCAAGGAAGGGGAGGGGGAGAAAAGAGAGAGGGAATGAGACAGAGAAGCAGATTCCTGCTGAGCAGAGCCCGATGCCTGGCTCCATCTCACAACCCTGAGATCATGACCTGAGCTGAAATGAAGAGTCAGACGCAGGCACCCCTATGCTGAGAGTGTTAAGGAAAAGAGTTGACCGGGCCAATGGTTTACCCCATTAACAGCATCTTCCACTGGGAGTGAGAAGTCATAAACAGATTTATGTCTGTGAAAGGTCACTGTTTCCATAGAGTAGAAGATGGACAAGATAAGGCGGGGTTCTGGGGCTGAGCAGGTGATGAAGGCTGAAACTAACCCTGCGGTGGTAGGTGTGGGGGGAGAGGTCCTAAGTGAATAAGGGAAGGGAAGTAGATGTATCAGAACTTGGTCACCAGATAAGAGGGGTTGGGAAGAATGAGAAAAGAGTCCCAGGATCTGGCCAGGGGGACTATCAATACTAATGGAAAGGAAGGATGTCAAGGATGATGATTCGTTTGGTTACTTGTGCCTATGTAACCCCACTTATGTTTCACACTCTGCTTTTTTAATGCCTCTTTTATTTTTAGGCCATATGGTCCTAAACTGAAGCTAAATGGACCTGAAATGTTATGACAAATGCGACATTCATGACAATCCCAGATCGTAGAACAGTAGTGTCATGGGAATCTATGTGTAGATCTTAGAACTGCGGTGCTCACAGTTAACTCCTGGAATTCCTGTTTCGAGTCCCCAGGTTCCCAGAAGAACCCTGGAAGAGCCAAATGAGATAGTTATGAGAAAGATATTTGTAAATAGTAAAATGTCACAAAGCGCGCACTATTACAAGAATTCGTTTTGGATAGGTCGATAGCCAATGGAAGAACACAATCTCTGACTCTTATATTTATAAAATGGAAATGAGCTTTTACTCTACTCCATTCAACAGGGAACGTCACGTATGAAACACTTCTAATTCTCCTCCCCTTCCTCACACCTTCTATGGGAAAAGGAGTGAATATATGGGATGAAAATGAACTTTGGATCTGCCTGGCTGCAGACAGGCTCATGGGAGTCTGGTCGCCTTACTCCTGGTGCTGGGGAGCAGGCCTGGCCTCCGAGGGAGAGGCCAACCGTGTGGGAGGTTCAGTGTAAGCCTGGGGTGAAGTACTCCGGAACTCACTGAGGCTGCATATTTAAGCTATTACTCCAATCCTGCTTTTGGTTGCAATATATGTAAATTTTGATCTTTATCAGGCGAGCTGTGAGTCTAACTCTCTATCTCCCCAAATCTTGGTAGCACCAGATTCTGACGCTGCTCATTGCATTCCTCCGTAGAGGAGATTTTCAAAGCCTTACCCAATCACTCACTTCAAATACAAGTGTTTTCTCCTTTCTAATTTTTCTCTCCTCACTGGGAACTTCTAATAATAGTAGCCACTCAATACTAAATGTAGAGGAACCCATGGTCATAGATGGAAGTGGAAAATGTTTGAAGAAAAAAATTAACATTCCAATTATATCTGGTAGATTTAATACACAGGAAGAATGCCACTTCTGGGTACTGTAAGCTTCCAGATGTTGGCATGTCTTTATAGGAACTCAGCAAATGGATCACAGCTAAGCCCCTAAAACACATGAATTTTATATTAACGTATCTTAACTGTGTGATGTTGGCCACACCTTGTTGAGAGGCTTACATCATGGTGGAGACCCAGGATACTGTTGCCTCGACAAGTTCTTATCCTGTAAGAGAACAAAATTTATGGGCATAAGAATTTCTTCTCTCTCTGCTCCCACTTTCCACTTAGAAAGTTTCGCTTTTTCTCTACGTCCTAGGCTGGTCACAGTTGGAGAATAGGGTCTGTGTTCATGGGAAACAATTTTAAAATCCTAACTGAGGCAGAAGTTTGGCTCAGTGTGAAAGTCTCATGGCTAGAGCTACTTTCATTTCTCCTTCCCTGTTCTCTGCCTCCTTCTGGCTCAGAATCCTTGAGTGGATTTCCATTTCCTCAGACCCCCCCTTCCGGCTGGGAAGGTGCGTTCTTGTGTGGGTGTCTGCTCTTCCAGGCTGTTGGTTTAGGTATTACTTAAAGGTGATCTGTATGCCATGCTTGTGTCTCTCTTTCATGCCCTGCTGAGTGGCAAGCATGTAATGAGGTGAGCTGAGGGAGTCATGGTGTGATCAGATGCAAAGTTCTGCTAAGCAAGAAAGATCTATTAAAATCCAGGCCATGAAATAGGCATTAAGATCAGGAAAGTCAGACCTCTATTTTTTTTTTTCACGACATTTTGGCATTTTCAAATATACGGCGAAAATGAAAAGATTTTAAAGTTGGCAGCTAGATTCTAACCTTAGCATCTTCAGATCATATTTACTTTGGTCATTTTATTGGGCTAGAATTCACATAACATAAAATTCACTGTTTGAAAGTGTATGATTAGGTGGCTTTTCGTGTGTTTCCCAGGTTGTGCGACATCACCATTACCTAATTCCAGAACTTTTCCACCACCCCAAAAAGGAAATCCCATGCATGTTAGCAGTCATTCCCCAGCTCCTGGCAACAAGAATCTATTTTCTGTGTCCATAGATTCTCCTATCCTGGGCATTTCATATATGTGGAATCCTACAATATGTGGCTTTGCACATTTGGTTTCCTCACTTAGCATAATGTTGTTTTCAACATCACATTTCCATGCTGCAGCATGTGTCATTGCTGCATTTCTTTCATGGCTGAATAATATTCCATTGTCTGGATCCACCACATTTTGTTCATGCAGTCATCGATTGATGAATATTTGGGTTGTGTCTCAATTCAAAATATATATATGTATATATATATTGCTATAACAAAAAATACCATAGACTGAGTGACTTAACAAACATTTATTTCTTACAGTTCTGGAAGTTCAAGATTGGAGAACAGCAGATTTGGTACCTGGTGAGCATGTGCTTCCTGCTTCATAGATGGCTGTCTTCTCTCTGAGTCCTCACAGGGCAGAGGGGCTGAGAGAACTCTCTGGGCTCTTTTATAATTCCACTTAAGGGAGCTCCAATCTCATGACCTAATCATCTCCCAAAGACCCTACTTCCCAATGTTCATTGCCTCTGGTTCCCATTATCCTCCAGGCATGGAGCTTGTGGACACCAAATCCCACATTTTCAAAGTTTAACTAAGCACAGATTTTTTTGGGTGATGACTTTTAATGAATTCAATCAATATGATTTTTGTCTTTCAGAGATTCTTCCCCACTCTGGTTCCTTCAAAGAGGGTGCACCTTTTTCTTTTCAGGTGCAGTGATGGTTTTAGGTGAGGAGATGTACATACTGTGTGTATGTGTCCCATTGCTGCTGTAAGAAATGATCACAGATTTGGTAGCTTAAGACAATATAAGTTTATACTCTCACAGTTCTGGAGGTCAGAAGTCTGAAATCAACTTCAGTGGGCTAATATCAAGGTGTCAGGAGGGCTGTGCTCCCTCTGGAAGCTCTAGGGGCAATCTGATCTTTACCTCTTTAGCTTCTCTTGGCTTTTAGCAATCCTTGGCTGGTGGCTGCATCACTGCAATCTCTGCTTCCTTGGTCACAATGCCTCCTCATCTTCTGTCTCTGTCAAATCTCTTTTTGTCTACCGTTTGTAAGAATATGTGTAATGGCATTTAGGGCCCAACTGGCTAAATGTAGGATAATCTATCCATCTCCAGATCCTTAAATTAATCATATGTATAAAGAACCTTTTCCCAAATCAGGTAATATTTACAGGTTCTAGGCATTAATACTTGATGTCTTGGGGGCCACTTTTCGAGTATCACTCTACACCTGTGTCCTCCTTTAAATATGTACATTTATATGTATATTCATACACAGAAGGATAAAATGTAAATGTACATGGGTATATATTTTAGAAACTATATGAAAGATATAGGAATATGCATACATTTGCACATTTTAAAAAGTTTTTTCGGGCAGCCCGGGTGGCTCAGCGGCTTAGCGCTGCCTTCAGCCCAGGTTGTGATCCTGGGGACCCTGGATTGAGTCCCACATCGGGCTCCCTGCATGGAGCCTGCTTCTCCCTCTGCTTGTGTCTCTGCCCCCCCCCCCGTGCCTCTCACGAATAAATAAACAAAATCTTAAAAAAATAAAAATAAGTTTTTCCAGAGTTTATACTTTTTATTCCAGAAGTATCCAACTTATCCATATTAAATGATGAGGCATTGAAAATGTTAACATCAACCAACACTACTTGAAAGGAGCAATAAAATTGATAGCTCCAGACTATGTTTCCTTTTTCAATTATCGTAGACATAATACATGTTGTGGTTTGCATTCTAAGAACACCGATTAGCATCTTAGGCTAATTAGTACCAATAAACCATGACAGAGAGTGAAAAAGAATAGCACAGTCTTTTGGCAAGGGGAAATGGAAGAAGGGGAAAAACAATTGACCTTGAAATGGCAGGTGCCAAAAGCACATATGATAGCTATGCTGCTCCGCATAAATCTTTGGCAAAGTCCAGAAATCATTTTAACAGTCTGTTTTTCATCTAGAAACAAAGTAGTGATCAACAAGCTTTAATATCATATGTGCATAAATGTATACATTTGTACCACAACCCGCATACAAGCACAGATACACATACTTCCTTTTGTCACCCTTTGCTTTATTGGGCTTCACAAATGCTGCATTTTCTACAAATAGAAATTTTGTGGCAACCTTGCATGGAGCAAATCTACTTGGGCAGCTCTGGTGGCTCAGCGGTTTGGTGCCACCTTCAGCCCTGGGTGTGATCCTGGAGACCCGGGATCGAGTCCCACGTCGGGCTCCCTGCATGGAGCCTGCTTCTCCCTCTGCCTGTGTCTCTACTTCTCAATCTCTCTCTCTCTCTCTCTCTCTCTCATGAATAAATAAATGAAAAATCTTAAAAAATAATCTACTTGTGCCATTTTTCCACAGCCTATGCTCACTTCATGTCTCTGTGTTACATGTGGATAATTCTCCTAGTATTTCTTTCTTTTTTTTAAGATTCTCCCCAACCTCTCTCCCTCTCCTTGGGCTTCCTTATTCTCCGAGACACACAATATTGAAATCAGACCTATTAACAATCCTACAGTGGCCTCTAAGTGTTCAAGTGAAGGAGGAGTTGCATGTCTCTCACTTTAAGTCAAAAGCTAGTGATGATTAAGCTTCACAAAGAAGGCATAATGAAAGCCAAGATGGGCTAAAAGCTAGGCTTCTGGTACCAAATAATTAGCCAAGTTGTGAATCCAGAAGACAAGTTCTTGAAGGAGACTGAAGTGCTACTCCAGTGAACACACAAATGATAAGAAAGTGAAACAGTCTTACTGTTAATATGGATAGAGCAAACCAGCCACAACATTCCCTTGACCTGAAAACTAATCCAGAACAACTAATCACAGAGACTTCTGTGAAGGCTGAGGAGATGAGGCAGCTGCAGAAGAAAAGTATGGAGATAGCAGGTTGGTTCATGAGGTTTAAGGAAAGAAGCCGTCTCCATAAAGAAAAGTTCCAGGGGAAGCAGCAAGTGCTGATGTGGAAGCTGCAGGATGTTATCCAGAAGACCTAGCTAAGGTGATTAGCTAATGTGGCTCCACTAAACAACAGATTTTCATCATAGATGAAACAGACTTCTATTGAAAGAAGTCTGGGACTTCTTTGAGTCATCTGGGACTCATAACTAGAGAGGAGAAGTCAATGGCTGGCTTCAAAGCTGCAAAGGACAGGCTGACTTGTTAGGGGCTAAGGCAGCTGGTGCCTTGAAGTTGAAGCCAGTGCTCATTTTCCATTCTGACAATCTTAGGCCCTTAAGAATTCTGCTAAATCTATTCTCTCTGGGCTCTAGAAATGGAACAACAAAGCCTGGGAGACAGCACATTTGTTTTTAACATGGTTTACTGAGTATTTTAAGCTCACTGCTGAGACTTACTGCTCAGAGAAAAAGACCCCCTTCAAAATATTGCTACTCATTGACAATGCACCTGGTCACCTAAGAGACCTAATGGAGACACACAATGAGATGAACGTTGTTTTCATGCCTGGTAGCACAATATCCAGTCTCTAGCCCATGGACCAAGGAGTCATTTTGGCTTTCAAGTCTTATTACTTAAGAAATGCATTTCATGAGGCTACAGCTGCCATAGATAGTGAGTCCTCTGATGATGGATCTGGGCAAAGTAAATTGAAAAACTTCTGGGAATGATTTGCCATTCTAGATACCATTACAAACATTTGTGATTAATGGAAAGAGGTCAAAATATCAACATTAACAGGCGTTTGAAAGAACCTCATGAATGACTTTGGGGGGGTTCAAGACTCCAGTGGAGAAAGTAGCTGCGGATGCTGGGGAAACAAGAGAACTAGGATTACAAGTGGGGCCTAAAGATGTGACTGAATTGCTACAATCTCATGATACAACTTTAATGAAAGAAGAGTTACTTCTTTTGAAGCAACATATCTCAAGAATGTGGTTTCTTGAGGTAGCAACTACTCCTGGTGAAGATGCTGTGATGGTGGCTGAAATGTCAACAAAGGACTTACAATATTACATAAACTTAGTTGCCAAAGCAACTAAGTGGCAGGTTTGAGAGGGTTGACTTCAACTTTGAAGGAAGTTCTACTATGGATAAAACGCAATCAAATAGCACCACACACTACAGAGGAATCATTCATGGGAGGAAGAGTCAATCGATATGGCAAACTTCATTGTGTCCTATTTTAAGAAGTTACCACAGCCACCCCAACCATCAGCAACCACCACTGTGATCCATCAGCAGCCATCAACATCAAGGCAAGACCCTCCATCAGCAAAAGCATTATGACTTGCTGAAAGTCTAGATAATAGTATTTTTAAGCAATAAACTATTTTTAAAGATTTATTTATTTATTTTAGTGAGACAGCATGAGTGGGAAGAGCAGAGGGAGAGAGAGAGAGAGAGAGAGAGAGAATCACAAGCAGACTCTGCGCTGAGTGAGGAGCCTGGCATGGGGCTCACTGGGGGAGGGAGGAGCTCAACAGGAGGCTTGGCATGGGGCTCAATCTCACAACACTGAGATCACAACCTGAGCTGAAACTACGAGTCAGACACTTAACCAACTGCACCACCCAAGCACCCCAGCAATAAAGTATTTTTTAATCAAGGTATATACATTTTTTTAGACTATAGTATAGAGTAAATAGAATTTTTATATGCACTGGGAAACCAAAAAAAATCATTTGACTTACTTTATTGTGATATTTGCTTTATTGTGGTGGTCTGGAACTGAATATCTCAAGATGTACCTGTGTGTATATGTTTATATATTTAATAGTCTTTTTAGATATGTAGTTGACCTATAGGCCCAACTGAAAGCAACTGAGGATCAAGTGGTTGGTAAAGTTTATTCCATCAGTGTTCATTTTTTGTAATAGAGGAAGAAGCTAGAGAGATAGCTTTATTTTGTTTCACACAAGATTGTCAAAGATAAAGAGTGTCCTGTGCTTTCTTGTAGGGCGAGTACCTAGCAGAAGCTGTCAACTCAGCAAACAATGAACATTCTTGGAGGGATGAATCAAGTGAATGAACAAAGCTCTAAGGAGATTCACACAGGGCTCCTTTTGGGAAGGAATTATATCTCTTTTGTCTCAGTATTCTTAGTTCTACCATAGTAGATTCTCAAAAGGTGGTTGTAGATATGGATTAAATGTAATTGAATAGGTGAGTTATTCTTTATCATCAGATATCAGGCTATTTACAAGAGAAATGCTCTTGTGGCAGCTTCCAAGTAGAATCCACTTGTGTCTATCTTTTGTCTTCCCCATAGTCATACCACACTCATAGTGCATGGAACCCAATATATCTGTAGTAGCTGGCAGTTGTATTTTTATGCATATATTCCCATTGGATCGGTACAATCACGGTGTGAGACAGGAATCTTAGTCTCCATCTTGCCATTGGGTAAACAGAAGCTCAGAGGGGACTGGCACAAGAGAATATTCTGGAAAGTAGCAGATGGACATGTCTTTGATGACAAGTTGAGTGTACCTCCTTTTATAAAAAGCTAGTCCTTAAAACACCAGTATAGCAGACAGTCAGCAGTAATTGTTAAAAATTAAAAGCCAAATAGCCTCAACTTTAGAATAAGAGAGAAAACTAAGAAAATGAACAAAATCAAAGCATGATACATAGAGGCAAATTAAATTTATTTTTTAAAGATTTATTTATTTATCTTAGAGAGAGAGGAAAGAAGAGAGTGAAGTGAGGGACAGAAAGCGAGACTCCTCAAACAGACTCCCTGCTGAGCACAGAGCCAGACCTGGGGTTCAATCCCAGGACTAATGAGATCACGACCTAAGCTGAAACCATGTATTTCACTGTAAAATCTCCTCCCAAATGTTCCTTTATTACTGACTGGAAATTTTTTTAATTTAAAATTGCCTGTGGAAAATGATTTGATTATTACTATATTAATTTAATTATGTCCTTGATTACCAGTCCCAGATGTCAAGGGAAAATTTTACTAAAGAGAGCAAAACTTCTCAGTTCAGTTGAGTTTCCAAGATCGTCCAACTCAGTATTTTACCTCTTAGAAATGATATACTGAGTATGTTGAAGCCACTCCTACCCTTAACACTGTATCAGAAGTTGAGGGGTTCATGAAGAGATTGAACTAGACATCAGAGAAATTCCTCTCACATGCGTTTAAAGACTCAAAATTTGTTTGCAGTCATCCTATGACCTAGTCTACTCTAACCATACACTGAGTTTAGCCTACTTGAATGACTCATTTTCACCTTGTGAAATACTAGATTACAAATAATATTTGCTAACACTACCTATGCAATAATTGTTTTGTTTGTATTTTCATTAGTTATTCAGCAAAAATTGAATATCTACTATGTGAAAATACTGTGCTTTGACTGGAGACACAGAAGTGAACAAAATAGAGGCCCTTCTCTTAAGAATTTTGTTGTCTATGTGGGAAGACAGTAGGGATGCCAGATTTAGTAAATAAAAATTCAGGACACCCAGTTAAATTAGAATTTCAGGTAAGTAACTAAAAGCTTAGTATGAATGTTTGTGTTGTATTTGGAACATACTAAAAACCCTTGTGCTGTAGATCTGAAATTCAAATTTACCTGCGTGTTCTATTCTTACCTTACAACCCTAGAAGAGAGATCTGGATAAAGATACTGTGATACACAAGAACAAGTGCTAGAATATGACTAAATCCAGAGAATGATAGAAATATGTGGCTCCCTGTTCATTAGGGGTTTTATTTTTAGGTTTTCCATATGTGCTGGGAGAAAACGTGACCCTTTTCTGCAATTTGACCAGGTCAGTACATGAACGTCCTGGAAGGAGAGTAGATTCTTAGATAAAAACAATGCATTTATGATATAAATACGTGGAGGAATTCTGTAACCATATTGAGATTGATTGCATTGCAAAACACCAAAAGCAGTTCACAGCCATAGAAGAAGTGATTTTTGAGGATGAAGCTTGTTACAGATATTCCCTTACTGTGTTCTCTACGTGGAACCATGGAGAACAGTCATACCTACTATTCTAAGAACCTAATGTTTTCCAGAGGGAGCAGTTTTCTGTGGTAGAAATTCCGGGCCTTCACTTTTTGAGGATTGTATTCAGAGAAGGGATGTTAAAGCTGGAAGACCAGCTGGATGTATCTAGTCAAAGCCTCTCATGCTACAGACAGGAAAGCTAGGCCAGGTACAGTGACCACAGAAACAGGTACTTTTGTGTCATTTCCATGCTACTTTTATTTCCAGCAGACAATTCATTATTAGCAGGGGTAAGAATCTCAAAGATAGGGGATCCCTGGGTGGCTCAGCAGTTTAGCTCCTGCCTTCGGCTCAGGGAGTGATCCTGGAGTCCCTGGATCGAGTCCCATATCGGGCTTCCTGCATGGAGCCTGCTTCTCCCTTGGCCTGTGTCTCTGCCTCTCTCCCTCTCTCCCTCTCTGTGTCTCTCATTAATAAATAAATAAAATATTAAAAAAAAAGAATCACAAA
Organism: Canis lupus familiaris; assembly: GCF_011100685.1. Classification (NCBI taxonomy): domain Eukaryota; kingdom Metazoa; phylum Chordata; class Mammalia; order Carnivora; family Canidae; genus Canis; species Canis lupus. The sequence goes on along the minus strand of NC_049254.1, from coordinate 17,582,420 downwards.
GATACTCTGAATGACTTTTGCAAAGCAGCAGAAGAAATAGAAAAAAGAAAATATAGAGGAGGAGAAGGATGAAAACTGACAGTAGGAAAATAAATCTATTCTGTTTCAAATCAATGAACATTTCAAAAGACAAAAATTGAGTGGTAGTTCCTCTTACCGTATCTCTTGTCTTTGTTTTTAGACACTTAACATCATGAGGGTTTAGTGAAAAAGATAACCTTAACTGGTTTTCATTTATTGGAAGGTTTGTCAGGGTACATAGGAGATCAACTTAGAAGCAACTGAAAATATTTTTTTAAAGGAATTTAAAATATTTAAATTTATATTTTAACCCAATATTTTAAAAAATTAGGAACTTAAATTTATATTTTAACCCAATATTTAAAAAAAATTAGGAATTACTGTCATCGACTCTATGGAAATCGTATATGGTTTATTTCTGTATTTAATTTTCTTTTTATCTCATTCTCCTCAGCTATAATTGCTTATGTCCTGAACTCCAGAACTGTCTTGACTTTGAAGTGCTTCAGGAATCCTGGAGATCCATAGAAATATCTCTCTTCTTGTTCATTGCTAGATAATTGGGTTTAATTTTTCCCTCTCTCTCACTCCAGTATTTTGAACCTCTACAGATATATGTGGGTTTTCATTCCATTTACTGTCCTTGGCATTCAGCAGTACCTTTCAGTGTTACCATTCACCTGTGGGAGTTATCTTCTCCCTAGATATTTTTAACCATTTCCTCCTGTGATAATTTTGTCAATTTACCGTTTAAAAAATTTCTTTTAGTCTGTTGTTGAACATCCAGAATTGATTATCTATTTATTTCGTGTTTCCTTTCAGACTGTCCATCTCTTTTTTTACTTACTTCTTTTTTCCAGAGATTTCCTAGGTTTCATTTTTCAATCCTGCTGTCACTGATTCTTTGGTTTGTTTTGTTGATCAGTCATATCTGTCATTTCCAAGAGGTCTTTCAAGGTCTTTCTGTTTTCACAGTCTCCTATGCTTGTTTTATGTAAGCAACGTCTCAAATCTCTTGAGATACTAACTAGAATTTTATCTAAGTTTCTTTTGGTTTCATAAGTCACTTCTCTTTGTTCTAATTTAAATGATTAGATTTTTAGTTTTGATTTTAACTTGATCTATTTTTTCATGATCCAAACTTCCTCACAGAGCTGGAGGTGATTTATGGCTCTTGGCTGTTCTAAGAATGTAGATGGGGTTTATTAACTGGTAGTTTTCACACTATGTAAACAAGTGGAGAGCAGGCCAGTTATGTTTTAGGACCCCCAGGGTCCACATGTAGAGGTCTTTGCTCTGGAGGAACCGATGTCCAAATACTCTGCATTAGGTAATTTCAGATAATTTATTTAATTTCCTTGTGGAAGTACCTTTTTTTTTTTTGAGATGAGGTGCAAATAGCTGGCTTCCCAGGTGGCTGCATGTGGTTGGGAAAATGAGAGAATGTAGAATGAGCTCAGTTGGCCTGGATTTAGAGTTTCAGCCCAACATTCTGTCTGAACTATGAGCCTCGCCAGAGTTCTGCGTCAGGCTTCAGGATACTTTCCTCTCTTCTGGAGCCTTCCTTGTTCTATGCTACTCCTTTTCCCCCACTGCTTCATCATGCACTCCTATATTCATCTTTCATAATTTTGTTAAAACTCCCTGGTTTTTAAATATATTATCACCTTTTCTCCTTATTTATTGCATATTTGCAATGTTTTAAGGTGCTTTATTATCATTTCAGTGGGACTCTCAGAAGGTAGGACAGATAAGCCTGTGTGGTCTTTCATCTTGATATGGAAGTTATAATTAAATTTCCCTTAGTCCATAATATTTGGAAAACATCAGCGCCACCGTACTTGAATCCTATAAGAATCTATCAGTGATTTCAAAAGATGAGTAAGGTATGTTTCGAGCCACCAGCTTAATGTAAAATAGTTTTAGAGACATTAGCTTATCACCAAGATATAAATTTTTCACTGAATCTGTAGTACGGCAATATAAATAAAGGGTTTTCTATTCTGCTTAGCATTGCGAATTTGCAAGTTGTTTCCCTGTCCAACTGTGTCCTCAGAGACTCACTACGTTTTCTCTGTCTTCTTTGCCATGCCTCACTGTTACGTAGGAAATTACATTCATGGGATGGTAGCCCCTAAGTACACTTCCAAGGAAGATATTCTAGGACAGAAAGGCAAGCAGCCCAAATTAAAATGCTCAAATTACACAGTTTAGGAAAGCAAGTTTAGAATATACAGTGAGCAGCAAGGCAAAAGATGGAATCAAGTTAATATATTTAAATTAGGAAAGTCCAAAAGAACAAATATAAAAAGAAAAAGTAGGTTGTTTCCAGGCCATTTAATATAACAGAACATAATGCTAAGTACCATAATAGAGCCTTAGGATAGCACTGTATTATGGTTTAAGCCCATCATTAATATTCATAACAAGAATCATAAATTAAAATCAAAATGTATAATTGTGTTTTATAGGTTGAGAAAAAAAGCTAAAGAAATTTGTAATTCATTTTTAAAAGATTTCCATTCAAAATACTTAATGTTTTTAAAATGTAATTGACAAAAATTTGAACATTTTTTTCAGAGAGCACTGACTTGGGTTTGTTTTCCAACTTTGTTACTCACTGTATAATTATGCATAATATTTTAATTTTATTTTTTAAAATTTTTACATATTTTTTTCAATTATGCATAATTTAAACCATATTGCTGAGTTCTCAATTTCTCAAATATCAAATAATTAGGGCAATTGCACATACCTGACAAAGTTATGGTATTTTGACAAAATGATTCACATAAACTGTTAGCACAGTATTAGTAACTATTCTTAATAAGTTTTTGAGTTTTATAAATTTGTATATATAATTTTAATAATGACAAAATGTCTTCTCCTGGGACCTAATTTAAACTATCAGATATAGGGCAGCCGGGGCGGCTCAGTGATTTAGCGCTGCCTTCAGCCCAGAGCATGATCCTGAGACCTGGGATCGAGTCCCACGTTGGGCTCCCTGCATGGAGCCTACTTTGCCCTCTGCCTGTGTCTCTGCCTCTCTCTTTCTGTGTCTCTCATGAATAAATAAATAAAATCTTTTAAAAAAATAAACTATCAGATATGTAAACTGAGCTGAGTACTGGCAGAGTTTTTTGTTTTCATTTTGTGGAAATTGAAAAGCTGAATTTGAAATTTATGTGGAAATTGAAAAGCTGAATTTTAAATCTATGTGGAAATATAAGGGCTTAGGAATGGCGAAGGCAATCCTGAAGAAGAAAAAACCTGCAGGTGTACTTGATATCAAGATCTGTTAAAAACAATTAATTAATTATATTTTAGTGTACATAAACACCTTTATATGTGTTCATATACTACATTTTAGTGTTTAAGCTGATGTATTTCATTGATTAAAAAGCATTCTTTGATACTTGCAAAAATTCTCATAAACAAAAACAACTCAATTGACAATGCAAACTTTATTACAGACACAATTCTTATTCTAGCTCACAGACTTTCCAAATAAGTGGAATATGAACATTACAAAATTGAAATTGATAGACACTGAAGAGTAAAAAAAATCCCAAGACACTTTTCTTTCAATACAGCAAACACTAAATTGCTCTCAATGCCATCACTCAAAAAAAAAAAAAAAAGATTAAAGCCTTCAAAAAGATCTCAAACTTTGCAAGCAAGAGATAGAGTTAGGTCAATGACCCAGAGAAAAATACTTAGGGATAGCTTATAAATACTATTTCATCACTTCCCCCAAGTAGTATACAAGCAAAAAGAGTTTTAATAGTTGGAAATGTTTTTACAAAAAAATTATTGCATATAATTGGTATGTGATCCATTGACAGAGGATTAACCCTTTCTGTAATTGATCAAATAATATTTAAATACTAGGTTTTCATAATTAAATTTATTTTATATAGTGTTTAGTGTTTCAAAGAATTACTTTATTACAGTTTGTCTGGTATTAGTTTATACAGAATTAAATATGTTTAACGTTTATATTTCTTATAAAAAGTGTAATTTTTAGGGGTGCCTGGGTGGCTCAGTTGGTTGCTTATCCAGCTCTTAGTTTCAGCTCAGTTCATTGTCTCTTGGGTCAAGGGATCAATTCTTCTGGGCTCCATGTTCTGCTGCTTAGGGAATTCTCTCTCTCTGCCCTTCCTCTCTCTCTTGCATAAATAAATAAATCTTTTAAAAAATTTATTTACAGGGGTACCTGTGTGGCTCAGTGGTTGAGCATCTGCCTTTGGCTCAGGTCGTGATCCCGGGGTCCTGGGATTAAGTTCTGAATCAAGCTCCCTGTAGAGATACTGCTTCTCCTTCTGCCAACGTCTCTGCCTCTCTCTCTGTATCTCTCATGAATAAATAAAAACTAATCTTTAAAAAATGTATTTACAAAAAATGTATTTACATATAACACTATGTAAGATATACAACCTATTGGCTTGATAAATTTGCATATGGCAATATGACTACCACCTTAGTTTTAGCTAACATCTCTAACAGGTCCTGAAATTTTCATTGTGTGTGCATGTGTGTTAAGAACATTTAAGATCTAGTCTCTTAGCAGTTTTGAAGTATATAATGGAGTATTGTTGACCATAATCACTAGGGTGTGCATTAGCTCTCCAGAATTTATTCATTTTCTAGCTGCAAGTTTGTACCCTTAAAATGAACCCAATTCCTTCAGCCCTGAGCCCTGGGAAATCATTTTCTACTCTGTTTCTATGGATTTGGCTTTTTTGGACACCACATATAAAAGGTACCATATATTTTTTTTTAATTTTTATTTATTTATGATAGTCACAGAGAGAGAGAGAGAGAGGCAGAGACACAGGCAGAGGGAGAAGCAGACTCCATGCACCGGGAGCCTGACGTGGGATTCGATCCCGGGTCTCCAGGATCGCGCCCTGGGCCAAAGGCAGGCGCTAAACCACTGCGCCACCCAGGGATCCCTAAAAGGTACCATATATTATATTATTTGTCTTTGTCTGTCTCATCTCACTAAGCATAATGTCCTTCCAGTCCATCTATGTTGTCACAAATGGCAAGATTTCCTTCCTTCTCGTGGCTGAGTAATATTTTATTGTTTGAATACATATACTACATCTTCTTTATCCATTCACCCATTGACAGACACTTAGGATGTGTTTGTATCTTGGCTATTGTAAATAGTGCTATAATAAACATGAAAATATAGATACAGTTTCAATATACTGTTTTCATTTCCTTTGGATTCCTGGGTCATATGATAACTATATTTTATTTTTTGGGGAGCCTCTATACTGTTTTCCATAGTGGCTGCATCAATATACATTCCCACCAGCAGTGCACAATGGGTTCCTTTTCTCCACATCCTCTCTAACTCTTGTTAATCTCTTTTCTTTTTGGTGATGGCGGTTCTAACAGGTATGAGGTAATATCTCACTGAGGTTTTGATTTGCATTGCACTGATGATTAGTGATGCTGAGCATCTTTTCATATACCTGTTGGCCATTTGGGTATATACTCTTTAGATAAATGTCTATTCAATTCCTCTTCCCATTTCTTAATTGGATTACTTTTGTTTTTGTTTGTTGTTGGGTTGCATGAGTTAGTTATTTTGGATAGTAAACTCTTTTTTTTTTTAAGATTTCATTTTTTTTTTATTCTTGAGAGACACAGAAAGAGAGAGAGAGAGAGAGAGAAGCAGAGACACAGGCAGAGAGAGGAGAAGCAGGCTCCATGCAGGAGCCCGATGTGGGACTCGATCTTAACCACTGAGCCACCCAGGCGTCCCTGGATAGTAAACTCTTATTCAACATGTGGTTTGCAAATATTTTTTTCCCATTTTGTAGGTTGCCTTTTATTTTTGTTGATTATTTCTTTTGCTGTGCAGAAGCTTTTTTGACATAGCCCCACTTATTGATCTTTGCTTTTGAAATTATATCCAACAAATCATTGCCAAGATCAACGTCAAAGATCTTCTTCCATATGTTTTATTTGGGGAGTTTTATTGTATCAGGTCTTGTGTTTAAGTCTTTAACCTGTTTCAACTGAATTTTTGTGAGTTGTGTAAGATAAAGTCCAATTTAATTTTTCTGTATGTGGTTTTCCAGTTTTCCCAACACCATTGGTTGACAAGATTATCCTTTCCCCTCCAGTGTTCTTGGCTTCCTTGTCAAATATTAGTTAACCATTAGTTAACTAATTGATGCAAGGGTTTATTTCTGGGCTCATGATTCTTTCCATTTGTGGAAGTGTCCATTTCTAATACCAGTATGGTATTGGTTTAATTACTGTAGCTTTACGGTATAGTTTGAAGTCAGAAAGAAAGTGTGATGCTTCTAGATTGTTCTTTCTCAGGATTGCTTTGGCTATTTGAAGTCTGTTGTGGTTCTGTTAGGATTGTTCTTGATTTCTGTCGAAAATTTCATTGGAATTTTGATAGGGATTGCATTTAATCTATAGATGGCTTTGGATAGTATGGACGTCTTAACAATAATTCTTTCAACTCACAAACACAGCTATCTTTTCATTTGCTTATGTCTTCTTCAATTTCTTTCATGAAAGTCTTATAGTTTTTATTATACAGATCTTTCACTTCCTTTGTTAAATTTATTTCTAGGTATTTTATTGTTTTTGGTGCTATTGTGAATACGGAATAGTTTTATTTCTTTTTCAGATTTGTGTTGTTAGTGTATAGAAACAAAGTAATTTCTGTATGTTGATATCTGCAATTTTACTGAATTTAATAATTAGTTCTAACAGTATTTTGGTTGTCTTTAGAATTTTCTCTCTATAAGATTACACCATCAGCAGGGGCACCTGGGTGGTTCAGTTGGTTAAGCATCTGCCTTCAGCTCAGGTCATGATCCCAGGGTCCTGGGATCAAGCTCTACATCAGGCTCCCTATACCTCCTCCCCTTCCCCTCCAACTCGTGCTCTCATATCATTATCATCCACAAATAACAATTTTACTTCTTTCTTTCTGATTTGGACACCTTTTATTTCTTTGTCTTGCCTAATTGCTCTTACTAGGATTTCTAGTACTATATTGAATAAAAGTAGTGAGAGTGGGCACCCATTACTTGTTCTTGATCTTAGTGGAAAATTTTCCATCTTTCCCTGTTTGAGTAAGATGTAAGTGATGGGTTTGTAGTATATGGAATTTACTATTTTAAGGAATATTTCTTCTATACCCAATTTGTTAAAAGTCTTCACTATGAAAGAATGTTATATTTTGTCAAAGGCTTTTCCTGCATCTATTAAAATGATCATATGAGTTTTATCGTTCATTTTAATGAAATTTAAAATTTTTTATTTTTATCAATCATTTCTATTGTGTTTTTGGTCTCTACTTCATTTATTTCTACTCTGATCTTTATTTCATTTTTTTGCTAACTTTCTTGTTTCTTAAGGTGTACAGTTAGGTTGTTCATTTGAAATCATTCTACTTTCTTAAACTATGCTTTTATTGCTATATATTTCTCTCTCAGACCTGTTTTTACTACATCCCATAAGTTTTGGTATGTTATGTTTCCATTTTCACTTGTTTCAAGATTTTTTTTCATTCCTCTTGATTTCTTCTTTGATTCATTGTTTGTTCAAGAGTGTGTGGTTTATTTTCCACATGCTTGTAAATTTTCCAGTTTTCCTATTTTTTATTTCCATACCTTATGGTCAGAAAATACACGTTGGATTATTTCAATCTTCTTAAATTTGCTAAGAATTGTTTTGTCGCATATCATATGAGTCATCCTGAAGGATGTTCCATGTGCACTTGAGAAGAATGTTTATCCTTTTGCTGTTGGATAAAATGCTCATAAATGTGTGTTAGGTTTATTTCATGTAATGTATGTTTCAAGTCCAGGTTTTCACTCTGGATGATCTATCCATTGCTGAAAGGGTATTGAAGTTCCCTACTGTTATTGTATTGTCTATTTCTCCCTTCAGATCTGTTAGTGTTTGCTTAATATATTTAAGAGATCCAATGTTGGGCGTGTATATATTTATGTTCATTATATCCTCATGATGAATTGACCCTTTTATGATTATATAATGACCTTCTTCATCTCCTGTTATTATTTTTGCCTTAAAGGTTATTTCGTTTGATATAAATACAGGTACTCTTTCTTTCTTTTGGTTTCCATTTCCTTGTAATATCTTTTTCTATTTCTTCATTTTGGTCCTATGTGTATCCTTAAATCTGAAATGAGTTCTTGTATACAGCATATTATTGGGTCTTGTGTCTTTAATCTATCTAGCCACTCTGTGCCTTTTGATTGGTGAATTCAATCCATTTACATTTAGAGTAATTACTGATAAGTAAGGATTTACTAATGCCACATTCTTGCTCTCCCACTGTTTGGTAGTGCCATTATTTCTACTTTCCTCTCTTTCTGCCTACTTCTGTAAATAGGTGATTTTCTGTAGTGGTATGCTTTGTTTATCCTTTAAAAATTATTTTCTTAATCTAATCTAGGCTTTTGCTTTATGACTACCATGAGGTTCACATAAAACACAGATAATACATGGGGTACCTGGGTGGCTCAGTGGTTGAGTGTCTGCCTTCGGCTTGGGTTGTCATCCCAGGGTCCTGGGACTGAGTCCTGTGTCAGCCTCCCCATAGGGAGCCTGCTTCTCTATGTCTCTGTGTCTCTCATGAATAAATTAATAAAATCTTAAAAAAAAACCCACAGATGAAGCAGTCGAATTTTAAGCTGAGAACAACTTAACTTTGATAATATATGAAAGCTCCACCCTTTTGCTCTCACCCCATTTATATTTTTTATCTCAAAATTTATCTCTTTTTATATTGTGTATTTATTAACAAATTATAGTAGCTATGGTTATTTTTAATACTGTTCCTTTAACTTTTATACTATAGGCAAGTGGTTAACACACCATACTATTATAGAATAGTTTTCTAAATCTGAGTATGTATTTATCTTTACCAGTGTATTGTATGCCTTCACATTTTTTCATATCACTAGTTAGCATCTTTTCATTTTTGCTTAAAGAATTTCTTTCAGCATTTCTTGCAATTCACATATAGTGGAATGAACTCCCTCAGCTTTTGTTTGTCTGGGGAAGCCTTTATTTCTGCCTCCTACTTAAATGACGACTTTGCTAAATAAACTATTCTTGTTTGGTAATTTTTCTTTCTGTCAACACTTGTAATATGCAATTCCACTCCTCCCAAGCCTATAAGGTTTCTACTGAGAAATCTGCTTATCACCCAAGGGGGGAAGGTCCTTTGTAGGTTTTTTCATCTGGCTGCTTTTAGCATTTTTCTCTTTGTCTTTGATTTTTTGACAGCTTCATTATAATGTGTCATACGGAAGTTCTTTTTACATTAAGATAAAAGGGTGATCAGGGACGCCTTGGTGGCTCAGCGGTTGAGCTGCTGCCTTTGGCTCAGGCATGATCCAGGTCTGGGGATCAAGTCCCACATTGGGCTCCCTATGAGCAGCCTGCTTCTCCCTCTGCCTGTGTCTCTGCTTCTCTCTGTGTCTTCCAGGAATAAATAAATAAAATCTTTTTTTAAAAAAAGATGATAGGGTGCTCCTATTAGCTGCATAAACTTGAATGTTCATGACTTTCCTCAAGCTTGGGAAATTATTAGCTATTATTTCTTTAAATAAAATTTCTGCCCCCTTCTCCTTCTCTTGTCCTTCTGGAAACCCAGTTATTCTAATATTTGGTATATTTTTAAAGATCTCATAGATTTTCTTTGTGGTTTTTCATTATTTTTTCTTTGTTCTCCTCCAATTGGGTTATTTCAGAGTTCTTATCCTCTAGATCACTGATTCTATCTCCCATTGGGTCTACTTTGCTATAGATGCTACTGCATTTTTCATTTAATTCACTGAATTTTTTAACTCCAGAATTTCTGTTTGTTCCTTTCTATGATTGCTATTTCTTTGCTTAATTTCTCATTTTATTTATGTATTATTTTCCTTATTTCATTGATTTGTCTCTATGTCCTGTAGCTTGTTGAGTTTCCTCAAAAGAGGAAAAGGTATATTGAATAATGAGCTAAGTCACAAAATTCCATGCCTTTGAGTTCAGTTATTGGAGGAATAATGTTATTTTTTGGTAATAATGTGTTTTCTTGATTCTTCATGTCTCTTGGAATTTTGCATTGCAGCTTTCACAATTAAAGTAGCAGACATCTTCTCAAATCTTTACTAATTGCCTTCAGTTGGGATGTTCTGTTCATTGGTCCTGTTATATCTGGTGTTCTCTACAACTTTGTATGGATACACCTGCTCCACACTTCTTGATTTTTCTCATGACAAAATTCTAAGTCTTCTGTGGTTATTACAAAAACAAAAAAGCAAAAAAACCCCCCAAAACCCCCATCTCTCCTTTGCTTTCCAGCAGATGGTGCTATAGTTCAAGTTTGTGGAGAGTTCTTGTAGACCACATATATCCCCTTGTCCAAAGACCCAGGTCTGATTTTCTGAAAGCATTCTGTTAACTAGAGCTCACTAGCTACCACATTTGGGAGTGTGCAGAGGAGCTGGTCACAGAGTGGGTAGAGATAGGGGCTTGACACTCGGAGCCTTGGGTTGACTGCAAACTGTTAGGACAACCTTTGGGTGAGGTTCCCCCAAGGATTTGTGAGCAGACCTCCTGTAGAAGTCCTGAGGGCAGTCAGGAAGAACCAAGTCTCCTTAATGCCTTTGATATTCTTGCATGCTTCTTTCCCAATCTTCTCCCTTCTCCCAGTCACAGAGATCCTGCATCAGTACTGTGAGTGTTGCGGGAGGGAAATGGATTTCTCCAATGCCATGCACAGCTAGGGTAGCCAGGTATCTACTTGGCTTTTTCCCTTGTAGGGAAGTCACTACTGACTAGTGGTTCAGCCCTATCCTGTGTAACCTTTGAGGGAGGGGTGGCACAGGCAAGGTTTCTCTTAGTCTCCCCTATGCATCCAAACTCATATTTTTCTTTTGCTCCAATGTTGTGCTATAATCTTTGCTTAGGAAGACTGGATTTCTCCAATCTCTTTCTTGTCCATGTGATTCAATATATATTTAACAGACAGAACTTTTGAGACTTGTTAACAGGTTGGAATGTAGGACCGAGTAAGAAGGAGGCATCAAACCCAGGGTTTGAATGCTTGAAAAGGGAATTCCTTTTACTGAAGATTCCAATAGAAAGGAAGTATTTGGGGAATGGGTATGACTTCAGTTTTAGACATGTTGAATAAGTAAGCACAACACTGGAAAAAATATAATGCCAGTATTAAGGATTTGTTCCAGTGTTTCCAAATTTCAGAGTTTTATTTGAAATCCTGATCAGAATTCATAAAGTAAAAAAACCCACATGGCTAAATATATAACGCATTTCAAATGCAAAAATTGGGATGCCTGGGGGGCTCAGCGGTGAAGTGTCTGCCTTCGGTCCAGGGCGTGATCCTGGAGTCCCAGGACCAAGTCCCACATCTGGCCCCATATGGAACCTACTTCTCCCTCTGCCTAGGTCTCTGCCTCTCTCTTTCTCTCTCTCTCTCTCTGTCTCTCATGAATAAATAAATAAAATCTTTTTTTAAAATGCAAAAATTTATATACACATTAAACAGTATCAAATAAAATGTGAACTTATAAGTGTTAAATATACCTTATCATTCTAATGTAAATTATTAACCTTCAGAGCTCTTCCACTTCTTTCAGCATCAATTCTTTTAGTCCCAGAGCATCTTCTGAGATCTGCCTCCGAAGGAGCGGATTCCCTTGAACATGAGTATTATTGTCTTGGGCTTAGTTTCTAGAGCTCTTCTTTGTTCTCATCTAGTATTGCAGGAATTTACTTGTCTTCTTTCAGCATTGTTACTGGGTCTTTTTTCTTTAGTTGGGATGGGGTAGAGAGAGCAAAAGGAGGCTACAGGAGTGGGTATGGGGATATTGGGACTGTATAGTCAGGAGGGCCTGGTACGGCTTGTTGTAGGGATGTTCAAGATGGGGGCAAGAGGAAGGGGGTAGAGAATATAGCTGAAGAAAATCCACCCTCTTCTTTTCTTCAGCCTTCTATTAGTCTTTACTATTTGAGACTTCTGGAATTCATTTTGTTTTTTTGAATCACAGTTTCTAAATTAACATTTCTTTTTTCTGTTTCAGTGGAAATCTGAATCCAAGATCAATGGATTTCTTTCAGCAAATGAACAAAAACAAGTTTTGAGAAATCTCTCTTAGTAAGAATTCCAGGTCAATATGAGAACTAGAGTTTAACAGAAAGAAGTTAACCTCTATTGATATCAATAGCATTATTATTCATTGGGTTTTCCATGAGTCTTTGTAACATTTTTCTTTTAAGGAGTAGCTCAATGAATTAAATGAAGGAACTACACAATCAATGAATACAGAAAGATTACACAATACTTCTTGGATACAGAGATAAGATTTTAATGTGAGATCCAAAGGGATATTGGAAAAATACTACTAAACATGGAGAAAGCACAGTTCTGTGGAAGAGAGACAGATAGAGAAAAAGAGAGGAAGACAGACAGACAGGATGTGATCTTACACTAATCACATGTATTTTCTAGACACCCTACTTGATATCTAGAGATTCCCCAGGCATAAGGATGTTAATTTATGTCCTTTTGCTTAGGTGTAGGAACAGTTTTGTTAGGATAGTAGTGACCTCAAGTATCAGTAATAACCAGTTTCTTCACAGAAACACTCATGGGGAATGCTGTGCACACTTGCCACACAGGCCTCTGTTACATCAGAGTTGGCACATCCTTAGTCTTCCACTTCATAAAGCATGTTAAAATGTGCATTAATGAGAATAACATAGCTTAGAACAGTGATTCTCAGCCCAAGGTAAATTCATCTTCAAGGGGCATTTGTCAATGTCTAAAGACATTTTTGATTGTCATAACTGTAGGGAGTGGAAGTACTACTGACATTTAGTGGAAAGAGGCCAGGGATATTAATAAACATCCTATAAGGTCATGGACAGCCCCCACAATAAAGAATTATCCGTTCTGAAATGTCAGTAGTGCTGAGCTTAAGGAACTATGGCATAGAATCTCACCTGGGTATTTGTTAGAGATACAAATCACCCACACTTAATGAAGCAAGAAACTAAGAGTGAGCCTCAGCATTTGTGGTTTAAGTCCTCCAGATGATTCTTAGTGATTCTCAAGTCTGAGAACTATTGGTAGAGCAATAACCTTGAATGGACTATAATTTTTAAATAATGCAAATTGTTTGCCAACCTCACTGCTTTGTTATATTCAATTTAACAGTATAAATATTTTTAAATACTTCACAACTTAAAAGGATAATGATTGAGAGTAGTTGCTCAGCCTTTTCAGAGAGAAGTGGTTCAACTCATAGCTTCAGGTAATAGAAAAAAAAAACTGAAAAAATGGGAAAGAAAGGGAATTTTTCTGATGACTGAACAATCTGTTAATGATGCTATACTTATTGTAAGATGATCAGTCATACTCAGGGGCAGTTTCCCTAAGTGGTTAATTTGGATGTCTCAATAATGAAAAGAATGTCTTAATAATAAGATTGATTCATCAGAATATGTCACATCAACAGCCTGATGTGGTGACCTCAGAATAACCAGTGATACAGGAAGAATAAAGAATCACTCTGAGGATTCACCTAGGGATTCACCTAGACCTTCATATTTAACATTGAATATATGGTCAGGCTTTGAGTGAAGATAAAGGAAAATACGGGAATCCTTTCCAAAAGTAAACAAAACACACATTACTCAAGTGTGACCTACAGATCAGCGGTGTTGCTTTCTTTTGGGAGCTGTTAGCAATGCACAATCTCAGGCCCCAGGGCAGACTCAGTGAATCATAACCTGTAAGCCACACATTTTGGTAAGCCCCACATTTTGGTAAGTCCTCCAGGTGATTAACGGGCATATTAGAGTTTGAGAAGCTCTACATTCAAATAACTCAAGAAAAATGATTGTAGAAAGTAGTCATTTCCTTGCAGTTTTTGCTTTTGATATGCAATAGAAATGTCTTTATGAGTTCCATTGTTAATGACACTTGAATACACAGGAAAACTAAGTTCAGTAAACTTCATTCTTTGATTTCCTTGGAACAGCATCCCATTTCTGAAAGTCCAAAAAATTTCAAAATCAGGTTTCCACTGTTGCAAATATTGGGTAATATTTTGTTGCCACTGCCCAGGCAGATAACAGAAAGAAGACCATGTCTGTGACATAGGATTTTTCTTCCTTTGTTTCATTATTTCTCTCAGTCTCCTATCACCAATGCATAGGTCATTCATTCATTCAACAAACTTTTATTAAATATCAAGTATATGTCAGTGTCTGTTCTACGTGCTGGGGATCCCAGAATTGACAAATACAACCTGGGGACACCTGGGTGGCTCAGCAGTTAAGCGTCTGTCTTTGGCTCAGGGCATGATCCTGGAGTCCAGGGATCGAGTCCCACATCGGGCTCCCCGCATGGAGCCTGCTTCTCCCTCTGCCTATGTCCCTGCTTCTTTCTGTGTGTCTCTCATGAATAAATAAATAAAATATTTAAAAAATAATAAATAAAATAATAAAAATACAGCCTGTGTCCATATTTGAGAGAATAATTTCTAACATTTAAATTGTATAGAGATGAGATAAATGACAAGTCCATAATTCCTTATTTTCGAGTGTCAAGTGGGTTTGACACAAAGTTTAGACATTAAATAGATGAAGTAAGTGACAGATGTGTAGTCTGATGTTGTTTAATCAGCTTGGGCACGTGTTATAAAAATAGTTCCCTTTATATATTTCTTATTTTAGCAGTTCCTTGCCCTTTCTTCATCTTTGGAAAGGATGACAAGTAAATGAGCAAAGACAAAGCAATAGAAAGATGCCTAAAATGAAAGACTTTTCTGTTTGGGCTCCACAATCAGCCCATTTGCCTTGGATTAAAGTCACTCTCTTTTCTATCGATTCATTGAGCCAGGATTTCTCTCTCCATACTAAAGTGAAAAAGAATGCAATTTAATTTTGTTATTTATCTGATGGTCTTTCAGGCAGGATACACTGGCCAGGGAGCTTTGTGGCCTTACCATTCTTGTGATGTCTTGGATTGTAAGGACTGGGGATACTGATGAAGTTTTGGAATTATGGGTGAGGTCCAGAGCCGACGACCAAGAAAAAATTCTTGAGATGTGTTTGGTGCAAAATGGTGGTTTTATTAAAACCTGGGGACAGGAACCATGGACAGTAAGAGCTGCTGCCCCAGGCCTGTGAGGGGTGGCTGATTAATGCCTGGCAGTTGGGAGGGGTTTGAGGATAGCGTACTGTCTAAGGAATTTTGGAAGCAAGATTTACAGCACCTTGAGGGGGCTGGCTATTTTTGGGAAAAGGTCACTTATTACTGTCTAATAAAACCTGAGTCATGAGACCCTTCAGAAGAATATCGGTGGGCCATGTGCTTGGAGGATGATTGCCAACATGTATCTTGGGGGTTTAGAGATAAAGGGAAGTTTCTAAAGGAGTTTTTATATGTTAAAGTAGACTTACAGGATCCTAGGGGTCAGGGTAATATAGCCTTTGGCCCTTAACGAAGTATGAACATGGAGGCAGTTGAGTCTGTAAAGGACTGTCACTCTCCCTGTTTCAAGGACTTGTCAGTGTGCTTTGTCCTCCGCTCATCCGTCCTCTGTTCCCCCATCAATAACATCTTTGATGGCTTACTTCTTTTTAAGGCCTGGTTATTTGTTGGTCACAGGTGACTGTCATAAACAAAGACACCCTCCCCACCCACACCTAGGGCAAGGTGATCTGGTTTGTTCCCTTATTTCTGGTTTCCTTACACCTCAGCATTTTGGGAATTTCTGTGAGCCTGATCCTGTAGCCCCCTTCCTATCTCTCCCTACCTAGGCCTGCCTGTCCCTTACTCATTTGCACACATTGGATTTTCCTATTATTTTTCATAACAAAAGCAAAATAACATAGTTTGGTATGATATGATTAATTTCAGAATGTAGAAATTTAGTTTGAGTTGAGAAATTTTCTAATTTAATAAGTAAAACTGCTCTGTCAAAACATGGATTAGGATTTATTTCTAATACCTTATAATTTGTCTGCTTTTCTACTACAATGCCTTTAAGGGAATTCAGGCCTCACAGATTTGTACAGCAATTTGAAAGACTAGAACTATTTCTTCTGCGATGCTTGCCAAGAAGAAAGGAAATGATTAAGTCAAAGTTTAGTGGTAACAAGTTTACTCGAATTGGAAAGTTCTAAACTATTCTGTATTTATCATTCATCCATCCAATAAATAGTAATTGAAAACCACTATATTCAAGTGACTGGGCTTCAGCAGTGCAAAATGGGGAAAAGCCTGCAGGAGAAGTGGCACCCCGATATTACTTGCTGAAATACTCATGATTCACCATGATATAAGTGACAATGGAATTCCTTCAAATGATTTTTACCCCAAGAAATTTTGCTGTTTCTCGCAAAATAGTGGTTGGAAATAACTCTCCGGATTAATTTTTAAAATAACTTTCTGGAATATCGGTTCTTATGTCACTGAAGATTCCCATCAGGAAATGCAATCTTTCTCCATACAGACACTATATTTAACTTGCAAATCTCCAGCCTTTGTGATTCATTATTCCTGCTCAATAATGTGAATTAATCTGATACAATTTCCGTGCTGTAGCAAGGGCCTCAATCAAGAATGTTACTATTAAACTGATAGGAACAGACTCATGAATGCATGTTCTGTGTCTCCAAAATATGCAGGCTCCAGTTTTTTATTTATTTTTTTTAATTTTTTTTAATTTATTTTTATTTATTTATTTTTTTTAAGAAATACCAAAACAGGGCAGTCCCGGTGGGCTTAGCGGTTTAGCGCTGCCTTCAGCCCAGGGCGTGATCCTGGAGACCTGGGATCGAGTCCCATATTGGGCTCCCTGCATGGAGCCTGCTTCTCCCTCTGCCTGTGTCTCTGCCTCTCTGTGTGTGTGTGTCTCTCATGAATAAATAAATAATATCTTAAAAAAAAAAAAAAGAAATACCAAAACATACTTGAAACTACTCTGCTAACTTGATAGCATTAATTTTCCTACGTTCTGCTTTGCGGTTGTATCTTTCACAGTATTTGTTTCCCTTGGTCAGTTTTGGCAATTTTCTTACCATGTTACACTACTACTAAAATCAATTAATTTCCAGTTGCTCAAGCAGTGGCCTTAATCAGTATGATTATTTTTTAAAAAGTCAGTTGTCTACCTTGTATGTGTCCTTCAATATTATTATTAAAGGCTACTATACAGAATAACAAGAGTAATTACAATTTAGCATATATGTGGTGTTTTTACTTCTTTGTAGAATCATAATCATATTTTCTTAGAGTTCAAGGAGACCCAAGCTCAATCTTCTCTCCAAAGCATGCTTTTTTCCCATGTGAAATAAAAATAATTTTTTTTTTTTAGAAAGTAGGATAAGTTGGGTTTTCTTAAATAAAAGAAATGTGGTATCTTTACATCTGAGCTTCAGTCTGAAATTCATCTCACTATATTCTTTTTTTCTTTTTAATTTTATCTATTCATGAGAGACAGAGAGAGAGGCAGAGGCATAGGCAGAGGGAGAAGCTGGCTCCCTGTGGGGGGGGCCTGATGTGGGACTCGATCCCTCAACTGGGATCGCACCCTGAGCCAAAGGCAATGCTCCACCGCTGAGCCACCCAGGCGTCCCATCTCACTATATTCTTAATCATACCTAGTAGGATAAGTGAGGTCATATTTTATTATTCAAATCAAAAGCAGGTTAAACCTTGTATAGATCTGCTCTTCATGATAATAAGCTTCTCTCCTCCTTTGTAGTCATCTTCTTTGTGGTAATCCCAAAAGCCTAAAGGGTTTACACATATTCATCATAAGCATGTCAGGAAGCACTTCATCTTGAAGCTGGAGCGTGTCAAACCTGCTTCCATAAACTCACTCCACTGAGTCATGCTTTATGACCTAAAGTAAAGGTTATTTCCAAAGAAATTCTTCCCTCGCTGATGTTGCCCCAGCTGCTATGCAATGATGCTGGCTATGTGTGGGAGATAATTTGAGTTGGTCCTGTCTTCCTCCTGGCACTGATACTGCTGCCCTTAAAGCAGTTTGTTTCCATTCATTTCCAGGTATCAGCCTTGATGCCAAGATCTTCCTTGTTTTTTTTTTTTAAATTTTATTTATATATTTATTCATGAGATACAGAGAGGCAGAGACATAGGCAGAGGGAGAACCAGGCTCCCTGCAAGGATCCCAATTTGGGATTCAATTCCCAGAACCCTGGGATCACAACCTGAGCCAAAGGCAGTTGCTCAACCACTGAGCCACCCAGGTGTCCCAATGCCAAGATCTTCTTCAGGGATGATTAGGATACCCTACCTTATTGTTCCCACAGAGCCGGTTGCATTCATTGTTTCTTGCCAACCTATTTGTCTTGTAATAGTTTCTCAAAGTACACATTAGAAGGAAAAAAATAATAACCCACCCTTCCTTGGGAGAGTTACACCCAGTGACTTTTACATGGCAAAATTGGCCTGGGTTCCAAGGAATTTGTTCCTTCAACACAACTGTGTGACTTAGAAATGTGCTAGGTCTGCCTGCCCAAGCATCCTCCCACTGCTAAAATATTGTAGCACGTGTTTGGATGTGTTAAGTAAATGTGTCATTGCTTGAATCTCTCAGCTTACTGTATCCTTGATGGAAGCTTAACTATTCATTCCACAGACTCATAACTAAGGTATCATAACCATAAATAAGCACAAAGAAGACAACCCATTGACCTGATAATAAATTCTTCAAACTGTAGGGCATGCATTCAGGAGGTACAATTTTGTGTCAGCTCAGGAAAAAAAGAAATCTTTAAAATCAGTGACAGTCATGAACACATAGTTTTCCTATGTAGCCCTGCATCCCTTTTCATAATAACAACTGCATGCTGTCAAGTCAACCTTGCATCACCCGAAATTCTTTAAACTAATTATTATAGGTTTATGAGAGTACAAATGATACCAGACTGCAGGTGCAGAAGCTGATTCTAGTACTGTCTGCCATCCATGAAACATTTATTCCCCACCTGACTCTAGGATATTCCCATGCCAGTATCTCTCGCTCGGATCCACTAAGGTAATTTTCTTTTTCGGGTTTTAATAACCTTGAGAAACTAAGAGGGTATATCAAGCAGTAGAAAGAAGGAAAGGAAAAAAAAAAAAGAAGGAAAGGAAAGAAAACAAACACTATGCTCTGCTGTGCTTTCTTATTTAACTCTGGAAAACAATGCAAAGAATTATTAATATTTTAAGATTTTATTTATTTATTCATGAGAGACACACACACAGAGAGAGGCAGAGACACAGGCAGAGGGAGGAGAAGCAAGCAGAGAAGCAGGCTCCATGCAAGGAGCCCGACGTGGAACTCAATCCTGGGACTCTAGGATCACACCCTGAGCCAAAGGCAGACACTCAACCACTGAGCCACCCAAGCGTCCCTGCAAAGAATTATTTACGGATGAGGACAGGCGGCTTGAAAAGTGATACCTATGATCATGTAGTTAGCCTGTTGCAGATCTTGGATTTGCACTGAATGTGACTCAAAACTCATCATGCTATTATATTACTGCTAGAGGTCTCTTTTAATACACTTTTTTGGATTAAAAATCCAAATTTATTTTATTTTATTTTATTTTATTTTATTGGTTTTATTTATTTATTTGAGAAGGAGGGACAGAGAGAGAGAGAGAGAGAGAGAGAGAGCAAGCATGGGGACAGAGAGGGGCAGAGGGAGAAGCAGACTCCCTGTTGAGGAGGGAGCCTGATGCAGGGCTCAATCCCAGCACCCTGGGATCATGAGCTGAGCTGAAGGCAGATGTTTAACCCACTGACCCATCCAGGCACCTCTCAAATTTTATTTTTAACCTGTATCATTTAAATCACAAAGATTTAGTATGAACACTATACTTGCTAAAACATTAGCAAATTATAATGCAATTTCAAATTAATGGGGTATTTTATTATTTGAAAGTTCTTTTAGGTACATTACCTCTTGCATTTCTCTTGACAGTATAAGATGGATATTCTTATGTCATCTCTCTTTTAAAAAATGGAAAAGTCAAGGTTTAGAGAAGTAACAGACTTGTGGGAGATGACAAGGTGATATTTGTACCAGAATGAACCTGAATCTTCTGGTTCCGAGTCCAGAATAGCTGCATTACTCTGCTGTGTTCAGAGTGTTTTATTGAGGAAACATCTGTATTTTTTCGTTCCTGGGGGCTGACGGTCAGGAGAAGGGCAGCAAAGAGTCTGCATGCTTTCTCAGTTATCTTTTCCCACAGTTTCCTTACACTAACAATTTCAATAGTTGTCCTTCCTCCATTTCCTTCCTTTCTCCACTGAGAGCTTTCTCATCCTGGAGATATGCTACTACTCCTCTCCCCTCTCTTGAGATTACCTTATTTACTAAGAAGTTCAAACACAATCAAACTGGTTGCATTGTGGATACAAGAACCTTGCTGCTACCTGGAGAGCTTAACTGTTGACAAAAACCAGTCCTGTGGCTGCCATCTCTGCCAAAGGGGAGAAGGCTCTCTGTTCACTTATCCACTCATATGGCAGCTCTTAATCTGCTTGGGGAACATTTTCTCTCAATTTCCTTGCAACTTTATTCATACCTGAATTCCTTTCCTTAGCAAGTAGGGACCTGAGGGTTTTGCTCTTCCCTGGCGTTCTGAAAATTTGCACTGAGCTTGATAATAATATAAAGTTTCACAGGGGAATGGATTGTAGGGCAAAGGGGAACCTGGAGGCAAGAATCTTGGGGGAAAATGAAGATGGGAGTCAAGCAGACCAAATACAGATTTTTTTTTTTCTAAAGAGCAAGAGGATGAGTCATGGGAGAAAACCAACTCTAAAGCCAAGAGGCCAGGTTCAAGGTGAGGAGAAAGACAAGGGCTAGCCTAGAAGTGCCTACAAAGAGCATGAGGAGTTTTATTAAGGTGCCCTGGATTGAAGATATTTTTTTGAAGTCCAGGAGCACCAGCTTTGTTCTAATCTTTTAATTCTTCACTTAAAAATCTCAGTTTCAAGTGGGATGAAGGGGAAGGCAGTTTCAAAAGCTTCAAGGCAGGTTGAATACTCCATTGAGAAATGGAAAATTATCTTGGTCTCAGTCAAGGCATATTCAGGGATATAGAAGAAGACTAGCAAGACTCATACTTAAAATATTAATTTCCATGATCCATGAACTAATATTTCAATGTTACAAGAGCAGTTTCCTATCTTCTTAGCCATTCTATTTCTTACTACTTAGTGCTTGAGTTCAAGTTTGACACTGAGCCTACCACTCATTCTTATTAATCATTTATTTTAATTTACCTCCCCTGACTTCTCCAGGCATCTGAGAATGCAGGTCCCATTCTAGAGACATACATAAACTTTGTTTCCACTCCTTCCCTTCCCCCTCCCCTCCTTTTTTTCACTTAGAATTCTCAAGTCCAGAGCCTCAAAACTTCAATCAGTCCCAAAGTAATTCCCCTCCTTCCAAGATTTATGGGGACCTACTTTTTTCTTGGTACCCTTACCATGTTGTTTAAATAATTAACTATTAAACAACCCTATAAATATCAAATAACATGATGTAGATCATGTCATGAGGCATTATATGATTAATTTCCAAATGTCCGTCAAAAGCTATAATTTAGGAGAATGAGGTTAGAATGATGTTTTTAAGGAAAATATAGAGACCTATTTCCCTTTTGTAACTTGAGCAAATGTGAAATTACAGTATTTGGGGGCATGAAAGTCCATTATGTAACACTTGGTTTACTTATGTAAATAATTCAGTTTGTTATATTTAAGATATAATATATACTTGTCTTTTTGAAAAAAATATGGAGGCATGGAGTCTATTTACTCTTACCCCCTTATTTTTCTTTTTAAAAGAAGTTAGGAAGTAACAGTAATCAAAAGCTTAGAAAAAATTATCTGAATTTTTTTCTTTTTATCCCTAGGTCTTTATATGTCTAGTGACTAGTCAGTGGAAGCATAGAGACAGATCCTGGGGAAATTTCCTGGATGAATCACCGTTGAAGGGTGGGAAAGATTTACATAAGTGGAGCAGAAGTGGAGGGACAGTTCACCTTAGTCAGAAAGGTGTGCATATGAGCACAAACACAGTAATATGAAAGATTGTAACAGAGATTTTTGAGGCAGAGATGGGCAGAAGTACAAGGTTGAGGTGAGAAAGATCTTATTTTCTCCTTAAAAGTACCCTAATCTAGCTGAAAAGTAAATGTGATATATTTTTTCCTTTTAATAAAATGAAAATGCTTCCAATGAAAACATTTTCATCAATTTATCCAACAAATATTTATAGAGTACCTTCCCTCATGTGACAAACATACAGGCTATATTCTCAACGAAGACAAGTACAAGGAAGTCATTTACACATAACTGTAATTAGCATATTTTATGAGCCAAAAATTTGAACACAGAACTGACCCCTGAAAATCCAGGGAAGATGGTTAGTAATTATAACAAGTGTATACTTATAGGCAAGAACAAGGCAGGTCCATTTTCCTTGGAGAGGAACAAAGCTGCAAAAGCCTTGCCCATAGGTGAGATTTGAAAGAACCCTAAGACTGACAATATGGCATAAGGAATAAGTTATGGGAATCATCTCCTCTTAAATTAAGAACATCATCATAGGATGCCAAGTAAAACACGAGCACCTGTCATATAATAGAAGAAATGTTTGTTGAATGAATGAGTAAATGAAGTGAAGTCATTAGGACAGGTGTCCTTGTTTGGCAATAAATATAATGCTTAATGGCACAATAAGCAGGCATCTGGTTCCTACGTATTATTTATCATTTTCAAAGGCAATTAAGAAAAAACACGATTCTAATAACTTAGAAAAAGAAATGAATACTAAGATTGCCCTCCTTTGAGTTTATTTTTTTTTTATTTTTTTTCTCCTTTGAGTTTAAACAGTGTTAGTAGTTGGCAATAATCTATTTCTTAAACTTTGTGTAATTGCATTACACGTTTATTATATTACCCTGTATTCCTTATAAATCCTTTCTTAATAAATTAATTTAAAATAAGCTTTATGGAGATCCCTATGGGGTGGCTTCAGCGGTGTAGCATTTACCTTTGGCCTGGAGCGTGATCCTGGAGACCTGGGATCGAGTTCCACTTTGGGCTCCCTGCATGGAGCCTGCTTCTCCCTCTGCCTGTGTATCTGCCTCTCTCTCCTCTCTCTCTCTCTCTCTGTCTCTCTCTCTCTCATGAATAGATGAATAAAATCTTTTAAAAAATAAAATAAAATAAGCTTTATGAGTTAAAAAAAAAACACGCACACACGAAAGACCAAAAACTCATTGCTTTGCCCCCTGCTTATCTATAGAGTTAAGGAAAGATTGTAGCTGAAGCTGAAGTTAAAGGGAGGTGAACAGACAAACATCTTCAACTCCTCTTATGCAGAGGGTCTAGGAGCATTATGGGGTCCATTCTGCTGGCATTTGGGAGGATTTTACTAACCAACTTATTTCTGTTTTTCTATCCATAGTAAGGTTTGTAAAACGTCTGAATATATGATAAAATACTTTATTTAGAATGCCCTTTAGGACCAAGACACTAAAATGACTCCAGAAGATGTCATGGAGCCCCTTTAACTTGGTTTATATCTGCCATTGAATTTAGTATTGAAAAGCACAGGGTTTACACTAAGGAAATGTGCCTTTCTCAATGTTTAAGCAAGCCATTAGTAAACTGGGTCTGAATTCCAAGCCCAAGTTTCCTATAGGTTGATCAAAATTTGGTTGAGTCAGTGATCATCCATTAATCTGCTGGACGTTTCTCCAGGGAGGCTCCTGAGGAAGCTCTCAGCATTGTCTTCCAACCAAGTGAAAACTACTCCAGACCTAAAATGTTCTTTATCAATGGCAAATTTATCAGAATTTCAGTTCTGTGAGTGGGCTTCCTTCCAAGATTTCCCAGAAGTCACCCTGGAAGAAAAATATGGTACCTTAATTGGCTGCACTTATTTAAAATTAGGCATAAAAAGATACTTAAGTGTTATTTTGTATTCAAATTTATAACAGCGTAAGAAGTACTTTTAAAAATAGAATTTACCTAACATGATACTTAATGGTGAAAAACTAGAACTTCCCTGCTAAGATTGGGAACAAAGCAAGAATGTCCATTTCTTTTCACTATTGTACTGGAAGTCCTAGCTAATGCAATAGACATGTAAAGAAAACAGAACGTATACAGATTAAGATGGAAGAAATAAACTGTCTTTGTTCACAGATAACATAATTATCTATGTAAAAAATCTGATAGAATTGACAAAAAAATCTGAAAAAAGAAGTGATTATAGCAGAATTACAGGATTCAAGATTAATATATGAAAGTCAGTCATTTTTCTATATACCAGCAACAAACAAGTGAAATTTGAATTTCAAAACACAATCGTATTTATGTTATTACTTCCCCCCCAAAAAATACCTAGGTATAAATGTAACAAAATATGTATAAGATCCATATGAGGGCAGCCCTGGTTGCTCAGCGGTTTAGCGTCGCCTTCAGCCCAGGGCGTGATCCTGGAGACCAGGGATCGAGTCCAATGTCAGGCTCCCTGCATGGAGCCTGCTTCTCCTCTGCCTGCTTCTCCTCCCTCTGCCTATGTCTTTGCCTCTCTCTCTCTGTGTGCCTTTCATATATAAATAAATAAAATCTTAAAAAAAATCTATATGAGGAGAACTACAAAAGTCTTATGAAAGAGTGTGAAGAAGAACTAAATGGGAAGCTATCCCATGGTCATGGATAGGGAGACTCATTATTGTCCAGATGGTATTTATTCTCTACTCAACATAATTCCAGTCAAAATTTCAACAAATTGGGACACCTGGGGGTTCAGCGGTTGAGTGTCTGCCTTTGGCTCACGGCATGATCCTGGGATCCTGGGATCAAGTCTGGCATCCGGCTCCCTGTGAGGAGACTGCTTCTCTCTCAGCCTATCTCTCTGCCTTCCTCTCTCTCTGTCTCTAATGAATATAATAAAATCTTTTAAAAATTTTTTCAATAAACTATTTTGTGGGTATCAATGAACTGATTCAAAAGTTTATATTAATTGGCAAAAGAATAGCCAAGTATAGCCAACACAATATTGAAGAAAAACAAAGTCAGAAGACCAGCTCTATCCTCTTTAAGACTTGCTATAAAGCTACAGTAATCAATATAGTGTAGTATTGGTGAAAAAGAAGACAAATAGATCAATGGGACAGAATAGAGAGCCCAGAAATAGATCCCTAAAATATAGTCAGCTGATTTTTGACAAAGGAGCAAAGGCAAAACAGTGGAGCAAAGACAGTCTCTTCAACTATTCATGGTGGAAGAACTTTTATTACATTCACACGTAATAAAATGAATCTAAACGCTGACCTTATACCCTTCATAAAAAGTAACTCAAAATAGATCATAGTCCTAAATATAGAAAGTGCAAAACTGTCAACGTCCAAGAAGATAATGTAGGAGAAAAATACAGGTGAACTTGAGCATGATGACTTTTTTCCCCATTTTTAATAAGAAGTTTATTTAAACAACAAGACACTTCACTTGAAGGGAAAACATGTAGGATTCATTTCTTTTAGAGCGATTTACACCTACTTAAAGTCAGATTCGGGACGCCTGGGTGGCTCAGCGGTTGAGCCTCTGCCTTTAGCTCAGGGCGTGATCCCAGTCTGGGGATTGGGTCCCACATTGGGCTCCCTGCGAGGAGCCTGATTCTCCCTTTGTCTGTCTCTGCCTCTCTCTGTGTGTCTTTCATGAATAAATAAATAAAAAATCTTAAAAAAAAATAAAAAGGCAGATTGCCCTACATGTAACAACTGTATACAGAAAAAGTTATAAAATTGTCCTTGATTTTGCAACAATAAATGAAAACCATTAAAATTCTCCAATCAAACAAGACATGCAAGGACTTTTATGTTGTTCTTTTTTTGTTAAATTGTGACATAGAAAGACAGGAGCTGAATGCCAAGAATGGAAAAGGGGTATTTTCACAGGACCCCCTTTTCCCCATCTCATGTCCATTTGATGTCAATCAAAACATATCACTGGCCATTTAGTTAAAAAAATACAATATGCTTGTGCACATACACAGTTATGTGCAATAAAGAAATTGGGAAGGGGAAAACGAAAGAATTGAGAAAACTCTACTATAGTAGTCAGGATGTGATAAAAGCAAATTATAGTTTTCTCTTTTTTTAAGATTTTATTTATTTATTCATAGGAGACTCAGAGAGAGAGAGGGAGGCAGAGGCAGAGGCAGAGGCAGAGGGAAAAGCAGGCTGAACCATCCTGCCCCAGTACCTTCAAATTAATATGATTGTGGTTCTCAGTCCTGACTCCCTCCTTGGGCTTTTGGTTGGCCATGGTGAGGGCCAGAGTCTCCTCAGCAGCCCCTTCACAAAAGAGGTACCAGGTCCACACTGAACGAGCACACAGCAGGACCAGGAGCAGCCAACGAGGGAGGCAGCTGGTGATGTCTCTTTAGATACAATACCAAAGGCACAGTCTACTAAAGAAATAATTGATAAGCTGGTCTTTACTAAAATTAAAAACTTTTGCTCTTCATGGAACACACAGTCAAGAGAATGAAAGGACAAACCACAGATGGGGAGAAAATATTTGCAAAATACATATTTGATAAAGGACTGTTATCTAAAATATACAAAGAGAGGCGCCTGGGTGACTCAGTCACTAAACGTCTGCCTTGGGCTCAAGTCATGATTGCAGGATCCTGGGATCCAGCCCACAATGGGCTCTCTTCTCCGCAGGGAATCTGCTTCTCCCTCTCCTCTCCTGCTCCCCCTGCTTGTGCTCTCTCTGTCTATCTGTCAAATAAATAAAAAAATAAATAAAATCCTTAAAATAAATAAAATAAAATAAAATATGCAAAGTACTCTTAAAACTCAAGAATAAGTATATGAATAACCTATTTTCCAAAAGACTGAAGACCTGAACAGACACCTCACCAAAGAAGGTATACTAGTGACAAATAAGCACCTGTATAAACAACAATGAGCTACTACTTCACGCTTATTAGAATGACCCAAACCCCAAATACTAACCCTACCAAATGCCGGGAAGATATGGAACAATAGGAACTCTCATTCATTTCTCATGAAAACATAAAATGGTACACTTTGGAAGACAATTTGGCAGTTTCTTGCAAAACTAAACAAATTTTTAACTCTGCAATCTAGCAATCCCACTTCTTAGTATTTACCCAAAAAAGTTGAAAATGTATGTCCACAAAAAAACTTGCATGGGGATGATTTCAGCAGCTTTATTTACAATCGCCAGAACTTGAAAGTAACCATGACGTCCTTGGTGAATGGAAAAATAAACTGTGCTCCATCCAGCCAACGGACTATCGTGTAATGTTTAAAAAAAAGAAAAAAAAAGCTATCAAGCCATGAAAAGAATATGAAAGAAACTTAAATACGTGTCACTAAGTAAAAGAAGCAGATCTGACAAGACAACATATTGGATGATTCCCACTATGGGACATTCTGGAAAAAACAAAATAATCAAGGACCAGTGATTGCCAGAGCCTACAGGGAGAGGGGTGGGAGAAGGATGAAGGGAATACACAGGGTTTTTAGAGTATAAAACTATTCTATATGCTCTCTAATGGTAGATATATGTCATCATATATTTGTTGAAACTCATAAAATATATAACGCTAAGTGAACCTTAATATATAGTGTGAACTTTGGGTGAAAATGATGTATCAATGTGGGTACA
This sequence comes from Canis lupus familiaris, assembly GCF_011100685.1. NCBI lineage: Eukaryota > Metazoa > Chordata > Mammalia > Carnivora > Canidae > Canis > Canis lupus. Next base: position 17,554,612 of record NC_049254.1, on the reverse strand, counting down.
AATGTACCACTCTGTGCAGGATGTTGATAGTGAAGGAGGCTGTACATGGGAGGAAAGCAAGGGATATATGGGATACCTCATACCATCTGGTCAATTTTTCTTTGAACCTAAAACCAAAGTCTATTTGAAAAAAACACACATGCACAACTCTAAAGTAAAAAACAAACAAACAAACAAAAAAAAGCCTATTAAAAATAGAATTAAAAATTAAAAATCTGCAGAACATGAAGTGTCTCTAAGAAATCCCCCAGTCTTTTCTTGTTTTGGCTGCCTCCCAAATAAACTCTTTCCTTGCTGCAAACCTGATGTCTCAATGATCGGATTTGCTGCACATTGGACAGAAGGACTCTGATTGGGTTATACTTTATTCTGGTCTCTTATTCCATGTGGTTGAGCAGGACTTAAAACAGCCAGTATGAGGGATCCCAGGGTGGCTCTGTTGTTCGAGCATCTGCCTTCAACTCGGGTCAGCATCCCAGGGCTCTGCTCAGGCTTCCTGCTCAGTGGGGAGCCTGCTTCTCCCTCTTCCCCTCTGCTTGTGCTTTCTCTATTTCTCTCTGTCAAATAAATAAATAAAATCTTTAAAACAAAAGAACTGCCAGTAGGAAGGGGGGGAAAAAAAAGACTGAGTACACACAGTCCATCTGTACCTTTAAAAGACTTTGCTTTGTGAGTTTTCCAGAAAGCTTTCTGAAGGGTGCTGGGCATCTCCTGTATGGAGAGCAGAGAACAAATCTGGTGCTGACCAGAAGGGCCCTATCTCCTTTTTTGGTGAATAAAACCAGAAAATGCTGAAGAGGCCATTGAAAGAGTATTCTTATACTTCCTAGTCTCCATTCATGTCCTCACTCACACAGGTTCTCTGAGAGGCGTTATGTGAAAATGCTGTCTGGATACTGGAAATATAGGAGTGGACAAAGCAGGGAAGGTTCATATTCCAGTAGAGGAAACAGCAAATGCCAATGAAGGCCCTGAGTTGAGAATGCAGATGCATGGAAACAGCCAAAGCTACCTGTGTCGAACCCTAGTGAATCTGGGAGGCTCTGTGGGAATGGTCAGGCAGGAGGAGGAGCCCAGGGAACCTGGAGGGGCCAGCAGCAGAGCAGAGGTCTAGTTCACATTTTATTCTGTTCACATGTTTCCTACTGATCTGATTTCTGCTTCCTACCATTGATGCCTGTGTGTTGACCTCAATGCAGATGGAGATCCTGTGGCTACCAGGGGGGAGGCCTGACTGGTACCATTGCCCATCAGAAAAGTTTATTAGATTAAAAAGAGAGAGGAGTGGAAGATACAATTGAGCTTTGTTTCCTGAGCCACAGAGCTGGCACCAGATTCTGTTGAACGAAGCACAAACCAAAGCCTTGTTTCCCAGTTGGTGCTGCCCACCAAGGCCTCTTCATGGAAAAAAAGTTCTGGAGGAAGGCAGTTAGATTCATTTTTATCCTAACAAGTATGTGCTTTGGAAGTGGGAGGCATATTGGAGAGCTTTGTTTAGCTGCCTCTTGAATAGTTTTCCAAATAAGGAGTTGTGACATTTAGCTCCCTAGGGATTCCTATTTCATCCTTTACTTCCAGGGTGACTGAAATTCTGTGTTCCTTTCACACTGTCATTCCTCTCTCCTGCTCAGGCTTTCTGTCCTGGCTAACTTTTTCAATTATTTCCAGTCTCAGAGTCATTCTCATCAGAAAGACTTCTTAGAACCATCAGAGGCTGACATCAATTGGGCTTTTTTTTTTTTTTTTAAATCTCATAGAGGCTTTTGTGTACAGAAAACAATACTTACAGTAGCCTGTGTTATCACTGATATTCAATAGTCTACAGTTATAAATTTAAAATGTACTTTTTCTAAACCTTTAAATTGCAAAATTCTAGTAAATTAAGAATTTTTAGTTTGAAATCAAATGCAGTTTGTACTTATTGTTAGGTTAGCTTATATATTTGACAAGTGAAATTTGCATAATCCTTTAGATACAACGTATAAAATTATTTTATATTTTGAATCTGTATAATTCAACAAATGAATATATAAACCTGATAATTTGAATATTCCTATATATTTAAGCACATTTACAGACTTGGTTACTTTCATTCCCATGAATATTACAGCTACTGTCATATTTCATATAATGGATTTCCCCAAGAATCCCAAGCACTTAAGAAAACAGACATACAAACCCCATAAACAAACCTTCCTAAACATATAAGCAACTTTAATAAAGCTCAAAAGAAAACATATACATTTACCTATGACTCTCTTAAGCATCATAAAAACTAAATTCACCTAAGTAGTCTTGAGAAAGACAACCAAAGCTGGAGGTATAACAATCCCAGAGCTCAAAATCTACAACAGAGTTGTGGTAATCAAAACAGTAAGGTACTGGCACAAAAATAAACACATAGATCAATGGAACAGAATAAAGAACAGAATAAAACTTGTGCATTGTTGGTGGGAATGGAGACTTGTGCAACTATTGTGGGTTAGAGATTCCTTAAAAAATTAAAAATGGAAATACCATATGAAAAAAAAAAAGAAATACCATATGATCCAATAAATCCACTATTGGGTATTTCCCCAAAGAAAGCAAAAACACTAATTTGACAACATATATGCACTTCTACATTAATTGCATCATTATTTACAATAGCCAAGATATGGATTATCTATCCATACAAGAATGAATGACGAGGATATGGTATTTATATACAGTGGAATATTACTTAGCCACAAAAAAGAAAGAGATCTTTCCTAAACAACAACATGGATGGGCCTAGCGGGTATTATGCTAAGTGGAACAATTCAGACAGAGGAAGACAAATAGCATATGATTTCACTTATCTGTACAATCTAAGAAACAGAACAAATGGGGGCACCTGGTTGGCTCAATCAGTTAAGTGTCTGACTCTGTTTGACTCTGTGTCTCATGAATACATAAATACAATCTTAAGAAAAAGAAGAGGTACAAATTTCCATTTACCAAGTAAACAGGTCAGAAAGATGGAAAAGTACAGCATAGGGAATATAGTCAATAATATTGCAATAACATAATAGTGGCAGATGGTGACTACACTTATGATCATAGGGAGCATTGAGTAATGCACAGACTTGTCAAATCAACTTGTTGCATACTTGACACCAAAACGATGGTGTATCAATTATACCTCAGTAATAATTTTTATTTTTTAATTTTTAAAAAAGATTTTACTTATTAATCATGAGAGACACAGGGAGAGAGGCAGAGACACATGGAGAGGGAGAAACAGGCTCCATGCAGGGAGCCCGATGTGGGACTCGATCCCTGGACTCCAGGATCACGTCCTGGGCCAAAGGCAGCCGCTCAACCACTGAACCACCCAGGGTCCCAATAATAATTTTTAAAATGAATTTTAAAACCCCCTAAACTCATAAATTTAGAAAATCAGATTATATTAAGTATTAAACTGCAAATGGGCAAAAATGGGTAACCCTCCCAAATATTTCAGTTAAAATACTTTGTTAACTGTGTTAGTTTCTCTTAAATGTCTTTAATATAAAGAATGCACAAAGCAGTAAAATTATTTTTAAACTTGCTATCTTTGCATAAAAATAAATTTATACCAAAAAAAAGCACCATATCTATTATTTATCATCTCTTTCTCAGGTTGTCAAAGTTATTTAATCAACAGTGGAACAAGACCATTATTTCAGACCCAGTACAGTAACTGAGATTACACACTTGGAGTCGTTGGTCAGAAATTTGACACCAATGCCAAGGACTTGGGGTTCTGTGTCATTGATCAAGGATTTGTAAAACCTGGAAGATGTTAACCAATACAAAGCACACCCCAAAAAGAGTCAGTTTGGGTGTAGAGAGTAAGGACTTGTTTAAGGGTTCTTCTATGTCACTGGAGAACCTACTGGTATGTCAATTAGGTGAATCACATAAGTCTTTGCCTTCTTCCCAGTTTCATCCTTACCCAAACTTTTATCATATTTGCTTACAATCTTTTATCTCTTGATTTGGATAGATAAATACTGTAACATATACTCAGATTTCAATCTCTCTGCCTCTTGATTGGAGCGAGATTGTATATTCTATTGTATCAGCGATCACCATTATTTCAGCTGCGCAAGGCAGCAAGAGAGGCCACAAATGGAGTAAAGTTTAGTGAAACCACAAGTATAGCTTCCCGGGGCCACCATAACAAAGTATCACAACCTGGGTTGCTTTTTGTGTCCCAAAGGCTAGAAGTCCCAAATCAAGGTGTCAGCAGAGCCATACTCTCTCTTCCTGGCGATTCCTCCCGCGCCTCTTCCTGGCTTCTGGTAATTTCCTCGCTATCTCTGGCATTCCCCGACTTGTAGGTGCATCACTCCATGTTCATGTGGCCTTTTCCCCTGTGTCTCTAGATCTCCACATGGCATTCTTTTTATAAAGATACCAGTCATTGGGTGAGAGGCCCAGCCTGCTCCAGCATGAGCCCATCTTAACTAATTATATCTGCAATGACTTAGTCTCCAAATAAGTTTACGTTATGAGGAATCAGGGATTAGGACTTCAATATTTCTTTTTCAAGGACACAATGCAATCCATAAGCCCTAGAAGAATCAATATATTGAGGATCCTGGTCATATTAAGCAGAATACCTCAACCTTGGCACTATTGACAGTCGGGACTGGATAATGTTTTGCTGCGGAGGGCTGTCTTGTGCACTGTAGAATGTCTAGCTGCATCTCTGGCTTCTCCTTCTAGATGCCAAAGGCATCTTCTTAGCATCCAGCTATGACAACCATCCATGTCTCCAGACATTTCCAAGTGTCTCCTGGGGTTGGGGTTGGGGGTCGAAATTGTCTTCCACTGAGAACAACAGATAAAGAATAAAGAAAACCACAGACAGGGATGCCTCGGTGGCTCAGTGGTTAAGCATCTGCCTTCAGCTCAGGGCATGATCCTGATGTCCTGGGATCAAGTCCCGCATCAGGCTTCCCATAAGAACCTGCTTCTCCTTCTGCCTCTGTCTCTGCCCTCTCTCTCTCTCTCTGTCTCTCTGTCTCTCTCTCTATCTCTGTGTCTCTCATGAATAAATACATAAAATCTTTAATCTTTAATCTCTCTCTGTCTCTGTCTCTCTCTCTATCTCTGTGTCTCTCATGAATAAATACATAAAATCTTTAAAAAAGACAAGAAAACTACAAAGTTTAGCTGGAGTTGGGGTAACTGAGGAAGTAAATGGGAAAAAATAGGGTGTGGCCTACAGCAGTAGGAGGTGTGAAAATGGGGTCATGAATGAGTAGCAGTGTCTGTAAGAAACAAGATTAGGACATGAACATAGGAGTGAGTGCCTGAAGGGCGCTGGGGGGCTCAGTCAGTTGAGCATCTGACTCTTGGTTTCAGCTCAGGTAGTGGGATGGAGCCCCACTTCCAGCTCCATGGTCCCCAGGGAGACTCTTGAGACTCTTGAGACGCTTGAGACTCTCTCCCTCTCCCTCTGCCCCTCCCCTCCTCTAAAATAAATAAATAAATAAATCTTAAAAAAAAATGAGTAAGTGCCTGAGGTAGGATAAAGACTGGGGCTCGTTTAGTGGAGGAGAAGAGGGATGGGAATTGAAAAGAACCGTCTATGTACATATAACCAATAATTATGACCGAAGTCATTTTGGAGACAGTAACAGTTAGCCAGGGACTAAGGTTGTCAAGGGATAAGGAGAAGGACCTGGGGAGGTAGGTGACTCTAAGAGGACGGGTTAGTAAATTATTTGACCATTTGAGATTCAAAGAAAGGGCTTTATATGGAATCAGGAAGAAAATGGCCTCAAAGTGTCAGGGAGACAAAAAACACATCTCCCCACACCATTCCCAGGTCCAGCAAAACCCACTGCAGGGGATTCTGGGGGACTCTGTTCTCGAGGGGGCATGGGGTTCAGTTAGTGCAAAAGATGAAAGGAAACATTTAGGAAACTGGTTGAAATAGATAAAGGGGATTAAGAGGTACAAACTTCCAGCTTTTTCCTTTTTGTCCTTCAAAGATTTTATTTATTTATTTGAGAAAGAGAGAGAGAGAGGGCGCCTTGGAGACTCAGTGGCTGAGTGCCTGCCTTCGGCCCAGGACGAGATCTGGAGTCCTGGGACTGGGTCCTGCATGGGGCCCCTCGCAGGGAGCCTGCCTCTCCCTCTGCCTGTGTCTCTGCCTCTCTCTGTGTGTCTCTCATGAATAAATAAATAAAATCTTTAAAAGAGAGAGAGAGAAAGAGAGAGAGCACAAGCAGGGGAGGGGGCAGAGGGACATGGAGCAGCAGACTCCCTGATGAGTGGGGAGCCCGATGTGGGGCTCCATCCCAGGACTCTGGGATCCTGATCTGAGCTGAAGACAGACACTTAACTGACTGAGCCACCCAGGTGCCCCTAAACTTCCAGTTATAAAATCAGAAAGTCACAGAGGTGAAAAGGACAGCATAAAGAATATAGTCAATAACATTGACATAAGGTGATAGGGTGACTACACTTACCTTGGTGAGCATTGAGAAATATATAGAATTGTTGAATCAATATGTTGTGCCCCTGAAACTAATATAAAATGGTATATAGATTATACTCCAATCAGTCCATCAATGCAAAAAATAGAAAGAGTTCCAGGGAACAGAGGTGAAGGATTCCTGGAGCTGGGGATCGGTGGGAGGCAGGGTCAGGAAAGGGGAGCTCAGTGCCTAGAGGAATGAGCACTTTCCTAGGAGTCACTCCTGGGCTTCTTGCAGTGATTGACATAAACAGGGGTAAAGATATGCCAGGCAATGGTGACAAAGATGTGGTTTGAGAAATCGAGGGGGGCAAGGTCTTGTGAGGAGTGTGCAAAAGTTTGAGACTCCCTCTTGATCTCCAAGGTTGGGTTTTCAGTATCGTTTTTCATAATCTGACTGGCAGTTCTCAGAAAAGCTGCTGCTTTCCTGGGAGGTGGTTTCTATTGAAAGATAGAGAAAAAAAAAAAAAAAGAGCTTGGACTTTAGAACCTGCTCACCTGGGTTTGTACCGCAGGTCTGCTACTAAGGAAGAGGGGTGACATTTGTCTTTGTCATTAATCTCAGCCACCATATGTTTATCTGTCAATATTAACCCCCCCAGAAAGTGACTGTGTCTGTAGAATCACTGGGCCCCAGGAGGCTCTCAACACATTATCTGAAATTTCCTGCGGGTAAGGATAGCTGTGTGGGTCAAATATTGACAGGCACACTTGGATTTTTAACCAAAATATTACCAAAATACATGCTAAAATGTCTACTGAGTTTTACAGATATTAAGTACTCAGTCATGATTTAATTCAATGCTTTTCACATTTTCAATTAACCCACAAGAAGAAAGACATCTGCTGTGACCTAGAAATTCAGGCTCCTGAGCCTCCCAGGAATCAACAGTTGTGCCTTTACATGTAATACATTCAACAATTTCCCTTTTCCACCTATTGTTTCAAATAGAAACAAAAAACAAAAAACAAACAAACAAACAAAAAACAAATAGAAACAGCATAAGTTCATTTCATGATCCCAAATTTGAAGCAACTTTAATGTATTCTACAAACATTTACTGAGCACCTCCTATGTGCCCCGGGTTCTGAGGGCCACAGGGGATACTTAGGAAAAAATAAGACATAGATTTTGTTCTCAGGACACTGAAGGAAAAAATTAAGTGCTATATTAAGCACTAAAATATAAATCTGTAAACGTACCATGGGATCTTAACCTGGAAAATCTGAGAACATTCTTCCAGAGGAGTAAACTGTACCTTGAAGGGGAGAGCAGGATTTGTTTAGACAAGGAAAATATTCTGTGGGGGTGTATATTCTGTTCCAAATGGTTGTTTTTTAGAGAAAGCCATATTACAGGGCTTGGGGTTATGTAAACAGCACTTCACCACTTTTCCAAGTCTTGGAATTGTGGAAGAAATCTTTTGTTTATGTAGAATTAGCTTGCTCTTGGCTAACTAATCATAGCCCCACCAGCAATCTTCCAAAGGGAAGCACAGGAGACAGTAGACTTGACCAACGAAATGATAAATTAAAGAACATTCTGGAAATATACCGTAGGATATGCCAGGAGAGGCACCCACTGAGCCCGTGAGACCTACTCTGCTTGGCCAGCTTCGCTCATCATTTTGACGATGCTGGAGCCTGTGGGGAAGTCTGCTTCTCTACAAACGTGGAAAGCATCAGATGAATCCACCTCAGGGATGTGACTGCACGGATGTAAAACCCTGACAGGTATTCCTAAATCTATTTGCCAGTTATGGTCAACATTGGCTTCCTCTGGCCCTGGAAACTAATCTTCCTGTTTGGATCTAACTGTATTATTTTTAAGCCAATCAGAGATCATGGAAAAATGAGGTGAGTAAAATCTGGGGATTTTTGAGGAGTGATTCCAGAAACTATCATCAGAAATATGTAAATCAGAGAAAATAAAAGCATAACCAATTTTAAAAGACTCCCAATTCCAGTCCCTGAACCCGGTCCTCCTGACTAGTCAACCACTAAACCACCACTCCAATTGCCAGAGGCCCATGATTTCATAAGTCATGCCCCTTGCATTCCTGAACAATGCCAATAATCAGTTCAAGTTTTTACTTTTTCTGGGGACTCCTGGGTGGCTCAGTGGTTGAGCGCCTGCCTTTGGCCCAGGGTGTGATCGAGTCCCGGGATCGAGTCCCACGTTGGGCTCCCTGCATGGGGCCTGCTTCTCCCTCTGCTTGTGTCTCTGCCTCTCTGTGTGTATCTCTCATGAATAAATAAATAAATAAAATCTATAAAAAAGAAAAGCAAGTTTTTACTTTTTCTGAACTTGTTCTGGCTCTGTTTTCGGGATCAAAGTGTTACTTTCCTAGGGCTACCATAACAAATTACCACAGATCTGGTGGTTTAAAACAACAGAGACTTCTTCTTTCCCAGTTCTAGAAGCTAGAAGTCCAAAATCAAGGTTGGCCACGTGGCTCACTCCTTCTGACGTCTCTCTGGGCAATCAGTTCTTTACCTTGTCTAGTTTTTGGCGGCTCCAGCCATTCTGGATTAAGGCATGGACCTCATTCTCCCACAAAAGAGTCAAGTGAACTATTTAGTAACACCAAAGGCTGAAATGCCGCGGTGGTGCCTTTGCATAGGGTTGTTGTGCCTGGCAAAATAGCAATGTACTCAATAAGCACTAGCTGTTTTTATTATCATTATTTTATAGTACTTTGAAATTTTCATTGTATAACCAGATGCATCTGATATAATCCTCATAATCTTGCAGTCAGAAAGGTGTTATGCCAGGAAATGCAAACTTGGCAATCGTTACCCGGTATTACCACCATATTATTTTAAGGATTAATTTTTATTTGCCCTTCTTCTTCCCCAAAGTGATTTGAAACACTTTCAAAATACATATACTTAAAAAGTAGTAAATTGGGAAAATCAGAACCGAGTCAGAGGTGAGCTCTCACATCAACCATGATGGTAAGTTCAATTCCATTAACTGGCTGTCATATTTGGGCTCTTACAAAAAATGTTAATGAATTTTCCTGATGATGGGATAATGGGTTAATTCTTTGATGTCTCTCTTTCCCTTGTTTTCGGTCCTTTATAACTTTTCTATAATGAGCATATATTATTTATTATCTTCATAATTGGAAAGTAACTTCTTAATTGGACTTGGCCTTCTTGATAATCAAGGTAAGAAGAGTAAATCAGTCATTTAGATAATTAGAATTAGAGAAGAGGTAGTAGGTCAATTCCCTCAAGAAAGTAAGTTTTTACAGTACTGTCTTTTACTTGAAGCCCTAAACAATATAATGCAGTCTGATCTGAGAATCATTTCTCAGCAAATGCATGGACAGCACCCACAAATGCTTCTTCACTTTTCAAAAACAGCAGAAGTCATAAGTGATTCTATAACAGGCTAGGACCAGATGTCCATTAAATGGATTATGTATCCTTAGTCCACTACTCTGAAAGATTGCTGTGAAATGAGCGCATGCGTGAGTAGATACACATGCTCCCTGGATCTGGTTTGCAAATGTGCTCAGAGCTGGCTATAGTAGCTTGGAGTATCTGAGGATGAGAAATAAAATATGTGTTTAAAGTTTTATAATAATATTGGATTTTCATTGATAAAAGTCTAGAGTAAGGAATTCAAAGTTACTGACTAAAGACAGATTTTATTTGGAAACCACATGAAAAGGCAAGAGAGATGAATAGATAGTGAAAATAGAGGAGAGAATTTTCTTGCTGAGAGAAAGGCCACCCTCAAACACCCAGTTAGTAGCAAAGTCGGAGCTCAGTTCTTTAAACTTTGGATTATGAGATTTTCAAACATTTACAGAAAACTAGAAAGAAGAGGGTAAGGAACCTCAGTGTCAGCACTGATCAACATGTCAGTGTCACATTCCCTATCATCCATATTCAAGACATCACATGCCATCAAAGTATAAACTGAATTATAATCAGCATATTTCTAAATTTTATTTCCCATTCATGACATCACTTCATGATATTTCACAAGTTGTTTTTAAATACATGCAGATAGGGGCAGCCCCAGTCACTCAGTGGTTTAGCGCCACCTTCAGCCCAGGGTGTGATCCTGGAGACCCAGGGTCGAGTCCCACGTGGGGCTCCCTGCATGGAGCCTGCTTCTCCCTCTGCCTGTGTCTCTGCCTCTCTCTCCCTCTCTCTGTGTTTCTCATGAATAAATAAATAAAATCTAAAAAACAAAACAAAACAAAACATGCAGATAGGTTAATTTGCCTGTCATTAAGTGTCAGATTTCTCCAGGAAAATGTTTTTACTAGTGCCTCCCTCTGCAACTATCTCTCAGGACCCAGTACAGTGGGGCAGCTAGAACAGTGCTTGCTATAGATGCTACCCTCCATGAGACACATGCTGATCACCATAAATGCAACTCACAGAAAGATGTAAGATGGTAAAAAGAAATGTCATGTCTCTCTCTAATAATCGTATGGTAAGAAAATTATTATATACTTACTTGTTGTAAAAACCAATCATTACAAACTTCATTGAATGACATCATCACTCTCGTCCATCCCTTTGTTCAATAAGCGAAGCCAAACATGAGCTCCAACTTGTGAAATCATTTCTTTCTATTCATCTTTTGCCACTGTTGAAATGTTCTCTGATATGTTTAGGTTTTGGAACCTGATGAGGGTGAATGGAAACTCATTCAAGTCTGGCTTTATAAGTGTTCACTTCATAGGGTGATTCTTGGTTTTCTTTGTTTTTGTTTTTAAATCTACTTGGAGAAACTTTCCTCTCCCTACCCAAGAATGTGTTTCCGTCCCGCCATAGTCAAGATCCAAGGCAAAAAACATGTTTGCTGAAGATAGTCAAAATTACGACAGCCAAAGAAAAGAATTCTCCAGAATGTAACCTCACATATGTATCAAACCAGATGTTTACCTGTTCACTGTGAGAGGAGCTGGAAGTACATCAAAAACCAGTGATGGGAATAGCTTTGATCCTCATGCAGAGGGAGGAGTTCAGGAAAATTTGGGGTTCCAGTAAAGCTCTGACCTCCTGAGGCTATATTTAAACTTAGGAAATGGTTTTTCTTGGCTGAGTCAATGCCCCTAACCACTTCTATCAGGCCACAGAAGAGTCTTTGAGCTACGTTGGAAATTGCTACTCCCTACTTTTGTCTCTCCTGGTAAAGGAATGAGGCTTGAATGGTTTCAGAGAGTCACTTGACATCTCTAGGACTCAGTTTCCCCATCTGAGATTACTACTAATGCTGACTTTCTGTGATTCCTACTCGGTCCCTTGCATAGAGACTCAAAGGGTGCTGTTCCCTTGGCATACAACAGGAAGTTTCAGCTCACCCAGAAGCATCATACCAATCAGCTCTTGACACATTAGGTCTCAAACTGTTGTTGTCCATGGTTTATACAAGATGGTGGCTGCTGGTAACACTTTGGAGATAGAACCTGGTCAAATCAAATACATCTTGACAGACCTAGAGTTGCCTTGGACAATACATTCTGTCGTTCCACGGGATTTGTAGATTAAAGTTAGTTCTAAGACAGAGGAGAGAGAATTATCTTCTCTGCCCAGCTAGTTCCAGCTATGTCTAGACAGCTGTAGGATTGCCTTGGTTTCTCAGAAAGGACAAATGGAAAAGGAAGATAAAATTCTAGGATCTCTTTAAGCCAAAGGAATTCTCTGGAACATTTCAAGTTCTGGCAAGGTCCTTGGGTCATGACATAGTATCAGATCTGCCAAAACAACATTAAGTCTAGGGAGAGAATCCAGGAATTCAAGGATGTCAATTCTGGCATCGTTTTTAAGGGTTTCGGAGGGCTCTTTGCCATCTCTGATGGTGGGTCGTGGTTGTTAATACTATAGAGCAAGATGGCAAAACCACATTTGGGAAGCCAATGCTACTTTCCCTCCACCACCACTGCCACCTCCTGCTGCTTACATTCCAATGAGTTATTTTGCTCTCACTGTTTAACAACAACAACAACAAAAAAGAGAACAACATAAAGGTTTTTGCGTACCTTGTTCAATTGGAGAATTTTATTGTTTTTCATTTATCACTGTAAAACCAAGGACAATTTTATGGCTTTTTTTTTTTAATAGTTGTTACATGTAGGGCAATCTGTCTGTAAGTAGAGCTAAACTACTCTAAAAGAAATGAATCCTACATGGTTTCCCCCTCAAGTCAAGTGTCTTGTTTAAATAAACTTGGTAAAGAAAAAAAAGAAAGAGAAAGCCAATGCTAAACAGAAAAGACTTTAACTTTTGTATGGTTTATTCCCTTTGTCTCAGCCTCAGAGCAAGGAGAGGCCAAGTCATCCTGGATGGCACACTGGGGCCTCTGCTTCTGTTGGAGACAAGCCCAGCTGGATTTTTCTTTGCCCAGCAAGAGGACGGCTCCCACTGCCAGCAGTCCTCCATCGCCCTCAGCCCCCCACGTCCACTTCTGGACAAAGGTCGGGCTGGCTGTGCAGATGAGGAGGGATTGAAGAACAATTGAGGACAGACATGAGGCCGTGCTATTTCGATGGGAGTTCTGAGATCACCGGGGGCAGACATGCCCCAGCACTTGGGCCTGCTGAGAGACACACGGCTTCTTGAACCCTACAGCCCCTCTGTTAGAGACTCGGTACACACTCCGTTTATAACTGAGGAAATGTAAATTCAGAGAGATGAAGCGACTGGCCCAAGATCACACATTATTAAGTGCCAGGAGTGAAGTTTATTATTATTTTAAATATTTTATTTATTCATGAGAGACACAGAGAGAGACAGAGACATAGGCAGAGGGAGAAGCAGGTTCCCTGTGGGGAGTCCAATGCGGGACTCGATCCCAGGACCCCAGGATCATGACCTGAACTGAAGGCAGACACTCAACCACTGAGCCCCCCAGGTGCTCCCAGGAGTGGAGTTTAAAACCCCCCTTTTGGCTCTAAATCTATTATGTTTGTCCCTATGCCTCATGACCACCAATTTCTAAGAGTCTTCTTCCTACATTCTAGGTCAATCACACTTTCTCATAGAACAGGAAGATGTTCCAGTGCCAAGTTATTTGAACCAGTCCTCCTTCCCAGAATGTATTACCATAACATTAATTTGTCCAAAAAAAAATATTTATTGGCCACCTATACTGGTTGCTGGGAAAAAGCAAGGAAGCAAGCAGATAAGAATCTCTGCTTACTATCTAATGGGAGAAGACACCTAATAAATGAAATAAATAAAGCATAGAGTATGCTAGATGGCAGTGGGTGCAGTGGAGAAAAATAAAGCAGGAGAGAGTATTTGTTGGGGAAAGGGCTTATGTGGCTATGTGGAAGCATATTCCAGGCAGAGAAGAGTAGGTGCCAAGACCCTGGGGTGGAAGCATGTCCAAATGGTGGCAAAATGAAGGAGGCTGGTGTGGTTGGCAGAGCTTGATCAGGAGAAAGAGGGGCAGATGAATTCAGGGAGTTGTCAGGCATAGCCTGATCATGGGCAGCCTTATAGCCCGAGTAAAGACCTTGGCTTCTAAAACAAGATGGGAAGTGTTTGGATATTTTGTGCAGAATGACATGATTTGTATTGACTTAGATTTTTAAAGTTGTGAAAATAGACCAAACAAAGGAGAAACAGCAGGGAGGCTAAATAAAAAGAAAGCTATGGCAACAGCCAAGGAGAAAGATAGCGATGGTTTGGGCCGGGTGGAAGGATGGGGGGGAGGAGTTGGATTCTGAAAGTATAGATAAGAACAAACAAGATATGCAGATAAGTAGGGTGTGAGCTGAATCACAGGACAAGTGGAAGGGACAGAGGGCACTGGGCCAGAAGCCTGTGATTCTCAGTTGGGAGTTTCAACCCATCTCATGTTTACAGTTACCTGAGGAAAATCACTGAAAAATTGGGGCCTCATTTTTCACACATTCCTGATCACACAGCCTCAGATGAATGTGATGTCTGTGCCCAAGTTCATTTGCTCAGAAATGAATCAGTTTTGTGTGACCTCATGCAAATTCATCAGCCTGAGCAATCGTGGCAGGGAGACCGAGGTCAAATCTGGAATGTTTTGGGAGCAAATATAAAAACCAAAACCCAGAAAGGAGCATTATAGCTGTGAGAAATTAATTTAGGGAGGTTTCTTTCTCAAAAAAAAGTTCAATCTCGTTCTTGGTAGGCTAAGAATGAATAGCCACAGAAGAAAATTTGTTTGTAAAAAAGAAAACTGTTTTTGCCAAAGCTTTATGATCTCTAGGTACAATATGTATTTTGTACTCTTTGAACCTGTATTTATAATATGTTACCTAGTTGGAGATTAATACATTTTGACACACTCTCAAAATTATCTTCAGTTTTAGTTTTGTGTGAAAAAGGCTTCTTTTGGTTTCCCTTGACTCTGAGGCAGGTTTATTACCACCTTGGAATTTTTCTAAATTTTTACCAGCAAGAGAGCTGTATGATTGAATTATTCTAAGTGACTTAAATGCTTACAACTTCCCCAATCTTATGTAAACACGCAAAGCCCAAGCTGCCTCTTTCCAATTCACAAATTCAGAGAAAGCACCCCTAATTGTAACATTCTGGATAAGCGTGGAGCAGTTGGTGAGCTCCTCCTAGGGGTGAAGGGGCAGGAGTTAGAGCAAGACAGGTTTCTGGGTTACCCCTTCCTCCTCCTACCTTCATTGGCTAATACCCTCCCCAATTTTTTCCATCACAACCTACTATTCTAATTCCAAGTATCTTGATATCCTCCAAGGTAACTGATAAGCCATTTCTTAAGCCAATTTAATTGAATTTCAAGTGTATCTCACAGAAACTGTGGTTTTTTTTAATAAATTGCAGGTTTGTGGCAATCCTGCCCCTAGCAAGCCTATTGGTGCCATTTTTCCAAAAGCATTTGCTCACCGCATGTCTCTGTGTCATATGTTGGTAATTGTCACAATTTTTCAAACTTCTTCATTACTATTCTATTTGTTAGGTGACCTGTGATCAGTGATTACGAGTCACTGAAAGCTCAGATGATGGTTAGGATTTTTTAGCAATGAAGTATTTTTTTTTTTAAGATTTTATTTATCTGAGAGAGAGTGAGAAAGAGAGAGCATGAGATGGGGGAGGGTGGAGGGAGAAGCAGACTCCCAGCTGAGTGGGGAACCTGATCCTGAGCCTGGGACCCCAGGGTCATGACCTGAGTGAGCTGAAGGCAGATGCTTAACTGACTGGGCCACCCACATACCCCACAATAGAGTATTTTAAAACTAAGGTATGTACATAGGTTTTTTTTTTTTAGACATAACATTAATGCACACTTAATAGACTATAGTATACTGTCAACTTAACACTTTATATGCACTAGGAGGCCAAGAAATTCATCTGAGTCATTTTGTTGTGATATTTGCCTTTTTGCAGAGGTCTGGAACCAAACCCACAATATCTCTGAGACACACCTGTATTAGTGATGAAGAAGGACTAGTCCTAGCTCCCTGCACTGTTCTGATGAAATAATGGAACGCTTAGGCACTGAAAAGATATCTGTTTAATAAGGAGTTTCTTTGGGAGACTCACAAAATCTCCTCATAAGGTGGTCTCCTTCCTTGCATATACTTTAAATCATCCGTCTTTAATATTGTCCCTGAGGCTGTTTCAGAGGGTCTACAAAGTCAAAACTATTGTTGTCATCATGCCAATACATCATTTGCCCTTTTCACTCTCATCTTCTCAGAAGTGTGCTGTGGAACTTGCCAGATGCTACGTGATGGGTAATGTTGACATCACGCTGATGGTGATGCTAACAGGACACATGCTTGTATAGTTTTGTTTTTAAAATTTATAAGCTTTAATTACAAATGTGGTAAATTTGTAGATTTACTTCTCTTTACAAGAAAGCTCCTTGGGGTCCTCAATAATGTGTTTGAGCATGTTCTAAGTTTTTGAGAACTGCTGCTATAGTTATCCCGCCTGATCTGGCAGCTGAGATACCAGGCAGAGTGGAAGGAAGCTCCTATTAGATTTGAAACTGTGTAACCTAATCAGTTTTTCAAAGGTTGGTATCTAAAAGCAAAATCAAAAGACTATATACAAGGAAGTGCCCCCCAAATGACCAGGTTACGTCAAAAGGACACAGTTACCAACTTTATGGAGCTCCCACTGGCCTGACTGGGGATATCTGATTTGTGACTTTGTGACTTATCAGAAATGTTAGTGGCATCTTTTAGCAGGTGAGAGATAGAGGGGAGGGGAGGGTTTCACATACAGCGGGAAAATATAAAGATTATCATTAATGTCCACATTTCCCAAAAAAGTATCACGAACCAAGTATTTAGACTTGACATTTATAATCATTCAGTATCTTAATACAAATATAATAATACAGAATTAAATAACATATGAAAAGCTTACTAAATTAAATATACAAATATCCAATTCAACAGTGAACACAACTTGCGTTTTAGTTCCTAGGTCACTGAGTAGAGACAAAAGGTACTGAAAAAGTCACTAATTTGGTCTTGTGATTAAGAGTTCAAAATTGTAAAAAAAAAAAAAAAGAGTTCAAAATTGTTTCACTAGTTAGAACAATATATTTAGGACAAAGGCATTTGTAAACCCATACATATTTTCTCTGCTATTATGAGAAGTTAACTCATGGGAAAAGAAGCTAGGAGGGAAAAGCGTTTGAATGGACTGTTATTCAGGAAACTTCCTAAATGCTTGTTTTTGTTTTATTATATATTTTCATTATACTAAATTGAATTCACAATGACTAATATAGAACTCGATCATATTATAAGTCAAATGGGACAGGAAATGCTTTTTTTAAAATGTGAGCTGCTGGACCAAGAATACTTCTTCTTCTATATAAGTAGATAAGTCAAGTTAAGGTTGTCAGCGTTATTCTGACTAGTAAGTAATGAATTCAGTTCCATAGTCATTGTGGTCAACATCACAGAAGAACATGAAGAACAGCAGTGAAACCAAGGGTTCTAGAAAGACCTGTGACTAACCAGGCAATGAGTTACCTCATAGAGTGACTACCATCACCAGGTGATGAGGAAACAAGACTCCTGGACCTAAGAACAATATGGAAGAAGAGATGGAACAGCAACAGAAAGGTAAAAGGTGGTTTCAGAAAAGTTCTCTGGTCCTTAACACCTTCTTGTGTTCTCCGTTCTTTTTTTTTTTTTTTTCCATTTCTTTATTTCTTTTTTTCCTGGTATTACATCAGTTTTTAGAGCAGAATGGCAAACTATCAGGTCCAGATTTCTAATTTTCTGGATGCAGCTGTGAAGCTCATTGAGCTACAACGATGAACAAAGGGCCATCAGGTAGAGCCCGAGTCAGCCTCTGAGTTGTGGCTACTGATTCAAAATCCAGTATCCTTTCGACAGCACAACGCTGCATTGCTTCACATAATCAAGTCCTACAACAGACTTGAGAGGTAAAATGACTTCCTTCTGGAACTCCCAGAAGCGCTGGGTAGCTTAGATGGCAGTAGAAAATCTTGAATTCTTAGGTCTTTTACCCCTACCTCTTCTGTTCTTTAGGTCCCTTAGAGAAGACCCTTTTCCTCCTGCCTTCCTCTTAAGTCAGATTCAAGTAGACCAGGGCATAACTTTCTGGGTTCTGAAAACTTTCAGGGTGTGATTCCTCTAGGGCTCTGGATAAAAGAAAGATCAAGATATTAACTTCAAACATTTATAATGCCTATCCTAATACATTTGAGGATAAATAACAGAAAGGTCAGTAAGCATAGAATATACCTGGGCAAAGATAAGGACATTCCTGACCCAATGTGATATGGGAGACTGTGACTGTTTCTAAGGACATAGGTAATTCTAGGAAATAATGTTTTGGAGAATCAAGACTACAAGCAAAAAAAAAAAAAAAAAAAGTCAAAAATATTCCAAATAATCTACACGTGTCTCATTTATAAGACCTTGAGCTTTGTTTCCTGTAGATACGAACTTGCTGGACATTGGGCTGGGAGTGGTCACATAGTGGACATATGGAGGGCCTTTCAGGGCTACCAGATTTCTAGCACATAAACTGAAAGGATGTAGACCTCCCCACAAGGCATGTAGTCAATGAAGGAAAAGACCCGGGATTTTTATCTTGGTGCCACCTCTCATTCTCGGTGTAACCTTAAGTAATTCTTTACCAGAAACTGTAATGTTTTAAACCTCCCAAAATTCCAGTATCCACTAATTGTGGTAAAAGACCCAGAACAGCTCAGGCAAGATTGCCCAGGCCTAAGGTTCTGCTAGTAAGTGACTTTGTAATCAGGTCATGACAGGATATGACGGATGGCATCTGCACCCATTCAAGGGTAAACTCTTGTAGAAAAATATGTTGGAACGCAAGATTTCTTCCAGCAATTTTGGCCTAAGCAGTTCAATAAAGATTGCCTCACACTTTTCTCATCTAAAGCACCACATTTCAGGACACCTAGGTGGCTCAGCAGTTGAACGACCTTCGGCTCAGGGTGTGATCCTGGAGCTCCGGGATCGAGTCCCACATTGGGCTCCCTGCAAGGAGCCTGCTTCTCCCTCTGCCTAAGTCTCTGCCTCTCTCCTTCTGTGTCTCTCATGAATAAATAAATAAAATCTTTTAAAAAATACATTAAATAAGTAAAGCAGGGATCCCTGGGTGGCGCAGCGGTTTGGCGCCTGCCTTTGGCCCAGGGCACGATCCTGGAGACCCGGGATCGAATCCCACGTCGGGCTCCCGGTGCATGGGGCCTGCTTCTCCCTCTGCCTGTGTCTCAGCCTCTCTCCTCTCTCTGTGTGACTATCATAAATAAATAAAAATAAAAAAAAATAAATAAATAAGTAAAGCGCCACATTTCTTCTGCTTGGAGCTATGAGGAAACTGGGTTAGGGGTGCGGGCTGCCACCCATGCAGCTTGCGTCAGGGAGACATAAGTACACTTATTACGCAAAGATTCTTATTATTTTCGAAACAAATAGTCTTTGTATTGTCCTTCCAACTATTACCAATTTCACCATCACAAGCTATTTATTGGGCACTTCTGTTCTTTGTTATAGCACTAAGCTTAAAATAGAAGAAGTGACACGATTCCAACCAGGACATAGAGTTTTAGTAACACCGCCACTGTTACCTCCAAAAGAGCCCATTTCCAGATTACATTATTACAAAGGGAAATTAATGAATTCAGGGTAATTACACAGATGATGAGGATGAGGAAAAAAAACCCCTCTAGACACTTGAAGAAAAAGTGAAGTTTGGCATATGCATTTCATATGAGAGTCTAAATTTTCTATTGTTTGCCAATGCTGCCTTGACTCAATCAAACAAAAGAAAACTGGTACTCAAAATAAAAATTTCAAAAATTGAGGTGGTTAACCATCTACTAAGATCTGCCCCCAAAGTGAGGTTAGTTTCTGAGAAGCAAGTGATCACTGGTGGGTTGATTAATGAGAAATCAAAGGCTATTCTCAATTCCAAACTTAACTTCATTGTAGTCTATGTGGAAGGGACAAATTTATGACATCAACTGGGTTTTAATAGAAAGAACTATTATTATAGAATGGTGGAAAATTTCCCTAGGAAATTTTATTTTATTTTTTCACTTTCTATTTTAGTAATAAAGAACTAGATTCATGAAAGAAAAAGAAAATAGGATGTTCTTTGAAGACGTATCAACCTATTATCTTACTGTTGTTGTCTCATGGGCGGTAACCATGATGATCCCATCAGGAATGGCACAGAGAGAAACTGCCTCTATCTCATCATAACCTTCCTCCAGCATGTACCTTTACTGGTGAAAAGAACACCACCATTCTCTCTGGCATTAAATAGAATCACAATAAAAAGAGAGTCTACTGTTTCTACAAAAATAACATCACCATTACAGATCACTCCTCTATCCCAAAACTACAAACTTGCTTGTGCTTTTGTGAGCAATGACTAAGGGATTTTGTTCTAAAATAGACTTTGTTGTTGCTGTTCTTATTTATTTAACAAAGAGTCGAACCTTATTTAACTAGATTTGTCTTCCCACTGGCTGGCTTTCTGGAGATGATTCTTTTCTACTTCAGTAAATTCAAGACTTAATTCAGCCTCCCTCTCCTCATGTCTCTCCATGAATTTTGAACACAGGCACATACACGTTCACACACATTCAGTTCCCCTTCTTCACTTCCTTATTTCTAAACACAGTGCCATTTTCCCAGTCACCAGGCTCAGAAACTTGGTGTCATTTTTTTTATCATGTTTTCCTGTCCATTCAAAAGTTTTATGTGTTTGGGTGATGATGGAAAGAAAAAGAGAGGGAAAAAAAGAAAACCCAAAGTAAGGTTAGGAAAGATAGGAAGCAAATGTCATAGGACCACCCACTTTCATCACAAATTGATAATCAGAATTTGGTACTTAAAGAACCTTAAGGTGTCAATATCTTCTAGGGAAGGGTTTCCTTCCCTTTCTCCTACTTTTTTGTATAATTTAAGTTTTGTTCTTGAGTGTTTAAGTCTCCAGTATTACTGGCACTTAGTTTTACTAACTATTTAAGTATATGGGACCAAATGATCTGGCTGTTTTTTGTTTTTTTTTTTTTAATTAGCAAATTTTTGAAACTAGCAAAAAACTTCAGTCACCCAAAATATGCCATTGAACATCCAATGTGATTAACTAGGTTAGTCGTATGTCATGAAGATATCACCAATAAATGGCAATCCCAGTGCTTGCAAAATTCTATAGAGGTTCAAGTGCTTATTTCATAAATGAGAAAAGCCTGAGAATAAAGAGAGCTGACTCCCTTTGCTTCAGGAACTGGAAAAGACCTTGAACAATTATATTTCCCAGGAACCCAAGACTTACTTAATGAACAAAGGACAATTATTTTGCAAATGCCCCACTCTAGTGGAATTTACCTTGGACTTGAATAGATTGTATTATTAGATTCTCCTCCAACAGGGACTTTTTAAGATGAATTTGAACACTTCGTGCTTTACTTTTCAAAAGAGTATAGCAGTAGCAGCAAGCAAGGACTAAAATCAATGCAGCCCAATAATGCCTTTCAAGTCAGGACTCCAGGGCATCATAGCTGGAAGAACATTCTGGCAGAGGTCAGCAGACCAAAACCGGGGTTCTAGTCCTAAGCTTCTTGTTAACTAGCTGTGTGACCTTAGGGAAGGAAGTCCATTTCCCTCTCTGGATTCGAATCCTACTTGGAAAAAATGAAATGTTTGGATAAAGTAGAATCAAAGAGCCTTCTGCCTTTGACATTCTGCAGAGCACTAATGAATTCTAGGGCTTATGTTTATATGCAGTAAAATGATCTGATCTGTAATCTTCTCTTCCCACAGAACAGATACTTTTATCTACTTTTACAAAAGGGTTGTTGAAACTGAAGATTTGTCGCCTTTTTTTTTTTTTATAAAATCACAAGAATTAATCTGGTGTTTATATAAGGCTTATATAAGGCAAAATTAAGTGTTCAAAAAACCTAGAACATGAAAGATAGTTGAAGAGACACAAAATAAAAAGGGAAAAAGGGTAGCGGTTGAGTGAAATTTTTCATAGAAACTTAAAATAACACTCTAAACCAACAGGTTTTTTTTTTTTTTTTCTTCTCTACAGGAAAAAACTCTCTTATCAGCCTTTCACCCTTGGAAATCCCCACCACAAACACCATAAACTGCAGGTTTCCATTAACTTTAATAAATTATGCACTGCCTTATGAAAACAAAAACATTAATTCTCTCTCTCTCGCTGACTCCTCTTGTTTTAGAGTGTCTCATTTTATACTATCTCCCAATGTTTCAGACTCTGCATTTATGAGATTCTGAAATTACAAAAAGAAAAGAATTGAGGGACACCTGGGTGGCTCAGCGGTTTAGCGCCGCCTTCAGCCCAGGGTGTGATCCTGGAGTCCTGGGATCGAGTCCCACATCGGGCTCCCTGCATGGAGCCTGCTTCTCCCTCTGCCTGTGTCTCTGCATGAATAAATAAAATCTTTAAAAAAAAAAAAAAAGAATTGAAAGCATCAGTTTGAAAATCCATTCATCCCATGATTCATTCACTATTTTAATTAAACCTTCTTGAACATCTAACATACATGAGACACTGTGATAGACATTGTAGAGACAGAGAAAATCTATAGTCTATAAGGACAGAAATGACATGACATATTTATTTATTTTATTTTATTTTTTATTTTTTTTTAAAACATTTTATTTATTTATTCATGAAAGACACATACACACACACAGAGAGAGAGAGAGAGAAAGAGAGAGAGAGAGAGAGGCAGAGACACAGGCAGAGGCAGAAACACAGGCAGAGGCAGAAGCACGCTCCATGCAGGGAGCCCGATGTGGGACTCGATCCCGGGCCTCCAGGATCACACCCTGGGCTGAAGGCGGCGCTAAACCACTGAGCCACCCGGGGCTGCCCGACATGACATATTTATAAGTACAGATCACCTGTATGCTATCTATAGTGTTTGAGACATAGCGAGAGTATAACAAAGAAAATACTATCTAATTAGTGAATATACTGGACTATCTCAGAGTCTCTTACTGGAGTAGCTGGCCTGAGGAGTGCTATCGATAGAAAAGAGATTGTCCTCGTTAACACGGATTGGAACAAGTGTGTGTACTTGAGACTTCTTTCTCTAGTTTTGCCATCAGCTGCAGTGAGTGGATAAACATTTTCCACATTTCCTCTCATCAACCCTTCCTCTTAATTTAGACATAATTAGCCATGAAATGATCTTAGCAAATGAAAAGCAGAAGCATCCAGCTTAATGTCCAACTACAAGAAAATGACACACATCCCGAAGTGTCCTAAAATACCAGCACACAACAAACAAAACACATTGTTGCCATCCTTACTTACCATCTTCCTGTGTCCCTCCCAAATTGCTATTAAAAAATCATTTGTTTCCTTGTCTGTATGTCCTATAATAACTCACCTCTGTCCTGGTTCCGACGACGTTTCCAGTATAATAAGATTGAGATTAAGACCAGAAGAATTACCAGGGAAACAATACTTAACAACAGCGGAACAGAAAACCAAAAACCTATAGATGGTGAAGGGGGGAGAAAGGAGAAACAAAGTCATAAGTGGAAACTGTGAGGCAAAAAGTGATAAAGCAACTCTTGTGATGAGTTTTTCCTTAAATTGAGCTTTCAATGAAAATTATCCTTGAATATATACCAACTGAGATCTCTGTTAGTGGTTCCACATTATTTCAATAACAACCAGTTAATAATAGTCTAACTACATGTTTTATGTGGTTACTATCTCATAAGAGCTTTGAACATGTAACTTCATTTAATACTCAAGACAGCCCAAGAGTTAGGTATTATCACCTCACATAAAAAAACAACAACAGAACAAAAAAACTGAGGCTCAGAGAAGCTAAGGAAGCCCCAAATCAGCATCTTAAGTGTTAGAACCAAGGCTTGCTCAGGGATCAGTTTGCCTCCAAAGCACACATTCTTTGCCATACAGTCCATTAAAGTAATATATTTATTGAGGAAGCTGTGGAAAATATAGAGAAATATGAAGGAAAAAAACCGTGAATTTCAGGATTCCAACCCCAGGAGTAACTCATCTCAATGTTTTTATTGTATTTCTTCTAATCTATGTCTTTGTTATTAAATCTCTTTCCAACAGTCAATAAATGCAGCTCCTCAGTGTCACTGTGCACTACTAAGGCAGGGGGAGAGTTTCCTGATTCAGGAGTTTCCAGCATCTTCCCCATACTTCTATAAAGGGATTTGCACATCACAATTCAATGGAGCACCTTCAGACAGAGAGATGTGTCTAACTTCCATTCTTCCAGTGCTTAATATGCTTGAAGCATCGAAGACTTTCAGTGATGTTCACAGAACAAACATGGGACACCTGGGTGGCTCAGCGGTTGAACATCTGCCTTCAGCTCTGGGTGTGATCCCAGGGTCCTGGGATCGAGTCCCGCATTGGGCTCTCCAGAGGGAGCCTGCTTCTCCCTCTGCCTGTGTCTCTGCCTCTTTCTTTGTGTCTCTCATGAATGAATGAATGAATGAATGAATGAATGAATAAATAAATAAATAAATAAATAAATAAATAAATAAATAAATAAAATCTTTAAAAAGAATTTACAAACTATGGAAGTTGAGTTTGTCATTCTTGGAAAAGAAGACATGTGCCTTTTCAGGTGTTTGTTTTCTGGGGAGATTTACCCTCTGCCTTGGCTGAAAATGAGGATCTCTTCACAGATGTCCAAATCTAACCCTGCAAATCTCTTGACTAAATTTACCTAAATGTCGACTTTTTGATTAGTCTGTTTTTTTTCAAGGACCCCCCCCCCCCCAAATGATAACCGGAAATGTTCCCTAGAAGCTACACACCAATAAGGCATGCAGGGGAAACCAATAAGGCATACAGGGGAAACTTTTTCTAGGCTTCATTGCTTAAAATGCTCCCTGGGGAAAAAAAAAAAAAAGCACCAATATCTTTTTAGGAGGCTTATTACGGAGAGCCTCACCCAGACCTAGTGCTTCCAAATCACACAGATCAAAACTGTGGCTATTCCAAAAGCATCCTGCCTAAAACTGCCACTCCCTTTAGTTTCCTGCCCACAACACTCATTTCTTGTATCCATGAGGCCCAGAGACAGCAGCTTAAAGAGAAACACAAGAAAGCAAAAGGGGTCTTGCGCAGGAGGCAGTCTGTTTCAAAGGGATGCGGAAGACATCGTCAGGTCAATCCCTTTCTTAAAAGCTCAGTGGCCCCTCTTCCACAGTGTAGATTATGCAAAGCCTTCCTCATAGATGTCACCTCTTCCAGGAAATGCTCGTGGATCCCTCTAGACTGAGCTGATGCTCTCCTCCCAAACCCTCAGTCGTCCCGGGGGTGCACCGGTGTGCACCGTAGCTTTCTTATCGCACACAGTGGTATAACTGCCCATTCTGTGCTCCCATTCTGGGATAGGAGCTTTGTGAGCCTAGGGCCTGAGTCTCGCTTACTGTGCCAGTTCAAGAGTCCCAAAGCTTGCGACAGTAGACACTCTGGAAGTGTCAGCAGCATGGGAAACAACAACAACGACAAAAATGCATGGGTGGATCTCAGCAGAAGTATTTGGTATGTGGCCAACCTACCACACTTACTAAGTAAAACTTTCTCAACTCTGTTTTTCTTTCCTTACTTACTCCATTCTCTCCCTCGAGCTCCTCTGCTAAGTGGCCAAGAGGCTTTGCAGAACATTCAGCACCTTCCAGGTGCTGATGGCAGACGCACCCACAGCCATCTTTGCCCACCTTCTCTTACCTTTATCCACAGTCTGCCTGAGGCTGGTCACTGTCCCCAGGTGCAGAACCTGGCAAACCACTTCCTTCCCCACTTGTCTCTTGGGATCTTTGACGTGGAGGATGCTTATGACTGATGTGGTCCCATTGGGGTGCAAGAGAACCTCAGTACTGTTTTCAATCCCTGACCCAGCGACCTTCCAGGAGATCACAGGTGCTGGGCGGGCATTGGCAAAGCACGTGATATTTAGCTGGTCTTCGAAGAAGTTGTAGTGAAGAAACACTGTGGGCTGTACTGGGACAAAAAAAAATGATGGTCTACCATGAATTAAGCACCACATGCTCCTCAGAGGCTGAAGGAAGATCTTTACAGAAAGACACTGGTGAGGGGGAGGCCTCAAGGGATAAGGTGGCCCATCCAACTTGAACTGGGCCTTCTCGGTTCTTCCTGTGTCTAAGCAATCGCCTGGCCAGAGGGATGGAAACTGGCCTAGTACAACCCTGTAACAAGAAAAATCCTCTCTGTAGTTTGTCTGCAGGGGAATTAGCTCAATGGACAGAGGGGGTCTTCTTTCCCAAACAGTCTAGAGCCTACTTATTCTGTTCTCCTTTTCCATGGGCAAGGCAGCCATCTCTGACTTCTTCTGGGTATCCCTCTCATAGTCTGACAATGGTCAGCGCTTCCAGACAGGTAGCCTGTGCTTCTCGGAAGCCCCAGGGCAGCTTCAGAACAGAGCCCGTGGATGGGCTGCTGCTCAGAAGTGGGCCTTGGTCTGCTTGGAGCTGGACCAGGGAATGAGATGCAATGGAGGAGACTTGAAAAGTCCCCACTCAGAATTATCTATAGAAAATGTAAATTAGAAATTCACTGCTGATAACCAGAAAGTCACAGAATGACAGCTGGAAGGACCTTGGGGATCACCTTATGGAGTTAAGAGGAAAATAATGAGCTTATGAGAAAAGGATATTACGTTAGTTCAGCTGCAACCCTGTTCCCTTTCAAAAGTCCCTTGACTAGCGAAGTCATTATCAGTGTGTACTTTCAATGTGTAGTTTATCTCTGCTAAGCAAATGCAAGCCAGCTTTCCTGTGGTTGCTCTGGAGCCTACAAGATAACTAAAGGGCAGGAGCTAAATGAAAGCCTGGTCTGTGTTTAGAGGTTCAAGAGGCAGGTAGGTGGCAGTGGGCTGGAGGAAATACAGAGCCAAAGGACTGTGGCTTTTTTCCATGAGATTACTAAAGTCACTGGGCTTGAGGGGAAGACAGATAAAAGTGAAGAAAGGCGAGTATGGTTGGCATGGAGACTGGGTGTCAGGGCTCTCTGGTATATCAAGAGATGACTTCCATGAAAGCTCTAAGGTGTGGCTGGAAAGGCTCAGTGTGGAAAAGAACTGGGTTACTAGCCAGAAGACGCAGGGGAACCTGGTTTTCAGGCAAAAAATAATACAAAAGGTTATAAGTAAAGGAGGGGCAGTAGAAAAGAGAAAGATGAGGAGAAAAAAAAGAAGAAAGGAGAAAAGAAAAGGTAACAGATGGGAAGCTAGGGGGGCTAAGTGGTTGAGCACCTGCCTGTGGCTCAGGGGTCCTAGAATGGAGTCCTGCTTCTCCCTCTGCCTATGTCTCTGACTCTCTCTCTGTGTCTCTCATGAATAAGTAAATAAAATCTCAAAAATTTTTAAAAAGTAACAGAAATGAGTAAAACATGACATAAGAAGAAAAAAGAAAAGTGAAGAGGTAGGAGGAAGGATGAAAGGAAAGAAGGGAAGACTGGAAGGGAAGATGGGGAAAGACAAAGAGAGACAAAGTCTCTTTGTCTTCAAAGAGACAAAGAAAACAAAAGAATTAGAGTCAAGAAGAAAACCTGAGGTAATATCCTGCAGAGAGGACTCTTCATAGGCAAAATAAGCAAGGGAAACCTTTTTCCAGTGTTGCCATCCCCCCCTCTGCACTCTTGTCTACTGAGCCTCCTCTTACCCATGTCCAATATTCTTGGTGGGCTCGCACTCTCACTTTCACATTCCTGATAACTCTGTCTACATTTCTCTTTCCCTTCTAAAACACTCACCAGCTGTGCCATGGTCCAAAGTTGCCCCTTACTCCCACTTCTCAGTTCCCAATCTCAGCTATGTGTCAGTTAAAAGTAAAAGAATCTTCTCAAACTAAGCCTCTTGGATTGTAAAAGAATGCTTATTATCCAATTAAATCCCTAGTTGGCATCAGGTTATGAAGAGCCTCTGCCATATGTCCCCTTATCAATCCCGAGAGAATTTTGGTGAGACAAAATGAGAGGGACCACTGTAATTGGCTCCAGGTGAGCCCAATCTGGCCAACATGTTAGATCCAAAAATGGTAAAGCTGTTAGAGATCCCACACATGATCTATCAGATAAATAAACTCTGGTTCAGAGCGGACAGGACTCTTCCAAGGCCACGTGATGGCTAATGGCAACGCTAGGTCTGAATCACATCACATTTACGGAGAACCCATCATCCTCACCATGGTACTTAATTTACTCTTGCTGACAACATGATTTCTCAGAGCAAAGGTCCCTCCACGCAGAGATTCAATGTAGCCCCCGTGAACTTTCCAAAATAACCACAAGCACGGTCATAGCAGACATGAAAGGCTAAGCATCTTCTCATGAACCTTTCTGAGGTTAGGATCCTGAAAAACTAGGCCTACCACCACGTTCCGAACATTGTGGAGCATAACACGTCTAGCCAGAGACAATGTATTCTCGGAGATCCTCACCAGAGAGGGTGAGGCAGGCTGTTCCCGAGATCTTCCCAGAACCAAAAGTGTTGAAGAGGCACTTGTAACACCCTTCATCCTCCAGGGTGGTATTCCAGAAGGTAATGGTTGAGTTCTTGAGCTCCAGCTGGGTGACATTTATCTTGTCCTTGTAGGCAGGCTGGACCACGACCCCATGATTCTTGCTGAAGGTGACCATGTTTTCCAGGCTCACAGGCTTGACTTTTTGCCATGTCACTATCAAGACTTCCTCGGGATTTTGCAGAGAGCATCTTAAGGAAGCGGGTGTATTCAGCAGCCTTTTTTCGTCTTGGGTCACCACTTACATGGAATCATAAAAGAACATTTATATTTTAAAATTTAATACATGACATACGTACTTTTCTGATTAAAAAATGCATGTTCAAAGTTCAACATAGAAAAGATAGCGGATAGTGCAAAAAAAACATTTACCTACATGCCTGATGCTGCTAGAGAAATGTAGGTTCAAATATGTTTAGTCGGTCTTTAAGAGTAACAAAGTAAAAAAACAAAAACAAACAAAGAAAAAAAACAAGAAAGTAAACTCTCAGTGACTAGAAGTTGTGTGAAGAACCCCTGTAAACTGGAAGTAGGTAGAATGAGGTTGGAGATGAAGACTGCCAGAGAGAACAGAAGCATCACCAAGAGGGCTCATGCCCAGAGGGGTAGAAGCAAGAAAGGGCCCATGGACAATTGGCAGAGTGATTAGTTTAAGTGCAGATGTAGCAGCTCTTCACACTCTACACATACACTCTACAGAGGGGGCGTCTGCCTCCAGAGAGCAGTGGTGAACACAGGGACATAAGGAAGAAAAGTGTAACAATAAAATATAAAACTATGGGCAACCCAGGTGGCTCAGCGGTTGAGCATCTGCCTTCAGCTCAGGGCATGATCCTGGAGACCTGGGATCGAGTCTGGAGACCTGGGATCGAGTCCCATGTCGGGCTCCCTGAATGGAGCCTGCTTCTCCCTCTGCCTGTGTCTCTGCCTCTCTCTCTGTGTCTCTCATGAATAAGTAAATAAAATCTTTAAGTATATATATATATATATATATATATATATATATATATATATATGAAAATAATATGCTTTAGGAACCCTGCACAGGACCAGATGGCTTTGACAACCAGTAACAGTCTACCCATTCCCACATTTTTACTTAATGCAGTGAAGAATATAAGGCGTGATAGTAATTTCTTCCCCCTCCAATGCTTGCTGTTCATACTGATACAACAGATGATTCAGTGGGAAATCTTAATATAATTAGGCAGACATTTGAGAAAGCTGACACAACGAAAGAAGAAAAAGCCTCTACAAACCCAAGAATTCCTACCAAATGAATAAAGTTACCATAAATTGATAAACACTTTGATACGAGTAAATGCAATATCTCAAGTGTAAAAAGAAGCCAGCATTGTAAATAGTAGAAAGTAGAGTTGCAGAAAGTGACAAATATAAAATCTTAATGATTTGGCTGACTTAGTAGACTGGACGTCACTGAAGAGTAAACTAAGTAGGAAAAGCAGGTCATGGAATTCTTCCAGAATGTAGCACAAAGAGATAAAGATATGGAAAAAAAATTAAAGAAAAATTCAAAGACCTGGGATGTTCTGGCATCAGACCGTTGAGACTTACAAAAAGGCAAAAGGAAGAATGGGAGACAAAAGCACTGTAAGGGACAAAATGTATTTTTCAAAATAATAAAAGGAGCAATCTAAAATAAGATATATTCATTATAAGCCTTTATGATGGGAAGCCTGGGTGGCTCAGTCAGTTAAGCATCCACCTCTTAATTTTAGCTCAAGTCATGGCCTCAGGGTCATGGGATTGAGCCCCACGTTGGGCTCCAGGCTCAGCGAGGAGTCTGCTTGAGATTTCCTCTCCCTCTCCCTGCCATGTTCTCTCTCACTCTCTCTCTCAAATAAGTAAATAAATCCCTAACAAACAAAGGTTTATGTGTCTAACAACCTAAGTGAAAAATATAAAAGGCCATAGAATTGCAAAGAAAAAATTTTAAATGCACAATGATAATGGGAGAGTGTTTCGATAGTTTGCTCAGGGATTTTCAATTCCGTATATTAGATGCTACATATAAAGCAAAAAAGTCAAATATAAGAATGAGAAGATTTGAAAAGTGAGGATTTATACATAAATCATTACATATATGTTTAGGTTTTATATATGTGTGTGTATATAGGAATGTATTTATAAACTTTTACCCAAAGAGAACATATAATCTTTATAAATATTCCCCTAGATTGAACTTGAAATAGTGTAAGAAAAGCTCTTACCCTATGACCTTGAACACTGTCCGCAACGCAATCAACAAAAAATTTGCATACTTCTTTGAACTCTAACTATACCAGATACCATAGCAAGAATAACCAATTCCATCAATTACTATAAAAGACAAGGAGATATAATGTATTAAAATCCATAGAAATTAATAAAGCCATTTTCAGAGGAAAATATTCAATCCTAAGGAAGCAAGAATGATGGAAAAAATGAATGCACACATATATCCAAACATCTCACTCCCCCAAAAGATAAAAGGAGTGAATTAACATAGATAAAGGCACAAATTAATGAAATGGTACACAACATGTAGACCTAATCAAAAATACCAAAATCTGTTTTTTTTTTAAATGAATAACATAGAGAAAACGTTAGCTAGTGTGATTAGAAAAAAAAAGAAGCACAAACAAATAAACAATATCCTCTCAATGGCGCTTCCACAACGTCAGGGATGAGAAGGTAGGCAGAGCAAGAGATACAAATTGAAGCCACGAGTGCCACGGAAGTATAGTTTTCGGGAGGTGTACTCTTGGTAGATGTGAAAAGTTCTAGAGTCTATACCTGTTGTTGGGGTTTTCTGAAGGTTTGTTGAGATTTTGCAGAGCAGAGATTTGAAGAAATTGCTGCTCTTAGAATGGAGAGTAGAAAAGGAACCAGAGCTAGGGTTTTCACTTCTTAGGTGATTGTCCTACTTGACAATGGAAGAAATAATTTAGTGGAAAGTTTACAATTCTTGGATGCTTCTATGGAATTCCATTTAGATTCCATTCCATTCTCCCCCACCCCTCGCTCCCCACCAGTCGGTTGGTAAAGGCTCTGCCGTGGATGGTGTGAAGCCTGCCCTGTCTCTACCCGTGAAGGCTGACGGAGAGCAACATCACATGCAAGGTGATAAAAGGTCAGTGGCAAAGTGAGGGGTGGCTTCCCCTGGAACAGAGAAAGGCCTGGCACAATTAGGAAACTCAACAGATAAGTGGACAGCACAGGCATATGCTTATATAATAGACCGTGAACCTATGTAACCTCTCTATTTCGTTATTTTCCATTGTTTTCTGCAAAAGAGGGGTACACCCAATTTAAAGGTTTACTGCCAGCTTATCTTCCAAGAAGGGTATGTTCATCCATCCTCCCCAAGCATTTCCAAATCTTTATAAACATAGAGAATTACATTTAGATAATATTTCTTTTTTTTAACTTAAATAATATTTCAAACTTATTTGATTTGACAGGTGAAAGACATCTTAATCGAGAAAGATATCTTAATCGAAATGAATTTTTTCATGTCTGGTTTTAGCTATGGAAACAGTTTCTAAATATTCAAAGTGTTTTTCCACTTTGAAAACAAAAAATGTGGAAAGCAGAAAGAACCACTCCCATTCCTCCAAGCAAATTACATGTTTAAATAATTCACGCAGACAAATGAACTAGCACAGCACAAAACAACAGTAGCCAGATGTCTGTCTCCTCTCCAGAAATTATGCTTTCTGGACTCCAGGCAGGGGAACTGGTATCTTTTTACCTTGCGCCCTGCATAGCATCACTCTTGCCAAGAGCCAAATCAGTCCACAGGTAGACAGTTGACAGAAGAGCCTCCTGAACACCTGAAGACAGAAAGCAAAGCACAGAAATGGGCATTTGCATGTGGATCAGAAGCTAAGGAAGCTTCGGTCTCAGGGCTACTTGAGGGAAATGCTGCAGCTGACGTTTTAACCACCAGATGACTTTGGTTTTGTGGATGCAGAACCAGAGACTATAATGGAAGAAATAAAGGAGTGTGCTCAGGATGTGGGAAGAGAAAAGCATGACTCCTCTGTAATGGCAATCCCTAGCAATTTGAGGTCTTGATTTAGGGCCATTATTGTCTAGGGCAAGGCCTCAAAGATGGGGGATGGCTGGGGGAACAAATTGCCCTAAAAACACGGAGAAAACACAGAGGCTATAAATGCTAAAGAGCACCCACTTCCCAAATAATCCACATCTGTTAACATTAAAGACATAATTCAGGGGCAACCACTTTCCAGAAGATAATGACTGCCTTGACCTTCGCCAAAGTAGATTCTCCTGCAAGTTCTGCAAACTTTATGTGAATCACTCCTTTTAAAAAATAGTAATGTCCAGGGGCACAGCTGGTTAAGCATCCAACCTTTGCTTTCAGCTCAGGTCATGATCTCAAGGTCCAGGGATCAAGCCCTGTCTCAGGCTCCGCACTTAGCACAGAGTCTGCTTGAGATTCTCTCTCCCTCTCCCTCTGTCCCTCCCACTTGTGCTCATTCATTCTCTCTCTCTCTCTCTCAAGTAAATAAATAAATCTTTTTAAAAGTAGTATTTATTTATTTATTTATTTATTTATTTATTTATTTATTTAATTGCTTTATTTTCACGTGTCTGGGCAGAAATCCTTGGTATTCTTACATGGTAACATTTAATGCCTATTCTGGGTATCATTTATTACAAAATGAGAGGATGGGAAGCAGATAAATTAACTTCTCTCTATAGTGGCCCCCATGGATCCATTTACTTGGTCTTCGTGCATGTGTTCATGAGGGTAGAGGCAAGAAATAGAACTTTTCCCTATAGTTCTCTATGATAGAGATGTGGAAGAAATGTGGGTTTCTCTGTATTTTTCTTTAACTGACTTTCATATTGTCATTTCAGCTATAGAGGTAGAGACTTCATTTCAGCCAATATCTCATAATCTCTGTCAGTTGAGCCCCTACCACTTCAGCACCTCATAATTGTCCCAATCTCTGGCACTGCATCTCCAGGCTTAGAGGCTCACACATTGCCAAGCCATCATGGCACAGGGCTACTAACCCTTGGTTGCAACCATCTATCCACAGTAGAAGTCCCTGAGACAGCTGCGTTCCCCTCAATATATCAGTGTTACTATCTTAGGCACTGTATTAAGTGGTTTAAATGCTTAATTCTCATAGTAACCCAATGAAATAACAGTATTTATTTATTTAGCGCTTACTTACGTCACTCACTAGTCTTGGGCACATTTGTGCAATTAAACCTTGGGTTTATACAAAGTGTCTTCTCTTATTCTCTTTTGTTTTGATTCCATGCTCCCAGGTCCTCTCTGTGTTAGGCCAAGGAAAAATCTACAAGCTTTCTCTGCCTAGACCCCCATGTATCTACCCATCTCCAATTTATGCTTTCCTTGTCATGATGAGAAGGCCAGTCTCTTCCCACAGTCGTCCCCCACCCCCCCCCAGGAAAGCAAGGTGCAGGTGTTTTCCATTCTTGGATTTCAACACCTCCTTGTACGTTCTATTTACCAGCCTCCTGAACTCCCTCCCCATTCACAGAGACCGGGCACAGGGCTGCCTTTTCAGAACACAAGATCGTGTCTGAATTCAGATTTTATTTAGTCCCTCTTTGCTCTCCCAGCCTAGAAAATACTTATTTCCCTTAGGATCAAGAAAGCTGGTTTCTCCATTCCCTGCATTCTTCCCCTCTGGAATAATGTATGTCCTTGGGTTTTCCAGCATTTAGGCTTTAAGGCTCAAGTGCTCAGGCTCTTGGCTTCCGAAACTAAAAAGCTTTCTTTGGCACTCGAACTCCATGCCATTTTTTTTTTTTTAACCATATGCCCCTCTCTCACATGGAAACCCAAATCCTAGCAAAGATGATGAGGAATGCAGAACGGATTGGCTCTCATAGTGAAAATCTGTGTTTTAGGATAACAGAGAAAGCAGATGCACACCTAAACACGCTGGGTAGGCGGGGAGCAAAGAATTTTTAAGAAAGAAAAGGAAAACACCGAGGCTCCTTCCACAGTTTGGCTATCGTGGCCATCGCTGCTATAAACATCGGGGTGCAGGTGTCCCGGCGTTTCATTGCATTTGTATCTTTGAGGGTATTATGCTGAGTGAAGTACGTCAGTCGGAGAAGGACAAACATTATATGTTCTCATTCATTTGGGGAATATAAATAATAGTGAAAGGGAATATAAGGGAAGGGAGAAGAAATATGTGGGAAATATCAGAAAGGGAGACAGAACGTAAAGACTGCTAACTCTGGGAAACGAACTAGGGGTGGTAGAAGGGGAGGAGGGCGGGGGGTGGGAGTGAATAGGTGACGGCACTGGGGGTTATTCTGTATGTTAGTAAATTGAACACCAATAAAAAATAAATTAAAAAAATAAATATGCACCTCAAAAAAAAATAAATACCCTCAGTTCCAAAAAAAAAAAAAAAAAAAAAAAGAAAAGGAAAACACAACGATGGTGGAAGGGAATTAGAAGGAAAGCCTTGCTATTAAATATATACATAATTATTGTGGCTGATGAGCCGGAGTTAGCACAAATACCAGATGTGTGGGCTCCGACAAACGACTTCACCTCTCCAAGATGCAGGCAAAAATAAAATCACCAATCCTTCTGTTAAAAAAGACTAAACAAGACAGCACATGATATGCACCCAAGACTAGTGAGTGATGTAAGTAAGCGCTAAATAAATACTATTGTTATTTCATTGGGTTACTATGAGAATCAAGCATTTAACCCACTTAATACAGTGCCTAAGATATAGGAACATTGATATATGTGAGGCAACCTAAAAAAAAAAAAAATTTTTCAAAAAAAAAAAAATACCATTAATCAAATCACGTATAGGGAGTCCAAAATGGAGAAAATGGAGAAATCCAATTCTACCCCTTGCCAAGAGGGCCAGAGTTCCCAGAGGCCTGGTCTTACCTGGCGGCTGGCCCCCTGGCAGGTAACTGCTCCTATCCATGCCTCTTCCCCTGAGTTTCTAGGAGCAAATCCTGATCCCATGGCGCGTAGTCGCATGGATTTGGAAAAATTAACCTCTCTGCTTGTTTTCCTTATTTGTAAAATCACAGAAGCATTCCTCCTCCGAAGGATGGTTGTCAAGATTTAGCAGCATCCAGGGCGCGGAGTAAACACAAGCTCCGAGGCCACCGTTCTCCTTTGTTAAGAAAGATACTGAAATAACTGGCCAAGCGGTCTTGCCAAGAAACCGTACATGAAAAAAGAAAACAAAAGCAAACCCGAGGTATTACTCGTATCTGGATCTTAAGGGTTCCCTGCTACCATCCCAGTGGACCCAGATCCTCGTCCAGTCCGCGGCGCGTAAACAGATCCCGAACACACAAAGTGCCTGTGTCGCCTGGATACCCTGGTCTTTAACCCTGACTCCTCTCGTCCCTTTCTGGGCCCCCCGAGCCCAAGGCCCGGAGGATGGGGGAGGCCGGCGCCCCCCGGGCGGAGCGAGCTCTCCCGGCGCCAGGGAGCGCTGGATTCCGCGGTCCCACCTCCGCGGCGGTGCCCGCGGGGACCCGGCGCTGGACCTGCCAGCCGCCCCCGCCCCCGCCCCCGCCCCCCCAGCCCCAGGACCCCCGGGAGCCCCGCGCCGCCGGCTCCCGCCACGCCCCGCCCCCCCGCCGGCCTCCCGGCGCCCCCCCTGCGCCCCCGCTGCCCTCCCTGCGCCGCCTTGCGCCCTCTCTGCACTCCCTGAGCCCTCCCTGCGGCCCCCCCTGCGCCCCCGCTGACCTCCCTGCGCCCCCTCTGCACTCCCTGAGCCCTCCCTGCGCCCCCGCTGTACCCCCTGCACCCCGTCTGCCCTCCCTGCGCCCCCCGCTGCCCTCCCTGCGCCCCCTCTGCACTCCCTGAGCCCTCCCTGCGCCCCCGCTGTCCCCCCCTGCACCCCGTCTGCCCTCCCTGCGCCCCCCGCTGCCCTCCCTGAGCCCCCGCTGCCCCCCGCTGCCCCCTGTACCCCCGTTGCCCCCCCCGCCCCCGCGCGCTCTGTCCACGCGGCGCCGCGCTCACCCGCATCCCCGCGGTGGCTCGGGCGGCGCCGCACTGCGGCCGGGGCTGGGAGCCCGAGGGAATTTCACGGGGCGGCCCGGGCGCGCGGAGGAGGCCCCTGTCCCCGCCCCAGCCCCGCCGACCGCCTCCCCGCCGCGCCGCAGCCGGCCGCGGGCTCCGCACTTGACTTTCGCACCCCGAAACAGCTGCAGCTCGTAGAGAAACTGAGACCGCGTTGGCAGGAAAATATATACATGTTTTTCCATTTCCACTCGGCGGGACTGAGGGAGGAAATGGTGGGGTGCGGGGGCCGCGGGCGGGGGGAGCGCGGCCGAGCATCAGCGCCCCGTCGGGCCACCTGCGCCGGGAGGCAGGGGGCGCCGAGGGCGGGGGGCGTCTAGGCCGGAGGAGCTGAAACCCAACGGAGGCTTTTTTTTTTTTTTTTTTTAATTTATTTATGATAGTCACAGAGAGAGAGAGAGAGAGAGAGGCAGAGACACAGGCAGAGGGAGAAGCAGGCTCCATGCACCGGGAGCCCGACGTGGGATTCGATCCCGGGTCTCCAGGATCGCGCCCTGGGCCAAAGGCAGGCGCCCAGGGATCCCCCAACGGAGGCTTTTAATAGGGGTCTTGGAAGTGCGATTGGGGAGCGCGGGTGGTGCGTGCGAACCCGGAGCGCTGTGCTCCTGCAGGGAGAGCGAGGGGCTGGGGGGCGGGGGTTGTGATTCCCTGGGGAGGTGCAGGGGGAGGTGCGGGGGGTCAAGAAAGAGGTGCTCCGGGGGCGCTGAGCGGAGCCGGCTGTGGGCCCCCAGTATGTACTGATTAACTACTGTCCTCCTGGGACCCGAATGCCGTCTGCTGCGTTGGGATTGAACCATTTGTGAACTCTGGTCGCTTCTGGCTGCTCCCTGAGTTCGTGAGCTGGGCCGGAGAGTAGCGCGTCCACACGCATTCTCTCTCCAAGTCTATCCAACTCCACACGGGCGTGTAAGAAATGGAGACTTTTGAGAAATGTTATTCAGTTTCTCCACATGTCACCTACGAAAATAAAAAAAGTTTTGAGCCGAATTTAACCAACAGACGCTTGCAAAAAAAAAAAAAAGAAAAAAGAAAAAGAAAAAAAGAAAAACCCAAATGTACGTTTATTCTTATCCAGAATCAACTCTTGTACTCAAGCAATCGGTTCTGTAACGATCTCTTATTTCACGGTGACTGGTTTGGTTTGAATTTTTTCCTTGCTGGGAAGGGTTTCCTTCCACTTGCATTGAGGAAGATGATTCTTCTTATTTTAACAAGTTCCAGAGTTTTTGGCTTTTAGAGAGAGAGGAAAAAAAGAAGCAGATATATGAATTGTTCATCTCCTGAAGTCTTTCTGTTTTCCTACCACCACCTTTGGACAAGGTGATGGGGAAGAGCTTTAAATTAGGCATCCTTGGAGCCATAAATCTGAGGGCTGTAAATTATGGTGTAATGATTGGATCTTTCCAGACAGAAAGGGCTAGCTGGGGGAACAGGGCTAGCTGTTGGGGGAACAGGGCTAGCTGATGGGGGAACAGGGCTAGCTGAGGACAAAGCACAGCTGATAGCCCACAAACAACCCGCACCCAGGATGGGATATGTGTGACATTCCTCAGGAAGCTTCTAGTTGTCTTAATGCCTTGCTAGGGAGAAAAACAATCTTTAACTTGACAATGGCAAGGCCTCCAGTATCTTGTAGGTTCTCTTTAGCATGTGAGAATCCTTTTGAAATCTCCCTTCTCTTTACCTCCCCCAACTCTGCAGGTATATAATCAGCCACCCCTCACAATCCCAACCCCACAATCCCAACCCCCGGGGGCAGCAGCTCTTCCTGCCCACGGGTCCTGTCACCATACTTTAATAAAACCACCATTTTGCACCAAAGACTGCCAAACAATTTTTCTTGGTCATCGGCTCTGGACCTCACCTATGTTCCAAAATGTCATCAACATGACTACACAAGTAATCAGGAAGATTTAATCAAAAGATTAAATGACTTACAGATTGCCCAACAGGATACATAAACATAAATCGATTTACAGACATAGTATAGTGACATTAAGAAGATCAAATTAAGAAAATCAAGGAGAAAATTCTAAAAACTTCAAAAATGAAGAGAGACACAAAGGAAGGAGGATCAAAGTGACATTAACTGTCATAAGACATCGCCAGGTGTAAGACGCAATACGTTAATTTTCATATTGAAGAAAAATAACTTCCACTTTTATAAACATTGCTACATGAGTATATTTAATTTTTTAATCAAATGTATCATTTGTAGAGGAGTATGCAAACATCACAAGTATACAGCTTGAAGTGTCATTGAGTAAACATACTTACGTAGCCAGAAGCACATTAAAAGCTGCACATTACCAGCTCTCCAGAACCTGTCACTGCCACCACCACCAACAGCCACTCACCCCTGGCTCTGCCCACTATCCTACTTTTTTTTTTTTTTTTAAGTTTTATCTATTCCTGAGAGACACACACACAGATAAAGAGAGAGAGGCAGAGACACAGGAAGAGGGAGAAGCAGATTCCATGCGGGGAGCCCGATGTGGGACTCCATCCCCGAACCCCAGGATCATGACCTGAGCCAACGGCAGGTGCTCAACCGTTGGGCACCCAGGCGTTCCTACCTTTCCTTTCCCTAATTCATTCATTACTGCTCAAATCTTTGGTATCTCCTTCTGCCATCTTTGAGATCAGCTTTTTTCTTCTTTTCCTAGCTCCTTAAGGAATAGAGTTGGGTTTTCTTATGCAATGCCTATCAAAGTTCCCGTAGCATTTTTGACAGAAATAAAAAAAAAAAAAACTACAATTCTATATAATTCCCATGGAACACAAAAAAAACATGAATAGTTAAATCAATCTTGAAAAAGAATAATGAAGCTGGAGGCATCATACTTTGTGATTTCAGAATATAGTACAAAGCTACAGTAATCAAAATAGTGCAGAACCGGCATAATGACAGACCTATGGATCTATGGAATAGACTAGAGGGCTCATAAATAAATCCACACATATGTGGTCAACTGATTTTTACAAGGGTGCCAAGAATACATAATGGAGGTAGCATCATCCCTTGAATAAATGATCTTGGAGAAACCAAGATATCCATATTCAAAAGCATGAAATTGGACCCGTCCTTTACAACACCAGAAAAATTAACTCAAAATAGATTAAAGACTTAAACATAAAACCAGAAGCTATAAAACTCCTAGAAGAACACATTGAGAAGAAGTTTCACGAGGTTAGTCCTTGACAATGATTTCATGGCTGTAACAACAAACAGTACAGACAACAAAGGCACAAACAGACAAATGGAACTATATCAAGCTAAAAAGCTACTGCAAGGCAAAGGAAACAACAGACTGAAAGGGCAGCCTACAGAATGGGCGGATCTTTTCAGGAACCCTTCAAGGGCCTAAAAATGCATGACGAGCATGCAAATATTGGTTTCTCACTATTATTAATGAATCTAAGACTGTATCCTATTTGTATGAATTCGAGCAATGGAACAGGAAAGATTACTCAGATCCACGGGCAAGTACCTGCCAGGTAGCCAACGACTTGTGGTTGTTCTCAGGATTCATTTCCATAATCTTAAAGGTTTTGACTCAAACTGGAAGTGCTTGTGTCCCCCCCCCCACCCCCCCCAGCCCTTGCAGATGGTTCATTGTCCTGAGCCTGTGTATGGTACTTCTTTCACTTACAGCCACATCACCTGGCCTAATGAGTAGTTTCTAAAAGTAGCTTTCATTTCTTTTAGGGCATGTTCCCAAGTATGTCTTTACCTTAATCAGTGCTAGTGATAAAAGATAACTTGACCTCTGGTGGAAGAGATTTTTCACAGCTAAAGACATAAACTGAAGTCCCATTGAAAAGGGTAGGAAGGGCAGAGATGCAGCCAGGAGCCAAACTTCCAGCACGGGAAGGGATATCACAGGTGGGGAGTAGTCCCCGAGGAGCAAGGGACCAAGCCTCAAATCAGGCATCCCGGGCTATGATACAGGGAAGGGAAGATGAAGCCTCATAATGATGTGGGAAACAAAGGCAAAAGAATTGTAGCATGGGGCGCCTGGGTGGCTCAGCGATTGAGCGTCTGCCTTTGGCTCAGGGTGTGATCCCAGAGTCCCAGGATGGAGTCCCACGTTGGGCTCCCTGCATGAAGCCCGCTTCTCCCTCTGCCTATGTCTCTGCCTCTTTCTCTGTATGTCTCTCATGAATAAATAAATAAAATCTAAAAAAAAAAAAAAAAAAAAAGAATTGTAGCTTAAATTAGAATCTCCCTATACTTTGCAGCCCACTGATAGATCCCTGAAATATGCAGTGTGACCTTCCTCCAGGAACTCATGGGTGCCTTAGTGGTTTAATATTTAAAAGTAACCTTATCTTGCCAGGAGATGGCCCCTCAAGGTCCTGAAAGCCTTGCTTCCAGATTCCTTGGAGACTTGAGCTATCCCTAACCCCCACTAATTAAAAACAATACAGTCACTTCACACAATCCCGATACAGCTCCTTCTGCCCACAGGTTCTGTCCTGTGAGCAGGCAAGGGGTTAATGTCTAGGCAGGAGAGGCTGGAGGCTGACCCGGCTCCAAAATACATAGCAGGTGGAGACGCTGAGATGGAGCAGAACAAGAGATAAGGGGAAAACCAAGACCGGTACAGGAATCTCAAGGCCACGAGCCTCCCAGTTTTCAACAAAAGATTGCCACTAACAGCCCTCCATGGCAAACCATTCAGATCCCCTCCCACTCTAGAGAGCTTTTTCCTTTCTTTTCTGCTCTCATCTTCACTTAATAAACTTTCACTTCACTTCACGCTTTGGTGTCCATGAGATTCATTCTTCAACTCCATGAGATAAGAACCCTGCAATCTGGCAACAATAACATCTGGCTTTAAAAATCAGCAGGGCAGGGACTCCTGGGTGGCTTAGAACTTGAGCTTCTGCTTTTGGCTCTGGGTGCAATCCAGGTTCTGAGGATCCAGTCCCTTCTTGGGCTCCCTGGAGGGAGCCTGCTTCTCCCTCTGTCTGTGTATCTCATGAATAAATAAATAAAATTTAAAAAAAAAATCAGCAGGGCATAACTCCAGGAGCTTTGAAAATCTGTAGGGCCAGAGAGATATAGGAAATTGAGATTCTTAAAGGGCCAGCACACTCTATCACCCTGTCTGAGACCCAGCATAGAAGCAGCAGTTTGAAAAGCACTTGGGTTATCCATGAAGGAGGTTCACTGGCTAACTTTAGCATGTCTGTGAATTAGTATTGTTAATTGATATGTATATTGATGCATATATGTCAATCACATCATCTTTATTCACTCATAAATGTAATGGAATATATCCATTATAATTTTTTTTAAGATTTTATTTATTTGACAGGGCAAGCAAGAGAACAGCAGAGGGAGAGAGAGAAGCAGGCTCCTTGCTGAGCAGGGAGCTGGATGCAGGTTCCATCTCAAAACTCTGGGATCCTGACCAGAGTTGAAGGCAGATGCTTAACAACTGAGCCACTCCGATGCCTCGATTATTATTTTGTATATATGGAATAT
The DNA here is from genome assembly GCF_011100685.1 of Canis lupus familiaris. Lineage (NCBI taxonomy): Eukaryota > Metazoa > Chordata > Mammalia > Carnivora > Canidae > Canis > Canis lupus. Next base: position 17,512,493 of record NC_049254.1, on the reverse strand, counting down.
TATATATTATTATCATATATGTTATATATATGGAATATTATTATCCATTCATATATGTAATGGAATATTACTCAGCCATAAAACATAGAAAATAATGAAATCGGGATCCCTGGGTGGCGCAGCGGTTTAGTGCCTGCCTTTGGCCCAGGGCGCGATCCTGGAGACCCAGGATTGAATCCCATGTCGGGCTCCCGATGCATGGAGCCTGCTTCTCCCTCTGCCTGTGTCTCTGTCTCTCTCTCTCTCTCTCTCTGTGACTATCATAAATAAATAAAAAATATATATATATAAAAAATAATAATGAAATCTTGCCATTCACAACATGGATGGACCTAGAGGTTATTATTCTAAGTGACATAAGTCAGACAGAGAAAGACAAATACCATATGATTTCAGTTACATGTGGAATCTAAAAAACAAATCAAACCAACAAACGAACCAACCAACAAAACCCAGAAAGATTCATAAATACAGAGATCAAAGTGATGGTACCCGAGGGGAAGGGTGTGGGAGAATGGGCAAAATAAGTGAAGGGGATTAAGAAGTACAAAATTCCAGGTACAAAATAATTAAGTCACAAAGATGAAAAGAAAAGCATAGAGAATAGTCAAGGATATGGTAACTTTATGATGATAGATGGTAGCTACATTTATTGTGGTAAATATATGTAATATATAGAACCGTCAAATCACCACGTTGTACACCTGAAACTAATATATAATATTGTGTGTCAGCTATACTCCGATTCAAAAAAACTTGTTAATAATAGAATAGAAACAAACAAAATAAAACAAACAAGAAACAAAAGACAACATATATTGATGAGGATGTGGAGAAATTGGAACTCTTGTCTGCCATTGGTGGGGGATGCAAAATGGTAAGACCACTGTGGAAAACAGTATGGAGATTTCTTTAAAAAATAAAAATAGAATTATATATGACACAATCCCACTTCTGGATATTTATGGAAAAGAATTGAAATCAAAGAGATATTAGTACTTCCATGTTCATTGCAGCACTATGCACAATAGCCAAGATGTGGAAACAACCTAAATGTCAAATGGATAAAGAAAATGTGGTCTATACGTACAATAGAATACTATTTAGCCTTAAGAAGAAGGCAATTCTGTAATAGGTGGCAATATACATGAAGCTCAAGGGCATTATGCTAAGTGAAATAAGCTAGTCACAGAAAGACAAATGTTTCAAGATTTCACCTATATGGCATATCTAAAATAGTCAACTTCGTAGAATCCAAGAGTGAAGCAATGGTCTCCAGGGACTGAGGAGAGGGAGAAATGGGGAGCTACTAACCAATAGGCAGAAGTTAAGCAATGTGAATAAGTTCTAGAGATCTGCTGTACCACACTGTACCTATAATCAACAATACTATATTGCATTCTTAAAATTTTTGTTAGGAGGGTAGATCTTATACTAAATGTTCTTAGTACAGTAAAATAAAATTGTTTAAAATTAGGAAAAAAAATAACAATTGGCATAAAAATTCATAATTTAATAAGCCAGTAATGTTGAAAGGAACTAAGCTGAAATCAAAGAATTCCCCTGACAAAAACCCCCCAGACCCAGATAATTGTGAAGGAATAGAAATACCCATCTTATATACATGTTTCTAAATGGAGAACTACTAAAAGATTAAGTAATTTCTCTAAGGCTAGTGTCAATTTCAAAACCTTAATTTGAAAATTTTATTTCAGAGCTGGGGAAAGATAATTCAAAGAAATGAAAATTATTATCCTGTTTTATTTAAAATATAAGCAAGAAAATAGTCCCAAAATAGTCTGTCAATGTAGTTTATCATATTAATGGACTACTATGGAAACTTCATATGACTATCTTAACAGATAGAAAAATATTACTTCTTAAGTTCAACAGTCTGTATATGATAAATGATAGAAAATAGAAATATTAAAACATTTTCTAAACTCGACAATATGCTTAATAGCCAAATACCACAGAAAATATTATACTTAGTTAAATTTTAAACACCGTCTTTCATTTCAGAAAAGCAAGACAGAGGTAATTGGTGCTATTGAATATAAACAAGACATATAAGGATTAGAAAGAAAGAAGCAAAAATGTCACTGAGTGTACAAGAGATGATTGTCTACATGGAAAAGTTTTAGATAAACAGAAAAACTTTGAATTAATAAAGAGTTTGGCAAGGTTTCCAAATATAGGTTAACCTAAAAAAATCCAGAACTGTTCCTAAATCACTAATAACAACCTAGAAAATTTCATTAAAAAATAAAATCCCATTCATTATAGTGAACAAAGTAAAAGTACCAAGGAATTAATTTAACAGAAAGTACACAAAACCTACCGAGACAAAATTTTAAAATTTTTGAATAAATGGAGTAAACTACACTGTAAAGATATCAATGCTCTCTAAATTAAATTAATATATTAATTTCAATGTAAGATGAATTAAAATTCCAGCTGTATTTTTTTTAAAAGCATAAACCTATTTCATGGTGTGTATGTGCATGTGTGTGAATCCCTGAATAGATACACCTTTAAAAAACACAAAAGGAGATCTCTCCCTACCACATTTTAACATAACAAAAGACATAACAATAACTATACACAATCATGAATAAATAAAAAATTAAATAGTGGGACAAAACTCTCCTTGACAGAGCTGAAAAACAGAGCTCATCAATAAGGAAAGGACAGATTGTATAGTAGCCTATGTTAGGAAATCTGGCTCTTTGTATGATGAAATGACAATACATGTCATTCCTGCAATATGTTCAAAGGTTAAAAGACCTAAATATGAAATATAAAAATATGAAACTAATAGATATTATTATATTTTTGTGAACTTACATGGATGATGACTTCTTAAAAAGGTCCCCAAACTCAAACTGTTAGGTGAAAAATGGATGGGTTTAACAACATTAAAGCATTAAAGATTTCTTTCTTTTTTTTTCTTTTTTGCATTAAAGATTTCTGTTCTTTTGATGATATAACTGAGAAATTTAATAGAGTGGTGCCAAATGGGGAGGAGCAATCACTATCTAGTACTGCATAAAGAATCTAGAATATAGGGGCACCTGGGTGGCTAAGTGGTTGAGCGCCTGCCTTTGGCTCAGGGCATGATCCCAGGGTTCTAGAATCAAGTCCACATCAGGCTCCCTACAGGGAGCCTGCTTCTCCCTCTATTGCTGAACCTCTCTCTCTCTGTGTGTCTCTCATGAATAAATAAAATCTTTTTAAAAATCTAGACTATAAAGAATTTCTGTAAATACAGACAACCAATCAGAAATTACATGAAGATATAGACAGGAACCCCACAAAGGGGAAGCCCGAATGGCTAAGAAATATATGAAGACATGCTCATACTTATTAATACTCAGAAAACAAACAAACAAAAATAACCCAATTCAGGAGGCGTCCTGGATTAGGGAATGAATAGAAACATTCAAAGTCATTAATATTAATACAACTTCACTTGAACCTACTAGTTCATGAAACTGAATTACATAAACAAATCCTTGTTTCCATTTATTTTTAAAATGGTAATTGCTGCTACCAAATTGATAATTTAACATGGAAGGTTTAGTCTTAAATTTGAAGTATGTGCAATGTAAGCAAAAGTCACATACCTGCCAATTACAAGTGTACAGAAACAGAGTGTCTCATTAAGGATTGCTCTGCAGGCTGTCTCAGCGGAGGTGTACTTTCAAGAGCATTCTCTGACCTACAGCTATGAAGACATTGACAGATCCATACAATTAAGACAGACCAAACACTCCCCCTAATGGCAGTAGATTTTAAAAGTATGCTATGAATAAAAAATTGGGAGATTCAGATCTCTTTAGAGATTGATCAAAATATCTTTTCAATGCTTAGTTCAGCATAAAAATACTCCACTAACAGAACTTGCAGGTTATTTCTACCCTATAATAGTGAAAGTCATAATTTATGATTTGTCTTGTTGAAGAACATATCCACTGCACTCTCAAATTTGTACCTCTGCTCTCCTCTGCTCTATACATTCCAGATTCAAATATAATTGACATATTCTCTTGGATGTCAAATAGGCATTTAAAAATTAACATGTTCAAAATAGAACGCTTGATCTTCCCTCAAAATTTGTTCTAATTTTCCCCATTTATAAAAGGTTTCTTTAATCTATGCCAAAGTGTTTAGAATCACCAAGATAATTTCCCTCTTATCCCCTTTATCCACATGTATCCAGTACAAATCTTGTCACCTATCCCTAATCCCTCAATTCCCACTGCTACCACCCTAGTCCAGGCCTACTAATGATTCCCATCTTGACTATGGCAATCACCTCTTTAAAACGCTCCTTTCATTCATTCTTGAATTCTAAGAAACTTTGTTCACATTCCAGTGAGAGAGATCTTTTTAAAGTATAAATAAAAAAAAAAAAAGTGTAAATTAGGTATTTACACCTCCTTGGTCTAAATACTTCGATGGATTAGTACTGCACATGCCTTTCAAGGTCCAAGGGCCTTAGCCATTCTAAACCCCATCTCTATTTTTTAATCATTGCTCTATGTACACTGACTTCATTTTGTCTTGGGACACATCAAGCTCTTTCCCACCCCAGGACCTATAATAACTCTTCTTTTTTTTTGTCTGGAATACTCTTCGTTGAGAACTTCAGATTCCAATTTAAAATGTCAACTCTTCAGAGAGATCATTCAATATAAACTAGTCCCATAGCCTCTTTCAATTAGATCACTCTGCCTTATTTTCTAAATCTATTTTATAAATTTTCTATTATTTTCTAAATAAATAGTGCATATCACCACCCAGTGTTCTCTTGTTTCCTTTTAACTTTTCATTGATTACCTCTCCCTACTGAAGCATAAGCTTCTAAAACTTGTCTGTTTTAGTTGCGTCTCTGTTGCCCTCACTGAGAATTATGAAGAGCAATATATAGGCACTCAAGAAGTATTTATCAAATAAAGAGGTATTTTACTATATTAGTCCTATAAAGTATGACCACTTTCATCTTACTGTGGTTTTGTGAGGTTGATTTATCTCAAGCTTCCAATCTCAGGCTTTTTTACCACCCAGCGGATCACCTCCCACCAGTCATCTGAAGTCCATATGCTCTGTTCTTCAAAATCTGTTCTAAAAAAAGAATCTTGAGCTCAATTTACCATAAGAATAAATTACTAATAGCCCAAGTAGGGTATCATTTGAACAAAGAGAAACCCTTGACTGCAAAAATTACTAAGTACACAGAAAAGAGTTTTCCATCATCATCCTTTCCATGATGAATTTTGCCAAAGCCCTTGAAATTTCTTTTCTTATATTTAAAACTAACCCTATTTGACCCACCTTCCCTATCATAGATAGTAATACAACTTATTTTTTTATTTCTCTGAACAAGATGGAAAATGATAAACAAAATACATAGCAAAATGATGAATGTACCAACTATCCACAACCAAATATACGAACCAGAAGTACCTGAAAGACACAAACCAGAAACATGGTCTTTGTGACTATACTTCATTTCCATACATTGGACTGTCATTCTGGTACTTTAAATCTGCAATGCTCTTTTTTTTTCCTAAGATTTTATTTATTTATTCATGAGAGACATAGACTGAGAGAGAGAGGCAGAGACACAGGCAGAGGGAGAAACAGACTCCACTCAGGAGCCCTGATGTGGGACTCAATCCTGGATCCTGGGATCATGCCCTGGGACCAAAGGTAGACACTCAACCGCTGAGCCATCCAGGTGTCCCTGCAATGCTCTTTTGATTTGCCATTGCTTGTTGACTTTCAAATTGATACTATGAGATTATTTGCCATAGTCAATTTTATAAAAGACTGTACTAATGTATATTTAAATTGAAGACAGATAATATTTAATACCATTTTACCACACTCAAAAATAAGAAAAAAAAGATATAAAAAAATAAAAAATAAAAAAGATATAACCACTCAAATATTCAATGCAAGATAATGTTTAAGAAAAATGTAATGTAGTCAGGATGAAATATTACTCAATTACTAAAATGGAATTTTCAAAGTATCTGCAAAAAACTCAAAATAAATTGGTAATGATAAGTTAGTAGTTAAGATTAATGTGTTAAGCAATGTGATAAGCATCTTATAAGGGTTATTTATATCAGCTAAGTGAGTATGATTATTAGGTACAGATGAAAAAACAAAGACTGATTTTAAGAAAATTGCCCAAAGATACATAGTGATTAAGTGGCAAAATTGGGAAGCAAATTCAGTTCTGTCTGGTTCTAGAGCCTGCAGTCTTTTTTTCTTTCTTTCTTTTTTTTTCTATTATTTATTCATGAGAGACAGACAGAGAGAGAGAGAGAGAATGAGGCAGAGACACAGGCAGAGGGAGAAGCAGGCCCTATGCAGGGAGCCGACATGGGACTGGATCCCGGGTCTCCAGGAACACACCCCGGTCCGAAGGCAGTGCTAAACCGCTGAGCCACCCAGGCTGCCCCTAGAGCCTGCAGTCTTATGGAAAGAAACATATTATGTCAACACTGTATAGTAGGTATTTTGACCACAGTGTTCCTAAATTGTATTACAAATCCACTTCTTTCCTGCATAATCTTCCGAATATAATTTCCATTTTTCATTGTAACATAAGTTTAACCAAAGGTCATCGTGATCATCGATGCTGGTTCTTAGGTATAACATAAAAGTGAAACACTACACTTTGTGAATGGACCTTAAGGAAATTTGCACTTATATTAAATAGCATGAATTATTGTGCATTTTATATTCTTAGGTCTGTTTGTGGTAGATTTTGGGGTCCTCTATCTGATTGAGGTTATTTTTCTGCTCATTGTACCAGCTTACCTCTTTTTAATTCGCAGCTTTGAATTTTTCATTACCACTGAAGAGAAATTCTTGCTAGCAATTATTTCTTTCCTGATGCTATTAGGGAAATCCATGTGAGAAACTTTGTGCTATTTATTTTTGACTGCTCAGATAACACCTTGCTGCAGTTTTTAATTTTAACTATGTTCTTTTTCAGTGGGATATTACATAGCTTATTCAAAATGGGCAAAGGAGGCTGAATGGGCCTAAAATGTGAACAGAGCCCTAAGTCAGCAATAATAAAGCATGGGAATTAAGGCTGTGTAGAAGATTTCAGTAGTGGGGCGCCTGGGTGGTTCAGTGGTTGACCTTCTGCCTCTGGCCCAGGTAGTGATCCCAGGGTCCTGGGATCAAGTCTCACATCAGGTTCCCTGCAGGGCATCTCCTTCTGCCTATGTCTCTGCCTCCCTTTCTGTGTCTCTCATGAATAAGTAAATAAAATCTTAAAAAATAAAAAAGATTTCAGAATCAGGAATCTATATCCCTAATATTTGTTGCAAAGCTAAGCAAGGAAGAATTATCTTCTAAATTCATAAGTTACTTCTTTATAGACATTTGTAGCTCAATAAGAAGTGAAATTAACCATAATAATTCAGCCAATAGACTGATGGGAGATACAATGGGCATGTTCCAATCACATGATTTGGGGAATTTTTCCAGGAAAAAGAAGCTGATTAAAAAAAAAAAAAAAAAAAAAAAGAAGCTGATTAATTTCACTTTCAAGAAACACAAGAATATTTACCTCTACTCCTTTCTAAGACTTCATTAAAATGATAGTAACAAAGGTAAAATGATTAAGTGAAAAACAGCAAACAAAAAAGTGATCTTTACTGGCAAGAGATTTTAAACAAATTTACAAAAGATGTATAGTGGATAGAGGAATGGCTTATGAAGGTGTAGGATGAGAGAAGCTGCAGGTTTCATGTATGCACAAAGAGGCCTACACCTGCAGGGACAGCTCTGCAGAACCTGGAGAGCATTGGAACTCAGATGACAAAAGAAGGAGGGGTGAGAATGAAACTTACAGTCAAAAGCACCCATTTCCATATCTGAAGTCACAATGCTGGAGAGCCAGGTGTGCTTACCCCTCAGCCAAGAAAAAGAGAGAGAGAGAGAGAAGAAAGGGGCAGTTAAGGAATTTAACAAATATACTGGAAATAACTAGAGTAGGAGGTCAGAAGCCCAAAGTACAGTCCTCTACATTCTGGCTTTTGGAGTCTCCTGAGTAACAGCTGCCTGCTTTCTACAACCAAAAATCTTTCTTTACAAAATGCAATAAACCAAATAATATTCTGTAATTCTCCAGTCAGGGCTCACTAGGCTTTGAATAAAGCATGAAATCAAAGTGAGAAAGACTAAGTAAAAGAAACATAAAATTAAAATGGTGGGGAGCACCTGGCTGGCTCAGTCAGTAAAGCATGTGACTCTCAATCTCAGGGTTGTGAGTTCAAGCCCTTGTTGGGCATGGAACCTACTTAAATCAATCAATCAATCAATCAATCAATCAATAAGGTGGTAGTGAGTTGGCAAGGGGGGGGTGGGAGGATAGGAGATAATTAAAGAAACAGAAGATAATTACAACGCTTCTATTTTTTTAATTTTTTTAATTTATTAATGAGAGACAGAGAGAGAGAGAGGCAGAGACACAGGAAGAGGGAGAAGCAGGCTCCCTGCAAGGAGCCTGTTGCAGGACTTGATCCCAGACCCCAGGCTCACACCCTGAGCTAAAGGCAGATGCTCAACTGCTGAGCCACCAAGGCATCTCAATTACAACTACTTCTAAATTATTATTCTCAGATAGATTTGACAAGATAATTGCTTTTTTTTTTAAGTAGGAAAAACAGGGCATGAAAAAAATTAAATGAACTTTAATTTGTAAAATTAATCTTAAATTGTAAAAGCAGTTCAAAATTATAAACCTGATTGTCAAAAGAAGGAAAAATCGAATGAAAGCAGTTAAAGATAACTTTTTAAAATCTCTCTGATACTTTGAAAAAAGAGGTATATTTCTTAAAAGAAGAAAATAAAATTCAATTGAAATGTATTAATGCCCACTTAATTGAGGTTTATATATTTTTATGTATATTTTTTAGTGGAGTTCAATTTGCCAACATATAGTATAACACCCAGTGCTCATCCTGTCAAGTGCCCCCTCAGTGCCCGTCACCCATTCACACCCCCCCCCCCCCGCCCTCCTCCCCTTCCACCACCCCTAGTTCGTTTCCCAGAGTTAGGAGTCTTTACGTTCTGTCTCCCTTTCTGATATTTCCCACACATTTCTTCTCCCTTCCCTTATATTCCCTTTCACTATTATTTATATTCCCCAAATGAATGAGAACATATAATGTTTGTCCTTCTCCGATTGACTCATTTCACTCAGCATAATACCCTCCAGTTCCATCCACCTCGAAGCAAATGGTGGGTATTTGTCGTTTCTAATGGCTGAGTAATATTCCACTGTATACATAGACCACATCTTCTTTATCCATCATCTTTCGATGGACACCGAGGCTCCTTCCACAGTTTGGCTATTGTGGACATTGCTGCTGGAAACATCGGGGTGCAGGTGTCTCGGTGTTTCATTGAGTCTGTATCTTTGGGGTAAATCCCCAGCAGTGCAATTGCTGGGTCGTAGGGCAGATCTATTTTTAACTCTTTGAGGAACCTCCACAGTTTTCCAGAGTGGCTGCACCAGTTCACATTCCCACCAACAGTGCAAGAGGGGGGGATCCCTGGGTGGCGCAGCGGTTTGGCGCCTGCCTTTGGCCCAGGGCGCGATCCTGGAGACCGGGGATCGAATCCCACGTCGGGCTCCTGGTGCATGGAGCCTGCTTCTCCCTCTGCCTATGTCTCTGCCTCTCTCTCTCTCTCTCTCTCTCTCTCTGACTATCATAAATAAAAAACAAAACAAAACAAAACAAAAAAAACAGTGCAAGAGGGTTCCCCTTTCTCCGCATTCTCTCCAACATTTGTTGTTTCCTCATTGGTGTCAGGTGGTATCTCCTTGTGGTTTTGATTTGTATTTCCCTGATGGCAAGTGATCGGAGCATTTTTTCATGTGCTTGTTGGCCACATGTATCTTTTCTTTCTTTTCTTTTCTTTCTTTTCTTTTCTTTTCTTTTCTTTTCTTTTCTTTTCTTTTCTTTTCTTTCTTTTCTTTTCTTTTTAAAGATTTATTTATTTATTTATTCATGAGAGAGAGAGAGAGAGAAAGAGGCAGAGACACAGGAGGAGGGAGAAGCAGGCTCCATGCCAGGAGCCCGACGTGGGACTCGATCCCGGGACTCCAGGATCGTGCCCTGGGGCAAAGGCAAGCGCTAAACCGCTGAGCCACCCAGGGATCCCCACGTGCATGTTTTCTTTGGTGAAATTTCTGTTCATGTCTATTGCCAATTTCATGATTGGATTGTTATGTTTCTTTGCTGTTGAGTTTAATAAGTTCTTTATAGATCTTGGATACTAGCCCTTTATCTGATAGGTCATTTGCAAATCTCTTCTCCCATTCTGTAGGTTGTCTTTTAGTTTTGTTGACTGTTTCTTTTGCTGCCCAGAAGCTTTTTATCTTGATTAAGTTCCAATAGTTCTTTTTTGCTTTTGTTTCCCTTGCCTTTATAGATGTTATCTTGCAAGAAGTTGCTGTGGCTGAGTTCAAAAAGGGTGTTGCCTGTGTTCTCCTCTAGGATTTTTTTAAAGATTTTATTTATTTATTCATGAACACACAGAGAGAGAGGAACAGACATAGGCAGAGGGAGAAGCAGGCTTCCATGCAGGGAGCCCAACGCGGGACTCGATCCCAGGACTCCAGGATCACATCCTGGGCTGAGGGCAGTGCTAAACCACTGAGCCACCCGGGATGCTCACTCCTCTAGGATTTTGATGGGTTCATGTCTCACATTTAGATCTTTCATCCATTTTGAGTTTATCTTTGTGTCTGGTGTAAGAGAATGGTGTAGTTTCATTCTTCTGCAAGTGGATGTCCAATTTTCCCAGCACCATTTATTGAATAGACTGTCCTTTTTCCAGTGGATAGTTTTTCCTGCTTTGTCGAATATTAGTTGACCATAGAGTTGAGGGCCCATTTCTGGATTCTCTATTCTGTTGCATGGAACTATGTGTCTGTTTTTGTGCCAGGACCACACTGTCTTGATGACCACAGCTTTGTACTACAACTTGAAATCCACCATTGTGATGCTCCCAGCTCTGGTTTTCTTTTTCAATATTCCCCTGGCTATTCAGGGTCTTTTCTGATTTGACACAAATCTTAAGATGATTTGTTCCAACTCTCTGAAGAAAGTCCATGGTATGTTGATAGGGATTGCATTGAATGTGTAAATTGCCCTGGGTAGCATAGACATGTTCACAATATTAATTCTTCCATTCCATAAACATGGAATATTTTTCCATCTCTTTGCATCTTCCTCAATTTCTTTCAGAAATGGTCTGTAGTTTTTAGGGTATAGATCCTTTACCCCTTTGGTTAGGTTTATTCCTAGGTAACTTATGCTTCTGGGTGCAATTGTACATGGGATTGACTCCTTAATTTCTCTTTCTTCAGTCTCATTGTTAGTGTATAGAAATGCCACTGACTTCTGGGCACTGATTTTGTATCCTGCCACATTGCCGAATTGCTGTATGAGTTCTAGCAATCTGTTCAGTTTTTCTATTTCTTCCTGTTCCAGTTTTGGCAATTTGTGATTTTCCAGAAATGCATCCATTTCTTCTAGATTGCCTAATTTATTGGTGAATAGCTGCTCATAATATATTTTTAAATCGTTTGTATTTCCCTGGTATTGTTTATCTCTCCTCTTTCATTTATGATTTTATTAATTTGAATTTTTTTCTTTTTAATAAGGCTTGCTAATGGTTTATCTATCTTATTAATTCTTTCAAAGAACCAATTCCTGTTTCAGTTGATGTGTTCTACAGTTCTGGTCTCTGTTTCATTGAGTTCTGCTCGGATCTTTATTATCTTTCTTCTTCTGCTTGGTATAGGTTTTATTTGGTATTCTTTCTCCAGTTCCTTTAGGTGTGAGGTTAGCTTGTGTATTTGAGTTTTTTCCAATTTTTTGAGGGATGCTTGTATTGCGATGTATTTTCCTCTTAGGACTGCCTTTCCTGTATCCCAAAGATTTTGAACGGTTGTATCTTCCTTTTCATTAGTTTCCATGAATCTTTTTAATTCTTCTCTAATTTCCTGGTTGACCCATTCATCTTTTAGTAGGATGCTCTTTAACCTCCACATGTTTGAGTTTCTTCCAAATTTCTTCTTGGGATTGAGTTCTAGTTTCAAAGCATTGTGGCCTGAGAATATGCAGGGGACAATCCCAATCGTTTGGTATTGGTTGAGACCTGATTTGTGACCCAGTATGTTGTCTATTCTGGAGAAAGTTCCATGTGCACTTGAGAAGAGTGTGTATTCAGTTGTGTTTGGATGGAAAGTTCTGTAAATATCTGTGAGATCCATCTGGTCCAGTGTATCATTTAAAGTCCTTGTTTCTTTGTTGATGTTGTGCTTAGAAAATCTGTCATTTGCAGAAAGTGCCATGTTGAAGTCTCCTACTACTAGTGGAGACTAATATGGAGATATGCCTCCTACATATCTCTTTACTTTGGTTATTAATTGATTGATATACTTGGCAGCTCCCACATTAGGGACATATATATTCATGATTGTTAGGTCTTCTTGTTGGATAGACCCTTTAAGTATGATATAGTGTCCCTCTTCATCTCTTACTACAGTCTTTGGGATAAACTTTATCTGATATGAGGATTGCTACCCCAGCTGTCTTTTGAGGACCATTTGAATGGTAAATGGTTCTCCACTCCCTCAATTTCAATCTGAAGGTGTCCTTAGGTCTGAAATGAGTCTCTTGTAGACAGAAAATAGATGGGTCTTGTTTTTTAATCCAGGCTGAAACCCGGGGTCTTTCAATGGCATCATTTAGCCCATTCACATTCAGAGTAACTATTGAAAGATATGAATTTAGTGTCATTGTAGCACCTATTCAGTCCCTGTTTTTGTGGATTGTTTCTTTGGACTTCCTCTTTCTTTTACAGGGTCTCCCTTAATATTTCTTGCAGAGCTGGTTTGGTGGTCATATATTCTTTCAGTTTCTGCCTATCTTTGAAGCTCTTTCTCTCTCCTTCTATTCTGAATGAGAACCTTGCTGGATAAAGTATTCTTGACATCATGTTCTTCTCACTTAGGACCCTGAATATATCCTGCCAGCCCTTTCTGGCCTGCCAGATCTCTGTGGAGAGGTCTGCTGTTAATCTAATATTTCTCCCCATATAAGTTAGGGATCTCTTGTCTCTTGCCGCTTTAAGGATTTTTTTCTTTATCTTTGGAATTTACAAGTTTCACTATTAAATATTGAGGTGTCGAATGGTTTTTCTTGATTTGGGGGGGACCTCTCTATCTGGATCTGAATGTCTGTTTCCCTCCCCAAATTAGGGAATTTCTCAGCTATGATTTGTTCAAATATGCTTTCTGGCCCTCTCTCCCTCTCGGTGTTTTCTGAAACCCCAATTATACATAGATTCTTCCTTCTGAGGCTATCATTTATTTCCCTTAACCTTTCCTCATCGTCCCTTAATTGCTTTTCTCGTTTTTCCTCAGCTTCCTTCCTTGCCATCAACTTGTCTTTTATGTCTCTCACTCTTTCTCCCACCTCATTAACCCTCATCATTAGGACCTCCAGTTTGGATTGCATCTCTTTTAATTGATTTTTAATTTCGGCCTGATTAGGTCTAAATTCTGCAGTCATGAAGTCTCTAGAATCCTTTATAATTTTTTCCAGAACCACCAATAACTTTATAATTGTGCTTCTGAATTGGTTTTCTGATACTGAATTGTAGTCCAAATTCTGTAACTCTGTGGCAGAGAGTACTGCTTCTGCTTGTTTCTTTTGTGGTGAATTCTTCATTCTAGTCATTTATCTCAGTGCAGAGTGGCTGTATGAGCAGGTTGAGTCAAGAATATCAACCACGACCCAAGTAAACTTCACCCTAGAGAATTCTTGCTAGAAGCGAAAACCCTTCTTTCTATAGCATTCCGGCTGTTCTTTCTTTAAATCTCAGGTCGAATTTGTGTATTTTGAAAGTTATCTCAGTAAGTTGGTGGACCAGGTGAGTTGAGGACCCCTACTCTTCCGCCATCTTGCCCCGCCCCCCTTAACTGAGGTTTATAAAAAAGAGTAAGTTAAGTGAGCAGGTGGAAAATTCTTAAAGAAATGAGAAAATATTCAAATTGAGGGATTTGAGTTTCCAAACCAAGGGAACTCACCAAATGCCAACTGCATTGAAGTATTAAAAATAAAATACCCTAAAAATAGCACTAGGAAGTTTCAGAACTCTAAGGATAAAGAGAAGATACTACATTATCGAAGAGAAGATACAGTAATATTTACTATTATAATTATTGGATCGACATTTGACTTCTCAGCAATAACAATGATCAAAGACAATAGAGGAGTATTTTACAAGTTCTAAGGGTGGGTAGGTAATTAAATCAAAGTTGTGTAACAAGCAAATTATCAATCACATGAAACAACATTGTAAGACCATAGGATAGATTCCGTGGCCTGTTTGCCTGACTACCAAAATCACTAGGGAAACTGCTCACTCTTCTAATTCTGCAGCAGAGTTGACTCTACTTGAACCAGGTTGTGCTAACCTGGGTTGGCTGAAAATGATGCAAGGATAATTTATGTTGGCCTAAGTGTATTATGCTTTATAGTAGTTTCATTTTGTGCTGGTCATTTTTTTTGTGCTTTATTTAGGTTAGTTCACAGGTTGTTTAGTTAAGAGATTAATGATATGTCCCAGGTTTAAATGAGGTTATGTTTATCGCATCCGGACTGTGTACTAGGCTATTTATTTCAATAGACCCATAAAATGTTATGCAGAAAAACTGTTAAACTTCCAAAAGATGTGATATCTCCTTCATTCATTCAAACTTTATGATTCAATATCATCGATGGCTAGTGATGCTTTTTGGCTCTTGGATGATTGTAACAAATTATGGAGAAATGTTATCCTCATCATTTTCCTGAGTTCACACATTTTCCAAAAGTGATGAAAGACATTAACCCACAGACTCAAAAAGCTTAGGGAAATGCAAACAAGATAAGTACACAAAGAATGTGACACCAAAACACTAATAATAAAACTAATATAAAACAAATACTAGGATAAAATTTTAAAAACATCCAGGGTGAAGGGGAGATACATTCCTTTCAAAGGACCAGCCATAAAACTGACACATACCTTTTCAAAAGAAATAATGAAATAAAATGAAGTGAATTAAATTAAATCATACCTTGTTTAACTATGGCTTTGGAACAGAGTGTACAATTGACAGAGCTTGGGTGGAAGATAGGCAAGGAAAAATGAGCAACTAAGAGAGCCTTTTTATGGTGAATGTCACAAAATTAGTTTTACTGTACTGCTGAAGGTTGTAGAAGTAATCAGCAAAAGAACTATATTGGGAAGAAAGGAACTATATTGGGAAGAGGAAAAGTTGAAGGAGATGTAAATGAACCTGGTCTTCACTGACCATGGCAGAAATTCAGTGGAAACCAGGTAAGGGAGATCAATTAAAAATTTGCCATTTAAGAACAGTTACCTTTGGAGGCAGAACTGAATCAGACAAAGTTTTCATTACTTGATTCTTTTAACCAACCATGTGCATCAGGATGACTTAACATTTCCAAAAATAGATGAGTACAAAAATACTTCTGAAATGAATTTTTAAAGCATTTCCCCTTGTTGACTATTACTTCTACTTACATTTTTGTTTAACTGACAAAGGAACAATCTTCTCTTCATTCCTTAGAGGATGATCCATGTACACAGTCAGATGTTGGAGACCTAGGGACCTCACAGTCTTCAAGGAGATATTGTACATTTTAGTGATAGTCACCGTGCCATTTGGGTTCTGGGCAAAGTATTCTTCTGGTGGATTGATTAAGACTTGTGATGGGAAAAGAGATATTTGAGGAACAGGTTTTCCCACAGCTGAGTAAATAAATGTAAGAAAATCTTCAGAGTCAAGACTGGACTGGAGTTCAGATTTTAATTCAGATACAGCTGGGACAAAAAAGGAGACACAAAATTAAATATAAAAATATACCATACTAGATTTCTGAGAGATAGACTCCCTCAAATATTTATATGATGACAAAATGTTGAAACATGTCCATTTCAGATACCTCTTCTCACATTTTTCAAAACTTCACAATTCCATCTCTCATACCTACTATCCTCCAACTTAAGAGAAATGATTCATATCTCCACTTTCATCCAACCTTAAAATTAGCTTATATAAACATCCAATACTTTAAATTTACTGCAATATAATGAGGGGACACTATGACACTATCACTATTCCTTCAACATTTTGTTAATTTGTTAGGAAATTCTTATTCTCTAAGTCTTTCCTCTTTCATTTTCTCTACTCTCTTTTTCTTTTAAAAAAATGTTTTATTTATTTATTCATGAGAACCACAGAGAGAGAGAGGCAGAGGGAGAAGCAGGCTCCCTACTGGGAGCCATGCTGGACTCCATGCTGGGACTCTGGGATCACACCCTGAACTGAAGGCAGATGCTCAACCACTGAGCCCCCCCAGGAATCTCTCTATTCTCCTTTTCTTTTCCTCTCTTTCCCAGTGAAAATTCTGATGCCATTCACAAAATTTATTCACCAGAATAAAATCAGTGTGGTATAAAAAGTTAGATGAGAGGTCAGAAGACCCAAATGTTATACCTGCCCTTCATTGTGTGAAGACAGAAAAGTTATGTAACTATCACTGACTTCCATTTTTTTTCCTCTGTCTAACAAAAGACCTGCCATGGGTGACCTCTATTATGATCTTTCCTTCTCTAACATTCTTTCTCTGGACCTTAACTTTTAAAGACCATATCACCACAATTTTGACTGTACATAAAACATTTATATACCTATAATGTTAAGGCAGATTTGTCCAACATGGCTGCCATGTGGGAACACATTAAATAGACATTTGTAGCAGGCTTCATCTTCAAATGTTACTTCACGGATAGTTATGAATGAGGAATTGGATTCGATGACCTCACAGTGCAGCTGATCTCTGTATGGTGGGAAAATCTTTTCTCCATATATACTGCTATATGTGCCAATATTTTGTGTCAAAGAACCTTGAATCTTCTGCCAAGTAACTTGCACAACATCTGCTGAAGTTGTTAAATTGCAGAAGATGGTCACATTTTCTCCAGATACAGCTGTCTCATTATTTTTGTATTTTATTCTGTGCCTAGAATCTGAAAATAAAACCCAGTACTAATTAAGAGAAATGTACTTTCATACTACCCTGGACTTACCCCTATCCTAACTCTTATCTCTTTGTTTTATAATTATCAATTTATTTGTGTCTCTTCCCTACTAGAAAATGAACTTTCCAATATTCTACATCATTGATAAGTAGTTTCTAAAAGTGTCTCTGGCATATACTACCTAATCAATAAATATTTATTGAGTACAAAAATTGAAACATAAATTAACAAACACAAGTAATGGTAATTTTGATGCACTTCTGGAGGATGAGTATGAATTCACTTGAGGGTGACAAACTCCTCAGGGCTCTAGTCTTAGAGAGGACCTAAAATTCTATAGGTTTCACCAGCATGAACACCTCCAGATTCTCATAGTGAAGAACTGAGAACAATCACCTCATATCTTTGGCAAAAAAAGGGAAACATCATAGTGAAATAAACCCAGGCCATTTTCCATAAAAAGACCTACTCTCCAGGGAAAAGACCTTACCAGATCCTTATTACATAGGTAGAGGACAAAGACCTTACTCTGGTTCCCTTTAGCTTCCCTGTCTTATCTAAGGTGGAGAAGGAGGAGAAAAAAGTAAGAAACATGTGAGGGTCACAGCCAAGGGTCATAGGCCCACCAAAAGAGTGAAATATAAACATAAGATTTTAAAATACTTCCCTCTCCAACTTTTCATCACCACATCAATAGAGCTCAAACATAATGACAGTGGCAGTACTACTACAGTTGTATTTTGACCCACTGATTATCTCCTAGATATATACATCCAAGAGAAATGAATTAATATGTGCATCAAAAGACATACAAAAATGTAACAGAAGCCTTATGTGTGGTAGCCAAAACTAAAAACAATTTAAATGGCATCAACTCTAGAAAGGATAAGTAAATTATAGTAATCTTCATAAAATTAGATGCTACATAGCAATTAAAAAAGAAAAACTATGTCGTGGATGATCTCATGAAATAATAATGAGTGGAAGAAGTCAGAATACATATTATTTGGTACCATTTATAGGAAATGTAAGAAATAGGTAAAATATCCAAGGGTAACAGAAATCCAAATAAAGATAATTCTGGGAAAGGGATACTGACTGGAAAGAGGTACAAGAAATATTCTGGGTTGTTGAAAATATTCTGTATTTTTCTATAGGCTGCTTTCACAGGTTGATATATATGTGAAAATTAATTGAGTTGAAAACCTACTACATGTGTGTATGTGTGTCTGTAAAACTTAATTAAAAAAAGCTTTTAAGGATTTTCTTCCATTTCACTTTGTAATACATTCTAGTGGCCGTACACTGGACATCCTTGGAATCCAAATCATTGAGCTTTTGAGATATTTTTTCTTTTTTAACTACACCTTCCTCAACTCCCTGGTCTTTCTTTCTTTCTTTCTTTCTTTCTTTCTTTCTTTCTTTCTTTCTTTCTTTCTTTCAGATTTTATTTATTTATTCATGAGAGACACAGAGACAGAGAGAGAGAGGCAGAGACACAGGCAGAGGGAGAAGCAGGCTCCAAGCAGGGAGCCCGACGACGTGGGACTCCATCCGGGCCCTCCAGGATCACATCCTGGGCTGAAGGCGGCACTAAACCTCTGAGCCACCTGGGCTGCCCCACCCTGGTCTTTCTAACTTAATTTCCATTGTATTTACTATTTACTATTTAACTTCCTTAAGAAGAGTCTTCTATCTCTCTATTAAGACCAATGATATTACTCCAATACTCACTACAGTAAACGATGGAGAATATCCCAAGCACATAACGTATTTCAAAAAAATCTGTGTATATGTAAGCTTAGTTTATCTATCAAAATATGCTAAGATATTACCTCATTTATACCAATCTCTAATTGGTATAAATATAAAATATAAATATAAACTTCTAGGAATCTGCACCCACCTGCCAGAGTCCTAGAAGTTTATATATAGAGAGAGGGCTTACCTGTGTTCCATCACACATACTGTTCAGATAGTTTCAAGATGCATTGCTCTCTTAGGGCTGCATTCTTGAAAATGAGTCCCACTGTGGGAACAGTGGGTAGAATGTACACCTCAAGGACAGGGGAGGAAGTGAGGAGCCTGGATCCAGCTTAAGGGTCAACCAGTGGCCACTTCCTCTTAGTGACTGACTCCAGCAATGACTAACACAACTGCCTTTAGTATACCCATTGACTGGAGAAAAAGAACAAAGGCCAGACTTTGCTTACTCTCCAGGTCTCCAGGCAGGATTCCTGAGGCATATGGATTACAATAGTCCTACTGTTCCCTCAAAGAACTTCCTTTAATATATTACCACTATAATTTTGCTCTTGATAATGCTGCTTTCCTCTCATAACTGTAAGAATGCCCATTACCCAAGATACATGTTAGCAATCACCTTTCACATGTATAGCCCACTGATAATACATTTGAAGTGTCTCATAACTAATGTTTTACTAGACAACAATAAAACCAATCTTATCTTAACAATAGCTAGCCCACCAAGATCTTGCAGACCTTGCTTTTAATATGCACGAAGTCCTGGAGACTTGTGCTATCCCTAACCCCAACTAAGAGGTATACAATGAGTCACTCTTCATAATTCAGGGCAGCTCTTTCTGCCCACTGGTTCTGTCCTCCAGCTATCATAAAAGCATTTTTTTGTACCAAAAAGTTTCAAGAATTCTCCCAGTGGAGAGGCTGCTTCTCCCTCTCCCTCTGCCCCACTCCACTGCTCATGCTCTCCCTTGCTACTCTCTCTGTCTCTCAAATAAATGAATAAATAAATAAATACGCAAATAAGAATGGAGAGGAAATCACTTACAGTAGATATTATAGAAACAAATAATGACTAATCATTTATTTTCCATTGAATTCACCCAAATGAATCAGAGAAAATAAAGGGGAAAATATAGTTCCTCTTCCTTGTAGTTACTGGGGTGGAATTAAGTATGCCTGGAGAAAGAGATGAAACACAAAGAATGGAAAATAAATCTTTAAAGTAAATGTTTATATGTCTCTCATGAGAGTATAGATATCGTGATTGCTTCATCTGCTAATCTAATTTTAACTCCAATAGAAGATAACTTGCATGTCTCTCATAAGCAATCTTGACTTTCATGTCCTTCAAATGTTACATACACTTTATCACTTTTGAAAGCCTTTCTTAGTTTCCTTGTATGACCACCCCCAAAATGGATTTCCATTGCTAACTTTGTGAAAATAATTTTCTTCAGCAACGTCTATTGTTTTATAGCCACTACAAGACCACCTATGAAGTCTGTGAAAGATTCTCTGCAGGCCGGGAGGATAATTTAATCAGCCATTATTCAGCATTTACGTCTGTCTTTGGTGGCTTCACCTTTAGCTTCCCTCACTCTATGACCTCTCTTCCCTGCACAAACCTTTTTGTAGGCATTTAAATAACTTCACAAAGGTTTTGTGTGAGTAAAATTATGAAGATATCACATGTGCCAAGTAAGTATCTAAATTTCAAAATCATTACAAAATGTCTCCTAAAATATTTCATGATGATAGTAGAAATATGAAAATTGGCTTTATGGTACTATAAGTAAGTAATTTCAATTAAAATATCCTTTATATAGTATGTTTAGGAACAAGAAATGAGTGTATCAGGAATGCTTGGGTGGCTCAGAGATTGAGCGTCTGCCTTCTGCCCAGGGCGTGATCCTGGGGTCCTGGAATCAGGTCCCACATGGGGCTCCCTGCATGGAGCCTGCTTCCTCTTCTCCCTGTATCTCTGCCTCTGTGTGTGTGTGTGTGTGTCTCTCATGAATAAATAAATAAAATCTTAAAAAAAAAGAAATGAGTATATCATTATTCCTAAAAATTCCACACATAAATGTTCCAGAAGTGAAAGTCCACCAAGCCTGTCCATTCTCCTACCTGTCCCAAATAGCCTTTCTCTCTCTCTTTTTTCTTACCCAGCAACCTGCCTCCTCATTTTTCAAAATCTATGCCACCCTGTCTTTCCCAGGAAACCCACTTCTTCTAGAATTTTAGGAAAACAGTGTCCATCGGCTCTTTGCCAGAAATCCATTGTTTAAAACTTTAAGTTAACATAGCAGTAAAATCCGTGGGGTTCCTTTTCACCTTTATTTGTCTATTTATGATTACTATTTTAAATAACCACGGCCTTAAGACTTCCAAGGTTGCCTTGGCAGGAAAGGGGCAATGATGCTGAAGAGCATCTTCAGGTGTATTTCATCAGCCAATCAAGTCAGGAGTTATGAAGCTGAAGCCAATGGGTGCAGAGCAGGGGCGGGGCTTGGAGCAAGTAACTGCCAGCGAGGATGCAGTTGACTGTGGCTCTTCTGGGGTGAACAGAATCGCTCGCCTCCACTTCTCATTTACTCCCTCAGGATATTCCTCCTGAGGCTCTGGACGGTGAGCCAGCCCAGTTTCCCCTTCGAGAAGTTGCCCTTCCTCTCTGGTGCTTTCCCCCTCGGCCTTCCCTCCTGGAGGATCAAATGCTCCCAAGAGGTCCAGCTACCCATTCGGCCAGCCATTCCCTCCTGGAGTTTGCATCCTTCCTCATGGCAGCCAAAGCCAGGCAGAGGAGCCTCTCAGTTGGCCTTTCTGACCCTCAGCCCCTGCCCTTCCTCCCTGACTCTTCCTCTATCACCCCTCCCAACTATTTATCTGGCTTGTGTTGGCTCCCTTTGCCTTGCTGAGGCCCTGAGAGGGAAGCACCCTGACGCCCTGGTCCATCTCCTCAGGTGATGGAGCTGAGCTGAGAAGGAGGAAGGGCCCCGTGGGAGTGAAGAGGCATTAGGAGGGCACCTGACGGCCCACCTCAGAGTCCGTGAGTATGGGCTGCTGTGTAGTGTGGCAGGACCCCAGGCGTGGGTCTGTCACAAACCATTAGGCCAGAGTTTGCACATGTGAAGATTACTGGGATGCCACCGTGCCCTCATCAGGGTGCTTTGTCAGCTACTTCCTGGAAACTGTGGTGATCATAGGAAAGAACTCCCCTTTTCAGGGGCAGGGAACTAGTCTGACTTCTACTTTTCCATGGCAGAGAATTTCTTAAGGGTGACTGACTGTTGAGGACAAAGATACATGCCCTTTTTGAGTGAGCAATCATTAACTCCACACACAGTGCGCGAACGGAGGCATTTTCTTTCTTTCTTTTTTTTAAAGATTTTATTTATTGATTCATGAGATACATACAGAGAGAGGCAGAGACATAGGCAGAGGGAGAAGCAGGCTCCCTGTGGAGAGAGCCTGGTGTGGGACTCGATCCCAGGACCCCAGGATCATGACCTGAGCCGAAGGCAGACGCTCAACCACTGAGCCACCCAGGCACCTTAAGATTTTATTTTTAAGTAATCTCTATACCCAACATGGGGCTCATGTGTACAACCCCAAATCCAGAGTCCCATTCTCTACCAACTGAGCCAGTCAGGCTCCCCTATCTTTATTTTTAAAACTGTCTAAGTGATTCCAGTGCAGAGCCAAGGTTGAGAATCTCTGTCTTAGAGGGATGGCAGGCTTGCTTTGCTTTTCAACTTGTATGGCTATCAAGATCCCCTGGTTTACCTTCAGCTCTTGATGTGATAAAGTCAGGTTAAGGAATTTAGAAATCCTTTGGGGCAAAACAAAAAACAAAAAACAAACAAACAAACAAAAAGGAGTCCCTGACATCAGAGAGCTGGTCAAGATGTCACTCAGTGTCACTACCAGCAGGTCTGTTGCTCATACATAGTCTATGTTATTCTCTTGTTGGACACAGTCTCACAGAACATCAGCATCAGATGAGGTCACTCAATACCATAATAAAGTGAAACAAAAAGTCACCAGGTAACCCATAGATCCCAAATATCCCCTCTCTTGGCTAAAATGAGTGACGGCTGCTTCTTTCCCCATGACAGCTTTATCCTTATTCCAGCCTGCCTTCCCTACAGGTATCTTAAGATACCCAGCCACAGAATTATCCTTGCTTTCTGACAACATCAATTTATAGTAAACCCTCGCTTTTCTAGAATTCTAAGAAAATTTTCTAGGATTTCTTTTTTTTTTTTAATTTTTATTTATTTATGATAGTCACACACACAGAGAGAGAGAGGCAGAGACACAGGCAGAGGGAGAAGCAGGCTCCATGCACCGGGAGCCCGACGTGGGATTCGATCCCGGGTCTCCAGGATCGCGCCCTGGGCCAAAGGCAGGCGCCAAACCGCTGCGCCACCCAGGGATCCCCTTCTAGGATTTCTAAATCTGCTCCAGAATTACCCAGCCAGAGCCCAGATCCACAATAATTTCAACATCCTGCTGCTAAAACACCCCCACAGTTCCCCAGGGTAAATGTTCTCCCTTATCGTGACAAACAATGAACCCAACTTACCAACCTCAGATGTGGTTTTGGTGGTCTTTGCCCAAAGGGCATTGATACTCTTTCTCACAAAACCTGACTCAAGAATATTAAAAAGAAACTGGATTTGAGACTAAAAATTGAACAATTTTGCCTTTGAATTGGGTGAACCCTGGTGGTTCCATGCAACCATGGTGGTTGCTGACCTTAACTACACATTAAATTTGTTCGTGGAGCCCCACTGCAAGCCAGACTAATTTAAATAGAAATCCCTGGGGATAGGAGCCAGGGACCAGTATCATCATAACACCACAGGTGATGCCAAATAAATATAATAAACACAGATAAGTTACATGGACTATGGACCTGTACAGATGGGAAAGCTGAGGCCAACAGCCGTGAAGGAAGCTACCCAGAGTCTTTCACCCAGCAAACCGCAGCCCCTCAGGCCTTCACTTACAGGCAGCCTGACCGCAGTCAGCACGTTTGCATTGGTGCTAATAGGATACAAGCTTTATAAATGGTGTTTGCAAGGCTCTTTGATGCTAGTGATACATACCAAGTGGAAAGCAGCATAAAGTATAATTTTTTAAGGATGAGCCCAACTGTGTAAATAAAACACACAAGAGCCATAAGACGGCATGACTGTGGTTGATTTTTTTCCTGTTTTTTGAAATGTTTGTTTACATATTTATTTCAAAAGTGTTCAATAAACATCTATTCATTTAATTTTCTCTTTCAAAACACTTTTTATAATCAGAAAAGGGCCTATAATAAAACATACATGTTTGAAATTTAAAAAGACATTGAAATTTGCATTTTAAAAGGACATTTTTTGGGGGGTGCCTGGGTGACTCAGTTAAGTGTCTGCCTTCAGCTCAAGTTATGATCCCAGGGTCCTGGGATCGAGCCCCATGTTGGGCCCCCTACTAGCGGAGAAGCTGCTTTTCCCTCTGCCCTCCCCCTGCTTGTGCTTTCTCTCTCTCTCTCTCAAGGAAAGAAAGAAGAAAGAAAGAAAGAAAGAAAGAAAGAAAGAAAGAAAGAAAGAAAGAAAGAAAGAAAGAGAAAGAAAGAAAGAGAAAATTATGGGATTATGAGGGGAAGTTTAGTAAAATAATTGATTAAGCACAACAGCCAGATAAGATGGTAATAGTAGGCACTAGAAAATGTTAAGTCACTACTATGACTTGGAATTGGAGAATTCCCGGGCATGACTTTCAAGACCCTGATATAAAACTTTCCTTAGCATGGGAAGCAGATGAGATTAGCAGACTGTAGCTATTACCTACTTCTTCAAACAAGACACATCCCAGGACACATTGGGGCCCTCGTGATTCCTCTTTCAGGAAGTAACAATAAGATACAACATGTAACAATTCCCCTTGTCTTAAATTCTTTTGATTTTAACATTTTTCTCCTATTCTTGGTCACTATATATGAATATATAAGAATCAGAGAAAACCTAGCTTATCACTCCCAGATGAGATAAAAGGCTGTGATGAGAGATCACCATGGTTTATTAATTATTCTGTTTGGAGAGAACAACAAAAGAGATCAGAATATTCTGACCCCATCCCATTTCCCACTTTGGAATAGCTACCAGAACATGCTTCCAGAGGCTCAGATATGCTGAAGACAGACCCCTCAGTTGTCTATGCCAGCTTGTGGTCCCAGTAACTGATTAGATGAAAACTCCTTTCAAACGGTTGGGTAGATGTGGAACAACTAACAGCTGAGTAGTCCTTGGCTTATAAGTGAACACAGGGTGACACTGGCTAGTGTCTATCACTTGGGGTTGTACCTTTTCTATCTCATTTAAATTGTAAGCATCATAGAAGGTAGAGGGTTCTCTAAATTTGGTGGACCCTAAGATATCACCAAAAAGAATTATGGAGAAATATGACCTTCTTTCTTCTCCTCCTCCTCCTCCTCCTCCTCCTTCTTCTTTCTTCTTCTTCTTCTTCTTCTTCTTCTTCTTCTTCTTCTTCTTCTTCTTCTTCTTCTTCTTCTTCTTTTCTTTCTTCTTCTTCTTTCTTCTTCTTTCTTCTTCTTCTTCTTTTTAAAGAAAAGCACTAGAAGGCCAGGACGAAAGCAAATTTTACAATCCTTTGATCCTGTGAGAGTTTTGCTGTGTCTGAAGAGTTGAATTCAGATGGTCTGTGAGAAACAACAGAATGGATTTGAATTACACTATGTCTAATTTCACTCTACTTACCAAAGGATTTCCTAGCATATGGTTGGAATTTTTAAGAAATACGTTTATTAATGCTTCTGATGATCTCCCTAAAATCATTCTAGTATTGTCCTTGATCTGCACAGTTGGAGGTAGGTGTAACTCTCTTTATTTGAGTTTATTCTATGGATATATCTAGTAAATGTCACCATATAGAATTGAGGAAAGTAGCAGTAGTAGAAAATCAGAATTTTATTCCTAAATTCATACTTTTAACCCAAGATTATCAGCTAAATGAATTCAATGATAATCTGCCCCTGAAAAGAAACATGTAGAGTCTGATTCATATCCTTCAACTTTTTTTTGAATTCAAAGTAGTCACACCATTTTACTTGATAGATAGATCCTAGTTAGACTTAAATGATAAGAAGAATTGAAGCAGATGAGCCAAGAATCAAGGGTTGGGGGATTTTGATTGTTATCTGTATTATCACAAACTATAGTTTCATTTATATATTAAAGCTAATTATGTATGTCTTTTTTTGTTTGGGCAAACAATTTTCAAAATGATATGTCTTCTGAGTGGGTGAGTTATTTTTAACCACATGGTGGAATGTCCCATAGGTTTTGTTCAAAAGATAAATTATGCCTAGCTTTCATGAGAAGAAAAGAATACTGTAGAAATCAAAAGAAAGCACCTTTTTTTGCATTATTTGATTGATTAGAAATTATGTTACAAAGAAGCAGAAAACATTACACTGAAGGAAATGCTTATTGGATTTTGATAATTCATTATAGGCTTTCTAATGTGTAGTAGGTAACCAGTTGTAGGATGCTAGTTTTTCTCATTGGGCAAATTCTTATACCTATTTCCTCATTGTTATTTTGGGAATCAGCCAGGAGATTTCATTAAAGTTTAGTTATTTATTGACCTCTTATTGGAAAATTGCTAAATAAATTAATATCTGATTTATAGCATGTACAAAAAGTTGCTATACATATTTTAGTAATAACCCAAGAGCCAGTGATTTCTAGCAATATTTACTAAAGATTCTACAGCAATGAAATACTTCATAGAAGAGGTAACTACAGGGATCCCTGGGTGGCGCAGCGGTTTGGCGCCTGCCTTTGGCCCAGGGCGCGATCCTGAAGACCCGGGATCGAATCCCACGTCGGGCTCCCGGTGCATGGAGCCTGCTTCTCCTTCTGCCTATGTCTCTGCCTCTCTCTCTCTCTCTGTGTGTGACTATCATAAATAAATAAAAATTAAAAAAAAAAAAAAGAAGAGGTAACTACAGAGTCTAGCAGATTAATAGTTACACTGATTCGGTGTGCTTAAGTATGAGGAAGGGTTTCAATTACAGGAATTAAGTGAAAAGTGGAACGGTATTTCATTATCCTCAGTATTAAGAAATCATATCAAAGTTCTATGAGTCATATTAATCATATGAAAGTTCTATAAATGTGGTATTTATTTCTCCTGCCTTTCAGTAAAGATGTATTTTTTTGCAGCATTTTTGAACCTACACTTAAAAGACTTTCCAATTCCTCTACCTGTGATATTATTTTTAATTGGATGCAGTTTTGAAATATTAAGTTTTACATCTGAACAGGTGTGTATAGTAAATATGAGTATTTTGTACTATATCTCAAATTCATACAAATACAAAGATGGCTTAAGGAAATTTGTAAAAATACTTGCCAATTCACTGCTCTGCCAGTTGATGGATGCTTGTGATCTGGATAAATCAGGCCAAATGTGTGAAAAAAGGAACCAGGCAAGACAGAGCTGAGGTCCAGCTAAACGTCATCAAGACAGAGCCTCCATCTGAAAGGAGACGGACGACTCAGAGAATGAGTTCACGTACACCCACCAAGAGTGTGAGCAACTAATGACAGTTTAAGCAGAATTCAAAAGCTTAGATAAGAATTGGTTGATAAGATAGAAGCCCAGAGACACTGGGCTGCTGGTACTGGACTCTAGTAGCAAGAGAATTCTGACATTAAACCAATCTATTCCCTCAGTTAGGAATGTTTTAGAGGGTTCCTATTAGAATAGAGGCTAGTCTTTAAGTGTGCTTGGCTTATAAGATCTCAAGGAACAGAAGTTGAACCTCTTGCCTGGAGTTGTACGTGAGGACGAAGGCAAACTACAGATGTAGTCAAGGCAGCTACAGTGTTGTAAATAGTTGAGAACGGCTGGAGTCAGGTAAGAGGAGACTATCTTTACTATAAGGGAGATAGAATGCATCATTGACACATTAAATAGTTCTCTAACCCCGGGGTTGGGGTTTTTTCTATGAAAGGTCATATAGTCAATATTTTCAATTATACAGGCCACATGCACTCTGTCACAATTACTCAACTCTGCCATTATAGTTCAAAAGCAACCAGAGGCAATATATAATTGAAGTGGCAGCGCTGTGTTCCAAAGACTTTATTTACAAAAACAGACATTGAGTTAGATGTGGCCCAGGGCCATAATTCACCAACACCTGCTCTAATCAATCAGACTGTAAATGAGAACATGTAGGAAAAGGATTGACTTTCCCAAACAAATGTAACCAGTGATATTAACAAACATTATGAAAAACATGTATCCATATAAGAACCAGAAGCCGATTACTACTTCATTTGTCATCAACAGGCTTTGTAATAGTAGAGTCTTAACTTTTATGCAACTTTAAGTACTTGTATAAACTTAATGTTTCTATTTGTCAAGGATCTTTTAAAAGAAGAGAACATAGGTCTAGAATTGTGAAGGGTCTAAGATTTTACTCTATTTGCAAGAAATAAGTTAGCCTGCCCTAGTCTCATGGTCTTAGCAAAAGACACGGGGCCCCTGGGCCCAAGACAAAGGACTTTAGTACTCACAGCAATAGCAGAAGCCAGAGTATCAGCATCTTCTTGTGCCTGTTCTATGAGCCCTTACACCCACATGAAGAAGCAAAGAAGGCCTGATGAAGCCTGCATCACAATGGATTGCATTATAAGAGAATAAACCCGAGTTTAGAGAACTTGAATATTTTCCTTTCTTTCTTTCTTTTTTTCTTTCTTTCTTTCTTTCTTTCTTTCTTTCTTTCTTTCTTTCTTTCTTCTTCTTCTTTCTTTCTTTCTTCTTTCTTTCTTTCTTTCTTTCTTTCTTTCTTTCTTTCTTCTTTCTTTCTTTTTTATTGGTGTTCAATTTGAACTTGGATATTTTCTGATGGGCAGTAAGCTCATCTGACCTCTTGCCCTAGAGGGAGACATTATCCTAATTACACTATACAGGATAGTAAACCACCTCTTTTTTTTTTTTTTTTTTTTTTTTTTTGATGGAGGGCACTTGGCTCTATCTTCCAAAGCTGTTAGCAGAACAAATATTTTTGAAAAATAGTCTGGAAGAAAAGCAATCATCTCTCTACTCATAAGATGTGGAGAAACACAAGAGACCCACAGAAAATCATCTCCCCAAAGCAAAGATACCACCTAACATTAGCAAGCAATCAGTGTTTCCTTCATGAACAAATGTTGAGTGGATGCCTATAACAGGATTTACAAGTATCAAGTAGAGACTTTTTGATAAACACCATTGATTAGTCATTTCATTTATAGCATTAACTTCCCGGTTTTTGTTCCTGATATTCTTCTCCATGCATCTTCTATGTAAGCCATGGTTAATTATTTGTAATTTCTGAGATTTGATATGACTCCTTTGTGGATGTTGTGCATGAAAATCCATCTACCTTAAACCTGTATGCCTGAAAATCTCCTCATAATCTCTTTTACACACATCAATGTACTTTTTAAAAAAAAAATTTTTATTTATTTATTCATGAGAGACCCAGAAGAGAGGCACAGAAAGAAGCAGAGAGAAAAGTAGGCTCCCTGTGGGGAGGTTGATGCGGGACTTGATCCCAGGATCCCGGGATCACACCTTGAGCCAAAGGCAGACACTCAACCACTGAGCCACCCAGGCACCCTCAATGTACTTTCTATGTTTGTTGTTTAAAAAATAAAATGGGCATGGAGCTGTGTATTAACTTTCCACTGTAACTGGTAATTTGATGGAGAATTATGAAAATCTGGGGCATGCAGTTGGTTAAGTGTCCGACTCTTGGTTTTGGCTCAGGTCATGATCTCAGGGTGGTGTGATGGAGACCACATGGGGGCTTAAGACTCTCTCTCTCCCCTATACACATCTCATTCCCTCCCTCTAAAATAAATAAATAAATCTTCAAAAAAAGAAGGAAAATTATGAAAATCAATGAGTTAAGATTTGAACACCTATTACATAGGTGATATATCTTTTTCTCTTTTGCTAGAGATAAGAGCGACTGGCATGTCTTCTATGCTAATAGAAGGATGGAAAATGAGAAAATGACATATTTTTATATTATTAGGTCCAAGCATATGCAGATGCCATACAATGGATGAGTCCAAAATTAGTTTTTGATATGTTTACACCAATAATTATCTTTAATGTTGCATTTGACATGGATGTTTACATGCTGCAGAAGTTATTTTGGCAGGTAAGAAACACTCCTTTTCAATAATACAATTCATTTATGAACTACTAGTTTATGTTATCTATGTTCAGATTTTTTTTAATTTCTCGAAATTAGAAAACAAGACAAGGAAAAAATATAATGTGTGGGAAGTAAATTCAGCTTTATATTTTAGTGAATAAACTGTATCTTAGCAATTGTCCAGCATATTGAAGGCTCAGAAAAAAAAATTATGGGAAAAAAGGTAATTCTGAAAATTTGACTGGGAGAGCTTAATTCCAGTTAGAATTTTAACTCTGAGATGTGATTAGAGAGCTACTATGAAATATATTTGGTCTATATATAGACCAAAAACTATATATAGTTTTTTTTAATTTTTCATAAAATTCGTGTTTTAAATACTGACCTTCTAAATCCTTAAATCAAGGAAATACCTCAAGGGAAAAATACTCCAGATCTTAAGCAAGGTATACATTTCTTTCAAAGTAATTAAAACAGCTTTGTAAATGTAAGGCCATTACCTAAACTACTTTGGAAACAAAACTATTAAAATAACTTACATTCTCACTTGAGTCTAGGCAAATGGGAGTTCAGACAAATGACCAAAAAAAAAAAAAAAAGAAAGAAGAAAGAAAGAAGAAAGAAGAAAGAAAGAAAGAAAGAAAGAAAGAAAGAAAGAAAGAAAGAAAGAAAGAAAGAAGAAAGAAAGAAAGAAAGAAAGAAAGAAAGAAAGAAAGAAAGAAATTGAAAAGAATAAAGATATAAAAGTACTTCGGGCTGGTTTGGGTGATCTCTGCAGAGCCATGTCTTGCATCTCTGTACAACTGTAGACTCAGCTGAAGTGGGATGGCCTGGATGGCCCCGTGTGTGTGTGTCTGTTGGTTGTTACAGTCAGCATTGGCTGTAGGCAATGGGTGTCACTACCATGAAGGTTATTCCAGACTTCTTCCCATGATGGTTGCAGAGTCTCAGGCACCAGCAGAAGAGGGCAAGCTTGAATTTGCTAGTACTTTTTAGGCCTGTACTTCTATCCTGTTTGCTCTTGTACCTTTTAGTCAAAGCAAACGACATGACTGACCAAGTCAGTGCTGGAGATAACTTTCGAGTGGTGTGAATTCAGGGAGCAGAATTACTGCAGCCACTTTTACCAACAACATGCTATGTGACCTGTTAGGAGTGTTGACAGCTATTTGGTGGGAGAACAAGAATTTGGGCCTCCTGACCCTCAGTCTTCTTGTCTCAGAGCCCCATTTTAATTTTTTCTTTGAACAAGAGTTAGTAATACAACTCTCCAGATCAAAACCTTAAAATGAGAACCCAGCCACCCTAGAGGTAGGTTATGTAGGAGGCCTTGATTTTCTCCCACCATCACAATGCTATCATCAAGATTTATCCACCAAAGACTCCCGCTCAGGAGCTCGAGGGCTCAACGGTGCCGTGTGAACACTTCATCCCAGTTCTCCCATTTCTAAGATTCATTAAGAGATTTATGATTAAGTGACGTAATCAAATCACTTAGCACTAGCTCACCCTAGGGTCCTGAATTAGAGTGCAGTGCTGGACTCATCATGCATGCAACTCATCATGCATGACTGTGCCTGTACAACTGAAGAAGAAATAATCAGAAGGAGGATAGCTTTTAATATTTTAGTTCTTCTGAATGTGCCTCTTTAGGTCTTATCGCAATGCGTCATCGCCTAGCAGATGGCGAATAAACATGCAATGAATGTTTCACCCCTTTCACCAACCTCCTCACCCCACCCCCTACTTCTGGCAATCACCTATCTTTTTTCTGTGTCTCAGGCTTTTTTTTTTTTTTTTAAGATCCCACATGTAAGTGAGATTATACAGTATTTCTCTTTTTCTATCTGACTTATTTCACTTAGCATAATGCCTTTAAGTTTCATCCATGTTGTCACAAATGGCAAGATTTCCTTCTCTTTTATGGCTTAATAATATTCCATTGTATATATAATACCTATTCTTTATCAACTCCATCTATCAATGAACACTTGCTTCCATGTCTTATTATTGTACATCATTATTGTAAATAATTGTAAATAGTGTAAATTTACATTATTGCTCTATAAGTAATGCTTCAATGAACATGGAGATGCATTTCTGAATTCTTATAAGTAGCTTCAGACACAATTACATCTTCTAAGTCCATCTGGGAATGCAATCTTGCTACATAGCGGCCACTGATACAATAAGGTATAGGAAGCAGAAGGCAATGGTGGGGAAGCAGAAGGCCAGCTTCTAGTTCTAGAACAACAGAAATTTTCTTCCCATCTTTTCTATAGTCCTCTGTTATTTCTCTACATCCTTTCTATTATCTTATTTTCTCCTTCTTTTCTTCTTTTGCAACTTCTTTCAAATTTGTGTTCTTTTTTCCTATGTTAATAGGCAGTGTTTCAGTTCTATGAATAGTTAAATGTGTATATATATATGTGTGTGTGTGTATATGGTGTGTGCATATACCTTTACACATACATACCTATATTCAACAACCGTATCAAAAAATTAAAAGTTCCTTTTTTAATTACAATGTGGTATTTCCTACAACTGATATGTCCTAAGAATCTCTCGCAATATTTGCCTCTAATTTACAGAGTTGCAAGCACATATTTGTTAAATAAGATTACTTCAAACTTCCCTTTGAGGAATTCAGTGTAGTTCTGTATCCCCAATAATCCTGAATGTCTGCTTTTTAAAATAGGATACAAAGGCAATTTGATTTTTCTATCTATAAAATTTCTTTGCAGATACTCTTAATTACAATTCCTGGCTTTTTGATGAATTATACATTTATTCTTTGGTATCTGGCATCTGCGAATAAATTATTTTTGAAAAACACTCCATGGTTATTATTTTCAGCTATCCTTGTGAGTTCAGACCCCATGCTGACGGCAGCTGCTATAAGAGACCTTGGTGGGTATATTTTTTCACTTTTTCTACATTTAAAATATCATATTATATACTTAATGTAGCTAGTTTTTTTTTTTTAAGAATTTATTTATTCATGAGAGACACGGACAGAGGCAGAGACACAGACAGAGGCAGAGACACAGATAGAGGGAGAAGCAGATTCCTCGCAGGGAGCCTGACATGGGGCTCGATCCCTAGACCCGGGATCACACCCAGAGCCGAAGGCAGACACTCAACCACTGAGCTACCCAGGAGTCCCATGATATATCTAGTTTTAAGATCTTTTGTTCACTGCAGCTTTTGACTATGTGAATAAGGTTCTGTGACATTGCGGATTGAGTATGGAGATTTGGGTTAGTGATGTTTAGAACAAAACAAAATGCCAGTAATAGGCTTACTTAGCACATATATTTTTAAAGTCTTTTATCCAACTGTGGAATAAAACAGGGTTATTTGGGATGCTTTTGCCTTAAGCCAACAGTTCTGGAGCAAATAATTTGCATATACATTTTGGTGACATTTCTATTGTCCAATACTGTTTTCCCTTTGACAATACTGTCATCAGGATAATGCCATTTGTTTTTTTAAAAAAATTGCCTTTATAGTCATAGGACCAAGAAACTTGAAAAGTCAAAAACAATAAAATCACATATTCAAACAGTGTTTTCAGTGTATACTATTCTAGGAGAAATAAATATTTAAAAATAAAATACCAAGTCAATGTAACCCATACAAACATACACACACACAAACCTAAGAGCCTTATTTAAGAAAAATGATAACCTAATTTGTTTTCCTCCAGTCAGCTTTTAGTAACAAGAATTACAACATCTGTTTTGAAGTGGACTTTTAATATGGCATGTGTACATGTGTACACACAAACACACACATAAAAATAAAAAATAAAGTATTTTTCTCTTGGTAACATTTTTGTCTGAGTTTTCAAAGCAAGATATTTATATTTGTTTTATTTTACTTTCACACACACACACACACACACACACAAAGTCTTCCCAGGCTATGCGTACATGAATACATTCACATGGTCTTGAGCTTTTGATGGTCCGTTGACTCCTTTTATGCCTACATGTCAGTTGTCTATTTTCAAATTTTTACATTTTGTTATAGTTCCATTTTCCAAATTGGAATAGTTATACAACAGTACCAGTTAGGTTTTTCTCAGTAAGGAACAACTCTGAGTTTCAACAACAGCATTAAAAAACACAGTGGCTTGGGCAACCCAGGTGGCTCAGGGGTTTAGCACTGCCTTCAACCCAGGTTGCGATCCTGGAGACCTGAGATTGAGTCCCACATCGGGTTCCCTGCATGGAGCCTACTCCCTTTGCCTGTGTCTCTGCCTCTCTCTCTGTGTGTGTGTGTCTCTCATTAATAAATAAATAAAATCTTTAAAAAAAAACACAGAGTGGCTTAAAACAATAGTTATTTATTATTTTTCAAGAGTCTAGCAGTTATGATGGTATGGCTGGACTCTGCTGATCTTGGCCGGGCTCATTAATGAGTCTACAGTCAGCTGGAGGGTCACCTGAGGGCCAAGTGATCTGGGATGGCCCCACTTGGGAAGATCCACCTTTCTTCCATGTATTTCTCACAATCTTCTAGTAGTGCAGCCAGGGAACACTATCATGATGGTGGCAGAGACTCAAGAGATAGGAAGCAAAAATCTTTCTTAAGTCTCTGTTTGCATCATGTCGCATAACAAAACAGACTGGATCTCTTAGGTGAAGAAAGTGCACTTTTAGAGAAACGGGCATGGATGCATAAGGAGGCGAACAATTGGACCATTAAGGTACTTGAGCTTCCACAAGAGCAAAATGCCTTGGCTTTTCTTCTCTGGCAACAGCATACTTACTGTATTAGTTGTAATCATAGAGTGGTTCGGGGATGTAATAACATTTCCTTCTGTGGACATACAGAAAATCATTAAGATGGTCAAAGTTATAGTTTTGCCACTACAATTATATTTAATAGAAAAAAATGATAATTGATAGATATCTAAACTTAGAATATCATCATATATGGAGGGAAATTAGGATGGGAGTACATAATATCTGGGTGCTCTCCACTTCATAGAGCTTGATTTCAAACTCCTTGAATGTATGGGAAAGTCAAGCCAATTTCTAATCATACAGAGATTATCTTGACAATTGCCCTAATACTTTACTTTACATGCTCTAAGCTTGGCTTATGAATTTCCTTTATTCCTCCATCATTGTTTTTTGTCTTCCTAAAATACATAATATTGGCTAAATCACCAAATTTATCAAAAATTAGTGAATTTCATGTTTTCATCTGGACTTTAAAACAAAGAATGACAGCTCACTGATCTTACATATTACTTGTATAAACCGTAGTCAACCACAATTAATTTCATTCCTAATTATGGGAGTCTAAACTTAACTTACAGCTGATACATAATTAAATTTCCTTAAAGGGAGTTTTCAAACATGACTACAGTTTATTTAAGTACATGGGGAAGTATGTGACATTAATCTATAGCTAAGAACATATTCCTACTTGCTAATAAAATTTTATTATTTTTTTAAAGATTTTATTTATTTATTCATAGAAACACAGAGAGAGAATGAGGCAGAGACACAGGCAGAGGGAGAAGCAGGCTCCAATGCAGAGAGCCTGACATGGGACTTGATCCAGGATCTCCAGGATCATGCCCTGGGCTGCAGGCGGCGCTAAACTGCTGCGCCACCGGGGCTGCCCAAAATTTTATTCTTTAATGTTGATGATTTTCCCACCTCAAATAAAATATTTTCTCTTCCATAGGTCTTTCTAGAAGCCTCGTCAATTTAATTAATGGAGAAAGTCTGATGACCTCTATAATGTCTTTGATTATATTCAGTGGTATTGAGGAGATTAATGTCAACCTGCAAAAGAAGAACCATTCTATAAGTAAGTACTTGTTTTTTCTGAATTTCTTAAAATCAGAATGCTGTATTTTCTAAAAGCTGATACGGATTTTATATTTTCTCATTAAGTTATGCTTATACAACTATAATTGTATTAGTATAATGATCTACCCTTTACAAAGAACTACTACACATCCCTTTATTTAATAGTTGTGGTTTTATTGTGAAGCTGGGTAGGGACTTTCATGAGGATGCTTATAGGGCCAACATTCCACAGACCTAGGCTGAGTTGAATGCTTGACAAGAATGAGAAATGTTGTTTTGTAAGGGTTGAAGATGAACTCAGAAGATAGGCCAGGTAGTGCGCCTGCCAGTGGTGAGAGGATGCAGCAATTGCCCTTCCCTTCACTGGAGCTATCTCCCCATGGGAACATCAAGTGGAATTATATGGCCATCTTCAGGGTCTGGGAGCAGTGCTTGTAAACAGAAAGATTGCAAGGTGTTCATGAGCTTGTTTACCTATTCAGAGAGCCCTGAACATAAGTATCTTTCATTACTTTATCGTAGGTCTACACATATATACATATATAATAAATGATATATGTACACTATAATGAATGATTATAAAATATACAGGTGTGTAATTAGCATTCGAGACAAGAAATATGTCATCAGCAGTCCCAGAAGCATCTTATGTGTCTCTCCCTGATCAAAATTCCATACTCTCCTCCTGCAGCAGTGGTTCTCAGAGTATAGTCACTACATTGGATGTGGTGGGAGGCTTTACACACGACCTTTTAAGGATGTCCATGAAATCAAATATTTTCAAAGTAATATTTAGAAATTATTTGCTTTTTTTTTTACTGTGTTACTACTGCACTGGTCTTGGAAAAGTAATGATTATAGGTTTCTTGAGAAAATTGTTGGCATATGGTATTCCATATAATATCCAGGTGCTCTCTATTTCATAGAGCTTGATTTCTAAATCTTATTTACATAAACCATAGTCAACCACAATTAATTTGGTTCTTAATTATGAGAATCTAGATTTGACTTACAGTTGATATATAGTTCATTGTGGGGCAGCAGGGATCCTACTTGCCTCTATTCTGACCCATGTATGCCTTACATATTTATAATCAATGTCTAAAGCTAAGAACTAAAGACTCTTCTTTCCCAAGAATACCCATTCTGGGTATCATCACTCTTCTCATGTCTTCCTCAAGGGAGCTGGTCCAGAGGGTGGACAGTTACCCGACTCACCCTCAGTCTTATTCCATATCCAATTAGTTTATCCAGACCATGGCAGCTTGGAATATCTGTGGTGAGCCTAGAACCCCAATTTAGCACAGGAAGGTACATCTTCTTTAAGTACTTCATATATTCCATCTGTGGTATGTGAGGAAATCAAATCACCACATATATTCAACCTTTTCCAAAATCCATATTTTGCCACCCAGAGAGCTTTCACCATTAAACTGCAGATAGGGCCTTCTAAAAATGATGAAAGTAAGCAACAAAGAGATATATTCAGGAGCTTCTTAAAACTCAAGGACCACTCTTTCAGAAAACCAAAAAATACAAGGATATAGTCACAAGTGCTGATTGGACAGATAAATGTCCAGCCTCCAAACCTGGTCCAGTATTCTACTAGGCTCCATTTAAGGCAGTAAATATTGACCACAGAATTTCAGGGAACCTTATCAGAGCTTACATCTACATTTAAACAAGAGAACTTGATTTACTGGTAAACAAAAGAGAGAGAGAGAGGTAGGAGATGGGTACTGATATGGAGATTAATTAATTAATTTGTTAATACAACAATTATTTATTGATATGTACTATGTGATAGCTCCTATTCTAGGCCTTGTGCTTAACCATGAACATAATAGTCCTTGTTTTCACAGAGCTGGCTTCATAATTTTGATAAAATTAATTGAATAGAATTTTGTGTTAAAATTTCAGAAAAGTAAAAACTGTAAGTAATCACTCTATTTAAATAATAATAGTAAGAACTAATATTCTTACTATTCTCATTATTTGTACCAAGAATATACTACTACTATACTTCTATATATTCTCACTATTTATACAAATTCTTACTATTTATAAAAAATAAAAACTCTCCTGAAGGATGAAGAGAACAGTAAACTTAATTCCTCAGCTACAAGGGATTTCTCTGGATTTTTAAAGCTTTGAAAGAAAAATTTCTTTTAAGAAAAAAAGAGGCTTGATAAGCTTTACTGATAGTTCATTTATAACAAATGACATAATAGTGATCAATTATCTTCATAGTAATTATTATTTTTAAAACTCATGTAATTATTTAAATAATGTTGTTCAATCTTTGAAATCAGCACGTATTTCATAAAGAGGAAAACTAAGAGGAGTTACCACACTCACAGGTCTGTCTTTTCCAACTTGCATGCTAGGAGTTTAAAAACATTGTAAGAAATAATGGATTTCCAGGATGCCTGGGTGGCTTAGCGATTGAGCTTCTGCCTTCAGCTCAGAGCATGATCCCGGGGTCCTGGGATCCAGTCCCGCATCAGGCTCCCTGCAGGGAGCTTGCTTCTGCCTCTGCCTATGTCTCTGCCTCTCTTTCTGTGTCTCTCATGAATAGATGAGTGGAATCAGAAAGAAAAAGAAAGAAAGAAAGAGAAAGAAAAGAAAGAAAGAAAGAAAGAAAGAAAGAAAGAAAGAAAGAAAGAAAGAAAGAAAGAAAGAAAGAAGAAAGAAAGAAAGAAAGAAAGAAAGAAAAGGAAGGAAAATAATGGGTTTTCTTTGAGG
The DNA here is from genome assembly GCF_011100685.1 of Canis lupus familiaris. NCBI lineage: Eukaryota > Metazoa > Chordata > Mammalia > Carnivora > Canidae > Canis > Canis lupus. The sequence goes on along the minus strand of NC_049254.1, from coordinate 17,473,748 downwards.
CTTCTCCTGGCCTAATAATTCCATGCAGTAAATATTTTACTGATTAAAAACTATTTTCCTTTCTTAAAAAAAGAAAGCAACTTTCAAATGGGGTCTTTGTAACTCCAGTTCCCTACCTCTTTCTGAAATCAGAGTCAATCTCTGTTCTGTTTCAGTTGCAGGAGGTGCTAGACTCCCCAAATTACCAGGATGGCTTAACTCATGGCTTAACATGCCTAGAGCAGGGCGTGACCTAAAGAAATCAATCAGTTCATTTGGCAAGCCAAAAGAACCCAAGAGGTTCACTCCAATGGGACTCAAGAGGCATTCCTTTCTCTGTATTTCCTGTGAGGATCTTTCTAGATAATAGAATATAAATTCCAAGAGTTTGAGGACTTTCTACTTCTTTTTCATTACTGCATCTCCAAGAATTATTGCACGGTTTGGCCCTGAATGCATGTGTATTTCTTTTTTGTTGTTGTTTTTTTAGATTTTATTTATTTATTCATGAGACACACAGAGAGAGGCAGAGACATAGGCAGAGAGAGAAGCAGGCTTCTCATGTGAGTCCAATACGGGACTAGATCCCAGGACTCCAGATCATGACCTGAGCCAAAGGCAGACCACTGACCCACCCACGTGCCCCTACATGTGTATTTCTTAATGGGCACTGAGAGAAGCTCTTAAATTAAACTGACTGAATTTTGCAAACTTGTATATGGCTTTCAGCATTTGAATAGAAACTTTCAATTTAGGAATAAGAAATTACCATACATACCAATGGCAATGAGCTATTTTTAAAGGTAAGGACAAAAAGAAAAGCTGACCCAGAGTATTGCTTAAAATTAAGTTCAAGTAATTTCTATTAACCATTTTCTGTTTACTCTCCTGTCTTGCAGCCCTTGACATCCTGCTTGAACTTTGGTTTTATTTTCTAGCAAGTTTCTTATTTGGAATTCTAAGTTCAAAACTGATTCAATTGTGGATGTCTACTGTTTTTGGAGAGGATGTCAATCACATAAGTCTCAGCTCTTCAATTCTGTACTTCATCTTTTTTATTTGTAAGTCTGGGGCCTATGCCTAAAACTAAATAACAGAAAAATTTAAAACAAACATATGGGAAAATACACACCAGGCAAAATTTGTAAAAAAAAAAAAAAAAAAAAAAAAAAAAATTCAACTTCTCTAGGAGGAATGCTTTTGTTAAAATAACCTATCAAAGGATAAAAATATTAGTATCTATACAACAGAAATCAATGTCTCAAGATATATAAAGCAAATATCACTATAAAATATCACTATATAATTGTGATTTTGACAAAATCACAATTAAAATAAGATACTTCAGTTTGCCTTTCCCAGATAATTTCATAACCAGTTGGACAAAAAATAATGATGTCTATAAAAAGATATAAATAAAAACTTAAATGTTTGGTTTATAGAATATATAGTTTCATCTCCCCAAATAGAATATATATTCTTTACATATACTAGTAGAAAAGTATATGACTAGTAATTCATTTAAAGAAATGAACTAGACTTGAAGAACATTTTAATAAATCCCAAACACTGTTCAATCACAATACAATCACAATTTACCAATTACAGAAGTAGAGTCTTTAAAAATAGTCATTCTGGGATGCCCAGGTGGCTCAGTGGTTGAGTGTTTGCCTTCAGCTCAGGGCATGATCCTGGGGTCCCAGGATCGAGTCCCATATTGGACTCCATGTGGGGAGCCTGCTTCTCCCTCTGCCTGTGTCTCTGTCTCTCTTTCTGTGTCTCTCATGAATAAATAAATAAATAAAATCTTTAAAAAAATAGTCATTCTAATAGCTTGAAATTAAATATATTTTTCTTGGTAAATTTTAGATCAAAAAGGAAATCAAAATAGAAGTTACAGATCAAGTAAGACTAAATATTAGGAAATCTATCAATGTTATTAATCCATTTCCTACCACTTCCTCCTCACAGAAGCATGGCAGATATTAGTAATTCACCATATTATTGTTTTCTGATGCAGCCTCAGAAAGTTGTTCAACTCAGCTCTTCAAGACAGCCCTATAAATGACTTGGAGTTAGCATGTGCAGTAAATAATACCTAGTTACCAACTTACACTATGCCCTTCCATCTACATATAGGAGCAAAGCAATGTTTTCTATTCTGATATCCATGATTTCTCTGGAAGCTTTAGCTAGTGCAATAAGAGAGACAGAGAGAGAAACAAAAAAAGAAAGACATATATCCTTAATTTTGAAAGAGAAAATGATTGCATTAGTGACCATGTTTTAGACTTCAGAGAAAAACCAAAAGAGTTAATTAATAAACTAAGCCTAAAAGGCTTTTTAATAGCTCAATTTAAGATAAGTATACAAAAAGATAGTGTCTTATAAGCCAGCAGTAGCTAGGTAGAAAATATAATGAGAATTTGATTCTCTTTACATTGGCAAAACATTATAAAATATAAAGGGGTAAATTGAACAAGAAGATTGAGGCTAAACATGGAAAAGTATAAAAGTTTACTAAGAAATATAAAATTTGAATAAATCAAGACAGAAAACATCTTCTTAGAAATGCAAGAGTAACAACATTCATTATTTTCATGTCTGGGACAGAAAGGCGAAATATAGGATCTTGAGGCTTCCTAACTCTAATCGGTAGATTAAAGCCTGTTATAATCAAGTGAATTTACAGAATCAAGTTTATGAATTAATGGATAGCAAGAGAGCAGTCAGTACAGATACATTCTTACATACTACTTTAATTGTGGATACCTAAATTTCTACAAAAAAACATATTCTAGTGAATAGAATTTCTTCTACCACATTTAGTAAGTGAACATAGCCTCAAGATTAAGGGTTATACCCCCTTAAATAATTATAAACCTTTAAAGTTAAAATGTCTCTATAAACGTTTTTTTAAATGATTTTATTTATTTATTCATGAGAGACATAGAGAGAGAGGGAGGCAGAGACACAGGCAGAGGGAGAAGCAGGCTCCATGCGGGGAACCTGATGTGGGACTTGATCCCAGGTCTCCAGGATCACGCTCTGGACTGAAGGCACCAATAAACCGCTGAGCCACAGGGGCTGCCCTATAAACATTTTAGAAAGGAAACTTCTAGAACAGAATATCATGAAAATGAGGTACAGAGTAAATATAAATCTAATGTAAAAGAACTTCCATTCATTTTAAGATAAATTAGTTGTGCTAAGCCAGGAGGCTGGCTTAATGTTTATATTATTGGTATTTTCAAGATATTCACCATAAATATTTTCCAAGTTTCACTATTACCTAATAAATGACTATGACTACCAAGGAGTTAATCTCCTCAAAGTGCCTATATCCACACTTCCCTCTTACTTTATAATTCAAAACTAACTAACCAAAGCATTAGTTTATGGCTTAGGTAGCATTTCTAGCCAGGATTAAAATAAAGAATATAAAACTTGTAATTTTCCATCTCTGGAAGGGAAGATTCAGTAGTATGCTAAGGTCACTAATTTTGTAAAATTGAAATGTATCACAATCTGAATCAAACAATAACTGTTTGAGGGTGTTGAAATTTTACCAATTTAAAATATCATCTGGAAATACTGATTGTAAAAACAGACAATATAACCTTTAAAAAAGTGAAGAGCTTTCTCTACTAGGTAGGTAAGAAACATTTAACAAGCCACCAGTAAAAAAACAAACAAACAAACAAAAAAGCAAGCCACCAGTAATTAAAATACTGATTATTGTAACAAAGTAATGTAAAGTAAGCCAAAGAAATGGAGGGGCAAAGAAGCGATCCAAATATGCCTGGCAAACAAAACAAACAAAACAAAACAAAACAAAACAAAAAAACAAATATGCCTGGCAATCGATAAATATGGCAACGTTATAAAAGTAGTATACGCACAATATTCTTTACTATTAAAAGTTTTCATTTTTATTTATTAACCAGAACAATGTCTGCTAAACAATAAGTGGAAAAAAGCTTATTACAAAACCCTATTGCTGTATAATCTCATTATAGCTTTTTTTAATGTGTGGCTTTGTGTGCATGTCGTATATATGCCATCATGAGGAGTTCATTGGGTACTCCACTCTTCTTAAAGATCTTGATCCAATTATCTTGAATTCCCAATTCTATAGCTTATGAGCACCCAAAGATCTCATGCTCTCTGAAAATTGCTGGTTTAGTTCCTCATGATCCCTGCTACCTCCTTTTAAATATACAGAAGTTTTTGGTTCTTAGCAAATTTTACTGACGATGAGCACAAGGGAGCTCACAAGGGAAGTTAAATTATTTAATTCGTGGTTCTATGAGATCTGAAAGCTCCCTTTAATTCCTCACTTTTCCATGCTTCCTGTTTAATTCTTACTGCTTGTATCTAGTATATAAATTCAACAAGTACCTTTTTTTTCTTTAAACTGTTTCTTTTTCTTTTCTTTTCTTTTCTTTCTTTCTTTCTTTCTTTCTTTCTTTCTTTCTTTCTTTCTTTTTTTTTTTTTATTCATGAGAGACACAGAGAGAGAGGCAGAAACATAGGCAGAGGGAGAAGCCTGCTCCTTCCTGGCAGGGAACCCGATGTGGGACTCGATCCCTGGAACCCAGGATCATGACCCGAGTGGAAGGCAGACACTCAATCACTGAGCCACCCAGGCGTCCCAACGTATCTTTTAATGTTTAAAGCTGCCCTTTGGGTCTCATTCTCTATTCTTAACTAATTTATCAAATTATTTCTTCCAAACAAATACAGTCCTTTACATGATAAAAATTCTAATATATTTTTTTTAGAATTATACCGATCTTCCTTGACTCACAATGGGGTCATATCTCAATACACCCCACTGTATGTTGAAAATATCGTAAGTCAAAAATGCATTTAGCACACTTCACTTACCAAAAATCGTCGCTTAGCCTAGCCTACCTTAAACATGCCTAGAATACTTACATTAGCCTACAGTTGGGCAAATCATCTCACACAAAGTCTATTTTATGATAAGGTGTTGGATATCTCATGTAATTTATTGAGTCCTGGCTGTACTGAAAGTGAAAAACAGAATGGCTGTAGGGGTGCAGAATGACTGCAAATGTATCAGCTGTCCACCTCAGGACGGCCTGGCAGACTGGGAGCTGTGGCTTGCTGCTACTGCCCAGCATCATGAGAGAGCATCTTACTGCAAATTGCTAGCCTGAGAAAAGATCAATATTCAAAATTCGAAGTTCTGTTTCTATTGGCTTCACACTGCTTGTGCACCATTGTAAAGCTGAAAAATTGCCATGTCAAATCTTCGTAAGTTGGGGATGGTCTGTACTTAAAGTCTTGGTAGTTCGATTATAGCTCCTCTTTTAAAAAATGATACCATACCATATTATTTGAATTTCTTTAAAGATTTTATTTATTTATTCATGAGAGACACAGAGAAAGGCAGAGACATAGGCAGAGGGAGAAGCAGGCTCCATGCAGGGAGCCCGATGTGGGACTCGATCCCGGGACCCCAGGATCACGCCCTGAGCCGAAGGCAGACTCTCAATGGCTGAGCCACCCAGGCGTCCCAATTATTTGAATTTTTTACAGTGATAATATACTACTTTCATAAGCAAGGGGGAATATAACTCTAATACAACTACTTTTAAGAATAGTCCAGTTTTATATGCTTTTCAGTCCTGCAGAGTAAATGTACCCAAACAAAATTAAGCTGGAGAAGTATATCCATATGGGGTTTCTACTGGCTTGATTGCCTGAGTCCTGCCACAAAGTCAAGCCATTTCTATCTCCTACTGTCTCCTAAGAAGAAAGCACAGGAACTGGACTAGTCCATAAAGAACTCATTGGCTCACTTCCATGTCATTCCTCCAAGAGCCCCTCTGAAAAAATTAGACCTGTAGAGGGGGCTCAATCCACACTGGGGCACAAGGAGTTTGCGAGCTTCATATCATTGGCAAGGATCTGAAACCAGAGCAGTGCAAGGATGCTCAGTACAGACTTGACAACACAGTTGGGTGCAAATCTGAAAAAGAAGACAGATGATGGGTGGTGGTAAGAATCCGCCGCATAATCAAGTTGAAACCAAGTAAGGTAGCTTCTCTATAAAGTTACTGTACTATCAATATCAAGATGATAGTTTCATCTCAGGCAAAATTTGTGCCATTGTTGATGTTAGAGTAATACTTTATTTCTTTTAAAATAGGTGAGATAGTTGGAATGTCTGGAATATTTACCTTGGCCATTATGGGACTTTTTTTAAATTCCACAAGTTTTAAACCAGGAGTTGAAGTGCTTCTTCTTGAGTGAGTAGCTAGCATATTTTAGAAGCTATAATATTGTACTGGTGACTATATCTACATCTACATTGGTCAAAGTAAGATGCTGACTCCAAACTACCCAACTAAAATCCTTTATTAAAAACTCTATTCTTAAAAAATAAAAAAAAATTTAAAAATTAAAAAAATAAAAACTCTATTCTTGTGTCTTCTAGTCCTCTAATTTTAGGCAAAATTTGGAACCTTATCTTGAGTTCATGTGGGCTCCCTTTTCCTTCTAATTTTCTCCATTCTCTGCCCATCTACTTAATAATTTCCAGTAGAATTCACTAGACAGGGCCAGGATTAAGGTAAGGCATGTGAAGCCACTCATCTCAGGCACAAAATTTAAGAAGGTATAAAAAAAAAAAAACAGTAATCAAGATAAATAATATTTTAGCACAATATTTTTAAAAAAATAGAATTAATGCAGAAACTCCATGGTGAAAACACAAAAATTTTAAATAAAGATGAGACCAATATTACTGATTAGTTCCTTTTGCCTCAGGCTCCAATATGGCTCAGATGGCACTGCTACTAGAATAGAAAACCAATGTTTTAAGGACAATGAAGAGGTGGCATGAAAAACAAAAAATTAAGCTAGGGCATTTGAAGAGCATTGGCAATGCTATAAGAGAAAATATGGCCACACCATTATTCTATCACCACACAGTTGATCCTTCTACTCCACCTTTCAGTTCCCTGGACCTCCTCTCTTCCTATGAGCATGTTTGCCATCCCGCTTAAAACACCCACTAAATGATCACTTCATAATCTCAATTTCAAGAATCTTACTGTCTAACATATGACATGTACCAGCTCCTACTCACCAAGATAGTAGAAATCTGGGGTAACAATGGTAAACCCTCCTATATCCTACAACATCTGCAGCAGGTCCTTGCCACTGTCTCATGTGCATCACCTCTCATGTTTTCAGCTTAAAGTCTCTAGGACCCCATTTCAAACAATTCTGCAATCACACTGAGACTACACTGTGTCAATCTTATGATTTTCCTCACCGGCCTCACTTCCTCCTTACTGAGATCATGCCTTTTGTTTAAAAACCATCTAATAACTTCTCATCCCTTCTGGCTACAGGTCAAAGTTGTTTTAATGGCAAATAAAGTCCTATGTCCCCCTGATTTCCACCACTCTCACCCTCACTGACCCTGCCCTAGCCACACTGATCACTCTGCTGCTCCTCAGACATGCCAGTCATGCTCCCTGTTTGTGCTTCTGTCCTTGTGTTTCTGCTCCTAAAATGTGCTTCCCCTGCATGCTGGTATAGTGGCTGCCTTACTTCTTTCATGCTTCTCTTCTATATTTATTTTGTTATAACACTATGACATTAAGCAGGAAATATATAGAAAGATAATAAGAAGTAAATTTTAAATAGCCTCCTATGGCACCAGCACCAAAATATGATCAATATTGGTAATTGAGTTTCCTTTTCCAAATTGCTTTGCCTGTAGCAGATGAGAACACGCACCTTGGAGTGATGTAGAGTTTTCCTGGGCTCTAGGGCACTTGAATATACATATGCTCACAAATCCCAAATGGAGAATCTACAAAGGACATTCATTTGAATAAAGGATTAATTCACATCTAAATGCTAGCTAGATTTTAGGATAAGCCTTAATTCTATCACTATGTAAGGCAGACTAGCAGTTCAGCATTTCTTTTAAAGACAAATAATTTTAGCTCTTCCTAATGATATAAGGAGTTCACAATTAGGATTCTCAAGTATATGAATCATGATGCCTGAATGAACCAAAACATATTTTCAGAATCCGTGCCAAAAAAACACACTCATTTACATGTAGTTGCTCTAGAATTATTTACTTGTCTTAGTGCTCCTTCCCCTCCAGTTAAATTATAAGCCCTTTGTGTGTAGGCAAATGCCTTATTCATATTTTCTTGATTAAACCTAGTACAATGCCTCACATGGATAACTTTGTGATAAATATATTAGATTAGTTAACTGTAACTAACTACATTTATTTCTTCTGTAAATGCAGATTCTGGAATTGTCTCTCATTTGTTGCGTTTCTTATGGTGTTTACCTTCATTGGACTTCTAATTCCTGCGCATACGTATTTATATGTATCATTTTATGACATATATTATTCATTAAATATCTATTTCACACTTATTGTTTTAAGGTAAGAATGTCATTTGTATTTTTTTTATTTATAGGGCATTGACTAAGTCCAAAGATATTGTTTAAATAGAAATGATTCATCCCTTAGAATGAAAATAAAGAATTGCCTCTTAAACTTGCCAAGGAATCATTAGCAAATTGCTGTTTTAGTGGGGTGGTTTTTCTTTTTTTCCAGTTTTTAACTGCATTTCAGAGCAATCCAAGCTCTTTATACAATTTTTGATAATTGAAAGAAAAAAATTTTTCATAATTTTCCTACCTAGAGGCAACTGCTGTTAACATTTGCTATTGTTTCATCCAGTGTTACTTTTTTTCTATGAGGTTTCATAAAGTTCAGCACCAATCATAAATAAGAGTTTTATGTTGCTTTTGTTTGCCCAACATTGTATAACAAATAATTTCCTTCTGATTAAATTATAGTTACAAAGAGCTTTTTAAAAATCATTAGGAAGTCCTCTTTGTAAATGTCCTTTTTCCTTAAATAATTTTGTAGCCCCCTTTTCAACGGTAAGAGGCAGAAGAGGGCAGCCCGGGTGGCTCAGTGGTTTAGCGCCTGTCTTCCAACCAGGATGTGATCCTGGAGACCCGGGATCAAGTCCAACGTCGGGCTCCCTGCATGGAACCTGCTTCTGTCTCTGCCTCTCTTTCTCTCATGAATAAATAAATAAAATGTTAAAAGAAAAAAAAAAGGGGGGCGGGCAGAAGAGAGTCTGCCCGTGTAAGTAAAAAGGACATGACACAGAGGAGGAAAACTCTCTGGATTCTATTCCTCACCTTGCTAGCATTCTACTTCCATCTAGGAAAACTAATTAGGCGTCGACATCAGTTGGCTAGTGCCAATTAATGGAAATTAGTTCCATTCGTGTAAAATGTAGGAAATGTGTGATTAAAAGAAAAAATAGAAATGAATCGGCCAATATTGGATAGATTCAGCAAGGTTAAAATCTACAAAGAGAAAGGGAAGACATTCCACCTCCCCTTCAGTTCTTATTCATTAGATTTGCTTTTATTTATTTTTGGGATCCAGAAGAGAATATATCTACAAACATCTCTTTTTCTTTTCTGCCTAAGAAATGTGGAATTACCTGACTACAAACCTAATAGGAGGAAATAAAGAGAATAATGTCATCCTCTTGTCATCTCTCTCTAGGAAATGCCCTTTTGCCTTTTTTTGGTGCCATCCATGCTAACGATGTGTGAAAGATGACTCCTTCATCTGAGAGTTGGCAATTCCACAGGGAATAGATTGGAATAGAGTAGAATGAAATGGAAAAAAAAATGTCTATGGCAAGAATACATTTTAAAATCTCTTTTGTCTTTTAGACTCCTGGTCTTTCTATTATTGAGCCCTCTTCTGTCTCGATTTGGACATGGGTTCAGCTGGCGCTGGGCATTCATAATGGTCTGGAGTGAAATGAAAGGAACACCTAATATAAACATGGCTCTTCTGCTTGCCTACTCTGACCTTTCTTTTGGCTCTGAGAGGGAAAAATCTCAAGTAAAGATAAATTAATTCTTTTATTTGAACATTTAATGAATACTATTACCGTGTACTTTATATGTTTTTGTCCTGAGGTAGCTCAACCCTACTTGGACTGTGGGAGTGATTTAGCTATGATGGCATGACTGGAGAGAAGAAAAACAACTGACAACTTTTTCTCTTCCTGGAGGCTCAAGGGATTTCTAAATCCTTTCCTTATATTGCAATCATATTTTTCATTACAAGAGCCACGTCAAATAAGAAAGAAATAAGAAAATAAGAAAAGAGAGATGAACACACCCATTCCTTCTCTTACCTATCACCTGATTGAATCATTTGGGTTTATCTTTTCTGGCTTCTTTTTTCTTAAAAAAGATTTTTTTTTTTGTTTCTTTGAGAAAGAGAGAGAACATGCTGGAGAGAGCACTAGCAAGAGAGCACAAGCAGGGTGAGTGGCAGAAGGAGAGGGCAAATCAGACTCCCTGATGAACAGAGAGTCCAACATGAGACTCAATCCCAGGACCTGGGATCATGATCTGAGTAGAAGGCAGACACTTAACCAACTGAGACACCCAGGCATCCCTTTTCATTACACTCTTAAAATAAATTTATTATGAAGGTTAAAGGAGTTAAAATTTATAAATAATTTAAAATAGTACCTGATTACAGCACCTGGATAGCTCAATCAGTTAAGCATCAAAATCTTGTTTTTGGCTCAGATCATGATTTCAGGGTCATGAGATGGAGCCTTGTATTGGGCTCCATGCTGGGCAAGGAGTCTGCTTGAGATTCTCTCTCTCTCTCTCCCTCTGCCTTCCTTTTGTGTTCTCTCGCTGTGCCAAATAAACAAATAAATAAAATAGCACCTAATACAGGGTACGAACTCAATAAGTGTTTTTTTTTTTTACTTACTCCTAATACTCACTCAAGAAAAGCAGAAACTGCTTATGATTGGCTATCGCTTTCTGTAATTTTGTGCAGTGACATTTAATAATGCTAGGAACCAGAACATTTTAATTGTCAAGTGAAGTTGCCTCTTCACTGATACTAGCCCCCAGTTCTGCCTAACAGAACACTATGGGCATAACTCTCCCTCCTTGTCATCTCCAGGTAAGAACATTACAACATTACAAGGAGCTTTGCAAGAAATTTCCTGTGCAGATATCACAATGCATGTAACACTTCCATTGTGGGTTTTTTTTTTTTTTTTTAACAAAAACTCCAAATGTAAAGGGAAGGACAGCAAGGGAATCATTGCATGTTCAACTGGATAATAGCGTAATCATTAAACAATTAAACACTGCTTTAAAACCAAAGTATCTAATATTACATGATCTCCCCCTTCTTTTTAACTATCTCCACATGCCTGAATAATCAAGGTCCATTCAGCACCACACATCCTGACCAGTGTAATGGTAGACACTGCACATGGATCTGGATTCTGAATTTCTAGTTGGCTGCTATTTGCTGTGTGGCCATCAGCAAGTTATTTAACTCTCATCCCATCACACATGTCTGTTTCCTCATTTCAAAAGGGCTTGCTAGAAAATGTTTAATAAGTCACTTTATTAGGAGTCAAAGGGAGCCCTAATTCATAGCATTTGCCAATAGGTGTTGCCTAATCACTCTAACAGAATAACAGTCGACTCAATAACTTCCTGAAAATTTAATGATCAGCTCTCTTGAATTGGCAAATTTCACACAATTTCAAAGGGTTATGATGAGAAATAGAAAACGTACATGAAATGCTTAACACATTGTTTAGCAAGTAGTGTGAATGTATAAGAAATATGAGCTATAGTGATGAGGATAATGATGCCATGTAGACCTGATATGAGATAAAACTCTAGCAAATAAAATCTTGTAATGAAATGCCCTCACTAGTAGTAATTAGTTGAGAAGGAAGTCACACTTCTACCTTAATTTAACTTGGCTGAATCCTACAGCTAACTTTCTAATACTTATGAAGCAGCACTACAGGAAAAGGTTGAAAGTGAGTTAATCTTGTCTCCACAACTCCCAAGTTAAATGACCTTGGGTGAGTGACAGTACCTGAGTTTCCCACCCATGTAATTGGACAATATTGGTATTTACTTCATAGAATTGTGAGGATTAAATACTCCTCATATATTGTGCTCTGTGCTTCCTACAGAGATGTTAGCTTGCATTACTATTACCTAATTTGGTGGTTCTCAACTTTGAATGCACATTAGAATGCTTCAGGAACTTATAGCAAATTGCCGATGCCTGTGGAATTCTGACGCTGGCCATAATAAATAATGGGTATCAGAACTATTTCCTATAGTAAACAACTATTAAACTAGTTAAAATATATGAAGCACCTGAATATATTCTTCAAATTTTCTACAACTTATAATAAAGGAAAAACAATCTAATTTTTAAAATAGGCATAAGAATTGAACAGACACTTCACAAAGAAGGATATATAACACTAAGTACATTAAAAATGTTCGACATAGTTACTTTAGGAAAATGCAAACTAAAACCACAATGGGAAACATAATGTTCAATTTACCGGAAGGTTTTAGAATTGGCAGTTCTTATCTATAGACATAGAAATCAGAACTGTAGTTGCCTCTCCTGGGGTACAGGATTGATTGTGAAGGGGTACTTGAGATATTGTGGGGGAATATAAAAATATTGTACTTCTAGATGGGGTTGAGGGTTATGTGAATGTATGCAATGTCAAAAATTTATCAAAGGGAACACAAGTGCATTTCAAGTATGTACATTATACCTCGGTTTTTCTAATTACTAATGCTTGGGCTCCACCCTTGAGTAAATCAGAATATTCAGTGGGAGCATCCTGGGCACTATTATGTTAAAGTTTCCCAATGATTCTAATGTGCAGCCTGGAAGGCTTCTGTTGTGGTTTCATGCTCTGTCTCTAACCTCCATCTGTAGCCAAAAAACAGAGGACTGGCTAAGGGTATAGCATAAATTCTAGAAGTTGGAGTTATGTAAATCAATAGAAGTGTGCAGTCTTAGATTGAAAACTATTGTTTCAACTTGGAATACAAGTAGGAAAAAAAAGAATCAAGTGGCACCAAAGACATAATTGCTCCTCCTTCCTGACAATGAAGGGATGCAGAGAGGCAAAATATGAGGTGAAGCCAACCTATCAAGAACGCTGATGGGTTCTCTTTTCTCAGATGATAATTATTTGCTATGGATGGTAATGTTGAACACAGAATGGCTATGCACATGGTGGTGTGTATAGTGAATAAGAATTGATAAAGTACAGGCATATTCCCAAGATCTAAGAAGTACAGCAATGGAATTTAAGGAAAAGCCTTTTTTTTTTCAGTGTCTATAAATGTATGTTTACTTGTCAAATCATGTTTCCTGAGTTTTGATTTGGTTCCAAAAAGATGGATAAAACATATTCAGGAAAATTGAGAATCCCCAGAGCACTTTAACATGACTGATGTTCAAATTCTTTCCTACTATGAGGACTTTTTGACTTAGTACAATTTAGCTGAATTTAAATATAGAATATGTTATAAGAAATTGTCATGAATACTTACTTTGTATTTTTCTTTCTATTCTAGATACTATTTCATGGAGTTTCAGTATGCTTAGTTACGTTGATTGTCAATAGATTTATTTTGCCAATTGCAGTTAGTAAATTAGGTAAGCCCTACTAATTACTAACACTGAGTGAAGAAACAGACATTCTAAATATGCCAAAGAATTACTAATGATGAAGAAAGCATCTGCATAAGTAAAAATCAACAGTATATCTAATTGAAGAGAAAATTGGATCTCTGTATAAAAGTATATGAACAGTTTAGGCCAATAAGCTTGTATAAAAAGATACTTGTTTACATTGGTCTAATTTAAATAAGTAATACAATAAGTTTATTTAATTATTCAACAAACTTTTATTGAAAGCCTCCTATCTGCCAGGCACTATTCTAACTGACAATGATGCATTATGGTCTTGTGTGCATCAAAGTAAACAAATCACACATAAATAAGATAGAAAATAAAATGAGTGCTAGGTTCCTGAGGAAGCTAGAAGCTGAATGTGTTTAAGGAAAGAGAGTTTGACCTTTTGAGAACAAGGCAGGTAGTAGAGAAAGTACAGATGGAGAGGTAGGAAGGAATTACGTAGTGAAGGGCCTTGGATGTTAAGATTTTTATTCTAAGGGCAAAAAGAGTTCCTTGACCAGTTTTAAACAAGTAAATATAATTATATGGTTAACTTGAGTTCTGTGGATAACTGATTGCTGGGTATGAGGAGCATAGAAGCAGAAATAGCAGTCGTAGGAGGCAGTTGGATTGTGCAATATGCCTGTTTTCATCCTCTACTTGTTAACAAGGGAAAAATGGAGATCTAGAGAGTAAAAAGTTCCTCCCCAAGATCATGCAACAAGGTAATGGCAGTTGAGGAACTAGAAGCAAATGGCCCTCATGTTTTGTTTGTTTGTTTTGTTTTTTTAAGATTTTATTTATTTATGAGAGACAGAGAGAGAGAGGCAGAGACACAGGCAGAGGGAGAAGCAGGCTCCATGCAGATCCTGGGACCCCAGGATCACACCCTGGGCTGAAGGCAGCGCTAAACCGCTGAGCCACCTGGGCTGCCTGGCCCTGATGCTTTTAATTCATTATACTCCCAACTGCTCTATCACCCTTTCTTTTACACAGAGCTTTCATCCCAATGCCACTTTTAATCAGTGTGAGACTTTATCTTTATGGATGACATTGCATGCCCCAATCTATCTTCATTCCTTGTATTTGCAAAAAATCTTTTTTCTTTTCTTTTTTTTTCAAATTCTCTGAGCTTTAACATAGTAAATTGGGAAGAAAAGATTAAAGAGGGGAGGTTTCACAAAGAGTACATTTGTTCTACTTAGTAGCTAAATAAGCTTAAAATTCTTATTGTGGAGCATTTGTTTACTTGCACTGAGAGCAGAGAAAATTTGCTCACTGAACATTATTGCTTTCCAAGGAAACTTCTATGGCTCATAAAAAGAAATTTGTGTCTGATACAAAGAGTCTTTCAAACCTTAATGAGATCTGGAGATAAATATATATCGCATATATTTATCACATATATACACAGTATTACATTTAGATAGGATATGTATATGCATATATCTATATCAATACCTCCTACATATGTATCCTACATACATTCTGTATATTTATACATATATAGGGGATACATATACCAGGGATGTATATGTAAGAAGTATAAATATACACAGATATATATCTCCTCCATGGATATCTCCTATATATTTATGTATCATCTACTCTGTGTATGTATGTATATATATATGTGACCTTATTATAAGAAATCGGCTTACGTGATTATGAAAGCTGAGAAGTCCCA
The DNA here is from genome assembly GCF_011100685.1 of Canis lupus familiaris. Classification (NCBI taxonomy): domain Eukaryota; kingdom Metazoa; phylum Chordata; class Mammalia; order Carnivora; family Canidae; genus Canis; species Canis lupus. The sequence goes on along the minus strand of NC_049254.1, from coordinate 17,458,473 downwards.
AGATCTATAGTCCAGAAGTCTGAGAACCAGGAAAGCCAAAAGTGTAAGTTCCTGTCCAAATGCAAAGGCAGGAGAGGACTGATGTCCCAACTCAAAGACCATGAGGCAGAGAGAGTGGTTTGGATGAGGGCTGCCCACGACGAGGAGAGCAATCTGCTTTACCCAGTCTACCCATGTAAATGTTATTCTTATCCAGAAACCCCTTCACAAACACACCTAGAATAATGTTACCAAATATCTGGGTATCGTGTAGCCCAGTCAAGTTGACACATAAAATTAATCATCACACCTCTATTCTTCTGTCCCCTCATCTATCAAACTGGGAAAAGGGTCTTTTAAAAGGTGGGTAAAGTAATGAAAGACTTAATATGTTCAAGATGCAAGGTGCTGAGATGTGATTTCTTGGCATATTGTAAGCACTCAATAAATATTAACTATTACTGTTATTTTCATGTACCTCGGTCTTTTTGAGGAGTATGAAAATAGAAAAGCTTGAAATTGTTAATGTTTCTATTATTAGACAATTTATGCTGAGTCTCTAACTTAAATAAAACACACTTGGTGGCAGTAAGAACAAAAGGAAACTTTATAATCCATATCAAAATGGTGGTGTCTTTATTATTGATAAAACACACTCTTTGTACCAAAGGTCTTCATGATGTCACGTCAACAAAATATAAATCACTTCACTGTACATTTCAACACTTTCAAGAGCTAACCAAATCTGCAGCCTCTGCACTCAAATTTGACAAAGATCTTGCTAATGCAGATTGGAATATGGTTGAGAAGGCAATTAGACTTCAAAACCCATATGCGGTAAGCAAGTCCTATCTTTTATTTACTCCTTCAAAGTGGATATCACTTACCTCGAGTAAGTCTAAATGTTATAAATATTAATTCAAAATTTCTAATACTAGTAATTGACAGAGAAGTTGTATCGGTAACCCACTGTCATAACGGCAAGGAGGGAATCTTAGTGTTGTAAATTCAAAAGAAGGAGCAATGCATTGGAGCTCCCTACAAAAGATGTCATAAGACAGGAGAGTGAGCCTTAGATAATGGCTGTTTTTTTACCAGATTGACAGTGGACAGGTGCTTTTGTTCAGTGTTTATTTAGCATTTGTTTATACTAGTATATATGCCAAGCACTTGCTAGCCCCTCACTTATGATGAATATTATATTTTGATATGATATAGAATTCAAAGCCAATATCGTGAGATGTTACCTCCTGCTTCTGTGACATACTCTAGAAACTCTGTGGTCAGACTTCTCATTCATTGAAGGGCATGTAACTCCCCAGTCATCTCATAGCTGCCATAAAGAGAAATAATAAAAGCTGTTCTGGAATTTTCTCAAATGCTACTGCTTCTTTGCTATCTCCTACGTTAGGTCCAGTTTTCAATGTAATGTTGTTGTTGTTTTTAAGGTTTTATTTATTTATTTGACAGAGAGAGAGACAGAGCACAAGCAGCGGGAGCAGCAGGCAGAGGGAGAGGGAGAAGCAGGCTCCCCACTGAGCTAAGAGCCCAGCCTTGACCCCCGGACTCCATCTCAGGACTGAGCCACCCAGGCGCCCTCAATGTAATAATATTTCAATGCATACTGTATGTTGCAGTTTTTGCAATGTTTTGCTGCATCATACAATATGAGGAATCAACTTCTAGGAGTGGAGACATAAGATAATTGGTTTCTATAAAATAGGATTCCCCCAAATCCACTTTATGCCCACTAACCAGTGATTGAAGCTCCAGATGGGGACTCGGAACCAAGCCCTATGCCTACAGGAATACTGCCAGGATTTCTGGATATGACAAGTACCAAGTCAAATCCAATTATTTTCTGTAGTAGCTCCCAATTGCTGACTGTGGCCTTTTGCCAACCTAGAAAGCTTATTAAAATATGACTTTATTCCCCAGTCCCCAATCAGGAGATTCTAATGCAGATAGTCTGAGGTAGTCCCAGGCATATATTTTTTTATTCCATTTACCCAGCTGATTCTAGTGCAAAATCAAGATTGAGGCCCTCCCTCTGATGCTTGATCTGTTTTGGAAAACAGATGATCAAACATGGGGGATATTATGGTGTTACAAATAGATTGCTTAATAGATTGGATTTGGATTCAGAAAATCTGGGTTTGTGTCCTAGCTTTGTAAACTTAATAAATAGCTTTGGGATCTTGAGCAAATCTTTTATTTTCTCTAAACTTCAGCTTTTTTTTATCTGTTAAATGAATTTATCCATAATCCCCAACTCCCAATGCTAAGTTCACTTTCTACTTTACCTTAAGTTATTAGGTTAAGGCAGTGATTGTCAAATTTTAGTGGCAACAAGAATCACGGAATGGATTTGTACAAAACACAGATTGCTGCCCTCTGTCCCAGACTCTCTGATTCAGCAAGTCTGAGTTGGGGTCTGAGAATGTACATCTCTAACAATTTCCAGGTGATGCTGAGGCTGCTGGGGACCACACTTTCTGAACCATTGGTTTAAAGTGGGATCCCATATATGGTAGCTTTTATAAATTGTTAGAGACACCATGTAAAGGTAAAAATACAAGTCTCTTCCCTCAACACTAGCAATTAGTTTACCTCCTAGATAACTGTGAAATGAGGAAACTCACCTGAACACTTTTTCTGTATCTAGAAGATTTTCTATCATTTTTCAAACCAAATTTTTACATGAATTACTTGAGGGTTATGCTAAAAATATGTTAATATTTGTGTGTTTTGTTTTGCTTTTATTTCTGTTTCACTTAGTTGAGTCAAGGAGACACAACAGAACATCAAAAGGTGAAATGTCTAGACTGTAACAGGGAAATAGATGAGACCCTTAACATTGAAGCAATGGAACTGGCCAACAGGCGTCTCTTGTCGGCACAAATCGTTAGTACTGATCATGCACTTTTAAAATAATATTTTGTTTCAAATTATACTGAAAAATTTCTCCTTTGCTAACAACATCTTGATTATGCTTACCTGCATAACTTAATAGATTGCTACAAAGGTACAGGGAAGTTTGGCATTGTCTTAGGAATCTGTTTGACTGCCAAAAAAAAGGAAAAGAAAAATAGATCCATCCAAAATAGCCTGAGTAAAAGGTATTTTATTAAGAGGATTTGGGAATTTCACAGATTCCAATGTCAGGAATTACAGCTGAACTCACCCTTCAGGTGTGTTACGCAGCCATTTCTACGACACTGCCCATCTCTGGGTCCACGTCATTTCTTCATGAAAGATACCACCAACTCTGCTAATAACTGTAAGCAGAGAGTAGTATTTATCATATCAAATCTTGGACAAAAGTTAGAGAAATTCTGTGGCACCACAGCATAGTAGATTCTGTGCGAAATTGCTATTAGCTTAGTTGCCATTTACTATCCAGGTCAAGATCACGACTCATTGCCATGACTCCTGCTTTCAAAATGTTCATGTTGAGCTTTCCTCATTGCATATGGAGCTCTCATCCATGTCTTGGCTATTCCAGTCATACAGGATTTCAAGCATTCTACGTGTTCAATCTAACTTGGGAAATGGAAAGTCTATAGGGTACAATTGTTCTCTCTTCAGCATTAAGACGTGGCAAAGAGGTTGGCTCTCAAAGGCACCTTTTCCAAGGACCTAAATAATTTCTCTAAGCAAATGAGGCAGTGCCATGAAGGATGAACCTATATGATGCTTTGTTCCACCAGCAAATTTTATGATATTATATCTTTGAGTTACTTCCAGAGTTTTAATTTAACTCAGGAAGATACGGTATTCAAGAACTCTCAAAACCAATACAGAAGCCTCCATTTTGAGTCTTGCTTTCATTAATTATATGATTCATGAATTATTCTTTTTAGTCTTTATTCTCCCCATTTGCAAAAGAGGAAAATGCTAATCGCAAGACCTCTTATATTTTTCTCTGCTTGTGATATTCTGTTTTCTGCAATATGCATTCCACATACCTTTTTTTTATTTTTTGCCCTAAATATTTGTTTTCTACCATTATATCTTTTTTGATTTTGTGCTCTGTATTGGGTCTTAACAAGGAAATCCTTTTTTTTTTTTTTTTTTAAGTAGGTTGGATCTTTCTGCTCTGCTCTCCAGCTCTTTATCTCATCTTGCATCTTTTAAGCCCTTCTTTGTTCTAGAAGTATTTTCATGTTTACCTTGGTTTGTTGATTTTGGTTTTTTGTTTGTTTGTTTTTTAAATTTTATTTTGGAGTTCAATTTGCCAACATATAGCATAACACCCAGTGCTCATCCCGCCAAATGCCCCCCTCAGTGCCCATCACCCAGTCACCCCAACCCCCGCCCACCTCCCTTTCCACTACTCCTTGTTCGTTTCCCAGTTAGGTGTCTCTCATGTTTTGTCTCCCTCACTGATATTTTCACTCATTTTCTCTCCTTTCCCTTTATTCCCTTTCACTAATTCTTATATTCCCCAAATGAATGAGACCATATAATGTTTGTCCTTCTCCGATTGACTTACTTCACTCAGCATAATACCCTCCAGTTCCATCCACGTAAAAGCAAAAGGAAGGTATTTGTCATTTCTAATGGCTGAGGAATATTCCATTGTATACATAGACCACAACTTCTTTATCTATTCATCTTTCGATGGACACTGAGGCTCATTCCACAGTGGACATTGCTGCTATAAACATTGGGGTGCAGTTGTTTCAGTGTTTCACTGCATCTGTATCTTTGGGGTAAATCCCCAGCAGTGCAATTGTTAGGTTGTAAGGCAGATCTATTTAACTCTTTGAGGAACCTCCACACAGTTTTCCAGAGTGGCTGCACCAGTTCACCTTCCCACCAACAGTGCAAGAGGGTTCCCCTTTCTCCACATCCTCTCCAAAATTTGTTGTTTCCCATCTTGTTAATTTTTACCATTCTCACTGGTGTGAGGTGGTATCTCATTGTGGGTTTTTTTTTTCCTGAGGATTCTTTATTTTGATACAAAAAATAAACCCTTTAACCTATAGAGTGTCACTTGTTTTCATATTACAGAGCAAATTTACAGAATAGGAATCTATTACCAGTTCCAAGAATATCACATATACTTTAGAAGTCATTGCTATTTGGATTCAAACAAACATCAGTGTGGAAGGAGTAACTAATTGTTTCCCTCTCCTGATTTTTTCATAATTTTACAAAATCATCACTAGGAAAGCTAATAGTTGGCATGTCACACAATTATGCCAGAATCTGGAAAGGGCAGTGAAACCAACCATGTTAATCCAGTTGAACTATAAAAACATGACCTTGTATTGTCCTTCTCTCCTGCTTCTGGAGTAGAAAAGCTCTACTTAAAAGCCCCATGGGCCAGCAATATGCTTGGGTTATTATTTTTTTTTTAATGCTTGAGTTATAATGTGTAGGTTCCCTCTCATTAAACTTGCAAAAGAAGCCACGGAATTCTTCAGAGTCTGATATGTAGAAAGGAGCAAGCCAGGAGGCAGACTGGATTTACTTGGATGGAAAACATTTATGTGAGCAGTCCAGCTGATAGGCTTTTAACATTGAAATAACCAAGGCTTGGGGCACGTGGGTGGCTCTGTCGGTTAAGCATCCAACTCTTGATTTCGGCTCAGGTCATGATCTCAGGATTGTGAAATGAAGCCCGCTTAAATCAGGCTTAGTGTGGGGCATGGATCCCGCTTAAGATTCTCTCTCTCCCTCTGCCCTTCCCCGCCTCCAAAGATATAATCAAGCCTGTACAGGTCAACAAGTTCAATCAGCTGATTGGAATACCATCCCTAGACCTTTAAGTGACACATTTGAAGTTCTCACAGTAAAGTTGTGGCTCCATCAGCTGTGATTATCTTCTTTGATTTTAATGTCCATCAGTCTTTACCAGCTGTAGCAGCCACTGCTTGGTAAAACTTTGTCACGAAGTCTGGCTCACTGACCTCCAGCTGCCTGACAAATTCATTGCACTCCTGCTCAGCCCAACCTCGAAACCACTGATCCCAAAGACGTAGCTGGCACTCAAAGATACAAGGTGGTCGGTTTGCTCTGGACACACTAAGCTGCTCCAGCCCTTCCAGCAATGGCTGTAATTTTCCTGGCACTGCCATAGCTACCAGGTCCTGTAGGAAACGTTCATCCTGGGGACCTGACCAACTGGCAAACCAGTGAAGAATACACTTCATCTCCTGGGAAGTGATGTAAGACATTGGGGGTGGGGAAGAGTCAGTAATACTATCTGGTCCTGAGGGTAAGGGAGGAGGGAAGGATAGTGGCATTGAAGAGGAAGATGATTCCAGCAGCATCCTCCCCTTTCCTCTCACAGGGAACCCAGAGACCGTCACAAAAATGCTTAAATTCCAACTGTCACCGCTGCTTCCATGTTTCCTGAAAACCCCTCCTCATTGTGGTTTTGATTTGTATTTCCCTGATGGCCAGTGATGCGGAGCATTTTCTCATGTGCTGGTTGGCCATGTCTATGTCTTCCTCTGTGAGATTTCTGTTCATGTCTTTTGCCCATTTCATGATTGGATTGTTTGTTTCTTTGGTGTTGAGTTTAATAAGTTCTTTATAGATCTTGGATACTAGACTTTTATCTGATAGGTCATTTGCAAATATCTTCTCCCATTCTGGAGGTTGTCTTTTAGTTTTGTTGACTGTTTCTTTTGCTATGCAGAAGATTTTTATCTTGACTAAGTCCCAATAATTCATTTTTGCTTTTGTTTCTCTTACCTTTATGGATGTATCTTGCAAGAAATTGCTGTGGCCAAGTTCAAAAAGGGTGTTGCCTGTGTTCTCTTCTAGGATTTTGATGGAATCTTGTCTCACATTTAGATCTTTCATCCATTTTGAGTTTATCTTTGTGTGTGGTATAAGAGAATGACCTAGTTTTATTCTTCTGCATGTGGATGTCCAATTTTCCCAGCACCATTTATTGAAGGGACTTTTTTTTTCCAGTGGATAGTCTTTCCTGCTTTGTCGAATATTAGTTGACCATAAAGTTGAGGGTCCACTTCTGGATTCTCTATTCTGTTCCATGGATCCATGTGTCTGTTTTTGTGCCAGTACCACACTGTCTTGATGACCACAGCTTTGTAGTACAACCTGAAATCTGGCATTGTGATGCCCCCAGCTCTGGTTTTCTTTTTTAATATTTCCCTGGCTATTTGGGGTCTTTTCTGATTCCACACAAATCTTAAGATGATTTGTTCCAACTCTCTAAAGAAAGTCCATGATATTTTGATAGGGATTGCATTAAGTGTAACATTGACAGTTTCACAATATTAATTCTTCCAATCCATAAGCATGGAATATTTTTCCATCTCTTTGTGTCTTCCTCAATTTCTTTCAGAAGTGTTCTGTAGTTTACACTAACAATGAGACTGAAGAAAGAGAAATTAAGGAGTCAATCCCATTTACAATTGCACCCAAAAGCATACGATACCTAGGAATAAACCTAACCAAAGAGGTAAAGGATCTATACCCTAAAAACTACAGAACACTTCTGAAAGAAATTGAGGTTTGTTGATTTTTTTTCTGTAACCTCAATTCTAATGCTCACTGCTCCAACTGTTACTAGTTACAGCTTTCAAAGCTTTGAGAGCTTTTACTTAAATCTCAGCCATTTATTGTTATCTGGGGCGATATCCTCTGTATTATTGTACATTAGGAGAGGAAGCACAACATGATGAGATGGTGGTATAGGAGACACAATATCCCCCAACCATCTTGGGGGCCTGGCCGAGGGAAGGGGAGACAGTCTTTAAATTCAGAGAGAACTGAGTAATGTGATCTTGGGAAAAATACTTAATTCTTTGAGCCTCAGCTTTCTCATTATGAAATAGAGATTAGAATATCTTCCCCATAGATTCTCTGCAAGAATTAAATAATTCTGTGTAATATACACATAAATCAGCTAATTTTATAGTATGGCAAAGAGCTCAATAAATGGCAGTTATTTGAAGGAATCAACCATTCTCTAAATTCTTCTTATATTTGGGTGTGAATGATCATTTTGGAATTAACATTTTTCTAGGACCTGTTTTGTCATTTCTGTTGCTAAGCTTTCATGAGTTCCATATTTACTTGCAGCTTCCTTATTTTTCTACAAACTATGGTGTTTACCTTAGAGGATATTGAAAAAAATAGACTCCTAACTCTGGGAAACGGACTAGGGGTAGTGGAAGGGGAGGAGGGCGGGGGATGGGGGTGACTGGGTGGTGGGCACTGAGGGGGGCACTTGATGGGATGAGCACTGGGTGTTATTCTGTATGTTGGCAAATTGAACACCAATAAAAAATAAATTTATTATTAAAAAAGGAAAATATGTTAATCTCATGTTATTTCATAAATATTGCAATGAAGTTTAAGAAGAAGAATGTTACTCTGTTGAATCACTGTATTATGGCAAATAATCTTTTGTTCCCTCATTCTTAAAATTAAATTTATCCTTTTCTGGTATCCCTCAAGAGCAAAACTGCGTTTTAATATCCATAAATGATCCTGCAGACAGGATGTGTTCTATGGAAGCAAAAGTCTTTTGTTACATCATACATTTCAATTTAGGAAGTTGGTCTGTACAGTGATTTTTAACAGTGTGCAGCACACTGAGGCAGGGCAGTGTCAGATAGTGGTTTCTCCGGTACCAGACATAGTGCCTGAAGCAAAGTGAGCTCTCAGGATATGGACCAAATGAACAAATGACTGTTTTCTGTACAACAGTGACAACTCATTTAATGCTTATACCAGACTGGAGAAAATAGAGTAGCATTGTCGAAATATTTAGAAAAATGAAGTGAAAGATATAAACCAGGATTCTCTACTACAGGATTTTTCAGAGCCTTGAATTTTCTAGTATGCACTATAAAGTGTTAAAATAGGGATATACTTGGATCAGGAACTTCCCACATTTTTTTGGCCATAGAACTCCACTTATTTTTGAAGGCCTTATTAAGGAACCTAGTCGCCTACAGAGCCAGTTTGATTTTACCCAAAGCTGAGACAGACCTTCTGCACTGATCTCAAGGTCTGGATTCCATAAAAACATTTTTTTTTATAAAGGTACTAGATTATTTAAGGACTTCGACTTCTCTCTCACAGACTGCTTTTCCATAAAGGGAATACTAAGTTGTTTTTGTTATCCATCCTATATAATAATTTGACTGCACATTTCTTTTAGGCAAGCTACCAGAGACAATACAGGAACGAGACTCTATCCCAGAGTGCAGCCCAGGTGCTGGTGGGTGCAGCAGGAAGTTTTGGAGAGAAGAAGGAAAAGTAAGTATATGGCAAGAGTAATGCTTTCATCCTAAGCCCCTGCCTTTAGGGAATTATGCAAGTGAGTTATCTTGCTCTTTCTGGTAACTTGGTATCATCCAGTATTATGTGTGTGAGTCACTGCCTGCCCTGCACCCCCAAATCAGGCCGAAATCACTTACTTTCAGTTTCTTAGCTTGTTCTGCTTATTCAGACTTCTGTGCATTTGAACATGCTGCTTCTTTCCAATTGAGATGCTCTTTCCTTTTTCCTTTTGCCCTCAAAGCTGACCTGTGGTAAAATACTTTTCCTTTTAGACTACTTGAATGCCTCACTAAGGTCAAAGACTCCCTTAATTCCTCCAGGCGCATCTTCCCAATGCATAGTCTCTCTTAATACCCAGCATATTTTTGTAATAGCTTCTTTTGCTGTAAGCCTCTGCAGTACACAAGTGAGTTCCTTGAAGTCCACATATTAAACAGTAGCCCCAGATCCCCTTGGAAGGATGAAGGATATAAGAGTAAGCTAGAGAAAGAGTTAAACTGCCATGCAGGTACAATGATGTCTACCCAAAGCCCCAACATAACATACATTCTTGTTCTAGACTACGCTTCTGAACTAAAGACACCAAAATTCCCTGCTGAAATGGTCCCAAAGCTCCTTTGCAAGGCGTTCTTGGACATTTTCCCTGGGCCACTATTTCACAAGCAAACTGGGCCTTTGGTGTGCATACCCTGAAAGCTAGGAGAAATGCCAGCATGGTGTCTACTCACAAGTACTGGCTTGTGGCAGAGAGGAGGGATAAAGTCTGAAGGGGGAAGAAAAGCAGTCAGACGCTGGAGCACAGTCTCACTGCAGTTCAAGTATAAATTTCAAAGAGTATAAGAAATTCCATTTCAAGCCTAGCCATACAAATCATTATGACATACCTGTCAAGGTAGGAAGATAGACTACACCTTACTTAAATTTTATTTTCTTGATTAATGAGGGTAAAGACAAGAGCCTCTATTTGCCTCTTTGCTCTAGGCCATTCAAATGCTTATGGGAAAAAGACTGGGAAAAGGGCTGAGCAAATGCGATCACTTAAAAACAACATGATGCACACTTTAAAGAAGACATATGCACAGTGTACAGCGGAAGTTTTTAAATGGATAAGTAAATAACATGCTGAAAAACATTATCACTGTGTTGTTCAGGAGAAGCTAATATTTTAAAAAAGCAGTGTAGAGCAATTCAGCCCATTTCTTTTATTTTTCTTCTTTAAATCTTCCAAGAAGGCAGAAGCAATTATGTCTATGAAGACCTAGAGCAAGGAGGTCAACAGTGGGGAGAAGGGAGTTCAAGTGTTGAAAGGATTCCTGATAAGGCAAATTTTAGAATACATTATTTTTTAGTCCTACATAAAAGAGATAATATGACACACTAATATGTGCAAAAGTATATGGCAGGCACTGTGGGATAAGTATCACTTATCCTAATAGGATAAGTGGAATGGTGTTCCAATCCCCAGAGAACTTCCTGTTAATGACAGTTATATTCAGTACTTGCTCTTTGCTGGGCTGCTTTGGAGTTGACTTTGCCATTTGCTGGCCATTCCTATCAGTAGCCACATGCATTGGCGTGTCCTGTGGCAAGAAAACAAGTCTAAAGAAAGAAAGAGTTGGGGGATTGGACCTCTGCTAACTGCCTGTGTAATTGCCTGAGAAAGGATTCTTTGCATAGAAAGCTTATATTTATTAAGTGCAGTGCCAAGCACAGTTCTAAACATGTTGTATTACCAATCTAACGCTATAAAAGTCTTGTGAGTTAAGTGTATTATCTTCATCTTGCTGTTGAGAAATGTGAAGCCCAAAGAGATGAAAACAGTTGACCCAAAGTCACTTGACGAATACATTACAGAGCTCGCATTCAAAGTTTAAGCAGCCTCACTATCCAGTTAAAGAGATCACAAATGTCTTCCCAAGTCAGGTCTAAAAGTGAATGTGATGATAAAAAATAGAAATTCAGGAGCCTAGATTACTGATATCACAGAACCTTAGGATTCATATCAACTACTGAAATGACCAGATCTTAGTTAGGACATTAATTCCTTCAGGAAGGTTTCCTGATTCCCCAACACTACATTAAATGTCCCCCACTTAATGGATCCAGAGTGCTCTGTTGCTTATTATCTCCGTATCTCCTTCACTACAGTTTATTGCAATTGTTATTTGCATGTTTTACTACTCTAGGCTGCTGGACTCTTGGGAGCAGATCTGTATTTGTTTATGGTTTCTCCCCAGCTTTTAGCAAGCATAATATGTTCATTAGATATTTTTAACATTCGAAACAAATCAAGTCCTATGTAATTACTATATTATTCTATTGAATCAGAATTGAATGACTTCCTTCTTTTCAATTACATCTGTTCATAGCAGAGAAATTGCTCAAATTTCAGAGTAAAAACAGTATAGTCAATAGGAAGGACAAGGTCTACTTTTGCCCCCCCATTAAGCCATACTGTAAAAGTAGGGCCTCAGACCCAAGGATAACACCCTATCCCCCTGCTGATGAAGATAATGAAAATCAAGGTATTTAGCTAAGCAAGACCAAATTATAGCACATAAATATGAGCTACCTTGATAGAAATGCCAGCAGAAACCTAGAGACAATAGGATGTGTGCTATCAAACTCTTTTGGGGTTTTAGAACCACTGACTTCTCCAAGTAACCACTAATTCTTTACTTACCACTTGTATTTTCCCCCATAAATTCCTCAACTACCTGCCCAAAAGGATAAAATCAAAGAGATAAGAGGATATGTGAGATGGCCTGGATGCTTCCTATTTACTTTCTTATTTAATTATCCCCAAAGGGCATGGATACTGTCAGGTCTATTTTGTAGAGCAAACACTTTAATGAGGTAATTTGTTCATTGCCTCATCAGATAATGGGGAGTCCAACATGAAAAGCTGGATGTTTTTGAATTCCAAATAGTTGAGTCATGTTATTCTTTTCCTCCCTGAACCTTGACCTCTCTATTTAAATCATGTATCTCAATTTTTTATACTATCTCTTTAATGAGTGAGCCCCAGAATCTAAATTGATAATTACATATCTACTTGTATCTACAACTTTGTGACTTGCACCTATGCTCATGAAAGTATCCTATTCCCAGTTAAGAATGAACAAAACCATCTTCCTGCTTTTTGACAATACTGTATTAAATCTATCCCTCAAATTTTAAAGCACGTTTAATGATTGCTTCTTTTTTTTCAGATATATGAGTCCTGAGACAATAAAGCATTATTCTGAAAGCAAAAAACTGCTTGCCTTTATTAGAAAAGTATTGCTCAATTGGGTGTATAACACTAAAAAAGAAAAAGGGATTCCATCAAGGTAAGTGATTTTGAACCTTACTAGAGATGCTATTATGCTGATTTTACTTTTTAAAAATTTTTTATTATACTGATTTTAAATTCCCTTTTTATTTTTAAAATTTATATCCTGGGAGTTCTTGGCTGGCTCAGTTGGTAGAGCATGAGACTCTTGGTCTCAGGGTTGTAAGTTGAAGGCCCATGAAAAAATTAAAAATAAATTCATATCCTGAATGTTTTAGAAAATATTTTGGGGTAGTTTACAATTAAATTACTCATGTACATACAAAAAGTTACTTGAAGAAAAAAAGAGTACAATAACTTTTTTTATTATTGAAGTAAATTTCACATAACAAGATTAACCATTTTTAAGTGTGTTATTCTGTTTTATCTAGTACATTCACAATGTTGGGCAACCATCATCTCTATCAAAATCCACAACATTTTTATTATCCCCAATATAAATCCAGCACCCAAGTCACTCCCTATTACCGCCAACCCCTGCAGTGCACTAGTCTACTTTGTCTCTATGAATTTACCCAATCTGAATATTTCATATAACTAGAATCATACTATACTCAGTGTTTTGTTTCTGGCTTCTTTCACTCAGCATTATATATTATCCACATGGTAGATGTATAAGTAACATAATTTTCAACCACTTTGTAGCATGTATGTAGACTTTGTTCCTTCTTATGGCTGAATAATAGTTCATAGTACAGATATATCATATTTTGTTTACCAACTCATCAGTTGATGGTCATTCGCATTGTTTCCACCTTTTGGCTATTTCACAGTGCTGCTATGAGCATCTATGTACAAGCATTTGAATACCTTTTGAGTATGCACCTAAGAGTGAAATTGTTGGATCATACACTATAATTTTATGTTTAACTTATTAAGGAACCACCAAATGGTTTTCCACAGCTGCTAGACAATTTTGAAATCAGGAAATATAAGTTTATCAACTTTGCTTTCTTTATCAAGATCTGATTAATTATTGAAAACTACATCTGAAACTAATGAGGTATTCTATGTTGGCAAATTGAATTTGAATTTAAAAAATGTAATCCCGTATAAATTTTAGGATTTGCTTAGTTTTAAAAAAAAAATGTCATTGAGACTTTCATAGGGATTGCACTGAATCTGCAGTATTGCCATCTTAACAATATTAAGCTTTCCAGTTCATGAACACGAGATGACTTTCGCTTATTTAGATCTGGCTTTAATTTCTTTCAGGAATGTCTTGTAGTTTTCAGCATACAAGTCTTCGATTAAAGTGAATCTTACATACTTTTGCTTTTTGATGCTATTATAAATGAAACTGTTTTCTTAATTTCATTTTTGGACTGTTCATTCCTAGTGTATAATTTTTGCATATTGACTTTGTATTCTGCAGCTTTGCTGAATTCATTGACTAGCTCTCCTGTTTTTGTGAATTTGCTAGGATTTTCTGTATATAAGATCATGTCATCTATGAATAGAGATAATTTTACATTCTCCTCTCCAACTTATTTCTTAGATTCAAGAGGAGGAAATATAAACCCCTCTTCTTAATAAAAGCATGAAAGATTATGTGGCTATCTTTAATCTACCAAACTCAATAAATACCAGAAAGATATTTTCATAGTACTTTTTTTAAAGCCTTCAATACTGACCAAAGCTACAACATTCTAATTATTTTTGTTGATACAACTTAATGAAAGGGAGATTTTAAAAACTATAATTGATAGTGTACCCTGTAGGCTATCTCTAAATATTATTCATCTCAAAGTGAGTAGTGGAGATTCTTGCTTGGTTTAGAATCTCAGTCTCTATCATTTACTATCTGAATGAGATTTTCAGTTCTCAACATCTGATGTATATAAGGCCTGTGACAAAGTGACACATAGTGGGCACCCAAATATGATAGTTGGGTTCTCCTCCGTTTCTTCATGGGACTATGGGAAAGAATACATAAAGAGTTTGTGTAAGGGATCCCTGGGTGGCTCAGCGGTTTGGCGCCTGCCTTTGGCCCAGGGCGCGATCCTGGTGACCCCGGATCGAATCCCATGGCTCTCGGTCCATGGAGCCTGCTTCTCCCTCTGCCTGTGTCTCTGCCTCTCTCTCTCTCTCCCTCTGTTACTATCATAAATAAATAAAAATTAAAAAAAAAAAAGAGTTTGTGTAGAAGCACCTAGTCCAGGGATGAGCACTGGGTAAGCACTTAACAAATGTAAGCATTTATTACTAAGTGCTGAATTCCAAAAATAAAAGTATTGTTAAAATATTGAAATTAAGAAGTGATAGAATCACCTAAAGAAACTTAATAGAAAAACACACATAATTCTTAAAATTAAAAATTCAACTTAAATTATTCAGAATTGAATAAAAAAGTCAACATATTCCATCTATTTTGAGGGAATGCATCTAGAGCTGCACACAAAAAGAATAAATGCCTAGCACTGACAGGGTTTCCATATCAGTGTCAGGGCTCTGAGAGAAAACGATCACGATCCTGAGATCTAAAGTGGTAACACTTGGGTGGATAAATGGAGGATCCTGAACCCTCACATTTCTCATGAACACTGTAGCCTGGCAGAGGGCAGCCACCTCTTTCTTGCTAGAGAATAATAGCCTATCACCATCAGATGCTACAAAGACATCACAAGATATAGCTTGTCTTTGTTTCATGGTTATTCTCTACCACCTTTTATTGCTTCCGAGGTAACTACCCATGTCAGATCTCAATACAATGAGAGGGGGGAGGTACAGTGCCTTATTTAGAAGACTACAACTTATCTACTGAAGGAATTACAGGACCTGACTAATACTAGCAAATACTGGTAGACATATAAAGGAATAGTTCTTGAGGGTATTGGACCACAGGGTTACAGCATAAGGCCAGATTGGGGAGGATATATTGGTATGGTGGTCTTACCCATGATTCAAGGTTCAATATTCTGTCAAAGACACTTGAGGCTGGTACTATTATACCCTTGGTATGGTTCTTTGATGCTTGACCAGGTCAATAACCGACAGTGAATTAAGTGCAGATGATAAAAACTGGAATATTTAACTATTATATGAGAATGAAGGACCCACCACATAACTTTTTCTTCCTGGGAATGACCAGAAGACATTTACTTTCATAAAGCAACAGTGAGAAACTTTTTGATAGTTGTCGTCTGCAGGATATGGTTGACAGTAGTTGAGGCTGCCATGGAATTAGTGTTACTAGTATCAAAAGGACTTGGGAATGGCAGAAGACCGATGGCAGCACCTTAAATGTCAAAAGCAAGGTGGGCATACACTATTTTGTGGACAGTAAACCTAGAGTAGCAGTCAGAGTACCTTGACCGAGGAATGGCTAACAAATAATTTGTGTCAAAGGTCAATGTAGACAAACAGTTAACTACATTTTACTTGTGACTTTTCTAAAAATAGAGAACTGGTGAGCAAAGGGATGAGATCAATGGAAGGAAGGAAGGAAGGAAGGAAGGAAGGAAGGAAGGAAGGAAGTTCATGACTCCACACTCTTTCTTTTTATTTAAGTCAGTTCTCAGAACCAGAACCCTTGAGAAAAGTCTACAATAAAAACACAAGTACATAAGACAAATATTCCCTCAATCTTTTCTCAGATGGAGCTTTAGGTACTTTACTAGAGTTACTTTTCATTGGGAAAAAAGAATACTCAGACTTTTAAAAAGACTTTGGGGGAAATATTAATAAACAAACCAAAGGCTTTAAGATATAGCATTTAAAATGATACTGATACCAAAGGCTTGAAATTCTAGCATAACTCTCAAGTTAGAGAGGAAGCTTCTAGGCTAGATGATATATGGAGTCTCTGACCCAGTATGCTTCATAATAATCTAGCAAGTCCACTGTGTGGTTATTTCCATGAATCTTCAAGCGTATAGTTGGGATGAATATAGTTAGTGTGTGACTGAGGATTCACATTTTCTTGCTGACTCATAGAATAAGAATTATTATGGCAAGAAGGTCCAAGTGACCAAGTGGAACCCTGGCCAAAATAGTGTTTCAGAAGGAGTAAAGAAATTACACTAACATTAAAGCCTTAAAGGAATTGTGAGTAATCTCCATTATATCCCTTTCAATTCATCTATCTGGCATAAACAAGTCAAAGTATAGTCAATTATAAATTTAAGCAAAAGGTAACATCAAGTGCAACACTCTGCCAGATATGATTTTATTGCTGGAAGAAGTCAAGAAAATCAGGCTGTATTCTAGTCCAAGATAGTGACATAGGAGGCTCCTGAACTCAACTCCTTTCATGAACACACCAAATCTACAGCCACATATAGATTACTTCCCTCTGAAAGAAATCCAGAAACTAGCTGAGTGACTCCTACAACATAGGGCTAATGAGAAAATACCTACATTGAAACAGGAAAGACTCATAAAACTCACCCTCTGACATCAAAGCTTGTGATCAGAGGGCAATTCATGGCTTCTGGCTTCTCCATGAGAAGTAAAGGGCTTGGATCCAACATCTAGTGCCCCAACTTCTAAGACTTAAGGCATCCACTTGAGAGATGGGTCCCCCAAACAGCTAGCTCTAAGAGCCAATTGGGCTTATGTCCACAAGATCCAGAAGACTAGAGAAGACAATAAAACAGTTCTTATTGAGCTTGGAAAGACAGTGCCTCCCTGAAGTGAACTTCTGCAAGAGTTTGGCACCCTGATTTTTGTGATTGCCATTCAGAAATACATCTCTTATTAGTAACAGAAAAACATATGAAAGAATAAATCTCACTGTTAAAGATAAATATATAATAAAATTCAGATTATTCTAATATTTTAACAACAGTGGGTAAATCACATAAAAATCTAGCATAAAGATTAGAAGTCAGGGGCAAGCCCAGGTAGCTCAGCGATTTAGCGCCACCTTCAGCCCAGCGCGTGATCCCGGAGACCCAGGATCGAGTCCCACGTCAGGCTCCCTGCATGGAGCCTGCTTCTCCCTCTGCCTGTGTCTCTGCCTCTCTCTCTCTCTCTCTCTCTCTCTCTCTGTCTCTCATGAATAAATAAAATCTTAAAAAAATAAAAGAGCATTTGAAAAAAAGAGTAGAAGTCAAAAGTATCAAAAAACAACTATAGATACAATAATGGATACACAAGATAAAAGGAAGGAAATATAAATTATGACTCTCAAGAAACTGGGTAAAGAAAGAGTGTATCTCAACAAAGACCATAGATGACAGCCACACAGCTAACATCATATCCAACAGTGAAAAGCTGAAAGCTTTACCTCTAAGATCAGAAACAAGATAAGGAGACCCACTCTCATAATTTTTATTAAACATAGTAGTGGAAGTCATAGCTAGAGTAATTAGGCAAGAAAAGAAAAGTCATCCAAATCAGACAGAAATGAGTAAAACTGACATCTTTTACAGATGTCATGATATATACAGAAACACCTAAGAACGCCACCAAAAAAATATTAGAACTAATAAACAAATTCAGTAAAGTTACTGGAAACAAAATCAATATGCAAATATCAGTAGTATTTCTATACACTAATAACAAGAGAGAAATTAAGAAAATAATCCCATTCATAATTGCACCAATGAATAAAATACCTAGGAATAAGTTTAACAAACAAGCGAAAAGACCCATGTACTGATTACTATAAGACATTGATGAAAGAAATTGAAGAAGATACAAATAAATGGAAAGATATTTTGTGCTCATGAATTGGAAGAAGTAATATTGTTAAGATGGCCATACTACCCAAAGCAATGTATGGTTTCAATGCAATCCTTACCAAAATTCCAATAGCATTGTTTACAAAAATTTTTTAAAATATTTGTGTGGAATCACAAAAGACCCTAAATAGCCAAAACAATCTTGAGAACAAAGAATAAAACTGGAGGTATCACACTTCCTGACTTCAAACTATATTAAAAAAAAAACTATATTAAAAAGTTGTAGTAAACAAATAGTATGGTATTGGCATAAAAACAGACGTATTAAAAAAAAAAAGAAAACAACAGACATATAGATCAATGGGACATAAGAGACAGTCCAGGAATAAAACCATGAGCATATAGTCAATTAATTTATGACAAAGGAGTTAATGATATACAATGGAGAAAGGATACTCTCTTCAGTAAATGATGTTGGGAAAACTTGACAGCCATGTGCAAAATAATGAAACTAGACCACTATCTTACTCCAAACACAAAAATCAGTAAATAAGACCTGAAATCATAAGACTCCCAGAAGAAAACATGGAGGATAAACTTCACGATTGCATTCTTGGCAATGACTTTTTGGATTTGATATCAAAAGCAAAGGCAACAAAAGTAAAAATTTAAAAAGTTGGAACTGCATCAAACTGAAAAGCTTCTTCACAGGAAAAAAAAATCAAAAAAAAGACAAGGCAAGCTATGGAGCAGGAGAAAATATTTGCAAATCATATATCTGGTAAGGTAAGGATTAATATCCTATATGTGTAAAGAACTCATAGAACTCAATAGTAAAAAAACAAAACAAAAACAAATAATGGTCAGAGAAAGCAAATAGACACTTCCTCAAAGAAAACATACAAATGGCCAAAAAAAAAAAAAAAAAAAATGCCTGAAAAGGTGCTTAAAGTCACTAATATCAAGGAAATGCAAATCAAAACACAATGAAATATCACCTGACACCTATTAGAATGCCTATCGACAAAAAGACAAGAGATAATACCTGTTGGTAAGGATATGGAAAAAAAGGGAACCCTTGTGCACTGTTGGTAGGTATTTAAATTGGTACAGCTCCTATGGAAAGCAATTTGGAAACTGTTCAAAAAAATAAAAATAAATCTACTATGTGATTTAGCAATCCCACTTCTAGGTATACACCCAAAGGAAATGAAAACAGGATATCAAGGAGCTATCTACACTCCCATGTTCAATGCAACATTATTCACAGTAACTAATATATGAAAAAAAACCCTAATTGTCCATCAACAGATAAAATGAATAAAGAAATATGATGAATACATATACAAAAGAGTATTATTCTCTGCTAGGAAGAAGGAAATCCTGCCATTTGCAACAATGTGGATGGATGTCGAGGGCATTATGCTAAGTGAAATAAGCCAGAGAAAGACAAATACTGAAAGATATTACTAACATGTTGAATCTCTAAAAAAGAAAAAAAAAAGTCAACTCGTAGAAACAGAAAATAGCAAAGTGGTTACCTGGTTACCAGCTGAGGGGGTTGCGGGGGAAAAAAGAAAGGATGGTAAAGGTTACAAACAAACATGTAGTTATAGAATGCACCAGGTCTGAGGACCTGATGTAAGACATGGTGACTATAATCGATAATTTGTTAAGAGAGTAGAACTTAAAAGGTCTCACCCCCCACACACACACAAAAGGTAATCATGTGAGGTGATGGATGTATTAATTAATTAGTGTAGAGACTCCTTTTACAATGTGTGCATATATTAAATCACCATGATGTACACTTTAATATCTATGATTTTACATGTTAATTATACCTCGATACAGCTGAAACTTTTTTTAAAAGGGAAAGAAAGCGTTCTGGAGATAAATTAACTGAAATGGACAGAATTTTACAAGGCTTTCTCTGGGGCTCTTTCCTAACACGGTCACTGCCAGAGGCCATAGAGGACCCTGAAATATCATACAGGATCATAAATTTATTCCTAATTTCTTCTTTTTCTTAAATAAGGTCCCAAATTGTCAAAGTTTCAGGTCCTGAAACTGAAGTTCATCTACCTCTGAGAATAGGGAAATGACCCAGTCCTTATCTAATCTTCAGTCAGCAACTGCTTAATCATTTCAGTTGGGTTTTAACAATAATAATGCATTATTATATTATTTAAAAATTAAAAAATGAAAATACATAAGTAAATCCTTTCATGCCCAGTTCTACTCACTGGCATACGTGGTATGGAAACTATTTGGCAAAGCATATACATTAATTTAAATTTTTTTCTCCTTCAAGTTTTTATTTAAATTCTAGTTAATTAACATGTATGGCAAGTTGGTTTCAGGTATAGAATTTAGTTATTCATCATTCACATATAACACCCAGTACTCATCACAAGTGCCCCCCCAATACCCATCACCCATTTAGCCCTTCCCCTACCCCTCTCCCTCCATCAACCCTGTTTTTCTTAAATATAAAGAGTCTTTTATGGCTTGCCTCCCTGTTTTTTTCCTTTCCTCTGTGTTCATCTGTTTAGTTTCACATATGAGTGAAATCGTATGGTATTTGTCTTTCTATGACTTAAATATCACATATGAGTGAAATCGTATGGTATTTGTCTTTCTATGACTGACTTACTTCGCTTAGCATAATACCCTCTAGCTCCATCCATGTCATTGCAAATGGTGAGATCTCCTTCTTTTGATGGCTGAGTAATATTTCACTGTGTCTATATATACCACATCTTCTTTATCCTTACTGGACAAACGGGGTCTTTCCATAGTTTGGTTATTGTTGATGCTGTTGTTATAAACATCAGGGTGCATGTGCCCCTTCAAGTCTTGTATTTTTGTATCTTTTGGGCAAATACCTAGTAATGCAATTGCTGGATTGTAGGGTAGTTCTATTTTCAGCTTTCTGAGGAAACTCCATACTGTTTTCCAGAGTGGCTACACCAGTTTGCATTTCCACCAACACTGTCTACTCATCCTTGCCAACAATTGTTGTTTCCTGAGTTGTACATTTTAGTCATTCTGACAGGTGTGAGGTGGTATCTCATCGTGGTTTTGATTTGTATTTCCCTGATGATGACTGATGTTGAGTATCTTCTCATGTGTCTGTTAGCTATAGGGATGTCTTCTTTGGAAAAAAGTTCATGTCTTCTGCCCATTTCTTAACTGGATTATTTATTTTAGGGGCAATGAGTTTGATACGTTTTCTATAGATTTTGGGTACTAACTCTTTATCAGATGCATCATTTGCAAATATCTTCTCCTATTCCCTTGGTGCCTTTTAGTTTTATTGACTGTTTTCTTTGCTATGCAGCAGCAGCTTTTTCTTTGGATGAAGTCCCAGTAGTTCATTTTTGCTTTTGTTTCCCCTGCCTTCAGAGAAGCATCTATTAAGAAGCTGCTATGGCCAAGGTCAAAGAGGTTGCTGCCTGTGTTCTCTAGGATTTTGATGGTTTCCTGTTTCATATTTGGGTCTTCTATTCTATTTGATTTTTTTTTGTTTTTTGATAAAATGTAGATGCGTACTGTTCCATTACCATACATCCTAGGATTATTAATTTTATTTTACAGATTTTATGCCTTGACAAGGAAAGATGCTCAAGATACATTTGTTAAGAGAAAGAAAAAAGTTTACAGAAAAATATGTATGGCATAATTTCTTTTGTGTTTATAGATAATGATTACATAAACAAAGATTGGAATAATATTCATCTTGTTAGTAGTAATCATATCTGGAAGGTGGAAGAGATTCCCTTTGTTTTATTATTTTCTAAAATATTTTCAATTTGAATTATCCCCATCTATGACCAATAGTATTTCTATTAAAACTAAAAATGGATAAGAGTTGAGGAAGGTAAGGGGGAAAGGGGGAAATAAGCCTCAATACATTCAGCACAGGAGGAAATTAAAAACAATATCTGAAGTGGGATGCCAGAAAATGTGAGATAGTGATTATTCCTGCTCAGAACTAAGCTGGGCTCTGTACTGTGGATGATTAGAACAGAAGTGAGCATATAATGAAAATAATTCAGTGTAACTATTTTATCAGATAAAACTCTTTTTTTTTTTAGATATTACTTTCTTCGTGTATGCCATAAAATTGTATTTACTGATGAATTTGAGTATGTTGGATATCTTGTGACACTAATGAATATGTTTCCTATTATAATTTCTTGGATACCTAAGTTAAGTGATATCTATGAGCATGAATTAAGACATTCGAACTACTCTTTTCTTGTACTTTATATCATGGAGGCCCTACTTAAGGTAATCCAAAATTGTGTGTGTGTGTGTGTGTGTGTGTGTATGTGTATCTGTGTATGTGTGAACATGTTACATGTCTCACAGAGAGAATCCCTAGCTTCATCTTTTAATACTATACACAGTTTTCTAAAGGACTGTATGAAATTCTCTCTCACTTTGTAAACAAACTTAAAATTTTAAAGGTAAATTTTTAAGGCAACTCAGTAGAAAATATCCATATTTTAAGAACCAATTTTGTATTTGCAAAAATTTTAAATGGTGTGTGTCAAAGGGAATTTCAAAGGTGTTGACAGTGTTCATAAACTTAGAGTAGTGTTCAGTTTATTTTTTTAATAATAGAGTGATAGAGTGGTAGAGATCCCTTTATTTTTTTAATAACAAATTTATTTTTTATTGGTGTTTAATTTGCCAACATACAGAATAACACCCAGTGCTCATCCCGTCAAGTGCCCTCCTTATACTTGAAAAACATTTCATGATTTGATTTTTAAATCTATTATAAAGAGGTAGTTGTAGAATGAGGAAATGTACCCCCACAAACTGATATTATTGTGTTATATGGATCAAAAAGTGAAGAGTGAGTATGTGGGTATATAACATGATGGACAAAAACAAGAGAAAACTTAGAAGCAACACTATGACACCCTCAAGGAACATCATTCCCAATGACTGGAGGAGCTTAGGGATGGATGGGTCAGCATGGATATTGGAGAAATGTTAGATTTGCGTGGGTAATATGGAAAATGAGACAAGACATGGATGTAAAGAATAAAGAGCTTCCTAAGCCATGCTAGCTCATGAACTTCCCTGGCATTAACTACCATTTATTGTCTAATAACTTACAAATTCATGTTCCCAGCTCAGATCTTATCAAGAACCTCAGATCATACAGACAACTGATGAACGGATCTCTCCAATAAAATACTATACAGACATCTCAAACAGCACACTATGCACAAATTCATCTTCTCTAAACCTACTAATTCCATCAAAATTCCACTGGAAACCCAATTTCCCAGACAAGCATCTTTAATACTTTAATCATCTTTAATACTTCCCACTCTCTTAGCTATAGTAGGCTTTCAATAAAATTTTCTGAACTAAAGAAGGAATGAATGAATGAATGAACTGTCATAAAACAGTACAAAATTTTGAATATTTTCTCCCATGGAATGGATGCTTCAATATTTCAACCATTTTAATTTTAAATTGATATGATTACTTACTAGTATTTCAGACAAGTAGTCTTAAGGTATATCAGAGAAAAATTTAACTAGTGATGTTTCAGTTGTTGCAGAAAATGGTGCAGTAAAAGCAAAAACAAACAAGATAATGTAATTTTTTTAATCAACAGATGGCTGCAATGAGGAAGGAATATTTTTTACATGCCTGGAATGTATTTGAGTTAGTGATTACATTAGTTGGCATCATAGATATAATTCTTATTGAGACAAATTCCATTACTTATACTTTTGATTTTATTCTAACAGTAGTCTTTATAAAAATTGTTCGATTTCTTCGCATACTACGTATTTTGAAGGTAAAGAACTATTAAATCTTTCAATTTCAAGTTTTCACTGACTGCTTCTTGAAATATGGACTAAAATCAGCTTAGTCGTTTTATGACTTCTACTTTCTATTGGGATAATGTTTATATTTTAAACTTCATAACCCTTTCACAAATTTAATGTTACTTTATGAATATCCAAATTACATTTGTAATTCATTTAGCACATGAAAGTATAGAAATATTCAACATAGATTTTTATTTGAATAGAGAGAACATAAAAATTCCACTTTAATATATGTATAAATTAACCCCAAAGTAATGTTTATTTTTATAGATACCTCGTATAAAAGTTAGAAATCAACAAAACAACCATGTAAACCATTCATGTGACAAATCAAATAGTATAAATTCATTTACATCAAAAAACAAAAAATACACATTTCATGTTATATAAATTCGTAGTAATATAAAATTATACATCAAAAATCACCTTTGATTGTCTAACACATCTTTCTATAACAAGTATTTATTTTCTCTATGAGTAGTTCAATGACATGAAACTCCATCACAGGGCATATGATGTGTATATATACTCTCCCTCTCTCTCACTGGCTCTCTGTCTTTTCATACACAAACAAGATACATAAACACTTAAGCCCTGACAGGGATACAAACCTAAGTAAGACACAGTTCATCTAGAGATAAAACTAACAGATTAGAATCTGTACATTTAGAGCTTTCTTACATATGCTTAAAAAATAGTTTTGTTACCAAGATGGAATAAATGAACTAGATCTAAAAGTATGCAACTAGTAGCTTTTCTTATCTTAGTACTAAATGAGACTGTAAGTAATACTAGTGTGCAATTTGACCTGAGAAAAAGGCAAGCAAAGTGTTTTCCAGTGACTGGTTAAGACCGGTTAATGGTTTCTGATAGGAGTATATACAAGGTCTATCAAATATTTTAAGTGAAGAAACTGGTAAAACACCTAAGAAAAGTTTGTATATATATACATATATATGTGAATATATTGATAATTGATATTATATATTATCAATATATTGATGTATTGAATATATATATATTCTTGAATATATATATATATTCAAGAAACTCTGAACCCTTAATCTTATGTCAAATGGTAGGCCCTTGAATATGAAGATGAATTAGATACACTCTCTACCCCTAGAGAGTTTCCATTGTAGAAGGAAAATGACAAGTCATCTAGATGTTCCAATGTTTTATTGTTGGATAAGTGAGAAACAGAGTATGTACAGAATGCTAACGAGATTTTTTTTTAAAAAAGACAATCTTTTATTAGGTGATACTTAAACTGAATCTTGAAGGATGAGCCTAAGCTAGCACTTTGAGGATTGATGGCAGGCAGCTGGTTGGAGGACAGGATATGGAGATTGTGGAACAGAGATAGGAAAACATGGGAAACCGTCAACTCTTCTGAAGTTAGGGGACTGCACAGTGGTAACAGATAATCTGGAAAATTAAATCCTCAGCAAAGAAACAATAAAAAGTTAATGCTGGGGTCAAACAAAAGTATAATTGTGGTGGGTTCTAACCCCTGAATAAACCTTTTAGTGAGGTTAGTAGGAGATTTCATAGGTAAAAGTGACAGTACTTTATAGATATTTTAAGACTTAAGCCCAGAAAATTAATTGCATAGTTTCCCAAGAATTTAAACCATTTAAAAGCAGCATCCAATTCTCTCTAAGGGACATAAGTAAAGAGTAAAGTTAAACTTCACACAGGTGCCCAACATTCTTAATTATAAGGAAATAACTTTAGTCATGAAGTTATAAAATCAGAAGAATAAAATAAGAACTTTGACAGGTTACTATAGTTACTGTTGAAAGCATGTCATTTCTTATTATTATCTACTTCAGTTAAACATGTAATTAACTAAATATATATGATTTATATTAAATAGTAATGTTTTTCAGCTCATAACTCCAAAGTTGCTGCAAATAATAGATCAAAAGATGAGTCACCAACAATCCTTTCAGTATGCTATACTAAAGGGTTATGTCCAAGGTGAAGCAGACATAATGACCATAATTGATCAGATTTCAACTTCTAAGCACGTTAAACAAGTAAGAAAAACTTTAAATACTTGGGAAAGGGTTGTTTTCCTCCAATCACTCAGTTGCCCCCACCCATTATGTCTCTGTCTATATGTGTAGATATGGTCTTTGACTCAATTTGCTAAGTAACTACTGTAAAAACTTAAACTAGGCTACATGTGTATGACTCGAAAACCTCCTTATCAAAATGTCTGTGCCATAGTAGGAGAAAATAAAAAAAAGAAGAAGCTTTCACAACCCACTTTTTGCTTCTTGTGGAGGCTCTCCAAAACATGTGCAGTGGCCATCAGTTCCTTCCTGATATAAGTTCCAGGATCTGAACAAGAAATATCAGAGGATGAGACCATGATGGCAGAGTTAAGAAAATGGAGTTTCCTCATAATTCTCAAAGGCTCCCTTCCTCTCTCCCTGCCTGATTTCCCCACAGTAAATAGTAAAATAAGCAAAGGATGGGGATCTGGTGAATGAAAAAAGTAAGAATAACTCATATAGAAGGAAACTTTGTCGAATTCCTTCATTACACAGATAAAGAAGGAAAAAAAGAAAAGAAAAACAGAAAGGTTGAATGATTATGCTCAGTCATATGGCTAGTAAACAGTAAAGTGATTCTAAGGCCTAAGTTCTAGATTTTATTTTTCACTTTTTTGACTCAGGCGAAATAACACCATGTTCTCACACAAGTTTGTCAATTATGTGAAATATTTACCTTCCAAGGCAACCGTAGAACATCTGAATGCATGTAATATGCCCAAAGCTCAGTAGTTGAGAAAATTGAACATATGATACATAGTAGAACACAAAAAGCACTATTTTCCTTTCTTTACCACCTGTAATTTTAAAACTGTTTTCCTGAATTTTGCTACCTTGTCCAACCTGGAAAGGGATATTTAGCTTTGGAGTTTGAGAATACACAGTAAAAAATACAAAAGGACCCGAATCTCTAAGATGTTGTGCAGTGTTAGACCCCATTTCTGATCACATACAGTTTATTCAAACTTTGTACTTCATTAAGATTTAAAACTTTCTCTCTGTCCCCAATTTGGAGGCTTTGAAAAGTTTAAGAGTAAAATATCTACCATGCTTGTATTTTTCAGAATCAATACTATCCTAAAGCAAGTTACGTTAAGGAAAAAAATAAGCCTTCAGGCTTCTCAAAGTCAACCTGGTAATGCCACTTTTTATTCTCTCCACCAATCTTGCTGGAGCAAAATAAAATTTATTGCACAAAATTCAATTCTAATCCCTGAAAAGCTCCGTATCATATTTTTTCTTTAAAGTTAGGTAAAAAATCCATCAGTTGCAAATGTAAAGGTATAGCAGCTTACTTTCCAGTAGGGATAACTCTTCTTTTCTTTTGTAGGTGCTATTAAGGAGGATAACGAAGAATACAGGAAATGCTATGAAAGAGCTAGGTAGGTTACCCCTTGTTCTAAAGATTTAGCACAACCATCTCTTTTTAACGTTACTTTAGAGAGGAAGTTATTTTGATAACTAAACTGATGTTTGAGGAAACCTATTTATTACTAATAATAAAGTGTATAATTTCAACAATTGAAATGATCATATCTTTGGCTGGATGGGCTTAATGTAATATTACCTCTCCACACTTGTTCTTCCTGCCTTATACCTCAGGGAAACCTTTTAATTTCCCTTTAAAGGAAACAAATTAGCATTGCATGTTTATACATGCTATTATCACCTTTTAAAATCTATTTTCTTCCAAACCAAAGGTACACATACCTTCCTGAGCAATACAAAGAAAACGTTATTTTTTCTCTTCACTTACCACAGAACTAGCATCTGAGGATTTAGGCTTTATAAGATGAAATCAGGAGAATTTCATAGATCTCTGATATGACTGCTGGAAGCTTCTATGCCTAAACATGACAACAGCTTATTCTGAGTCATGTCATGTCATGTCATGCTCCTAGTACGGGATAAATCCTGGGAGTGTGACAGACACATTTCTACAGTATGCGTTCATGTGTGAGGTGAAGAAGGGAGTTTGGTACCATGTGGTGGGCAGCAAAATGGCACAGCAAGCCTGAAAACCAAACAAGACTTGAGAGATTTTGCATGGCGATAGTTGTCAAACCAGAAAAGAAGCTATCACCAAGAAGCCTAAACATAGAGATTAAGTGAATGCAACTCTCATGAGCATTCAGGAATTCAGATAAGAAGGCAGAAAAGCATAGATGGATGAGTCATCTCAATGCACAGGGATGTTGGGCGGGCAACGACCCAGAATGAATGAGAGGACTTAATCAGAAGCTATATTTAAGCGCACAGTTTGTAGTCCAAAATCCTAATTCAAGCAGAATAGAAAGTAGGACATAAACTTCAGACCTAGAGCCTAGAAGAGCTTCTCAGTGTCCCATGCAGGTGTATCAGCATAATTGTTAATCCTAGGGCTAGGGCTGTCTGTCCTTCCTCATGGGCTTAGGTATAAGGTGACAAGAAAATGCCAAGCAGAACTCTGTAACTACCAGTGAATTATGATTGGTTGCAGAGGCCTCATCAGTGAAAAATACATTTCTCTATGTTGAGAGTTGTATTCTATGGATTGAGAGTGGAAATATTAGCTTATTGCCCACATGAAATATTTAAATAATGTTCTTATTTTATCTGAACATATTATTTTTCAGGTTACTTAGAGTATGATCACCCAGAAATCGCTGTTACTATGAAAACAAAGGAGGAGATTAATGTCATGCTCAATTTGGCTAGAGAAATAGTCAGGGTTTTTAAGTCAAAAGGAATTATTCATAAAATTGAAAGTACTGAAATTAATAAGGTAAGGTAGCATGTTTTTAAAGCAAATATATTTAGTTGATATATAGTCATCCATGATCTTCAAATTCACTTTTGATTTTCCAATATAGGTCATCTCAGAGATAGATGAATATCTAACCTAAAATAACGGTCTAAAAAATAAAACACCTACGGTAGAGCATTTCCTTCCTGAGCTCCAATACTCAATTTCTCTTCCTCTTTCTTGCCATAGTGAGGGACCATCTCTTTCTATGCTTTGCTCCCAAACCAACCGTATGATGAAACTATTTCTCATCCTAGGCTACAACAGGTATCAGAATTTTTCTAGGAATTATCTGGGTCCTGAAACAACTTTTCCTATAGAATCTCATGATTTATAAGAACATTCAATTATAGGATAAAAATTAACTTAAATTTCCTTTCCCCAAGTTATTTAAAAGGTACCATGACATATTAAAAAAATAGTCTCAACTAATTCTGTAGGTACAAAATTAATTCCCCAATTTGGGAATAGTATAAGAAAAAAAAGAAAAGCTATAATGCATGTGAATAAATATGCAAAACTTTTAAACACAATGACAGCTAACTGAATTTGGTAGTTTATTAGAAGTTTAATATATTATGACTAAGAATGTCTTAGCCCCCAAAATAGCTATATAATTTATTAAAATATTAAAAAAAATTTATTAAAATATTAAAAAGGAAGAAAAAATTTGACAAAATTTATTATTCAAAATATTTTAAAAATTCTTACAAGGCTAATAGAAGTAGCATCCTTAACTGAAGAAAGAATTTCTATTAAAAATTTAAAACAAACATTGTATTAGATGTCAAAACATTTATAAGTATTCCCGTTAAAGTCAGGAACAAAAGAAGAATGAACGGTGCCACTCCAAGTATTGAGAAAGTAGATTAAGTAGAGCAAATGAAATGAAAGTGGGCACAGCCATTATGGAGGGCGATTTAGCAAATAAGAACTTTAAAAATCCATACCCTTTAAACCAAAAATTCTACATGTTGAAATATACAGATATTCAAAAGTAAACAAAGATATGTATTCAAACACATGTTAGAAACAACCTATGTGTTCATCAACTGGAGAATGCTTATGTAAATTGTGATGAATCCTTGCAAATAAACCTCATATATAAATTAATAAGAATATGAAAAATCCATATATATTAATGTGAAAAAATTCACCTCAATACATTTTTAGTAGGAAAAAAGTAATTTGTAAAACTATATATAATATGATCAACTTAGTTGTTTTCAAGTTTATTTATTTAAGTACATTTTTAGTAGGAAAAAAGTAATTTGTAAAACTATATATAATATGATCAACTTAGTTGTTTTTAAGTTTATTTATTTAAGTAATCTCTACACCCATCATGGGGTGTAATCTCCTATACCCATGACATCAAGATCAGTAGTTAGATGTTTTTCTGACTGACTCAGCCAGGTGCCCCCAGTGTAATATATTTTTTTAAATTCTGGATGTATATGTATCTATATACTATTTTGAAAAAAAAAGCTAGACAAAATATATGAAATTCTTAACACGGGACTCACCTGGAGGAGAGAGTGGCAAGGAGAATGGAAGATAAAGGGAGCCTTAGCTATTTATTATTTTTATATTTTTCATAATTCTTGACATTTGGATACTACTGTTCCTACTTTGTAAGAGAGAAAACTGAGAAACAGAAGGGCTAAGCCCCAACGCCAGACAAGTAGTCAATATGGAGAGAATATTTGAATGCAGAAATTCTGATTCCAGAGCCCGTGCTTTTAAACACAGCACTATCAAAAAACAAAAATAGAAAGAGATGGGCGCATTTCCAGCTAAACAGACTAGGAATTTTCAGTTTCAAAAACCGAGAGTGATTTACCTGATTACGGTAAAAGTTGACTCTTTTAAAAGTAGAAAATAGAAATAATTAACAAAAGCAATGCTGTTTAGAATGCCTTACATAACAATAGTAGGTTAAAGTTAACATTTTTTTCCCTATATAGGTGACCAACTGACCCAAAATAATTTCTAGAAAAGATTATCCTACCCTATTGTACTGCAGTGGAGTACTTCATGAATTAAATGACTGTGTATGTGTGAATGAGTTTCTGGGCTCTTTTGTTTCATTGTTTTATTTATCTGTCATTGAGCCGTTCTCAGTGTGTATTGCACCATCTTATACCGAAACTTAATAAATCTTCATTCTGATGGCATGTATCTTCCAGCTTTTGCTCTTTTCTTTACGAGTATTTTGACAAGTTTTGGCATTTTGTATTTTCAAATAAATTCTAGAATCAGCTTGTCAATTTCCATTGAATAGCCTAATGGAATTTCCACTGGGATTCCAACAAGCCTGTATGTCAATTTAAAGAGTACTGACATCTTTGTAATATTGAGTCAATCTTTTAGCGTATCTCTCCACTTAAGTCTTACCTTTGTTTCAATAGTTCTTGTGTTTTTCTGTTCTTATTCTTATTTCACTCCTGAATCTGAACTCTTATTTCATACCACACAAAAAAAAATCAACTTCAGATGGATGTACATAACTGTAAACGGTAAAACAATAGGCTTCTAGAAGATAACAGAAGATAATTTTTATGATATTGGCATAGGTAAAGATTTCTTAAACAGGACAGAAAATTGGATTTAAATAACATAAAAAGTGAGAACTTCTCTGTATTAAAAGAATAAGAGAATTAAAAGACAACCCACAAAAAGGTAAGGGATATTTTCAAAGTAAATATATCCAACAAAGGGCTTATGTCTAGAACACATAAAAATCTCTTACCCTCCAAAAACTTTCTTATAAATCAAAAAGAACAATACAGAAAACCCATTTTTAATGGACAAAAGATTTGAGTAGACACCTCATAACAGATGATATTCAAATGACTAATACATAACAGAAGTTACCAAATTTTCATTGTCATAAGCTTAACACAAATTAAAGCCAAATGAAATACCAATACACAACCATCAGAATACTTGTTTTTTTACCTGACAATACCAATCGTAGGCAATGATGTGGAACAATGGGTACATCAGAGTGAGAGTGTAAATTAATGCAATCACTTTGGAAAATTGTTAGGCAAAATCTACTAAATTTGAACGTACACATATGGCAAGGCAATTAGATTTCAGAACCATACACTCACAGCGAACAAATACAGCAGTATTACAAAAGGCCAAAACTGGAGTGCCCCAAATGTTGATTAATGGTAGACAGAACTGTGGTATATTCTACAACATAATCCTCTTTGACAATGAAAATGATGGGAATGAACTTTTGCTCCCTGCAGTATTAGAGACGGATCTCAGAAACATAATGTTGATCAAATGAAACCAGACAAAAACAAGTTCATACTCGTTGATTTCATGCAGATAAACCTCAGAACCAAACAAAGCTAAACTCTGACGATAGAAGAGAGGTTATCTTTAGATAGAAGAAATGACTAGAAGAGAATATGAGAGGATTTTAGGTGCAGTAAATGTTTTATTTCTTAATCGGAGTGATCGTTACCCAGAGGTTTTCACACTGTCAATGTTCTTTGAGAGGACATTTATAATTTGTGTGCTTTTTATTTATCTGCTATAATTCAGTAAAAAAGTTTACTTTTAAAAGTTTAATCTATGACTTCAGAATGATGATAAGAGAAAAATGTTGTAAGTGGGGAGAGGTTGAATGTTTCCATAGAAGAAGAAAAATCTCAGAAGAGCAAGTAAAGGAAATAGTACAAAGCCATATTTTTATAAACATTCTGTGAACACCTAGTTTTGTTCATCTTCTTTCTTAAATTGTGTGATTTTAGTTAATAATGGCCAAAAAGAAAGAGATACTTGATTTTCAACCTGTTATCAAGCCTCTTACTGTTGTAGAAGCACTCCACCATATTCCATGGCTAGATAAAGACAAAGAATATATAACCTTCATTCAGGTAATATTTTTATTCTCTGGTAATACCGTTTGTAATGTACCAACAAATTATGTTTTTTAAATGAAGACTGTGATACTCTCCAGCTCAAAACTCGAAATGTCTTTTACTGTCTACAGGATAAAATCAAAATCCCTTTAAATGACATGTAAAGTTCTTCCCCAATCTGCCTCCTGTCTACTTTTCCATCTTCATTTTCTGTTGCCCTTTCATCATATCATCATATACCTCATACTCTATACTCAACCTTGCATGGTGCCCCAAATCCTTTACACTGTATTCTAATTCCCTTCCTCTTGGGGTGCTGTTTATATCTCTTAAAACACCCTTTGTTTTTACTTTTTTTTCAACTTGCTTCTCTGGAAACATCCCCACCAAAGTAATTCAGAAAAGTCAGCTTTAGGGGCAAACATTCACCAGTAGAAGACCATCCTGTGGTCCATACAGAGTTTGGAGGACCAAAGGTGTTGCCATTGTATCCATTATACAGTTTCATTATAGCATTAGGTATATAACATTACAATTACCTTTCCATCCCTCTTCTGTACTATATCCTTTAGCTCATCCATCTTTTGAATGCCCAGCCCCCAACACTTTGCATATTACATAGAGGGTGCTCAAAGAGTGTTTGTGGAATAAACAATAGGTCTAACTTGTTCTGCTAACCTTATTTTTCTATGTCTACATGGTGCCAAAGGACCAATTACATTTTTCCACCTGCTTAAAATACTTTGAATGATTGAATTTCCAATTTACTTCATCAGCTGTTTAGAGCATAACTATGTATGAGACGTATATATGCCATTAGCCTGCATCTGTTCTGATTATTTTTAATACAGGTGAAATATTTTATCCTTCCATTACATTCTTATTCCTATATTAGATTATTTATTTTCTAATCCTTGTATAAATACTCATCTGAAGTTACAAAAATCAATGAATATCCACCTTTCTCTCTTCCTCTTATTTTCTCTTACAAATTTATCACTCACACAATAAGTCAGATCTTACTGAATGATATTTTAAAATGTAAAAACTTTTAATAAGATGTAAACTTCAACATCCCCAACCACTGCTAATATAGTGTTTATATCTTCTATATTTGGTGATATTTTTAAGAAAAGAGCCAGAATTGTAACATTTGATTGTGGAAATGACATATTTGAAGAAGGTGATGAGCCCAAAGGAATTTATATAATAATATCAGGTATGGTAAAGGTAAGTCCGTATTATTCATAAATGCCTTGTGAACATTAGTTAAAAACTCTATAAAATTGAGAATTCATAGTTTTTCATGTTAAGAACTGCATTGTTCATCTTTTAGGACAACAGCTACCATCTAATTTTATTGTTCAAACACAATGGTTAACATTACCTACCACCTTTTAAGTGTTACTTTCCCATAGAGAACAAGAAACCATCCAAGGGATCATCTTTAAGATGGGGTATTATAAGTTGTTTTCATGTTATGTTTATCTGAATTGGGCATTTAGCCATTCTAAAGCAGGTATAAGTTGGTTGAGTAGAAGGAATCAGAAAGATTGCAGTATCTAAGAACACTTTGGCTAATTTAATAAATTCACTTCAAAAGGTACAGGTAATAACTGTCCTCAAAACAACATCTGCATATTAACATTGTTAAAATCAAAGGAAAAATAAATAATTACAGAGTTTTGGTAATTAACTGACGTATGCTTTTGCCTTTCATTGTTCCTGAACAGCTTCAAAGATCAAAACCTAGTTTTGGAATTGACCAAATGGAGTCAGAGGAGAAAGATTATCAGATGAATTACACAGACTTTTTAATCAGTGGGGAAATAATAGGAGAGCTAAACTGCTTAACTAATAAACCCATGACATATTCTGCTACCTGCAAGACTGTAGTGGAGGTCAGAAAACATCACCTTATATCCTACTGCTGTATCTTATTAAATGTCTGGTATAAAATTTAAGGTTATTTCTGTACTTAGCATATGTTTAGAGTCTAGTGATAATTTTTTTTAAATAGGAATAATAAAGGAACATAACTTGTTACCAAAGTATACTTACCCAGTATACTGTCTTGGCAAAATGGCTTGCAGAAGTTAACCTATCAAATTGAAAGAAAGATTTAACCAGAAAAACTGATTAAGTGAGGTCTCTCATGGAGAAATTAGAGGACATATTTGAACTATTAATACCATAATTTGAGAGGTGAGGAAGGAAAATGTCAGAGAACTAATATCTTTAACCAAAAAGTTGAACAGAGTGGATGGAAATTTCCCTAGACACAATAAGGACAAAATTCCCAAAGCAACATGGGCTTCCACTGGCTTAATTTGAACTCAAAAGAACAATAACTGCAAACAATTGAACCCCATGATGTATAAAAATCCGTAAGTTGTTAATGATACCAAAAGTTGTTTAATTTGTAATAATGTCAGGATATCAACTTACTACGCTAAAAATGGATTTAAAAATAGAAAGAATTCAACATTTATCCTGCCTTCCCTCTACAAACTCTTTCAAGAAAAGAAGATGAAAAAATATTCTTCTATACAGAATTTCAGCTAACAAATCTAGAAGGAGAGAATTAGAATATCTTTATTTTGCTATCTCAAATGAAGTAATGGATCTAGGCAATAGCCATCAATTGATGCTAAAACTACTATGTGCAATGTTAATGGGAAACTTTATAATGAAAGGACCAGGCTGGCACCACCTAAAAACAACTGTAGAATCACTAAAAGTTGGACAACTGGGCATCATGTAACCTCATGCTATGATGCAGCAGAAGTACTGGTACCACCCATGATGAAGTGCTCTTGAATAAGAAAAAAGTAAAAGCCTATTTATCGAACCAGTTAATAGAAAATGCAGAGGGGAGAGAAACAGGTTAATTGACATCAGAAGGGAAAAACTCGGTAAATCTGAAATATGAGAGATCCACAGAATGAATAATCTGTTTTTTCTTTTTCTTTTTCTAGCAAATTAATGACATATAAAGTGGGAAGGGAGAAGGAAGAAGGCAAGGGAAAACTTTATGTCTTTATTATTCAGTGATGCATATTATAATATTTCCAAGTTAAAATTATGCCTGAGATTTGCATAAAAATGCTTTAGTCTTCTGTTTCTGGTTACAGAACACCAATCATGAATTACTAAACAAGCAAAGAAATATGATGTCACCTACAGTGTGAAAAAAGGGGGCAATGAATAGAGACCAACATTGAGATGGCCCAAAATATGGATGAGGCAAAGACACTAAAGAGTCATTAAGAATACATTCAGGGCAGGCTGAGTGGCTCAGCGGTTTAGCGCCGCCTTCAGCCCAGGGCGTGATCCTGGAGCCCTGGAATCGAGTCCCACGTTGGGCTCCCTGTGTAGAGCCTGCTTGTCCCTCTGCCTGTGTCTCTGCCTCTCTCTCCCTGTGTGTGTGTCTCTCATGAATAAATAAGTAAAATCTTTTAAAAAAATGTATATATATATATATATTCAAAGAACTCAGGGGAAATATGTTCAAAAAATGAAAGGAAAATATAACCATAATGAGAAAAGTGATAATAAATACCAGTATATTGTAAAAATATAAAAAAGAGTTAAATGGAAATTTTAGAACTAAAAAGAGCTGATTAGAGATGGTAGTAAAAAGTCAATAACTGGAAGACAAATGATAAAAATAATAGTTTGAAAAACAAAGAGAACAATGATTTTTTTTAATGTACAGACACTCTAGAGATCTATGGTGTAACATTAAACAATGTAATAGTGTATAATACAATTTGCAGTAGGAGAAGAGAACAAGAATGGGCAGGAAAAATATTTTCTAAATGATTACTAAAATGTTCCCAAGTTGATGAAAAGCCTTGACTCACAGTTTTAAGAAAGAAACTCAAATAGAACAAACAAATGCATGCACCACACACACGTGTGTGCTGAAAAACAGAAAGAGAAAGTCTAGAAAGTAGTCAGAATAAAAAGAAAATGTATTTGGGGGAACATAAAAGAATAATCACTGACTTCTTACTGGAAACAATGAAGATGAGAGAACAATAATAGAACAACATCTTAAATTGTGGAAAAGAATAAAAATGGGATAAATGAAAGCTGAGGCAATTCTTCCTTCTCAGACCTGCACTACAACAAATACTAAACAATATTCTTCAAGATGTAGTAAGTGCCATTAGAGGGGACAAATTCAGATCTACAGGTAAGGAAAAACACCAGAAACGGTAAATCGGTAAGTAAATATAAATAACTAGGTTTTTTCTTCTTGCAATTTTCTTAAAATAGAACCATTTAAAGAAAAAATAAAAATAACATTGTAAGGGGGTTATAATACATGCAGAGTGAAAATATGAAAATAACAGAGAGAAGGGTGATGGGTAAGCGGAATTATTCTCTAGTAAAGTATTGAAGTGTGATGCAGGAGTGGGGATGGTGAAAGGTCGCGTATGAGGGTAAGAACTTGGAAGTGTAAAAGTGGGAAATATCAGAAAGGGAGACAGAACATGAGAGACTCCTAACTCTGGGAAACGAACAAGGGGTAGTGGAAAGGGTGGTGGGCAAGGGGTTGGGGTGACTGGGTAATGGGCACTTGGCAGGATGAGCACTGGGTGTTATGCTATATGTTGGCAAATTGAACTCCAATAAAAAAAATAAAAATAAATACCTGTTCTTCTCAAACTATTCCAAAAACTCAGAGAGGAAGGAGAGCTTCCAAATTCATTCTATGAGGCCTGCATTACCCTGATACCAAAACCAGGTAAAGACACTACAAAAAAGAGAGCTATAGGCCAGTATCTCTGATGAACAGATACCTATCCATAGATGCAAAAATCCTCAACAAAATATTAGCAAACTGAATCCAACAATACATTAAACAAAATTCACTCACTATGATCAATTGGGATTTATTCCTGGGATGCAAGGGTGGTTCAATATTTGCAAATCAATTAGTGTGACACATCACAAAGGATTAGAACCATATGATCATTTCAACAGATGCAGAAAAAGCATTTGATAAAATACTACATCCACTCATGTAAAAACCTCAACAAATTAGATTTAGAGGGTATATGCCCCAACAAAATAAAGGCCATATGTGAAAAATCTAGAGCTTACATCATACTCAATGGTGAAAGGCTGAAAGCTTTTCCACTAAGGTCAAGAACAAGAAAAGGATGCTCACTTTCACTTTTATTCAACTTTTATTCACTTTTATTCAACATAGTATTGCAAATCCCACTCAGAGTGATCAGACAAGAAAAATAAATAAAACTCATCCAAATTGGTAAGAAGTAAAACTTTCACTCTCTGACATGATACTGTATATAGGAAACCCTAAAGACCACCAAAAAACTACTAGAACTGATAAATTAATTCAGTAAGGTTGCAGCATACAAAAATCAATGTACAGAAAACAATTGCATTTCTATATATTAATAATGAAGCAGCAGAAAGAAATTAAGAAAGCAATTTCATTTCCAATTGCACCAAAAATAATAAAATACCTAGGAATAAACTGAAGCAAGGAAGTGAAAGATCTGTACTCTGAAAACTATAAAACATTGATGAAAGAAATGAAGATACTTCATGCTCATGGGATGGAAGAACAAAAATTGTTAAGTATCCATACTACCCAGAATAATCTACAGATGTCATGTTATCCCTATGTAAATTCCAACAGCATTTTTCACAGAACTAGAACAAACAATCCTAAAATATCTATAGAACCACAAAAGACCCAGTATAGCCAAAGCAATGTTGAAAAAGAAAAAACAAAGCTGTAAGTATCACAATTCCCAATTTCACATTATATTACAAAGCTGTAATAATTAAAACAGTACGACACAAAAATAGAAACATAGATCAATGGAACATAATGGAAAATCCAGAAATAAACCCACAATTATATGGCCAATTAATCTTTGACAAAGGAGGCAAGAATATGCAATGGGATAAAAGCAGTCTTTTCAACAAATGGTGTTGGGAAAATAGGGCAACTATGTGCAAAAAGTGAAAAATGGACTACTTTTTTACACTATACACACACACAAAAAAACCCTCAAAATGGATTAAGGATTTAAATGAGAGACCTGAAACTATAAAAAAAAAAACCTAGAATAAGGATGCCTGGATGGCTTTGTCAGTAGAGCATGTGACTCTTGATCTTGGGATCATGAGTGCAAGCCCCATGTTGAATGTAGAGCTTACTTAAAAAATAAAGGAATAAAAAATGAAAATCCTGGAACAAAAAACAAGTGGTAATTTCTCTGACATTCAGCCATAACAACATCTTTCTAATCATGTTTCCTGAGGCAAGGGAAACAAAAAACAACAATAACCTTTGGGACCACATCAAAATAAAAAGCTTCTGCACAGCAAAGGAAACAACCAACAAAACTAAAAGATAACCTACTGAATGGGAGAAGATAGTTGCAAATGATGGATTTGATAAAGGATTAGTATCCAAAATATATAAAGAATTTACACAACTCAACACCAAAAATAATAATAACAAAATAATCCAATTTTTAAAATGGTCAGAAGACATAAACAGACATTCCTCCAAAGAAGACATACATACAGGCGACCAGCAGACACATGAAATAATGCTCATCATCACTTATCATCAGGGAAATGCAAATCAAAACTACAATTAGACATCACCTCACACCCGTCAGAATGGTTAAAATAAAAAAACTCAAGAAACAAGTGTTGGCAAGGATGTGGAAAAACAGGAACTCCCGTGCACTATTGATGAGACTATAAACCAGTGCAGCCACTGTGGAAGACAGTATAGAGATTCCTCAAAAAATTAAGAATAGAACTACCCTAAGACCCAGTAATCATGCTAGTGGGTATTTACCTAAAGAATTTGAAAACGGTAATTTAAAGTGATATATGCACCATATGTTTATGGCAGTATTACTTACAATAGTCAAATTATGGGAAGCAACCCAAGTGTTCATCAATAAATGAATGGAGAAAGAAGATGTGGTATATATACCTATATACAATGGAATATTATTCGGCCATAAAAAAGAATGAAATCTTGTCACTTGCAACAACGTAGATGGCTCTAGAGAATATATTGCTAGGTGAAAATAAGTCCGAGAAAGACAAATACCATATCATTCCACTCATATCTGGAATTTAAGAAACAAACAAATGAACAAAGGAAAAAAAGAGACAAACTGAACACAGACTCTAAACTATAGAGAATAAACAGATGGTTACCAGAGGGGAAGAGGGTGGGGTGATGGGTGAAATAGGTGAAGAGAATTAAGAGTTACACTTATCTTTTTTTTTTTAAGAGTACACTTATCTTGATGAGTACTAATATATAGAATTGCTGAATCACTATACTGTACACTTAAAATCAATGTAACACTGTGTGTTAACTACACTGGAATTAAAATATATATATTATATATAATTTATATACATAAAATATATAATATATAATTTTTAAAAATAAATCATCATTTATTATAATCAGCACCATATGTTATTAGCCGAACATAATATAGATCAGTGGAACAGGGAAGAGAATCCAGAAATAGATTCAATATACACAATCTTTAACAATAATGGTATTTTCAACAATTGATCCCGAAAATCCCAAATATCTATATGGAAGCTATGAGCCTCAGATTCCTACATTACGCACAAAAATTGAGTTGGAATGATGATAGACCTAAACATAAAAATCAGAGCTATAAAAATTTGAAAAGGAAACACAGATCTCGAGATAGGCAAAGATTTCTAAGCCAGGACATACAAAGCACTAACCATGAAACAAAATATTGATAAATTGAATGCCACTGAAATTAAAATCTGCTGCTTTTTAAAAAAAGACATCATGAAGAATATGGAAAAAAGCAACCCACAGACTGTGGGGAGCTTTTCACAATAGCTTGATCTGAAGAATTACTTGACAATGGAACCTATAAAGAATAGAAGACAAATCACTGAATTAAAAACTGGGCAAAGGATTTGAACAAACCTTTCACAAAAGAATATACAAGTGGGCGATAAGCACATAAAGAAGATTCTTGATATCATTAGCTCTCAGAGAAATGCAAATTAAAATCATGATGAGGTATCACTACACACCTACTGCATTGGCTAAACATAAAAATAATGAGCAGCAGGTAATGGCAAGGATGTGAAGCAACTGAAATGTCCATCATGGCTGATGAGAGTCTAAAATGTTACAACCCCTTCCAAAATCAGATTGACAGTTTTCTTATAAAATTAAACACACACTTACCTATTACCCAGCAATCACACTCATACATCCTTACCCATAAGAAATAAAAACCGACATACACAACATCTTGTATATTCGCAGCAGCTTATTCCTGATAGCCAATAGTCTGCTCATTAGCACTGGCATTTTATTGTTATCTAAAAAGTTTGCTCCCCTAAAATTATGTGTTTTTATTTTTATTAAAGATTCTATTTATTTGAGTAACACGTGGAGAGTGCATACAAGCAGGGGGTGGGAGAGGGAGAAGCTTGGCAGGGAGCTCAAAGCTGGGCTCAATCCCAGGACCCTGGAATCATGACCTGAGCTGAAGGCAGACACTTAAACACCTGAGCCATCCAGGCACCCCAAAATAATGTATTTTTAGAAATATTCATATCTTTAAAAAAAGAAATATTTATATCTTTAGTTTAAAAGTTTAAATGATTTTCGATACCTTGTTTTCTACTTTTTTAGAATCTGTAAGAATAATAACATCTCATTGGAGCATGTGGCCTTTTAATAATTTATGATAAGGATCACACAAATATTTATTACTATACACATTTTAGTAAGTCTCCAGGCAACAACATGAATCTTAAATAATTTAAATTCTTAGCTTTAATGTAAATGAGAAAAACCTGATCTCCTTAGACTATGGGTATGCAGAATGAGATATTAAATTTAGATTTTCCTTTTTTCAGACATGTTTTATTCCTAAAAATTACTTGTATGAAGCTTTTGAACAATGTAGTCCTCACATTGAATATAAAATGTGGCTAAAACTTGGACTTTCTATTACTGCCAAAAAAATCAGGGAACATCTATCTTATGAGGTAAGAGGTGTTTATATAAGCTCATTCTTCACTCTGAATGGAATTGTATTAAAATATGGTTAATAATGAACTACTTAGGAATTTATATTAAATTTTATCAACAGTAGACTACGAAATTGTGCTTTCCTTGTAGGATTGGAACTACAAGATGCAATTAAAACTCTGTAATGTGTCTGTAAAAGATATACCAAAGAACATCAAAACTGGTATCTATGATGAAACTGTGATTTATGTCATCCTCATCCATGGAGCTGTAGAAGATTGTCAGTTACGGAAAGCTTATAAGGCACCTTCTTTAATTCCTATAACATGCTATCAGGTAAAGGAATGTTGATTCATACCTTCCAGTCAATCCGCCATATGTCTGACAATGTATGAACATTAGAAAAATTGTCACTTTCCACCTTCCCATCTCCCGCCTTTCCCCTACCACTCCATAAGCACAAACACCACACACACCCAGTTCACGGATTGCCTTGACACTGGGTAGCCCAAACACCAACATATTCCTATTCAATGTCGATGAGGCAGGCCGAGCTGTACATTTTGGCCATAGTTAGATTTTGGTGCAGCTGTAAATAGAAAAAGGGGGCCTAGTAAGTTCATATACAACATTGCAGAAGGACCACTTTCTCTGGACTGTCTTAACAGTACTCTGGAGAATTTCTGCCAAACCCATGCTAAACTGAGCAACAGAGGTATTTGCTCAGATACTTTGAAAGATACTTCCCACATTTAGGCTACTGAGTTTTCCTGGCCCTCAAAATGAGATGCTCTGCGTATGAAGAAGGAAAGAATGCAAACCCTGTGTGTGTACGTGTGTGTGTTGGGGTAGAAAAAGAGAGGCACATGTCAGGAGAAATCAGGTGACATACAAAATACAGCTACAGAAAGTACATTGAAAGAGGGACCTAGAGTTGATCGAATTAGACATATATTTTTTAAGTAATTAATATATGGCAGCAACAGTGCTAAATGCTAGAGTGACCAAGACAAGTGAGATTTGCAACTTGCCCTCATACGATCTCTCAACCAAGTGAAAAGAAAAATATGTAAACATATTAATGAAACGTGTACAGCTATGATAGAAGTATTTACGAGGTAGATTTGGGACACAAGAAGAACGTGAGGTGGGGGTAAGAGGGAATACTAAGGTGGGAAAGGATCACAAGAAAAAATTTCTGAGTGGATGCCTCCAGCACCAATGTGATACACCCACTGGGAGGAAGTGAGACATTACTCTTAACTATGGTGCTGCAGACTTCTATTCTTGAATACATAATAACAGAGCTCTGCTGTGGGTGCTGATTGGGAATTTAGATGGCCAAGCAAGAGGTTCTCAAGGCAGCCTAAAACCTACGCAACTCTGTCTACTTTCTCAGGCAGACAGCCCTGTCTATTGTAGATCTGGGTACTCATGTGA
This sequence comes from Canis lupus familiaris, assembly GCF_011100685.1. NCBI lineage: Eukaryota > Metazoa > Chordata > Mammalia > Carnivora > Canidae > Canis > Canis lupus. Next base: position 17,415,154 of record NC_049254.1, on the reverse strand, counting down.
TTCAAAGCATATCGAAAACAACATATCTGATATAGACATGTTTACCTTTCATCCCAGATATTTAGAGAGGTCCTGAGATAGTAGCTTACCAGAGAAACACGTAATTGTATGGTAAGTACTCAGGAATTAACTTAAATTCTATTGAACATCAGGTACAAGGCACTGAAGATTTTACAAAGGTAATGATTGTTCAAACTTCGGTTGATCTGAAAAACTTCAGATGGAACACTAGAAAATATGTACCTTCACGTAAACCATCTCTTCCAACATGTAAGTTAGATTTCTTTGAGTAATTGAGAACTTTCCATTTATAAAATAGCCATATATGTATTTGGAAACTACTGAATGCATTCTACCTAGAGTATTCAGAAATCATTTTAATTGCCGTATTTGATATCTGATGTGTGAATTCAGACTGAGAAGATCCATGTTCACTCTATTTTTCATCTATAAGGATAAATATGCATAATTACCAAAATACTATGGGAAAAGGTTAATGAGTAAATTTTTATTTTTAAAAAATTTTATTTATTTATTTTAGAAAGAGAGCCAGAGTGGTATGGAGAGAGGGGTTTGGGGGAGAAGAAGAGAGAATCTCAAGCAGACTCCCAGCTGAGCGTGGAGCCCAACTCAGGGTACGATCTCATGACCTTGAGATCATGACCTGAGCCAAAACCACAATTTGAAAACTTAGTTAACTGAGCCACCCAGATACCCCAATGAGGGTATTTTTAGTTCTTCCCCAATTAAAATATTTTATACAACAGTAATAATGAAAATACTGTTACACTGTCTGTTCCAATTACCCATGGGCCTGGCATTCATTCTCAACATGGCTTAACATAAATGTATTTGGGATTATGGGAAAATAGATTATTTTTTCTCTCTTTCCAAAATTCCTGCACATTTTTTACATAATCCTTATAATAAAAGGCTTTTTAAGCCTTTTTTTTTAATGTGACCCTTCTTCCCACCAATTGAGATTACCACCAATTTCAGATCACAGGCCCAGGTGTGAATGATTTGAATCTGGTCTAATGTGATAGGTGAACTGATAGGAATGGTCGTTTGTTCCATTGTTTATACTAACACAGTCTTTCTTGAACCAGCTACAACCAGACTGTATAAAGAAGGCCTTCAATTTGAGACCAATATTGAGGTAAATTTAAAGCAGTTTTTTAAAAGTTTTATTTTGGAGAAAAGAAAGTCTGGTATTTATGGAAATTGTCAATGTATTTTTCTTAATCTGAAAGAGTTTACCTGCTAATCAGTTTGTCAATTTCTTAGTCCAGGGTACAGTGGAAATTGAATTTATATTTTTAAGTAAATATTAGATAAATGATAAAGAAAAGCAAAGTTCAGAAGATCCCAGAATATTTGTTTTAAATCACATTAGCCACCACACACTATTGGAGTAGCTAGGGTTGTCATGTATGTGAGCTGCTACCACTTCTCTGCCTTGGGCTAAAATTTTGACTGGTCTGAAGACTTCATGGCCACGTCAACTATCCATCTGGGATCTTCCAACTTGAAGGCAGTTTGCTCAACTAACCACAATACCTGTCACAAAACAGGAGCTCCATAGTGAAGGTGCTAATCTAATCTGCCCCAAGCTCACCAAAGTTATCCAGAAAATCCCATAAACATTGGTTAATTTCACACCACTATGAACTTGGATAGGTCACTTAGGGATCTTGGGCTCTTCAAAACCCTAGGCCAACTTTGCAGCAAGATCCCAAGTTATGAAACACTGTAGGGCGCTGGAAATGAAAGTGGGCCACAGAGAAATACAGTGGCAGCACCTCACAACATCTACGCCAGCTTGCCTGTAGACTGAATCCTGGGGAATTCCAGATGACGTAGGGAATATGTTTTTAATTCTACTTGGTGCCAAACTGGTTGCATTATTCTAGGAGATGCTGATTATAATCCCCAGACTCTGAGAGAGATCTGCTACAAATACACAAACCAGAAAATTGTGTATTTGGTTGTTAAAAATATATTTTACATCAAGTCCATTTGCTCCATTAGCCCTAGGCATAAAACTTGGAGACACATGTGCCTTCTCCCCCTGAACCTCTCCTCACAAGCATACGTTGAGTGAAAGAATGTATGTTCTGTGGTGGAAGTTGAAGGTGTTTTTCTCATGTCTGTCCGGTCTTCAAGAGGCCAACACTTTTTTAAAATACACAGTTCCTGTCCAGCATGAAAGCAAGAAGTTCACACCCTCCCTAAATATTTTGGAGTCTTTCTGGGGAAGCTATTCTTCAAACCTTCCCTAGTGGCTGCTGGTTGCCTGGAACTACTGACCCAATAACATAGGGGCTGGGAGTATGGGCTCTGGCATGAGACTCCAGGTTTGCTCCCTGGTTCCATCGCTTCTTAGCCACGTCACCTTGGACAGATTTCTTAACCTGTTTAAGCATCACTTTCAGCATCTATAAAACAGAGACAGTGACCATATGTACTTCGTACAGTGCTGCTGTGCAGATTAAAGAAATGGAAAGTATGCTGCATAGTGTTTGGCACATAACAAGCAATCCAAACAAATAATTTCTATTTTTCTCTGCTAACCCCTTAATCACACTGAAAACTACTTCTCCAAACTTCTTGTGCTCTCCAGATACTAATTTTCTAAAAAATATGGATACAGGTCCCTCCTCTAAATCTCCCAAACACGGTTGCTGCTGAAGACTAGGAAGTAGCAAAGGGAACTTACAATTTTAAAAAAGGAAGAAGATGAGGAAAACACTTAAGATAAAATATTAGATGGCTCCTAGAGTCTTCTAGAGTAGTTTATCTTTCTCCTTAGCCTGGGCTGGCTGCCAAGCTTGTAGGATTCAGCATAATAGCTTATTTTGGAGAATGAGGATGCAGGGAAGCTAATGCTCTCCCTCTACCTATTTCCCCGAAGTGCTGCTTTTTCATAATTAAAAAAACACCTGATTGCATGAGGTTGTTAATATAGAGAAAGTAGTGTGGAAGTGAGAGATAATTCTTTAAATGGTAGAAACAACAGCTAGTGAGTCTTATAAAGGCAATTGTCAAATTGTGTTATTTAGTAAATGTTTTTTGTCCTTGATGTTAGATCCTGCCTCTGTTTCTGGGCCAGCTCCCTTCATGCTCTCCCAACCCCTCCTCATACTGCCTCCCCCACCAGAACTGTGGCTTTACCATCACATAGTAAAAAGGCCCATGACAACATCCAGCAGCTCCTTACAAACTGTTCTGATCCCCAGAATGGAGCATATAGCACTGCCATTGCCAGAAGCCCTGGTCCTTAGTCCCCTGCTCCATAGACCAGATTCATATATCTGCCCTACTTTATAAATCTAACCTTTATTAATAGTCTGCAAATTTGACTCCTATCTCCTGTCTCAATTTCTAGATTCAACAGCCTAGTGGGTTACTTGATAGTATCAAGGAGGAAATGGACTTCTATACCGTTACCTAGAATAAAACTAAATGAAAATCTGGTAAGCTGCCTTAGTTTGCTCAACATGATCTGGATCACAACTGTCCCTGGAGATACAGGCTGAAGCCAGAATTGCATGTGCCCTTTTGTGTGACAGTGTGAAGGATACCACGTACCACTATTTATTACTTGCAAAATGATCACTCACCACTAACAGCTGATTCTTCTAAAGACACTATTTCTAAATTCCACTTTGGAAAATTAACTCTAAAATAATATTCCTTTATCTAGATTTCTGAAAGCCTTATAGACTCACGGTTTCCTCTATATATTTTGCTACTTAATCTCACATGCAGCATGGTCATTTTTCAGGCCGCCATGTACTGTGCAAGATATAAACAAGTAATAAAGATATAAATAGGTAATAAGCAATTACTTCAATTGTCAAGAGTTTCTGTTCTAGTTAAGGAGGTAAAACAGATCAGAGGGCAGTTAAATAGCAATACGAGATACACAGTGGATAGTGCCAACTGAAGCTACAGGAATTCAAAACTGAAACAACTGCTGTTGAACATAAACAAAGCCTTTATGGAGGAGGGAAGAGGATGTTTGGAATAGGGAACACAAAAGAGCAAGATTTTGGGAAACAATGAGTAGACCAGTCTGGCTGTTGGTTGCTCAAAATGTAGAGTCAACGGGGAAGTGCGTGTGGGTGTGGATGTGGATGTGGGGGTGTGTGTGTTTTATGACTCTAGGTTACATAAAGCTACCACTGAACTAAAAGATAATCGTCCAGTAAGTCTTTATACTGTTTTAAAATGTTTTTAAAATGTTTTAAAAATGTTAAAATGATTTAAAATGTTAACTCTTGCGTGCTACTTCCTATGACAATGATCATATTTAAAAATAGATTTAAAGGGTAACAATACACTATGAATAAGTGTTTATAAGAATTACTTGTAATACGACCAATATCTTCACATGGGAAAAAATGTATACAAAATGATAAGGAAAACTCCATGACTCCAGTAGGCAAATTTAAGAACAGCCAATTCAGGAAAAAGACAATACCCAGAATATGGGGAAAAGAAAAGTGCCAAATTAAACAACAATGAAGTATTAACATAAGCTCCTTAAAATTAACAATTTTTATTCCACGGTAACATCTACTCCCTTTGAAATAGATGAAACTAGAGTGATACTTGTTTTCGTATATTTTGCTGCTGGATGAGCAAAAGGAATTTGAAACAAAAGTCATAAAAATGCTCATCTACTTTGATTCCATGAATTTGCTTCTGGAAACCAATCCAAAAAGAGTAATCCAAAGTGATAAAGTAGACATCTGTACAAACTATCCAGTGCACCACTATTTTTAATGGCAAAAAATTAAAATGAGTCCAAGTGTCCAATAGTAAGAAAGTTTATAATTTCACTACAGACCATCTGTTAGAGGAAATACCATACAACCATTAAAACAATTGGTTGTATAGTCCAATGTAAAATATAAAAAGAAAGGCAAAACTGCACATACAATTTTCTTAACATGAAAAGAGGTCATGAGCACCTGGATGACTCAGTGAGTTAAACTTCTGCCTTTGACTAAGGTCATGATCCCAGGGTACTGGGATCAAGCCCCATGTCCAACTACCTGCTTAGTAGGGAGCCTGCCTCCTTCTCTCTCTACCCCTCCCCTCTCCCATGCTCTCTAGCTCATGTTCTCTCTCTCTCTCTCTCTCAAATAAATAAAATCTTAAAAAAAAAAAAGAGAGAGAGAGACCGAAAAAGATAAACTCAAATGATTCATTCAGGTGTTAGAAAGGTAAAAGAAGGGACAAGTGTGGTGTGTTCACCTCTCATGTTGTTTTATTGCTCTTGTAATGAAGAATATAATTGTAAAATTCCTACGCCTTATTCAAATATAAATTGTCTCGAAGTTGTCTGTTCCTTTCTGCCCCTCTTTATACTCAGCCATCCCAGTGCGGTGAAAAGGAGTGGGAACAGTCAGTGCTGAGACCCAGTCCATGAACTACCCCTGTCTCTTTCAGCAGAACCCAGGGGGTTTCTCAGACTCTGACTGGCAGTTTAAATCCGGCCACCACCACTTTGTGAATGCTAAGTGACTCACATTCCCCCACCCAGCGTCCTTCCTCAGCCTCAGCAATAATGACCAGGAGGTTATTTCCTGTGGGAGTGAAACTGATCCTCTAGTACATCCTGTTTGGGGTTGTAAGTCAATTTTGAAAGATTCCAAAGCTCTGTTTGCATTTTTTTTTCCCCTCCCTACTTCTGTTAGGAATGGTTGACAACACTGTTTTGAAGACTGACACACGTATGGGCACTGCTGTCACAAGACGCCTCCTGTTTTTCGAACATATTTCCCTGCATCAAAAGGGAGCAACTTCAAGCTAGATCCTGTATGGATGATCCTGGTGCCACAAGAAAAGGTGTTTGAACCTTCCAACCATTCCATCTAAAATATGTTTCTTGGAACATTTTCTTGATTTAAAATAGCTTTTATTTTAAATATCTAAAACATCTCAAAAATCGTAGAGTAAGGTTTAGTTTTAGAACCACCTGGAGTCATTTGCATAATGCTCTCAAAGCAAAAATGGTTCGATTCATTTTGTGAAAACCAAACTGCTATTAAAATGTAGTTTAAATGTTGATCTTAGTCCGCGTAATTATTTTTGTCATTCATTGTACTTCACTCATCTTGGAAGTGCTCAGTGAATTAAAATAGTAAAGAGTGGAACCTGATTTACACCTAAACAGTGTAACTCAGTCCAAATTGAAACTTTCAGTGTCCATTTCATTCATCATCTCATTAAAAAAAGAGCCTGATGCCTGGCCCATCTTTTTTTTTTTTTTTTTTTTTTTTGAGAGAGAGAGAGAGAATCCCAAGAAGCTCCACACCCAGCACAGAGCCCAACATGGGTCTTTTTTTATTTTTATTTTTATTTTTTTATTTTTTATTTTTTTTTCCAACATGGGTCTTAATCTCACAACCCTGAGATCATGAACTAAGCTGAAATCAAAAGTCAGATGCTCAACTGGCTGAGCCACTCAAGTGCCCCTGGCACATCATTTTTAAAAATAGTCTTAACGAGGGGCATCTAGGTGGCTCCTTCGGTTCAGCATCCAACTCTTGATTTCAGCTCAGGTCATGATTTTATGGTTATGGGATCAAGCCCTACATTGGGCTCTGCACTAAACAGGGAGTCTGCTTGAGACTTTTCTCTCCTCTCTCTCATAAATAAATAAATAAATAAATAAATAAATAAATAAATAAATCTTTAAAAAAAAAGCCTTAACCAGTTGTTACTGCACGCTTTCTACATGCTAGGTGTCTAACAAACACTACACACTTATGAACTTATTTAATCTCCACAATAAGCATATAAGACAGATACTTTCATTTCCAATTTACAAATGTGTAAACTGAAAGAATTAGTGTAATTTGCTAAAAATCTCACAGCTAGTAATAAGCAGAGTAGATATTTAAACACAAGTCTGTATTTAACTATTATACCATATGACTCTCTAGTATGGTAAGTCCTGAAGAAATACCCGAAGAATTAATAAAATTTTAAATATATGTCTTCAGGACCATGCTTCCACCAGGGGTTGGAAATCTGAATCCTTAAGTTTGTCTTCTACAACTGGTAGTAGGCACATTTTCAGAAGCCAGGTGTAAAGACTCCATTCCCAAAAGGTTCTTGCAGAGAAGACAATTTGGTTTGTTTCTGTTGGGAAAGTCAAGTCAAACTACTATCACTTCTGTCCAAAACTGAACTCAATCAGTTTTTGATTCCAATGATAAGTGACTAGCAACTGTATTAGTGTTTGAGGGAACCCTGTTAAGGAGTACCCTTTTTCTCCTGGCTGGTGAACCAAATGAAAATTAAAACAAAGGATTAAAGAAGGTAGAGACTAAACCACACACACACATACACACACACACACACACACACACTCATGCACAAGCCTTTATTAGTGACTGAACTGACATAAGGAACAGGATTGCCTTCTGACCCCCAGAATTGGATGTACTGACCATCCTAGGCATTTATCATTACTTACTGCCTTAGCTGAGAACAACAATGCCAGATTTATAAAGTCAAATTTACTCTCAGAAGAAACCAGGAAGGAAGGACTGGACAAAGAATGTCCAGATTCTGCTTCCAAATTCATCAATCTGATAAGCCACTCCACCTCAGCAGAATGAATGAGCTGGTGACAAGCCATGAGTATAGGAGCAATGGAGAGTAGAGCTCTCAATCCAGGACAAGACGCGAGGTGGGAAAGAGCTCTCCACCACTAGCTTGTCACAGTGAGCTCAGTATGCACTAGACTCTCTTCTGAGGGCTTTGCCTTCATTAGCTCAGGCCATCATCACAGGAACTTTAGGAAGTGGGTACTCTCATTGCCTCATTTTTACAGAGGAAATAGTGGGACTTAGGGAATTCAGATAAATTACTCAAAGTCACAGCTAGACATAATGACACCAGGACTCAAATCCTCTAAGCACATTCAGTTATATTTTGTGAAATAAATTCCCTAGACTCTATTTTGGAAATCTAAACCGTTAGAGAAGAGGATGAACTCCACAAATATTAGTCATGGTCATTGTCTGGCCAAGTTTGTGTTCTGGAGTGTAATCATTTTCACATGGGGAGAGAACCCTGAACAAGACATTGAGATATGAAGTGATCCCAGCACTACGCATGGTATATACACACCTGCCCCCATCAGCAGGATCCGGGTGATTGTGTGCCCAGAACTCTTCCCTCATCTGAAAGAATGTAATGCACAGACTTTGACCTGAGGAGGATGCTTAGAGCTCACTTCCACTTGACTCTTCAGAGGAAACCCACTTATTTGCTTACAAAGCCCAGAAATGTCTGCTTTTAAAATTTTTAGATAAAAGGCTTTCTTTCCTTGGTCCTTTGATTCTTGGATTTATTTTTATGTTTTTTAAAGATTTTATTTATTTTGAGAGAATGTGTGCAAAAGCAGGGGGGAGGAGCAGAGGGAGAGGGAGAGGCTGAGCAGGGAGCCTGGAGCCCGATATGGGACTGGATCCTAGGACATTGGGACCATGACCTAAGCTGAAGGCAGACGCTTAACCAACTGCGCCACCCAGGTGCCCCCCTTGGATTTCTTTTTAATTTAAATTTTAACTTTTATAGCTTACCTTTTACAGCTTAAACCCAGCCTGTAATTTTTCCCCCAGATACTTAATCATCTATGTTCTATGTTAGTCTTACCAATGAGAAACCTGAAACATTGCAAATGAAGGAATGTTCTTCCCAAGGGCTATTCATGGTTCAAAGAGTGACAGGAAAGTGCTATACCCTCCGCCTGCCATTTTATTTGTAAGAGTCTTCTCAATGAGCTGAACAAATCCCCGTTTTGTTGCCAAATAGTCCTCTTACCATTAAAAAATAACCCTCTGTGTTATCATGGTTCCTAGCAAGTCAGTGTAACCAAATGTGAATGTCCCTCCACCAGAAAGCAAAATCTCAGCCCCAAAGTCCATTTAGGGAGGTGCTGAAACTCTGCAGCTACCTCCTGTTTCAAGCCAAATATGCATTAATGGGAAATATCAGCAATGAATAGCCATAGTTTCAAACACATAACTGACT